>NC_044987.1:117961318-118561318 GCF_008728515.1 Papio anubis
TTAGCCAGGACGGTCTCGATCTCCTGACCTCGTGATCTGCCCGCCTCGGCCTCCCAAAGTGCTGGGATTACAGGCGTGAGCCACCATGCCTGGCTGCCTTTTTTTTTTTTTTTTTTTTTTGGTCTTTTGTTTTCATTTCTTATTGCTTTTAGGAGAAAAAAAAATCTTTGGCCCATAAAGGTGGTGTTTTTACATCACAAAGTATACATACATGAAATATGCATGTGGGCCAGGCACAGTGGTTCACGCCTGTAATCCCAGCACTTGGGGAGGCTGAGGCGGGCGGATCACCTGATGTCAGGAGTTCAAGACCAGCCTGACCAATATGATGAAACCCCATCTCTACTAAAAATACAAAAATTAGCCAGGCGTGGTGGTGCGGGCCTGTAATCCTGGCTATTCGGGAGGCTGAGACAGGAGAATTGCTTGAACCCGCGAGGTGGAGCCTGCAGTAAGCTGAGATCGCACCATTGCACTCCAGCCTGGGCAACAAGAGCGAAACTCCATCTTAAAAAAAAAAAAAAGCATGTGCTCTCCGGCAAGCACCTTCCATCGACTCCAACAGTTGAGCTGTCGCTGTTGTACTGTCGGGGTGCAGGACTCTGAAGGAGTCAGGCCCAACTAGAACCAAGTGGTCAAATAAATAAATACACAATTTAAAACAATGGACAGCTAAGCCTGTCATGACAACCAGTGGGAATTTCATTCCATGAGGCTTCATTTTTGCATTAAATACTCAAGATGACTCAGTGCATAATTGCTTTGTGGTCCATGAGACGCTTTCGTGAAGGCACTCCTATCTGAAGGACAGGCTGGGTGAACCTAGCACCGTCACTCGAGACACCCTGGCCGGTCACCAAGGTGGGCTGGCATACTGTCTCCATCACCCTCCTGCGAGTCTTCCCCCTCACCGTGTGGGAGGAGAAGGCCATCCCTTGGGGTCGTGGAGCCGCTCTCTCCTCACCACGGTGGGCTGCCCTCCCCTTCCTCACTCGCTGGTCCCCGCTCCGTGGCCAATGCCCTGCCTTCCTTGCTGTCACTCTGGGGAAGAGATCCTCCTGAGGCACGCGTCATGTTTTATTCTTGAGTGAATTATCTGACCATCACGGCCCTTGCTCCCCTTTTATGACAAGTGCCTGTTTATTTCTTTTGTTGCTTATGATGACAACAAGGCAGTCCCGGGAGGGGAGTGTGGCACAGCTGCCCTTGGGAAGGAACTGGTCTTTCTGAGGGGGAGGGGCTGGTGGGGTGTAGCAAATGCTTATGTAGGGTTATCCATACTCGGTCAATTGTGAAGGGAACAGTACACCCACAATTCCGACCAAAGACTCCACAAAATAAATCTTTCACTCCATCTCCCTTACGTTTAGGGCCTTTCATTTTTAAGGCACTGGGTTGTGAAGACACGAAGACATACAAGCTCAGTAAAACTAAAGACGTTGCATGCTGCTTGCTTCAAATGTGGAGAGGCAAACACAGGCAACTGGACCAGACGGGAACAGTTACCCACGGCGACAAAAGCAGGTCTCCAAAGCACAGCATTTTGGTTAGTGCATTCCAGATGTGTTAGCTATGACTGTGGACACCACCAGCTTGAATAACACATTTTTCTTTTAACAAAACGAAAGTTTACCCTGCTTTGATGACGCTAAATGCCCTTAAGCACGAGGCCTTCGGTTGCCACTGAGAAAGCGCACCATTTCCATTCCAATGTGTGTGAAGCCACAACCCTACTAATTCCTTCATTAACTCAACACGATTTGCATCCCTTAATAAACACAAGCCCATCCGGAGACTTCAGGGGAGACTCTGTCAAATGTCCCCCAAGGGAAGGCAAGTCTGGAAGTAGTGGGGTTACGCTTCACAGGGGTAGAGATACTGTTCTAGGAAAACAAAACCACCCAAATTTTCTGGAAGGAAAACTTCTGAGTTTTTTTCAGAGCAATTTTTCATCCCGAACTAAGATCAGGATTAATGCCTACTTTTCATTTGGTTTGCATCAGAAGAGCTCGTTTTCCTTCCCAGCAGCTCCAGTGGAATTACTTTTTGGAATTAGAACTGAGGCCAAACAAAGTGATGATGTCAAACATTGCTTCTTTCAGGTGCTTTCCAAAGCGATGAGAATCCTTTCATGTCAAAACAAAACCCAAAAATATATTAAAACGTGGCCATCCCCATATTTCAAGCTTTTTCATTTGCAGTCTGACCCAACGTTTAATTTAAATTCCTTTCCGCCAGTTCTCTAAGATCTGACCAATGTCTTAAAGCTTAACTTTAAGACATTCTGGAGAAATGCTGAGGGTAAAGAGATGACAGCTGATGTGTTTGTGCGGGTGTGTTGTCGATCCAAGCCTCTGCCTAATGCCAATGCATTTATCCCACAAAAAACACAATGACCATCCCGAGTGTGGTGGCTCATGCCTGTAACCCCAACACTTTGGAAAGCGGAGGCAGGAGGATCGCTTGAGCCCAGGAGTTCAAGACCAGCCTGGGCAACATGGTGAAACCACATTTCTACAAAAAACACAAAAAAGCAGCCAGGTGTGGTGGCACTCCCCCATAGTCCCAGCTACTCAGGAGGCTGAGGTAGGAGGATCCCCTGAGCCCAAGAGGCTGAAGCTGCAGTGAGCCGAGAACACACCACTGCACTCTAGCCTGGGTGGCAGAGTGAGACCCTGTCTAAAACAAACAACAAAAGAAAACCACGATGAACAAGTGAACCCCAACTTCCTCTGTTAACAGCGACAGTGGCATGGGTTGCCACGCTATGTACAACAAGGAAAGCAGAATATAAATAAGAGCAATGTGCCATGCTAGGGAGGAGGTCCCTTGATCCATTCACAGAGGAAGCCGGGGGTCCCGTGCTCTGTACGCAGATTTCTTAGTGTGTACCCATTATTCTTAGTTCACCTTCCAAGTGCTAAAGAGTCTGAAAGTTACAGCAGCACCCCAACGTTAAGCTTCAAAACCACTGCTGCCAACAGAGGTAAACATGTTAAACCAAATTAGATATATTTCCTTTTTTTTTTTTTCTGAGATGGGTCTCACTCCATCACCCAGGCTGCAGTACAGTGGCATGATCCTGGCTCACTACAACCTCCACCTCCCAGGTTCAAGTGATTCTCCTGCCTCAGCCTCCTGAGTAGCTGGGATTACAGGCGTGTGCCACCACACTGGCTAAGTTTTGTATTTTTAGTAGAGGCGGGGTTTCACCACATTGTCCAGGATGGTTTCAAACTCCTCACTTCAAGTGACTGGCCCGCCTCCGCCTCCCAAAGTGCTGGGATTACACGTATGAGCCACTGTGCCCGGCCGAGATACATTTCTTTAAAACTAGGTAAAGAGAATTTTGGAATTCACTTATGGCTGGGCACAGTGGCTGAAGCCTATAATCCCAACACTGGGACGCTGAGGTAAGAGGATCGTGTGATCCCAGGAGTTCGAGACTAGCCTGGGAAACATGGGGACACCCTGTCTGTACAAAAAATTTTTTAATCAAAAAAATTTAGGCCAGGAATGGTGGCTCATGCCTGTAATCCCAGCACTTTGGGAGGCCAAGGCAGGTGGATCATCTGAGGTCAGGAGTTCGAGACCAGCCTGCCCAACATGGTGAAACCCCGTCTCTACTAAAAACAGAAAAAAATTAGCTGGGCGTGGTGGTGGGCACCTATAGTCCCACCTACTTGGGAGGCTGAGGCAGGAGAATCACTTGAACCCAGGAGACAGAGGTTGCAGTGAGCCGAGATCTCGCCCCTGCACTCCAGCCTGGGCGACAGAGTAAGACTGTGTCTCCAAACAAAAAAACAACATTTAAAAAAGAAGTCCATTTATGTGAAAATGCCCAAACCAAGTAAAAGCAGGCAGTTGAATTGAATTTTTCTGTCAAATTAAAGATGTGTTCCCTTAAAAAGAATAAAGTAAAAATACCCCATCTTCGGGAGAAGGAACTTCTTTTCATACGTACCGTCTCAGGGCAAGAGAACTTGGACGAAATGTGGAAATTGATGAGGTTCTCTCCCACAAGGATGTACGACACACCATAGCCATCGTCAGCAACCTGGAGGACAAGGGAATTTGAATTTGTTGCTGGGAAATGAGACAGCATGAAAAAGGGACTTTCTAATGTTCTAAATGCAACACTGGCCGGGCTCGGTAGCTCCTCCCTGTAGTCTCACCACTTTGGGAGGCTGAGGCAGACAGGTCACTCGAGCCCAGGGGTTCGAGACCAGCCTGGACAACATTGCGAAACCCTGTCTCTACAAAAAAACAAAAAAAAAACAAAAAAAAAATTAGCTGGGCATAGTGGCATGCATCTGTAGTCCCAGCTACTTGGGAGGCAGAGTGGGAGGATCACCTGAGATGGGGAAGGTTCAGGCTGCCGTGAGCCATGATCATGCTTACTGCACTCCAGTCTGGGTGACAGAGCGAGACCTTGTCTCAAAAAAAAAATAAATAAATAAGTGCAAGACTGCCAAGGACATCTACAGCAACGATCAGCAGTAATTCCTTTACAGCGGAAGAACTGCAAGGTAACAGGGGCACCCAGCACGGAGATGGGCCCATCACACCCCATTACCCATCCCATCGCCACGCCCCACTGCGCCTCGCCCAGCCCGCCGCACTCACCGGTCCAAAGCCCCCTCCGCTGGACACGTACTCTGGGTTATTCTCCAGGTCAAACAGCTCCACTTGCTGCTGAGGGGTCTGGCTTGTTGATAATCTCCAAGGCTCAGATAAAACCTATTGAGCGAAACAGAGAAATGTTCCAATGACACTTTTCCTAATCCCCTCCTCTACCGGCCCTCAGGAGTCGCCTTGGGAATACAAGAAAAGTCTGGCTTGGTCTTTTGATTGTTCCAGACACCACAAGTCTGTGTCTCTGAAGGCCTCACTGGCTTGGACATCGTATCTGCAGAGAGGAAGTGGGGTGGGTGGGACCCCCGGACTAGGGCAGGGAGTGTGAGGTGGGGGGTGGGGGGCATACCAGCCAATAGCATCTCAGACAGTGAAGATAACAGATATATGGAGTATGATTCGGAACGGGGACAGAGGTGTCAGACTTGTACCAACTCCCACGAGCCAGCTGCCAAATTTTCAGAGAATTTTCAAGCTGGCTGTTAAATACAGCCACTATTAAAAATTAAATTTGCCAGGCGCAATGGTTCATGTCTGTAATCCCAGCACTTTGGGAGGCCAAGGTGGGTGGATTGCCTGAGCTCAGGAGTTCGAGACCAGCCTGGGCAACACGGTGAAACCCCATCTCTACTAAAATACCAAAAAAAAAAAAAAAAATTAGCCAGGTGTGGCAACGTGTGCCTGCAATTCCAGCTACTCAGGAGGCTGAGGCAGGAGAATAGCTTGAACCCAGGAGGCAGAGGTTTCAGTGAGCCAAGATGGTCCCACTGCACTCCAGCCTGGGTGACAGAGCGAGACTCCATCTCCAAAAAATAAAAAATAAAATAAATAAATAAATAGAAATTAAATTAAATTTGAGCTGGGCGCAGTGGTGCACATCAGCTACTCAGAAGACTAAGGAGGAAGAATTGCTTGTGTCTAGGAGTTTGAGACAACACTGGGCAACACTGTGAGACCCTGTCTCAAAAAATAATAATAAATTTCATAAACTTACAATAAACTAAAGGATTTTAAAAACAAAGGTGGTATGCACTCACAGCTCATCACTCCCCAGTTACTTCCGTGCATCTTCCTGTGACGTAAGCTCTCGAGGTCTTCGGGTCTATTAAGTCAGGGGCTACCTGTGGGCGGTTACTGAGGAAGCGCAGTACTAAACGCGCTGCTCCCATTTTCCATTTTATGACAGCTACGCCCACAGACCCGTTTTTTTTTTCAAATGCCCATTCTGACATTAAAATGAGTTAATGCAAGGCTGCAGTAGTTTACTAAGGTTTGGTCTAGCCAACACAACTGATGGAAGAAGTGGAAGAGACTTACTTCCTTAAGGAAAGGGGACTCCACAGCGAGATATTTAGACACCACGTAAAGGCAGAAGAGGTGACGATCGATCCCGGAGCCGGTCATGGCGAGGCGATACATGTGCTGATGCTTCTCAGACGCCACCTTGAACAATTTCAGCCTCTGTTCCACCTGAGTGACAAAAGGCGGGAAGGACATATGTTGCATGTCTCAAGTTGAGCGGTTATGAATCTAAGTTAGCCACCATACGCGGCTAATATTTTTTGTATTTTTAGTAGAGATGGGGTTTCAACATGTTGCCCAGGGTGGTTTCGAACTCCTGAGCTCAGGCAATCTGACTGCCTCAGCCTCAGCCTCCCAAAGTACTGGGATGACAGGCATGAGTCACCGCGCCTGGCCTGACAGCCCTTCCAGAATGAAGTTGGTCTCGGAAAAAAGAGCCCTGGCCTGTGTCTCCTCCAGGGGTCAGCAGAAAGCACCTGCACGGTGGGGTCAGGTGGACCCAGTGGCCTGGGTCTGACCTCGGCCATTAATGAGCCGAGTGGCCCAGCAGCTGCTGAATTCATCTAGGCCTCCGTTTATCTATGGAAATGAACTGAGGACACTTCTCAGGACCACTGCTAAGAATTTAAAGGACAGTGTACGGAAAACCCCCAGGCCCCAGCCTGGCACTTGGGGCCCAGTGTGGCAATAGCTCTAATAACCAGTGGAAGGTCTCCGCGTAACGGTCACAGCTGGCCTACCCTTACACCAGCTACCTGTCCAGTTCCGAAGCAGCCACCCGCTATGCCTTTCCTCAGTGTGGTGTCCTGGACGAATTTAAAGACTCTCAGGTAATAGAATATGATTCGGAAAGTATCATCTGTAACATGCCTCTCTGTACCTGTCCCTACCTTTACCTTTTAATACCTTCTGTACCCTTGAAAGGGGCAGAGGAAAGAAGCTGAATTGAGCACCCCTGAAGAAGGTGGTACAGGAATGATATCAGAGAAGCTGGAGTGGCGGCCTCCAGAGGCCTTTTAGGGAAGCATGACAAGCACGCTGTGCCCTCAGCCTATGGCACATTACCGTCTGGGCCGGGTCCACCATGGCCTGCACGAAGTCGCACGACTCAGCGGTGCAGGAGCGCACGGTCTCCGTTCTCCCCTCTCGGAAGAGCCGGGTCATGGAGGCCTCGTATGTGAGGCAAAACTTGCCCATATCCTAGGGAAAGAGAAGTACTTTAGTGCACGGCAGGGCATGCTGACATGTCTAAAACACAAAGAAGGATAGGGTAAGGTCGCCAAGGAGAAGTGAATTTTATCGTCAACTCTTTTTTGAGACGGGGTCTTGCTGTTGCCCGGGCTGGCGCGCAGTAGCATGATCACAGCTCACTGCAGCCTCAACCTCCTCCAGCTCAGGTGATCCCCCAACCTCGGCCTCCTGAGTAGGGGGGACTACAGGTGCATGCCGCCATGCCTGGCTAATTTTTTTATTTTTATTTTTTGTAGAGACAGGGTTTCACCAGGTTGCCCAGGATGGTCTTGAACTCCTGGCTCAAGCGATCCACCCGCCTTGGCTTCCCAACGTGCTGGGATTACAGGTGTGAGCCACCGTGCCCAACCTATTGTCGATTTACGCTTTCAGTCTCCGGCCGCTTTTACATGTGGGTAGTTACATGGCAGCGGACAGAGGTGTCACTGGCTTCAGGAAGGGCCTGGTGGAGGTGGGAGGTCAGTTTCTAGGTTAACCAGGTTTCTGTTTCAAGATGCAACTGATACCATGACACCCTCCCCACCCCGGAGTCCAACACACCTCCGCTGCGTTCCCTTCCTGCTGAGGTGCAGCCTGCAGCTGTGTACAGGAGGAATGCTGTGCACAGCGGGGGATCGCATTTGAAATTATTTAAAGACACAATGTATTGCCTGGAGCAATTCAGGCAATGTCTGGAAGATTGTGAGCAATTCAGGCAATGTCTGGAAGATGGTGAGAATGATCTGGGAGAGGCTGTGCTGGGGTGCAGGAGGAATGACTTTAGCAGGAGGGCGGGGAGTGGGTGGGGCCGGAGCCTGAAGCACAGCCACTGCCCCTGTTAGACAGGAGCCTCTGGCAGATGCAAAGGGAAGGTCTCTTCCAAAAGCTCCTGTTTTCCGGGTGAAACAGAAGAAAGGGTGCCTGCTGAGGGCTGGGCTGGGCAGGAGGTGCTGGCATTTAGGGGAGGGAGGTGTGACGTGGCATTTAGGGGTGTGGAACACGGTGCCCAGGCCCACTGGGGTCAGCGCTCATTCATGGGGAGGGGAGACAAGCCAGCTGTTGAATGCTTTTTTCCAGCTAGGCCGGCTCCTTGGGAACAGAATCACAGCAGCTGGAGAGCTGGGCTGAACTCGGGAGCCTCTGTAGGCTCCCCAGGTGAGTTCAGGGGGACCAGGGAGCCGAGGGAAGGGATGGTCCCAAAGAACCATGGAACCCATGCCCAGGGAAGAGAAAAGGGAGGGCAGGGAGGGACAAGGGGATAGGGTCAAGGAACGTGGGCATCTGGGCCTACAGAGGACGGCACGGCAGGAGGGGCTGGTGGCCCCTGAGGCTGAGCCTTGGTGGAGATGCCGGGATAGCGCAGCAAGGGCACCTGCTGGGAACAGCAGATGGTGGGTAAGGACACAGACCGAGTCCAAGGGAGCACGCGGCAGTGGGAGGAACAGCATCTGCGCGCTGCCCCAAGAGGGGGCCCGGGGCCACCAGGCCAGCTCAAAGAGGGCCAGGTTCCAAGTGAGGACGAGAGGGTGATAAGTAGCAGTTTATGGACCCAAATGATTCCTGACCAGACACATCCCTAGACATTAGGGTGCACCCTGGCACAGGCCCTGGTGGCCCCAGGGTGGCAGACCTGCCAATCTGCAGAGGACACCATGTGGCAGGCTGACACTGTCAAACGAACCCAGAAGAGGGTGCCAGAGGCAAGGCTGGGCTGAACACAGGGCCTGCTTAGCTTGGGAAGGGGGAGCCAGACAGAGCACAGGACCCACTCAGCCTGGGGAAGGGGGAGCCGGACAGAGCGCAGGACCCCCGCAGCCTGGGAAGGGGGAGCCGGACAGAGCACAGGACCCCCGCAGCCTGGGGATGGGGGAGCTGGACAGAGCACAGGACCCGCTCAGCCAGGGAAGTGGGAGCCGGACAGAGCACAGGACCCACTCAGCCGGGGAAGGCCTGGCACCTGCACACAGGCCCAGCTGAAGTCAGGCTCCTCACAGTGCAGCCAAGATCTCTGGAGGAGAGGAGGCCCCCGAAAGGCAGAAGGAAGTGTCCAGGACCAGGGCCCTGTGAAATGAGAGTGCATCAGCCAGAAGGAAAAGGAAATGGAAGGCATCGACAAGAGCAAAGCTTTGCAGAGGGAAACGTCTAGAGACCGTGAGAGCACCTCGGACGCCAGCGCCGAGCAGCACTTCCAGTGAGGACCTGGCTAAGCCCCCAGGACCCCCCCGGCTGCCTTGGGGAGCTCTCTTCCCCAACCCACAGATGCCACCAACCCTGGTGGCATGACACGACACTCAATATTCCCTTGGGATTGGGGGTCACAGGCCTGGGGCCTGCCATGAGGCCACGGGGCCTCCTGCTTCCCAGGTTGATAGCAAACACGCCTTTCAGAGCACTTCCTGCGTCTCCTCACTGCAGGGCACTTCACAGGGGCTCACGATGAAGAAGTGGGGAGTGGGAGAGGGAGAGAAGCAGAAAAAAGGGAAAGCGGAAATGTGGCATTTTAGTTATTTAATAAAGGTAAACTTGAACTCTATGATACAATGATTCATTTGAAGTCAACGTTCCAATATCAAACTTTAATTGCGTAAGTTATGAGAACAGTCATGCCTTGTGCCCACAGTTTAAAAGACAGTCATCTAAAAACCTTCTTGGCAAATGCATTGAGTATTAGTGTGCAAGCCCCACTTGAGCTCAGACGCCATCAAAGAGCCAAACCACGTTACAACTGCAGCACCCTTGACCCACTGTGACCAGCTGCCATCAGGAGGATGGCCCTTCACTGTCACCAAAACATCTCCAGTTTCTAAGCAGCAGGATTCAAAGACAGTCTACAGATACACTGACATACGCGGCATCACACACTAGCACTGCTATGACGGGGCTAATGATTCAGGTTGGTAGGGCGTGGGAATCTTTCACCTCTAGTTTCAAAAAAAAAAAAAAAAAAAAAAGATTCCAAAGCAGGAAGCAAATAACTGCAGACTAGAATTAAAACCACTGTCTCGTGTTAGCATTCAATCCATATTCAATATTCAATACTGATTTACTGATGCTCCCGGCATAGGCAGGCTGATCATGAATTCCTGCCCTCAGGTGATCCACCCGCCTTGGCCTCCCAAACTGCTGGGATTACAGGCGTCGACCACGGTGCCCGGCACTCCAGCCTGGGCAACAGAGTGAGACTCTGTCAAGGAGGAAAAAGAAAAGAAAAGAAAAAGGAACCTTCACAACACCGCCCACTAATATGTTGCATTTATCCTTTCTAGACTTTGCATATAATGAAGCAAGAGTCAATAAATTCCTGTAAAATGCAGAACAGGCTGTGCGGGCCACGTGTTCTCTGTGGCGACTACTCTGCTTTCCCACTGGAGTGAGAATAGCACAGACAACATGTGAAAGCCAGGCATGGCCATGCCCAGAACGCTTCACTGATGAACACTGAGACTTCACGTAATTTTCACATGTCACAAGGTATTAGTTGCCTTTTGATTGTTTTTCAACTATTAAATATGTGAAACCATTCTTAGCTTTAAAGCCATAAAAACAAAAACGAAAACAAAAACATGGAAAGGGCCAGGTTTGGCCCGTGAGCCACAGTCTACAAATCATTGTAAGAGGCCGGGCGCGGTGGCTCAAGCCTGTAATCCCAGCACTTTGGGAGGCCGAGATGGGCGGATCACGAGGTCAGGAGATCGAGACCATCCTGGCTAACACGGTGAAACCCCGTCTCTATTAAGAAATACAAAAAACTAGCCGGGCGAGGTACATGGCTCGGTGGGGTCCTGCCTGGAGGCTGAGGTCAGGAGAATGCTGGAGGTGGAGCTTGCAGTGAGCTGAGATCCGCCACTGCAGTCCCAGCCTGGCAGGATAGATGACCCGCCCAAAAAAAAAAAAAAAAAAAAAAAAAAAAAATCATTGTAAGAAACTACTGACTTTCACATACTGTTTTATGACTAAATATTTTCTGTAATATACACAGATGGTCGGGTGGTGGCTTAATTGTAATCCCAGCACTTTATGAGCCATGGATTGCTTTGAGTCACGAAGCCTCGAGGCCAGCCCAGAAACAAAAGGAAACCCATCTTTGCATACAAAGACACAAAAATTAGCCAGGCCTGGTGGTGAATGCCTATAGTCCCAGCTACCCGGGAGACTGAGGTGGGAGGATCGCCTGCATCCAGGGAGGTCGAGGATGCAGTGAGCCATGATTGTGTCATTGCACTGCAGCCTGGGCAAGAGTGAGACCCTGCCTCAAAAAAAAAAAAAAAAAAAAGTGTGTGTATATATATATATATGCTATAGACATCACTTAATAGCTATAAAATATTCCCCTGTATGAAAATACCATATTTTAATTTAGTATCATGAAAGGAAGATTCGCTCTGCCGAAAGGATTACACTGAGAGCTGAGCTGTGCAAGAAGCTGCTTTTCCTTTTGTTCCCAAGCAGAGAGTGACAGATAAAAGGCGAAACATCTCCACCCTGTGTTCGCTGGGTTTTGTGTGACGAATACGTAACTGACAATTCCCCTACTGCCCCTTTTCTCTTGCATCATGGGAATTCCGTAATGTGGCCATGCTCTCCCTCCTTCCCCTCCAGCCTGCTTTTCCCTCTAAATACTGAAGCCCTCAAAACCAAAACCACCTTTGGAGGAAGGCACAGGCCTGTCTCCCAGGCACGCATCACTAACTTTGGCAAAATCAACTTCTAAATGGATTGAGACCTATCTCAGACCCTTTCTGGTTTCCAGCATTAACTTTTTTTTTTTTTTTTCCCGTGAGATGGAATCTCGCTCTGCCGCCCAGGCTGGAGTGCAGTGGCATGATCTCGGCTCACTGCAAGCTCCGCCTCCCAGGTTCACGCCATTCTCCTGCCTCAGCCTCCCGAGTAGCTGGGACTACAGGTGCCCGCCACTATGCCCGGCTAATTTTTTGTTTTTTTTAGTAGAGAGAGGGTTTCACCGTGTTAGCCAGGATGGTCTCCATCTTCTAACCTCGTGATCTGCCCGCCTTGGCCTCCCAAAGTGCTGGGATTATAGGCATGAGCCATTGTACCCAGCCTACCAGTATTAACTTTTAAGATTTCTTTTTTTTTTTTTTTTTTTTTTTCAGATGGAGTTTTGTTCTTATTGCTCAGGTTGGAGTGCAGTGGTGCGGTCTAGGCAGTTCACTGCAACCTCCACCTCCCCGGTTCAAGTGATTCTCCCACCTCACCCTCTCAAGGAGCTGGGATTACAGGTGTGCGTCACCACATCCAGCTAATCTTGTATTTTTAGCAGAGATGGGATTTTACCATGTTGTTCAGGCTGGTCTCGAACTCCTAACCTCAAGTGATCCACCCACCTAGGCCTCCCAAAGTGTTGGGCTTACAGGCACGAGTCACTGCGCCCGGCCAGATTTCCTCACATTTTTACAGTAAGCTTGCTCACAAGTGTTTTTTTGTGTACCTGCCCTTTTTCATGGATCATCTGCAGGGTCAAAGTTATTCTTCCCTGATGCATGTTTCCAGCTGTGTGGTCTGTGCTGCTCCTGGGCCTGCCATGGGGCCCCTATATTTATTAAAACGATTCCCAGCTGCTGCTATGAACATCCCTGCCTCAGTCCACCCTCACCAACATGAAAAAAAGCCTTTACCAACCCCAACGGCAACCACTTAGCCAGATTTCCTAACTCCATTTACTCACCAGCTCCCCATCCCCCACTGATGTCAAATACTCCCTTCATTACACGTTATTTCCTGGGCCTGCCTTTGAACGAGGACTGCAGCATTTTATTTTTATTAAAAACATTTTTTAAAAGATAGGGTTTCACTATCATCCAGGCTATAGTGCAGTGGCATGATCAGGACTCACTGCAGCCGCCACCTCTGGGGCTCAAGTGATGCTCTCACCTTAGCCTCCCGGGTACCTTGGACCTACAGGCATGCACCACCATGCTGGGCTAATTTTTTTTCGTATTTTTTGGACAGAGTCTCACCATATTGCCCAGTCTGGTCTCAAACTCCCAGGCTCAAGTGATCCACCTGCCTCAGCCTCCCATAGTGCTGGGATTATAGAAGTGAGACCACTTTAATCGCTACAATCTTCTAACTCCCACACTTTTGAGTTTTAGGATTTGAAAAAGTACATGTCTACCTCCCCCTGTCCCTGTCCCACCTCTGCCTGATTGATTTTCTTTTCAAAAATGTTAGGATGACTCTCAAATGTTAGGCTTTTCAAGCTTCGAGATCAACTGGGCAAACTCCTCTCCTGAAGCTCCTGCCTAACCTTTTACTGTGTTCATATTAAACGTGTGAACTGGGCCAGGCATGGTGGCTCATGCTTGTAACCCCAGCACTTTTGGAGGCTGAGGCAGGCAGATCACTTGAGGTCAGGAGTTCGAGACCAGCCTGGCCAGCATGGTGAAACTCCGTCTCTACTAAAGATACAAAAATTAGCCGGGTGTGGTGGCAGGCACCTGTAGTTCCAGCTACTCGAGGGGCTGAGGCAGGAGATTCACTTGAACCCAGAAGGCAGAGGCTGCAGTGAGCCGAGATCATGCCGCTGTATTCCAGCCTGGGCAACAGAGTAAGGCTCCGTCTCAAAAAAAAAAAAAAAAGTGTGAACTGGGAACATCCCTCCCTCTATGGTTCTTAAGTTTTTTTAATCCAAAATCATGGCTTTTTCTCCCTCTCCCTGGGGAAGAGTTGGGGGGTGGGTGCTCCTTGGCCTTCTTCCCAGAGTCCAGTCTGCTTTATACACGTATGCCTGGAGGGTGGGGCCCCAGATTCTCCTTTCTATTACATTCTTTTATTGTATTTCCCAGTTGGCCATCATCCTTACACAAGAAAGCTGGTGGTCTTCGTGCGCCTCTGTGCTGGGCCGGCTCACTGAGTCTACCTCTTAATCATCAAAGCCTTTCTGCTGTTCCATCTCCTGAGCAGACACCAATGTTCCTCCTGCCCGATTACCCTGTCAGCTGCTGGAGGCATCCTCATCTTTCTTGTTTTAATGGCACTGCCTCCCATACTTTTACCTTGACGCGGTAGCTAGCTATTAACACACGATGCCATTTATCCTGTTAAGGAAAGAGCCCTGTTACTAAGCCCCTTGACCAAGAGCTGTTATCAGGAATGGATGTTAAATGTGAAATGTCTTCTTAGGATCTGTGAAACTCACTATCTAGGTTCTTCTCTGACCCACCAGCATGGCTTAGTGTATGACTGGATGTACTGACACAAAACCAGCCTCTCACTGCTGGTGGACGCCACTGTCGGTGACTCTTCTTTTCCTACATGCTGGATTCTACTTGCTAAGATTTTATTGAGGGTCTCTGCACTGCCATTCATGAGGGAAGCTGGTCTGTGTTTCCTTTTTCTGTGTTTAGCTGCAGCACAGTGGTGAAAGCTGCAGGTTCTGGAACGAACCTGCCTGGTTCTGATCTCAGTCCTGCTGCGTAGGAGCTGCAGCCCTCGGGCAAGAGGCTTCACCTCTGAGTGTGGAAGGCAGAGATAAAGAGATGCCTTCCTCGGGGCTGTCCTGATGTTTCGCTCGCTCCTGCAAAGTACTTGGCACAGTGGCTGGTGCTCCTTGCACCTCATTCCCACACGCGGGCCACGTGGGTTCTGGGGAGCAGATGGGGTGGCTTCCTTTCTTTGTGGAGTCTTTGAGCCGCAAGCTCTTTGGAGCCACGAGGTGGCTGCCTGACAACCTCTCACTTTGGTCCACGGACCACAGACCTTTTCAGGCTTTCTACCTTGAGTCAACATCACTAATTTGTGCTGCTTGCAGGAGAGTCATTTCATCAAGTTTTAAAATGTCCTAAAATGCGGCACGGCCTTCCCTTACTAAACTCCTCTCTGGGTCCTGCACTTACTTGCAGGGACTTCTTTTAAAAAAGGAAAAAATTTAAAAAGATAAAATACCATCCTTTCTGTAGGTGAGGTATCAACTGCTTGCACGCCCTCACACTGCACATGTATGGGCAAAATCCACTCATCAGTTCTCAAAATCCAGCTCACTGATTCTGAGATGCGATGCCTCTATTCCAGGTCACCTTTTCATCACATGATCTTTAGTCAATGATCTGTCACAGACAGGAGCTTGTCACTGCACTCCAGTGCTCTGCCCAGCTGCTTTTGGTTCACGCCTAGCGAGCATGTTACTTGGGAAAGCAAAGCTTCATAACTGTGACAGTCGTTGCAGAACTGTATTAGCATACATTGTAAATATGATTGTGGCCCATTCATTCCAGTTCATCCGATATTAACACTGCCTATTACTTATCTGTAACTGTTGCTTTCTTAACTTTAGGTGGAGAGGGCACAGACTCTGGAGCCGCCAGCCGGCTTTATCCCTGCCTAGTGCTACCCTGGCCAAGCACCTGGCCTCTCCGCACCTGTTTCCTCACCTGTAAAATGGGATAACAAGAGTTTCTGGGGCATAATGGAGACTTGTAAATTTTTAAAAATGGGATAACAAGAGTGCTTCCTAGGTGGAGAGACAGTGAAGCATGATGTACGTGATGCACCAAGCAAAACTCAACAATGGCACAATCATTACCAAGGTTGGGGGGGGCAGTGCCACACGCTGTGTATGTGTACAGCACTCAAGTTTTAAAACAAGGCCAGGCACGGTGGCTCATGCCTATAATCCCAGCACTTTAGGAGGCCAAGGCAGACAGATCATCTGAGGCCAGGAGCTCGAGAACAGCTGGCCAACATGGTGAAACCCATCTCTACTAAAAATACAAAAAATTAGCTGGGCATGGTGGCACACACCTGTAATCCCAGCTGCTCGGGAGGCTGAAGCAGGAGAATCGCTTGAAACCAGGAGGTGGAGGTTGCAGTGAGCCGAGATCACACCATTGCACTCCAGCCTGGGCAACAAGAGTGAGATTCTATCTCAAAAAAAAAAAAGTTGGGAATATCTCAAGCCAATGCCACGATGACTTCTGTTGCTCCCAGAAACCAGGGGCTCCCTCTCTGGGATGGAATGCTCCCTCCAATGGACAAGACAACCCATTTACATCCCTGCTAGGGGTGCCGGCTGCTCCTCCAACAGGAGTCGCCAGGTGCAAGTCAAAATATGGCCAGTGCTCAGAAAAAATAGATGGAAATGCCACGTGTATACGGAGGATCCAGCCCATGGCACCTCCAAGTGGCTGGAGTTTCTCCTTTTATGGAAGGGGATGTCAAAGGCCAGAGATGTTAAGTAATTTGCCCACAGACATCACTTAATAGCTATATAATATTCCACTGTATGAAAATACCATAATTTAATTTAGTATCATGACAAGAAGATTTACTCTGCCAAAAGGAAGGGATTAAGCCGAAAGCTGAGTCATGCAAGAAGCTGCCTTTTATTTTGTTCCCAAGCAGACAGCGACAGATGAAAGGTAGAACATGTCCACTCTGTGATCACCTGACCTGTGTAAAGTGCAGATTTACCGAGCGCCAGACGAATACAACTGACTATTCCCCTACCTGCCCACACTATTTCCACTTTAGCAAATGCTAGGATTCAGGGCTTATTTTGGGGCTTAACTCTCCCACTGTAGAGTGATGAGATTTCACTTTGTACCTATCCCCCGGACTCTCCTTCTCCCGTGTCAGCTGGGAATCTACGCCTGCTGGAGGGGGATTTGCGAGCTTCGCCTGCATGTGTGGTGAAACACCCCACGCCACCCGGTCCCCGGAGACTGGGGGTGGGGGCTGTGCTTCTCCTATGCCGGGTTTCAGGCCTTCCCTCCCCACTAGGTGAACAGTCTTGGGCAGGTGTAGGAAACCCCAAAGTGCTCACGAGAAAACCCTAGGCGTTCGGTTCTTACCTTGTAGTGCGCCAGCTGGAGGGCCAGCTGCACAAAGGCGTCTGGGCTCGTGCGACATTTCTTGATGATTCCTTTACCAAAGGCAACAAATGGGAAGGAATGGAAATCCACGTCGTTTGCCAGAAGATTTGCGGTGTTCAGGGAGGTCTCTATAACCTCTTGACACTAGAGAGAAAGAAAAAAAAGGTTTTATGGAACGAGGGGATAAAAGTACTGACGCACACCCAGAGAGAAATCGGAGGCTGGCTTTCAGTGCAGCTACAAACTCGGTACTGGGAAGTACACAAACGTTTTCCTGACCCAGAAGCACTAGTAAGTTAGGGGTATGGCTCCCTGACCCCGGAGGAGAAGCCAGAATGTTAGAGCAGGTAGCTGGTCTGATATGAGCAGGCCAGGAGACGGCTTCCTTCGACACACACTGGGAATGTCAGGCGACCATCATTGATGGTCAGGTGGTTGTGAACTGCCTTTCTAAAATAATAATTGATCACAGCTGGTGCCAGGGAAAGGCAGCCTCCCAGTACATAGCAACGGAGCTGGTGACCAGCAGCTTCCGGATAAGACCTCAGGCGCCGGGCGAATGCGCTCAAGCATGCGCACTGAGAGGCAAAATGGCGGCGTCTAACTGGAGTATGATCTTCCTCTAGGAACGCTAGACAGGCAAGGGCAGAACACCTCAAGTGAGCATGCGCACAATTCCAGTAAACACACTGCGCATGCTCCCTTCCCAAGTGCTGGCAGCCACTGTGCAAGCGGATAGCCCACCCCAAGGGAGGAATCAGAAGTAACGCAAGACCCTGGAAGCATGCCAATGTGTAAAACCTCAAGTCAAGAGGTCAAACCTCGCACTTGATCTCCCAAGTTGGCTGCTTGGCCCTCTTCCAAATGTACTTTCCTAACGTTTTTAATAAACTTTCTCTCCCGCTCTTGGTCTCTCCTGCCTTCTGCCCCACAGTCAAATTCGTTCTGAGAAGGCAAGAATTGAGGTTGCTGCAGACCAGTACAGTGAGACTCCAGAGAGTGTTTTGAATAGTCACGCGTCATCTTATGAAGCCCACGGTCATCAGACAGAGGCGAAGAAGAAACACATTTTTTACTTTTTATTATTTATTTTTTATTTGCGACAGGGTCTCGCTCTGTCACCCAGGCTGGAGTGCAGTGGTGCCATCTCTGCTCACTGCAACCTCTGCCTCCCTGGTTCAAGCCATTCTCCCGTCTCAAACTCCCGAGTAGCTGGGACCACCAGCGCCTACCACTATGCCCGGCTAATTTTTGTATTTTTAGTAGACACGGGGTTTCACCATGATGGCCAGGCTGGTTTTGAACGCCTGACCTCAGGTGATCCACGCACCTCCGCCTCTCAAAGTGCTGGGATTACAGGCACGAGTCACTGTGCCTGACTGATAAAACACATTCTTAAAAATAAATCTTAGAAAATAAATGGACAACCATACAATGAAATATTAAGCACTAGAAATAGAAATAAATGAACCATAAAAATTTAAACTCTTATTACTAAGTGAAAGAAGCCAATCTGAAAACGCTACACACGGATGATTCCAATTACAGCAGCAGCCTTTAACCATGTGGATCCATTCTAAGACTCCTCGCAGATGTCTGACACTTCAGATAGTGCCATAGTGCCAAACATTATACGTACGGTGTTTTCTCAATCTCATAACCAAGACAGCCACTAAGTGGGTAGCACCTATAGCACAGACACACTTGACAAAGGGACAAAAGGATGATTCCATCCTGCATGGGACTGCACAGGGCAGGAGCTTTCATCACACTACTGTCTCCGGAATTGGTGGGTTCTTGGTCTCACTGACTTCAAGAACGAATCCGCGGACCCTCGCAGTGTTACAGTTCTTAAAAATGGTGTGTCCGGAGTTTGCGCCTTCTTCCCAGTGGCACTGGCTTCACGAATGAAACTACAGATCTTCATGGTGAGTGTAACACCTCATAAACGCAACGTGGACCCAAAGAACAAGCAGCAACAAGATTTATTACAAATGGCGAAATACAACGCTTCCGCAATCTGGAAAAGAATTCTAGCAACTTGCCACTGCCATCGCCGCAGCCTGCTTTTATTCCCTTATCTGACCCCACCCACATCCTGCTGATTGGTCCATTTTACAGAGAGCTGATTGGTCTATTTTACAGAGAGCTGATTGGTCCGTTTTGACAGCGCACTGATTGGTGCGTTTACAATCTTTGAGCTAGACACAGAGCGCTAGACGGAAAAGTTCTCCAAGTCCCCATTAGAGTACCAATTCACGTGTATTTACAAACCTTGAGCTAGACACAGAGTACTGATTGGTGTATTTACGATCCTCCAGCTAGACATAAAAGTTCTCCAAGTCCCCACCAGATTAGCTAGATACAGAGTGCTGACTGGTGCATATACAATCCTCTGGCTAGGTATAAAAGTCCTCCAAGTCCGCATCCGGCTCGGGAGGCCAGCTGGCTTCACCTAGTGGATCCCGCACAGGGGCTGCAGGCGGAGCTCCCCGCCAGTCCTGATTCGCACCTGCACTCCTCAGCCCTTGGGCTATTGATGGGACTGGGCACCACGGAGCAGGGGGTGGCGCCGCAGGGGGGCGCGGGGGAGCTCAGACATGGCAGGCTGCAGGTCCGGAGCTCTGCCCGGCGGGGAGGCGGCTAAGGCCCAGCCAGAATTTGAGCGCAGCTCCGCCGGGCCGGTATGCTGGGGGACCCAGTGCAACCTCCACAGCTGCTGGCCCTGGTGCTAGGCCCTTTATTGCCCTGGGCCGGCAGAGCCGGCCGTCTCCAAGTGCGGGGCCCACTGAGCCCGCGCCCGCCGGCACTCAACACTGGCCCGCGAGCGCCGCACACAGCCCCGGTTCCCGCCCGCGCCTCTCGCTCCACACCTCCCCGCAAGCAGAGGGAGGCAGCTCCAGCCTCAGCCAGCCCAGAGAGGGACTCCCACAGTGCCGTGGCGGGCTGAAGGGCTCCTCAAGCGCAGAGTGAACACCGAAGCCAAGGAGGCTGAGAGCGAGGGCTGCTAGCACGTTGCCACCTCTCACTACTCAGAATAGCATGCAACTTGAAACTGATGAGTTATTTACTTCTGGAATTTTCTGTTTAATATTTTCGGAACTTGGATTTGAAATCTCAGAAGGTGAAACCTCAGCTAATGGGGGGAGCTACTGTATGTGACATTCTGGAAAAGGTAAAACTATGGGGACAGTGAATATGATTCATGGTTGCCAGGGGCTAGTAGGAAGGAAGAATACATAGACGAAGCACCAAAGATGTTTAGGGCAGTGAAACAATTCTGTATGACACTGTAATGGCAGACACAGGGCATTGTCCATGTGTCAAAACCCAGACAATGTACGACAACAACAGTAAATCCACCATGGACCTTGGTTGGTGCAGATGTGTCAGTTGTAACAAATGCATCACTCTGTTGGGGATGTGGATAGTTGGGGATGCTGTGTAAGTGTGGGGAGAGGGGTGTATGGGAACTCAGTTTTGCTGTGAACCCAAACTGTTCTAAAAATTAGTCTGTTAAAAGAAATTTTTAAAAACGTGGTAAGTGACTTGGTGAGATACCAGGACTCTAAGCCCGAGTGCTCCGCAGAGGTTACAGCTCTCTTTTGAACCCACACCAGCCCTGCGGCCACAGGGCAAGCAGAAGCAATGGGGTAAGACCACAGCACTAGATACAGTACTTCACTATGTGGAAAATTATTTCTAACCCAGGTGCGGTGGCTCAGGCCTGTAATCCCAACACTTTGGGAGGCCAGACGGGTAGCTTGCTTGAGCTCAGGAGTCTGAGACCAGCCTGGGCAACATGGCGAAACCCTGTCTCTACCAAAAATATAAAAATTAGCTGGGCGTTGTGGCATGCACCTGTGGTCCCAGGTACTCGGGAGGTTGAGGTGGGAAGATTGCTGGACCCGGGGAACTTGAGGCTGCAGTGAGCTGTGACCACACCACTGCACTCCAGCCTGAATAACAGACCTTGACTCTGTCTCAAATAAATAAATTAATTAATTTAAAAAGAAAATGGTGGGCTGGGTGCAGTGGCTCACGCCTGTAATCCCAGCACTTTGGGAGGCTGAGGCAGGAGGATCAGGTAAGGAGTTCAAGACCAGCCTGGCCAACATGATGAAACCCCGTCTCCATTAAAAATACAAAAATTAGCTGCGCTTGGTGGCGGGTGCCTGTAATCGTAGCTACTTGGGAGGCTGAGGCAGAAGAATCATTGGAACCTGGGAGGCGGAGGTTGCAGTGAGCTGAGATTGCGCCACTGCACTCCAGCCTGGGTGACAGTGCGAGACTGTATCTCAAAGAAGAAAAAAAAATAGAAAATGATATCTTGGACTCCAGGGAATTTTTCTTTGGAGTAAGTGAACTAGGATTTGGTATTTGCAACCCTAAAATTCCTTCCCAAAAGGGCTCCCGTGAGTGGGCTGCCTCTGACTATGTTTAAGAGGTGCCAAAATGAATTAAACATTGAGAATTATAAATTAGCAATTTAGAGTCTTTCAGCTCTAACCTATATGATTTTGGCTTTTAGTTTTTGATTATGAGCATTCTGTAGATGTCTAGTTAAGTTTGACCTGGAAGTCACACTGACAATCTTAGCCAGAAGCTTCAAACAGAAGAAGAAATATTTACCGAGGCTTCCGAGCAACAGGAGCTGTGACAGCCCGGCAGACCTCACGAAACTCCCTGAGCAAACAACTTTCAGCCTCAGTGGTCTTCAACTGAGCTCATGATCAGGCAGGAACTACAGTTGGAAAATTCATCTGTAAGACTTCAAATGTGTTTCCCATCCCAGGTAAGTAACAATGGTTGGATGATGCAGACTTACTTCCCCGGGGATGTCCCACTGCAGCCTGGTGGGGTACGGAATGTTCGGATTGGTGTCGCCTTTGCAGTGCCCATCCTCTGCATAGCCCAACTGGAGGCTGTCAGTGGACATGACGTACTGTCAAAAATAGAACAAAATTATTAAAACTAACAGTGGTACATAAAACATATTAATCTGTAGCATGAACAGAGATGTTACAAAGTTTGAACCACGGCTGTTAACACTTCCAGTATTCTCAGCACCTAATGAGGTGGATCTGATCTCCATGTCAGATGTGACAAAGAGGACAGATGAGGGCTAATGGCTTGCTTAAGTTCGTGACACTCTCCTTTCACTGGCAAGTAAACTTAAGCCAATTTATTCAACACTATTTACAGGGCACCTACTCTGGGTTGGAACCACTGTAGCACCAGTGGCATCCAAGCACTGGTGACAGTGCAGACAAGAACTGTGTTTTGTGAACAAAACAGACAGGAATTCTTGTCCTTTCTTAAAAAGTGAAATATACCTGTATGACCCAGCAATTCCACTCCTAGGTATATACTCAGTGAAATGAAATGAAAATAGATGTTCACACAAAAATTTGTACAGAATGTTCATAGCAGCATTATTCATAATAGCCGAAGAGTGGCAAGAACACAAATGCCCATCAACTGATGAAGAGATAAACTAAGTGTGGTAAATCCATACAATGGGATATTATCCAGCCCTAGAAAGGAATGAAGCTCAGGTACGTGTTACAATGTGATGAACCTTGAAAACATTATGCTGGGTGAAAAGAAGCAGGCAGGCGCGGTGCCTCACTTATGTAATCCCAGCACTTTGGGAGGCCAAGGTGGAAGGATTGCTGGAGGCCAGGGGTTCCAGACCAGCTGGGAAACATAGTGGGATCTTATCTCTACAAAAAATTTAAAAAATTAGCCAGGTGTGGTGGCACATGGCTGTAGCCCCAGTTACTGAGGAGGCTGAGGTGGGAAGATCACTTGAGCCCAGGAGGTCATGGTTTCAGTGAACCATGACTGTGCCACTGCACTCCAGCCTGGGCGACAGAGCAAGACCCTGTCTCTAAAAAAGAAAGAAAGCAAAAGAAAAGAAAAAAGAAGCCAGACATAGAAGAGCACATATTGTATGGACATCGATATAAGATGTCCAAAATAGGCACATACATACAGACAGAAAGCAGATTAGTAGTTATCGGGAACCTGCGGGAGAAAGGAACGAGGAGTTTCTTTTGGAGGTGATGCAAATATTACAAAATTAGGCTGGGCTCCATGGCTCACGACTGTAATCCCAGCGCTTTGGGAGGCCAACGCGGGCAGATCACTTTAGGTCAGGAGTTCAAGACCAACCTGGCCAAAAAGGGGAAACCCCGCCTCTACCAAAAATACAAAAATTAGGTGGGTATGGTGATGCACGCCTGTAATCCCAGCTACTCAGGAGGCTAAGTAGTGATTGTTGCACAAGCACTTTGTGAATACACTAAAAACCACTGAATTGTACACTTTCAAAGGGTAGATTTTAAGGTATGTGACTCATACCTCAACTAAAAGAATTAGGTTTTTTAAAAAGAGGAATCCCTGTGCTCAGGAAGCTTACATTCTAGTGAGGGAGGTAAAAACACCACCACAAGGTCGGGGTAACTGTCGGCTGGCGAGGGGGCAGGGCGCGTGGAAGGTGCCGCTAATATGTGAGGGTCACAATCCAGGCTGACCTGAGCCAGCGAAGGAACAGACTTGATCAAGTTCCACCTGCTCTGGGTCAGAGCTCCAGGAGAGCCTGACACAGAAACATCAGAAATAAATCAAGAGCAAGACCGGGTGCGGTGGCTCGTGTTTGTAATCCCAGCACTTTGGAAGGCCAAGGCAGGCAGATTGTTTGAAGCCAGGAGTTCGAGATCAGCCTGGGCAACGTGGCAAAACTCCGTCTCTACAAAAAATACAAAAATTAGCTGGGCGTGGTGGCGCACACCTGTGGTCCCAGCTACTCGGAAGGCTGAGTTGGGAAAATCACTTGAACCCAGGAGTTGGAGGTTGCAGTGAGCTGAGATTGCGCCACTGCTCTCCAGCCTGGGCAGCAAAGCAAGACCCTGTCTCAAAAAATAAAAAACAAAAACAGAACAAGAACAGACAGACTCAAGTTTGACTAGATCTGTCTTTAAGGGACTGCACTGGGCCTACACACAAGACTAGGTCAGTCCCCATCTGTGTCTGGATCACATGAGCCCCCAGCCAGGGGCCCCTGGAGTCAGGCCATCCTGTCTGCTGGACGCTAACAGCCAAACACCACTACTTCTATGTGGCCACCCTGGTCTAAGACAAAATCCCTTTATCCTTATCTGGAGAACTTTAAAAAACAAGCCTGAGCTGTAAATATCCAGTAGATTTCTCTACTTGATAAATGTACCCTGTGTGATCCAGCTGCCTATGGTCCCGACTCCAGCCTGGGTGACAGAGCAAGACTCCATCTCAAAAAAAAAAAAAAAAAAAGTCAAGATTCAAAACATTCACAGAAGTTTAAAGAAATAAGAAGGTCATACATTATGATGTCTTCACAAGTTTACTACTAATTTTTTTTTTTTTTTTTTGAGATGGAGTCTCGCTCTTTCGCCCAGGCTGGAGCACAGTGGTACGATCTCGGCTCACTGCAACCTCTGTCTCCCGGGTTCACACCATTCTCCTGCCTCAGCCTCCTGAGTAGCTGGGACTACAGGCGCCCGCCACCACGCCCAGTAATTTTTGTATTTTTAGTGGAGATGGGGTTTCACCGTGTTAGCCAGGATGGTCTCATTCTCCTGACCTCGTGATCCGCCCGCCTCGACCTCCCAAAGTGCTGGGATTACAGGCGTGAGCCACCGCGCCTGGCCAGGTTTGGATTTTCAAAAGCAACTTCTACATTCAAGTGAAAAGTGCGAAAACTCACCTCCCAAAGGTGGGCCATGATCGGTGCGTCTGCCCAGGAGTGCTCCGCGTTGATGCCTATCTTCCCGTTTTTGAAGACAACAAACGTGAACGACTTGTCAAACCACCTATGTGAAACACACATATGTGGAACTTAAGTGTTCAACGAGGCAAAAATGAGGAGACACTGCACCTCTCTGCTTCATCCTGGATGGACTAATTTACTTTGCATTTGCCCCTCTAACAGGGAGCGGCTCCTCGGTCTCTGGAGTGAGGATGAAAGTACAGATGGGACACTGAATCCCTCATTTCTTCCCTGTCCCAGACACAAAGATGAGTGCTTATATCCTGGGAGCCTGAAGTCAGGACCTGTTATTATCACAAGGCAACTGGGGAGAGGTGGGAGGCTCTTCCCGTGGGCACGAGACCCCTTCATTAGCCAATCCTTGGCCCCACCCTGCAGGGGGCTGGTCAACACTTTACAGATAAGGAAAAGAGGACCTGAGATAGCCACGTGCCAACACCCTGGCCTAACCCTGTGCCCAGCCCTGTTTGCCACTATCCCCTGCCTGAGTCCAGGGACCTGGCAGCCCTGCATCTCATGAGCATCTCCAAACAAAGGTAGTCATGCACAGAGGAGGGAATCTCAGATTTGCAGCTTAAGCTGTGTGTGTGTGACAGTTTTGGCGGAGGGAAGAAAACTGAAGGTTGGCCAGGCGCAGTGGCTCATGTCTGTAATCCCAGCACTTTAGAGAGGCTGAGGTGGGTGGATCACTTGAGATCAGGAGTTCATAACCAGCCTGGCCAACATGGTGAAATCCTGTCTCTACTAAAAATACAAAAATTAGCTGGGTGTGGCAGCACACGCCTGTAATCCCAGCTACTTGGGAGGCTGAAGGAGGAGAATCGCTTGAACCCGGGAGGTGGAGGTTGCAGTGAGCTGAGATCAAGCCACTGCACTCCAGCCTGGGTGACAGAGCAAGACTCCATTTCAAAAATAAATAAATAAAATAAAACTGAAGGTTATATTTTTATGCCATCTTCTTCCTTAGCATTATAGATACTTAGGGGTGAGTGTCAGGCACATAGGGTATTTCTTCCAAGCTCATGGGCAAACTCCCATCTCTCAGAAAGTAAGGACGGTACCTGTCATAACATTGGCCATGTAGTAGAGACTTGGCGTAGCTGTCCATCGATGTATCTGGGTCTTCCGTTCTGTATCCTTGTTCACTTTCATCTAACGTCACGAAGAACGCTGCCTTCTCCACTGCATCAAGAGACTGTTTATTTTTCCCCCGTCCAAAATACGCCTGGCGACACCTGGCCCAGGGAACTCTGCAGTGAAGATGAAATATGATTAAAGGCAGCCGGACCTGCAGCCATGGAGCGATGTCTACTGGCACGTGATGTTTGAAATGACACAATCAAACCTTTGCAGTGTTTCAGAATTTCTCGAAGGAAAACTCCATTTTGACGATGTTCCCCATCTGAGACTGTTTGTTGGAAAGATTCTCACCTTCTCCTGGTCTCCAGACCACAGCACAGGGAGCAGTGGGTAATTTTTGTTCAATAAATGCTGGCTAAATGAACAGCCAGATTGCAGGCTGGCCCTGTGGGCAAAGCCGCCAGGAAGCAGCAGACCCAGATCACCATGCCCCATGCTCCCTGACACGCCCATGCTCCCCGACACGCCCATGCTCCCCGACACGCCCTCCCTCCCCTCCACAGGAACCACCCTAGGTAAGTTCCGGCAGCCCAGGTCACGGTAAATGCGTAAGAGTGTGTCCCTCATGCCAGGCTCTGCTCCAAACCTTTTCTGTGTACCAACTCACTGATCTTCTCAATGCTACTGTACCCATTTTTCAGATGAGAAAACTGAAGCACGGAAAGATTAGGTCACAGCTATTTTGAGGCAGAATTGGAACCCAGGTCATCAGCCCCCAAGTGCATGCCACAGATGCCCATGTGATCCCTCCACAAGGTCTCCGTGCCCGTCTTATTTGGAATACACAGAACTGATGTGATGCCTACTTCCTTCTTGGAAGACCCCACCAGCTGGGCTTCCTTGAATGCTCCTGGGTCCCTCTCACTCCAGCTCCTCCAGGGCCCTCTGCCACTGCCCACCCTTCCAGATCGGGGCCATCTGGCTCTCTCCCCACCGTCTTCTCTCTACAAGTGCTTGGATACGGCGGCCCACAGGGCCAATAAGCCTAGAAACACATCAGGCCCCAGTGCACACCCTGCCAGGGGGACAAAGGTGACGGTGATGGTGGCCGGCATGTATGGAGCCCTTCTTGTGAAGGACTCCCATGGGTAAGATGCTGGTCTGGTCCTATCCAGAGGGGGCATCAGGATTGAGGCACCTACAGACCCACAGGGAGCCCAGGCCCCACAGCGCCTGCTCAGGCTCCCCACGTCTCCTCCGCTGGGGATTCCAGGCTCTCGGAGGAGCCCACCGGGCGAGCGCATCTTCACCTGAGACGCATCTCCTGCCGCCGCTCTTTCCAGCCTGTCAGCACCACGGTGGACAACGAACAACGCCAGCTTCCCTGCACACATCCTTCCCCATCCCTCTCCTGCACTCGGGCCTGGCCCTCTTTCAGGACCTCACTACTTGGGCCACCGAAAAGTATCCCTGTGTCCAAGGCCCCTCCTCCCTGCCCAACCAGAAGAATCTCCTGCATTAACCTACGTATGCCCCCCGGCCCACCCCACCCTACACCACCTGAAGTGGCCCCTAGTCGCAGAATCAAGCTCCAATATGGTTGGGTGCCTGGGACCCTCCCCAGCCTGGCACCGTGGCCCAGCCCTCCAGCCCACTCCACAGCTCCTGCTTGCTCTGCTGCCCCAGGGCATGCCGCTCCACCCCCTGGACACCCACTGTCCTGGTCCGCTCCCACCCTCTGCGAGACACACAGCCCACCTGCGGCCCCTGCACGCAGCACAGAGCCTCTCCTGATCTTTGCAGAAGGGGCCCCGACACCTGCCCCTCCCGCCTTACTCCCAGAGCAGTTGTCACACTGCTAGAATGCGGCAGCTCTCAGCCGGGGACAACAGTGTCCCCCAGATGCTGGGCAATGTCTGCGACACTTCTGGTTGTCACACAGGTTGCTACTGGCAGCTGGTGGACAGAGGCCGGGGCTGCCGCTCAGCATCTGATGCTGCACAGGGCAGTGCCCCCCACAAAGAGGTACCCGGCGCTAAGCATGCGCAGTGCTGAGGTGAGAAACCCTACTACACATCACACACCACACCCTCGAGAAAACCAGGCTTGGCTGATTCTCTTTCTGTTTTATTTTTTGAGACAAGGTCTCACTCTGTCACCCAGGCTGGAGTGCAGTGCCTCGATCATGGCTTACTGCAGCTTCAACTTCCTGGGCTCAAGCAATCCTCCTGCCTTAGCCTCCTGACTAGCTGGGACTACAGGCACGCACCACCAAGCCTGGCTAATTTTTTGTGAGATGGGGTCTCACTCTGTTGCCCAGGCTGGTCTCAAACCCCTAGGCTCAAGTGACTCTCCTGCCTTGGTATCCTAAAGCACTGGAATTATAGGCATGAGCCACTGCACCCAGCCTGATTCTTTTTCACTGAGGCAAGGAAATGTAACTAACACAGGGGCGTTGATTTCAATTTGTCCTGTTTCCTAAATTAATAACTATGCCCACAGCCCCGTAAGAAAGGCTAATTCTGGCCAGGCGTGTGGCTCATGCCGGTAATCGCAGCACTTTCGGAGGCCAAGGTGGATGGATCACTTGAGGTCGGGAGTTTGAGACCAGCCTGGCCAACATGGTGAAACCCTATCTCTACTAAAAATATAAAAATCAGCCGGGCGTGGTGGTGCACTCCCAGCTACTCGGGGGGGCTGAGGCAGGAGAATTGCTTGAACCCGGGAGGCAGAGGTTGCTGGTTGCTGTAAGCTGAGATAGCGCCGCTGCACTCCAGCCTAGGCAACAGAGTGAGACTGCCTCTCAAAAAAAAAAAAAAAAAAAGCAAGCCTAATTCTAGTCCTCACTTCTCCCCGTCCTGGACTCTGGAGTGTTTCCACACACGTTTGCCTGACACACACACAGGAGTGGCCAGGGACTCCCCCCCATGTCCCCACTGCTCTTGAGACCCACTGAGCCGGGAGACCCCAGAGCAAAACGGAGCTGAGGTGGGGAGCCCCATACCAGTGTTCCCACAGGCCCCGACGGGGATGGGCCCCAGTGAGGAGGAGTGCCTCCACCACCCCTCAAAACAGGACGAGGGACCTGGGCCGCGCACCTGTCTCCTGCGGTGAGGGCTGCCAGCCTGGCCTCCCCAGGCTGAGGCTCCGAGGTATTGTCCAGGATCCTCTGCATCTGCTGCTCCATCTCCCGGGGCTTCAGCAGCCGCCCGTCGTGGTAGAGCCAGACCTTGAAGTAGCGCCCTCGATGGTACACGACGATGTGCTTGCTGTCTCTCATGTGCTGGATGGTGTCTGAGCCGGCCGCAGGTTGGAGACACAAAACCAAGAGTCCCAAGTTCACCGCGTGCTGAGACAACCGTATCCTGACTCTTTAAAGGCCATGGGAGTCCCTGCTCTGCGTCCCTCCAGGCAGCCTCAAGAGCCTATTCCTCAAGACGTTTTAAATGATTAAGGACAGCATGGAGTTAAAGCTCTGGATCGGATAGGCCTGACTTCTGAGCTCAGCTTGGTCACTCATTAGATTATGACCTCAAACAAATTACCTGAGGCCAGGCGCAGTGGGAGGCTGGGAGCGGTGGCTCATGCCTGTAATCCCAGCACTTTGGGTGAGGTGAGAGGATCATATGAGGTCAGGAGTTCGAGATCAGCCTGGTCAACATGGTGAAACCTCGCCTCTACTAAAAATACAAAAATTAGCCAGGTGTGGTGGCGTGCACCTGTATTCCCAGCTACTTGGGAGGCTGAGGCAGGAGAATCGCTTGAACCCAGGAGGTGGAGGTTGCAATGAGCTGAGATCACGCCACTACACTCCAGCCTGGGTAACAGAGTGAGACTCCGTCTCAGGAAAAAAAAAAAAAAAGCATGCTGAGCAAAATGGAATATTATCACTAAAAAAAAAGAAATTGCCCAGTCCTCCCTAAGCCTCTCTGTAAAATGGAGATCATATGTTCCCCATGTGCGCTGTGCAAGAATTAAGAGATGATATCCATAAAGCTCATATAAAGTAGGCACTGGATCAGTGTAGTAACTTTTTATTAATTAATGACAATAGGGCAACTTAGAAACTACTCTGAGAAACATTCTGAGAATTGTTTCTGCGAACCCGAGAAATGCTCTGAGAAAGGAAGTGGAAAATTATGAAACCAAGCCATTCCGTAAAAACTACTAAAACAGAGTAATGTAAGATCCTCAGTAAGCTTCAACGCCACAGAAATGTGATGAAGTACATTCACTCCACGAATATGTATCAAGTCCTCTTAAGCACTGCTCAGTGGGGACGCACAGTGACAGCTGATCAAGGCAGATCGTCTAGTGGGTCAGGCTGGTCTTGAACTCCTGACCTCAGGTGATCCACCTACCTCGGCCTCCCAAAGTGCTGGGATTACAGGTGTGAGCCACTGCGCCTGGCCAGGATGGGTTTTTAGAGAACCTCTGAAGGCAGGACCAGAGGAAAGGGGAGAATCTGCTTAGGAAAGCCCAGAGACCAGCTTTTGTGCAAGGCTACAGCAAAGGCTCCCCAACGACCACCACAGTGCACACTACTAACTGGGGCTTGGTCTAGAAGGACTGGGCTGCAACAAGACACTCAAAGCTCCGGGTCAGCTCTGGCCCTTTCCAGCCAGCTTCCCAAGCAGCCCTGAGGCCTGCCCATCATACAGGCCTGCCATGGTGGTTTTGGGCTCTAGCTCATCAAGTGTCTCTGGGTAGTTCCCCATTCACAGGCACCTGGGGAAATGGGGGAAATGGAGTCCATGGACGGCACAGCCTGGGCCCGTGCCTGGCCTGGATGGTCCCCATGGTGCCCGTTCTCCCTTCCCTGTCATTCTCAAGGATGTCCCGATTTGGACGGTAGCTTATGTGGCCACCCTGCCCAGGTCAGGCAGCTGATACGGGAGTGTCTGGAACACAAATTGACCTTCTGGAGCACGACCCAGTGTGCGTTCCACCACAAACCCTGCCTGTGAGCCGGAGCAAAATGCCCCTGAGGAACTCAGACTCAGGAAAAAAACACTCAGCTGGGCGTGAGTCCAGGAGTTTGAGACCAGCCTGGGCAACACGGCAAAACCTCATGTCTATAAAAAATGCAAAAATTAGCCAGGCATGATGCATGTGCCTGTGGTCCCAGCTACTGGGGAGGCTAAGATGGAAGGATTCCTTGAGCTCAGGATGTGGAGGCTGAAGTGAGCCGTGATCATGTCACTGCACTACAGCCCAGGTGGCAGAGACCGACCTCATCTCAAAATCAATCAATCAATCAATCAAACACTCTATAAGACAGTTGGCAGTCTTCAACCAGAGAGAAATTAAAATCTGGAAATAAGTCAACAACAGTGTCCAGGCCTAAGAAAGACAAAGGGAATTCAGCAGAAGGAATGTTCACCAGCCTACAGTCTCAGGAAGGGTCAGCAAAAGTCAATTTGGCCCCTTTGACACTTCCTGATTCTGAGCACAGGGATGGAAAGTGCCGATTCCACAGGGAGCCCCGAAGAAGCTTCACTCACCTGTCTCCTCTCCTGGGATCCGGGAAGTGTTAAACATTCGCTCCCACTGAGCGGAGCAGAGTGGAATCGTGGATCCCAAAAGACGGATCTGTAACAAAAGTACATTTCAAACCAACAGAAGAATCCCACAGAAGAAAATCCCACAGAAGAAAAGCAGCAAGTTGGCCGGGCGCGGTGGCTCACGCCTGTAATCCCAGCACTTTGGGAGGCCGAGGCGGGCGGATCACGAGGTCAGGAGATTGAGACCATCCTGGCTAACACGGTGAAACCCTGTCTCTACTAAAAATACAAAAAAAAAAAAAAGAGAGAGAGAGAGAGAAAAGCAGCAAGTTAAGACCACGTGGAAATACTAAATGTGTTTTCTGTGCAGATTGCTTGGTTTGACTTCCTCTTTTCCAATGGCTCCCTGGAATGATTCGTTGGGGGACTCATTAAACCATGCCAGGGTGCAACTTCTTGCACAGTAAAATCCTAAATAACACATTCTAATCAATTATTTACAACTGACACTTAAAACCAAAGAAATATTTCAGGAAGAAAAGTCTTGTTTCTTACAAGCAACCCACCAGCTAGTATTAGTTCAAAAACAACAAGGGCTTCTTTGAAGGGCAGATTACAGAACTAAAGTACAACAGATGTATATTCATTTAGGAGACACAAGTAGAATTAAATCTCAAAATAATTAGGCTCAGTGAAAGAAACTAGAATTTAGAAAAAAAGAGTGCATACTGTATGATTCCACTTACATAAAGCTTTAAAAATTACAAACTAATCTAGAGTGACAGACAGTAGACTGGGGGTCCAGGACCAGGTGGGAGGGAGAGATGACAAAGGGCAGAGGGGTTTTGGGTTGACTGATGTATTCACCATCCTGACTGCAGTGATGATGGTTTCTCAGATGCATCAATATACACACGTCAGAAGTTATCAAACTCTCCACTTTATTTTTTAATTTTTCTTTTTTTTTTTGAGACGGAGTTTCGCTCTTATCACCCAGGCTGGAGTGCAATGGCGTAATCTCAGCTTGCTGCAACCTCTGCTTCCCAGGTTCAAGCGATTCTCCTGCATTGGCCTCCCAAGTAGCTGGAATTACAGGCACGTGCCACCATGCCCAGCTAATTTTTGTATTTTTAGTAGAGATGGGGTTTCACTGTGTTGGCCAGGCTGGTCTTCAACTGCTAACCTCAGATGATCTGCCTGCTTTGGCCTCCCAAAGTGCCAGGATTACAGGCGTGAGACACTGTGCCCGGCCACAAACTGTATAGTTTAAACATGTGCAATACGTCAATTATACCTCTGTTAAGCTGTTTGAAAAGAATTTTTTTAAAGCAATTTGTGTGCCTACTGGTTTGATTTCCTCCCGGTCCAGTTTGCGCCTGTAAAGCAGGATGGCGTGGACGGTGTTGCCGGCTCTTGCTGCCTGAATGTGAGTTGGAAGGACATACAGCAGATCCTGAAAAGCGAAAAAGGTGACATGGAGAGAATTTGCATAGGGAAAGATAAGCAAATTTAAATACATCACAGCACATCCTGCACGCTGTCAAAATATTTCCAGAGATGTATTCAGTTACATCTGCAATGCTACAAAATAAATAGTAGTTTGATTTTCTACATTCTGTCTTTTACTTTGTAAATGTTTTATGAGAACGGAAGTCCTCCAAAACTCTTGGGCTGTTAAAGATAACTATTCGCACCAAATACCCTCATATAACACAGAGAAAGGAAAGCAAAAATTAGTCGGGGAGCAATTAGACAATCAGGAAGTTTTTTGGATGAGACACAATGAAAGGCTGAAATGATTGTTTATATAGAGCTGTGCCTGCAGCTTTCTAAATTTTGAGACCCTGTTCTAAATGTCTACATTTTCCACAATTGGAAGAAAAGGCCAAGGAACACAGGTCTAACCTACATTTTGGAAGAGTCTATGTCCACACCATGTCCCCAGTGATGTAGAAAGTGCCTCTGTTTGTAGGAAATGAACACAGGTCTCCTGGGGGAAAGGGCGTCAGATAAACAGCTCACTTCCAAATAGAGCAGGAAAAGAAGTTCTACAGACTACACTGACGGTTTTTCTTTCAGTCTGAGATTATTTCAGATGGGGGAAAAAAAGTTAAGAGAAAAAGAAAGGAAAATTTTGAAACGAAGAAAAACAGAAAGAAAAAGCAAATGATAGGCCGGGTGTGGTGGCTCACGCCTGTACTCCCAGCACTTTGGGAGGCTGAGCCGCATGGATCACCTGAGGTCAGGAGTTTGAGATGAGACTGCCCAACATGGCGAAGTCCCGTTTCTACTAAAAATACAAAAATTAGCCAGGCGTTGTGGCAGGTGCCTGTAATCCCAGCTACTCGGGAGGCTGAGGCAGGAGAATCGCTGGAACCGGGGAGGGAGAGGCTGCAGTGAGATGAATTGTACCACTGTACTCCCGCCTCGGCGACAGAGCAAGACTCCATCTCAAAAAAAAAAAAAAAAAGGGAAAAAAAAGAAAAAGTAAATGATAAAAAATAAATGAGGGAAAAAAATAAAAGGAAGTGAAGGAATGGAAGGAAAAGGAAAGAGAAGAGTTCTATTTGCCAGTTATTAAAGCAGTGGTCGAGAACCCAAATTGAGGGGCCTTCTAACCATCCATGCTTTGTTTTTTTTTTTTTTTTTTTTTTGAGTCTCGCTCTGTCGCCCAGGCTGGAGTGCAGTGGCACGATCTCGGCTCACTGCAAGCTCCGCCTCCCGGGTTCATGCCATTCTCCTGCCTCAGCCTCCTGAGTAGCTGGGACTACAGGCGCCCGCCACCGCGCCCGGCTAATTTTTTGTATTTTTAGTAGAGACAGGGTTTCACCGTGGTCTGGATCTCCTGACCTTGTGATCCGCCCACCTCGGCCTCCCAAAGTGCTGGGATTACAGGCATGAGCCACCGCGCCCGGCCACCATCCATGCTTTGAAAGACAAAGCCCAGGAAACCAGAAACTACCATGGATGCACACCCCTTTGGCGTCTCAGAAAACAGTAGGGTGAAGTGTAGTGCACTGGTGGCAGGATCTTGGCCAACCCACTGTCCCTGAGCTCTAGGGGTTCTGCAGGGATCTTAAGGCCGCTGTGGCACTAACTTCCAGTGCTAAGTCATAAAAACAGCAGGACAGGCTGGGCACGGTGGCTCACACCTGTAATCCCAGCACTTAGGGAGGCTGAAGCTGGCGGATCACGTGACGTCAGGAGTTCGAGGCCAGCCTGGCTAACATGGTGAAACCCCGTCTCTACTAAAAATACAAAAATTAGCCGGGCATGTTGGCGGGCACCTGTAATCCCAGCTACTCGGGAGGCTGAGGCAGGAGAATCACTTGAACCTGGGAGGCGGAGGCTGCAGTGAGCCAAGATCGTGCCATTGTACTCCAGCCTGGTGGACAAGAGCAAAGCTCCATCTCAAAACAAAACAAAACGAAACAAAAAAACAGCAGGACAGGTATAGCACAGTGAGGAATTCCTGTTTGCCAGAAACTTATTTTTGCAGCCCAAATCCCCCTGCAGTAGCAGAGCACCCTGGGCCACTAGGCTAATACTGAAGGGTATTCACAGGGTTCTCCAGCCTGGAAGCAGGACAGAGAGGAGCATGAGCCAGTCCCCAGAGCTTTCCCAGGCCGTCCACAGGCCTGTGAAGACGCCACCTCTGTGGACAGACCCGCCGCCCCACCGTCCTCGCCAGACAGCAGCCCGGGCGGGGGCACTCACCATGGCATAGTAGTTGCTGTTCACCATGAGCGGCCCTCGTCCTCGGAGGTAGATGTACTCCTCCCACCAGTCGCTCACCTAGTGGGCGCAAACACCAGACAAACCCGCAGGCTCAGCAGGGGCCAGGCAGGCTCCCTGGCAGCAGCCCAGAGCCACGGGGAAGGGCAGGCAGTGCTTTTGGCAGACATTTTGGCATCTAACGGGGGCCATTCCAGAACAGGGAACACAGTCCTAACCAGACGGAATGCGACACCGTGGGAAACGAAAAGTGTTCTTTTTAAGTTGAGACGAGCAGAAAGAAGGTACATCACCTTCATTCTGTAGATGGTTCAAAAGGGAAAAAAAAGCCGAAGTGGGAGGATTGCTTGAGTCGAGGAGTTCGAGACCAGGCTAGACAACATAGCGAGGCTCTAGCTCTACATTCAAAATAAAAATAATAAATAAAATAAAAATTTTAAAAATGTTTAAAAGACCAGATGGAAAGTAAATCCTAAATGTTTGACTGCTAACATGTTCTAAAAACCAATACTGTGGGCTGGGCATGGTGGCTCACACCTGTAATCTCAGCACTTTGGGAGGCCGAGACAGGAGGATCGCTTGATGCCAGGAGTTTGAAGCCAGCCTGGGCAACATTGCAAGCTTCCATCTCTCCAAAAAAAATGTAAGAAATCAGCCAGGTGTGGTGGCTCATGCCTGGAGTCTCAGCTACTTGGGAGGCTAAGGCAGGAGGGTCACTTGAGCCCAGGGGTTCGAGGCAACAGTGAGCTATGATTGTGCCACTGCATTCCAGCCTGGGCAACAGAGCAAGACCTTTTCTCAAATAAAAGAAAACAGAAACAAAGGCCAGGTGCAGTGGCTCACGCCTGTAATCCCAGCATTTTGGGAGACTGAGGCGGGCTGATCACTTGAGGTGAGGAGTTCCGGACCTGCCTGGCCAACATGATGAAACTCCACCTCTACTAAAAATACAAAAATTAGCTGGGCATAGTGGCGGGCGCCTGTAATCCCAGCTACTCAGCAGGCTGAGGCAGGAGAATCACTTGAACCTGGGAGGCGGAGTTTGCAGTAAGGGGGGATCGCACCACTGTACTCCAGCCTGGGCGACAGGGCGAGGCTCCATCTCAAAAAGAAAAGAAAAGAAAACAACAACAACAAAAACCAATGTTATGCAAAATTGCTCCACAGACTGCTTCTCGTCTTCCTGCTTCCCAGGTCTCCCTGAAGAAGCCACCGCTTCAGTCTAGTCCGTGGCACTAACCCGGCGTTCCACAGGTGTGGTCCCTGTTCCCTGGCACATGCATCCTGAAGCTACCCAGGGGCAGTGCCCCCCAGCCACCTCACAGCTGCTGTCCCTTCACAGCCTGCTGGACCCAGAGATGGCTTCCTTTTCAGCTTTGTGCTGAAACACACGTAACTACAGAACAGTGGCCATGCAACGGTCTTGTGTGCGGAGCTGTGCAGAGAGCTGATGTTTACCAGTCCAGCACACCCGTGCAGCCAGCGAACATGCCCGGACCCCTGAGGCTCAAGAGACTCCTCCAGGCACTGCCCATCCACCCACGATGTGACTTCTGCACCACCTGCTGGTTCTGTCAGGGTCACTTGGGACACCTCCTCTTCCGTGTTAGTTGTTCCTCAAAGCTACACTCCCTCCCTTGCTTCGTCTGCCAGAGGCCTGCTCTCACCCTCCCAGCACATGGAAGCCCAGCCAGCTCCCCACATACAGGGCGCCAGCTAAGACACTTGGTTGGAGGAGATGCTCCTGGGACCACTGGCCACACTCAATCCCAGCAAGCATCCCACACCATCCCTGCATCCACCAGCGAGCTCGGGAAGGATGCCTTGGAATAAAAATAAACTAAAGAGGAGGATAGGAGCAGGTGTCTGGGGCAGCATGGCACTGCTGCAGGAGAAACAGCTCACAAGAGGAATCCCCGGGGAAGAGGGAGAGGGAGAGGGCTCCTGTGTGCAAAACACAGCATTGCGATGATGCACCTGCACTCGGGGTAAAACTGTCACTGTAGGCTGGGTGTGGTGGCTCATGCCTGTGATCCCAGCACTTTGGGAGGCCAAGGTGGGAAGATCACTTGAGCCCAGGAGTTTGAGACCAGCCTGGTCAACATAGTGAGACCCTGTCTCTACAAAAAATCCAAAAACCAAGAAACTGTCACTGTAACTACACGTCAGTCCTAATACACACACCCCATGCTGCATGCAGGTAAACCATAGCTGGAACTTCCTAAGGTATGATTTTGGCTAATCACAGCTGTCGTTTCAGCCCTGTTATCCCTGTCCCTCAGAATTAGCATCTTCATACAGAAAAATTTCATCAAGAAAAACTGGGTACACAGACTTACGTAATTTGTAGCCCACCAGGATTTTAACTTCAAATACCACTGTAGTCTTGGTCCAAGACTGACAGCAAAGTCTTGAGCAAGTGCCGTCATCCGTTTGAAGTCTTCTTCCTTCATAAGAGGCCTCACCGACTCTAGATACTGGGATTATCGGGGAAAAAAAAAATCACCCAAGTTAAAACACATTAATCAAAGCCTATGGTTGCCTCACCTGTGCCTTAGGAGAAGTTCTAACACATTGAAGAGGTTTTAGGCTGGGCATGGTGGCTCATGCTTGTAATCCCAGCATTTTGGGAGGTCAAGGCCAGTGGATTGCTTGAGCTCAGGAGTTCAAGACCAGCCTAGGCAATATGGTGAAACCCCATCTCTACAAAAAACAAGACAAAAATTAGCTGGGCATGGTGGTGCATGTCTGTGGTCCCGGATATGTGAGGGGTTGAGGTGGGAGGATCACTTGAGCCCAGAAGGTCGAGGCTGCAGTGAGCCATGATCACACCACTGCACCTCAGCCTGGGCAACAGGGTGAGACCCTCTCTCAAAAAAAAAAAGTTTAGACTCTTCCCCCAAGTTGGTCTTAGCAGTCCTTAGACAGGTTAACTCCCTTCAATGCTAAATGGTGTCATAGGGTAACAATAATTTAACAATTAAACTTTTTCTTCCTTTATTAGTTTTAAAAGTGTCCCAAATCCTGCATCACCAGAAAGCCACCATTAAATTTTTAGAATTTAAAATAAATTCTAGAATTGACAAGAAAAGTTAACAAGGAAATTTCAAGAATGTCTCTTATGTATTATTTGGCCCTTAATAAAAGAGCTGTTCTGACTTAAGCTTTGATGACCTGTGATGGTGACTACGAGATGGGGCAGAGTCATGCTGAGAGCTAGGTGCTGGGGCTGGGCAGGTGCTCAGGCAGCAGGATGGGAAGGAGGGGCTGGAATAGGTCTCAGAACCAGGCCAAGGCCAGGGCCTCAGGTTCAGGGTTTTCAGCCTCCACCCCACCTCATCCTTTTACATGTGCTACTTTGGTTGAACAAATGCTCAGAGATGGAAACACAGAGAGCAATTGTTTAAAAAGACACTCAAAAGCTTCTGCTACACACCTAAGCAAGCTCTTACAGAAAGTGACACTGGTCAGGTGCGGTAGCTCACACCTGTAATCCCAGCACTTTGAGAAGCTGACATGTGAAGAGTGCTTGAGCCCAAGCAATCTTGACCAGTTCAAGACCAGCCTGGGCAACAGAGTGAGACCCCGTCTCTGCAAAAAAAAAAAAAAAAAAATACAAAAATTAGCTGGGCGTGGCGGCACATGTCTGTGGTCCCAGCTACTTGGAAGGCCGAGGTGGGAGGATCACTTGAGCCTAGGAGTTCAAAGCTGCAGTGAGCCATGATCACACCACTGCATTCCAGCCTGGGCGAGACGCTGTCTCCCCCAACAACAGCAACAAAAAGTAAAAACTGTTGCTAACCCCACAATTTGCCATGAAATATTTTAATCCAACAAGTTGTCTGCTGTAAAAACCAAAGTCTTGGTGAAACAGTAATCTCTTTAGGGTCCCTCCCTGTACGTTGGAAAGTAAGACCCCACTCCCTTACAAGGGCCAGCTGTGGCCAGGTATGGTGGCTCATGACTGTAACCCCAGCACTTTGGGAGGCTGAATCAGGAGGACTGTTTGAGCCCAGGAGTTCAAGACCAGTCTGGGCAACATGGCAAGACCCCATCTCTACAAAAAAATATTTGCAGGCATAGTGGTGCACACCTGTGGCCCCAACTACTTGGGAGGCTAAGGCAGGAGGATCACTTGGGCCAGGAATTCAAGGCTGCAGTGAGCTAGGACGGTGTCACTGCATTCCAGCCCGGGCAAGAGAGTGAGACTCTGTCTCCCACAGAAAGGGCGTGGAACAGTTGTCAAGCATATTGAGGCTTATTCAAAGTAAAATGCCCGTTAATGAGACAGAAAATCATGCCCTGAATGAGCTGAAGTGGAACCCTGAGCTACGCAACATAGACAGAGGTCACTGAAGGTCAAGCATCTCACCCTCACCCCACCCTGCCAGTGGAACAGGGGCCGTTGTCAGCCCTGATTCGCAAGTGTGGGTACAGAAGAGGAGAGATGGGGTAGGCCAGCCACGGTGGCTTGCACCTGTAATTCCAGTACTTTTGGAGGCCGAGGTGGGCGGATCACTTGAGGTCAGGAGTTTTGAGACCAGCCTGGCCAACATAGTGAAATCCTGTCTCTACTAAAAATACAAAAATAAGCGAGGTGTGGTGACACACACCTGTAATTCCAGCTACTCAGGTGACTGAGACAGGAGAATTGTTTGAACCTGGGAGATGGAGGCTGCAGTGAGCTGAGATCACACCACTGCACCCTAACCTGGGTGACAGAGCAAAAACAAAAACAACAACAACAAAAAAAAGAGCAGAGATGGGAAGAAACTTACCAAGGCTAACAGGGACTCAATAACCAAGGCTGGATTCAAACCCTCAGGGACTCAGTAACCAATCCTGGATTCAAACCCTTACCCCGAGAAGTTTCTGCTTATTCTAGTTTTTAAAATGGGGTCCCAGGATGTGCAAAAACGAAAGCACCCATGCACTGCTGGTTAGAATGCAAAATGGTGGAGCTGCGTGAGGGTCTGGTGGTTCCTCAACGAGTTACCACGGAATTCCCACGACTCAGCAATTCCGCTCCTGGCTATGTCCCCAACGGCGGGTGAACAGGTCAATACACTGTGGTCCTTCCATACAACGGAATATTATTCAGTCACAAAAAGGGATGAAGTTCATCCACGCTACAACACAGGTGAACCTTAACGACATGCCAGTCACAAAAGGCCACATGATTCCATTTATGTGAAATGTCCAGAACAGGCAAATCCACAGAGACAAACAGGAGATTAGTGGTTCCGAGGGGCTGGGAGAGGGAAGTAGAAGGACAGGGAGTGACTGCTTAGTGGCTATGAGCTTCTGGGTGATGAAAGGTCCTGGAATGAGACAGCAGTGAGGGCTGCGTGGCATTATAAATGTACTTAGTGCCCCTGAACCGTACACTTGAAAATGGTTAAAACAGTACAATTCATGTTGTGCACATTTTACCATAATTTTTTCAAAAAGAAAGAAATGGAACTGCTCCCTCCCCTTTTGTTCAATTAAAGAAAAAAAAAAAAAAGACCAAAGCAGGTAGATCACTTGAGCCCAGGAGTTCAACGCCAGCCTGGACAAGATAGTGAAACTCCCTCTCCACAAAAAAAAAAAAAAAAAATAGGGCCAGGCATGGTGGCTCACGCCTGTAATCCCAGCACTTTGGGAGGCCAAGGCAGGGGGATCACAAGGTCAGGAGATCGAGACCATCCTGGCTAACATGGTGAAACCCCGTCTCTACTAAAAATGCAAAAAAATTAGCCCGGTGTGGTGGTGGGCACCTGTAGTCCCAGCTACTCAGGAGGCTGAGGCAGGAGAATGGCGTGAACCCAGGAGGCAGAGCTTGCAGTGAGCCAGGATCACACCACTGCACTCCAGCCTGGGTGACAGAGTAAGACTCTATCTCAAAAAAAAAAAAAATTGCCATGTGTGGTGGCACGCACCTGTAGTCCCAGCTACTCAGGAGGCTGAAGCGGGAGGATCATCTGAGCCCAGGAGGTCAAGGCTGCAGTGAGCCAAGATCGCACCACTGCACTCTAGCCCGGGCAACAGAGCAAGACCCTGTCTCAAAAAAAAAGAAAAAGAAATGAGTAGTTTTGAGGATGAAATGATAGGCTTTCTAGGTAGTGCCTTGCCCCTAGGGGCCTGGGGTGTCAAGAAGCAACTGTCTTCAGACCAGCTGGAGGCTGACGATCACCCCACCCTCAGCTGGAGGACCCCCACCAATCAGATCAAAAACATTCACCACCCAGCAACAGATGAATGGATAAATAAAATATGGTCTAGCCGTACAATGGAATACTATTCAGCCGTAAGAAAGAAGGAAATTCTGACACAGGCTGCTATGTGGATGAACCTTGAAGACATTATGCTGAGTGAGAGAAGCTAGTCACAGAAGGACAAATATGATATGATGCCACTTATATGAGGTCCCTCAGATTGGCAAATCCACAGAGACAGAAAGTAGAATAGAAGTTACTAGGTGGGGGGAGGGAAGAATGGGGAGTGACTGCAATCATTTCATACAATGTTGTATTTAGCAATTATGTAAAATAGCAAAAACTGGCCGGGCGCAGTGGCTCATGCCTGTAATCCCAGAACTTTGGGAGGCCGAGGCAGGTGGATCACTTGAGGTCAGGAGTTCGAGACCAGCCTGGCCAACATGGCAAAACCCCGTCTCTACTAAAAATACAAAAATTAGCCGGGCATGGTGGCGGGTGCCTGTAATTCTAGCTACTTGGGAGGCTGGGGCAGGAGAATCACTTGAACCCAGGAGGTGGAGGTTGCAGTGAGCTGAGATTACACCATTGCATTCCAGCCTGGATGACAGAGGGAGAGTCCATCGCAAAAAAAAAAAAATTAAATAAAAATAAAAATAAAATAAAGCTTTAAAAAATGCACCAAGCAGCTTCTCTATGAAACTTAAAACTTTTAAAAAATCACCTAAGATGCAGCAGTGATGCATTGGAAAAAAAAAAAAAAAAAGACTTCCTATGAGAACCCTACCAGGCACACCACTGAAGGCTACTTGAGTCAAATGATGGTGACCTAGTTCATCATAATTAAGACTGAAGCCTTAATCCACAGATGGCTGACATTTCAGCGTGAAGCCTAAGCCACACCTACCCTGTTCACAGTGTCTTTGACAGCCGGGACCGGCAGGCGAGGCAGCGATGTCTGGAAGCTGTACAACATGGGTTTTCGGCCTGAAAAGATCTTGACCATACCCTGAAGAAGAGAGAATTATATTTTCAGTCTACTGCCATACCACCCTGAACGCACCCGTTCTTGTCTGATCTTAGAAGTTAAGCAGGGTCGCGCCTGGTTATACTTGGATGTGAGAATTACAATTTCAAAGACAAGGCTATGTTAAAGATCCAAAGCCACTTTTCCAGCGTGCACAACATGCCAACCACTTACTGATTTTCTGTGTTGATTTATTTTTCATCTGGTCCATCTTTTACCCGCCCCATACTTACAGGTTCTAGCAAATAAGCATATAACCCCGCCCTCCATGCCAATAAAAACCTGGGCAACACGGCAAAACCCCATCTCTACCAAAAAAAACCACAAAAAATTAGCCAGGCGTGGTGGCATGTGCTTGTTGTCCCAGCTACTTGGGAGGCTGAGGCGAAAGGATTGATTGAGCCTGGGAGGGTGATGCTGCGGTGAACCGTGATCACCCCACTGCACTCCGGCCTGGGCGACACAGTGAGACCCTATGTTAAAAAGCAAAACAAAAACAAACAAACAAACCACGTGGAATCAAAGCCAAGCCTGACGGAGGCCGTAAGATGTCACTGCCAGCATCGTGACTAGCCAGGACCCGAACTGTGCTTCTGCACCTAGGGTGAGTCCCACCCCACCTCCTTCTGCAAGGCCCTTAGTTTAGGGATGGGCTCCAGGCTCTAGGAGCAGTGAGGAGGGTCAACGTGCCTGACCCTGAGCCAAGCTGAGGGGAAGCAGCGTCTTTCCTTCAGTCATTGCCAAGCCTCCCAGAGGGCACATTTGTGGCCCTTGGTTTTAGGCTGGATGATCAAGTCTGTATAATAACCAGTCACCTCAATGCCGACCAAAACAAAGGCAGTCCTCGGGCCCAGGTGGGGAGTCCTGGTACCGCAGGGCGTTGGGACTCAACTGAACCTCAGCTGCGAACCCACCAGAGGGAGTGCCCTTTAGCCTGCTTTGCCAAGCGTGGGAACCACCTGAATCTCTTCTAGGTGTTAAATTCTGCTTCTCTAGAAATCAGGAACTTTATATCCAAATGGCAGAAACTGATTTGAGAGAAAAAATTGGTTTGACTGGGTGCGGTGGCTCACGCCTGTAATCCCAGTACTTTGGGAGGCCGAGGAGGCTGGATCGTTTGAGCCCAGGAACTCGAGATCACCTGGCCAACATGGCGAAACACTGTCTCTATTAAAAATACAAAAAATTATCCGGGCGTGGTGGTGTGTGCCTGTGGTCCCAGCTCCTGTGGAGGCTGAGGTGAGAGAATCGCTTGAGCCCAGCAGGGTGGAGGTTGTAATAAGCTGAGATTGCACCACTGCACTCCAGCCTAGGTGACAGAGCAAGCTGCTGTCTCAAAAAAAAAAAAAAAAAAAAAAAATTTGTTTGGCAAGAGTGGAGTCCCAGTGTGTGGTGGGCACTGCGGTGACTCCCACACTTCTCTTACAAGGCTTCCCCAGAGGTTGGGACAGCAGCCCAGTCCAGGCAGGCACCACTGTGGGGGCTACCCAGAGGCAACCGAGCAGAAGGGCCCCGGGGCCAAGGTCGGGGCAGACAAAAAAACCAAAGCAGACCCATGGCTTCATATACACCGGCAGACCCATGGAGCAGCCTCATTCGAGAAAGATTCTGCAGAAAATTTTCTCATGATTACCTGGTCCATTAGAACCATTTAGGCCACTTGGCAAGACAGGGGTGAATAAACCAGATGTTTTTTTACACATGTCCAGCCCCAAAGACCCAGGTTGGGCTTGAGGTGCTGAGCAAAGCCCAAGGCCCAGGGCCATGACTACAATGGGCAGATGGTACATGGGGCACATGCCCGCCTGCAGGGGGTCACAGGGGCCCCAGCCCCCAGACGGAGGCCTTGAAAGTCCAGAGATGATGCCCATCTTGGAGGGTTTATTTTCAGAAAAACTAAGGCCATAATTTTTTTTTTTTTTTTTTTTTTTTTGAGACAGGGTCTGGCTCTGTCACCTAGGCTGGACGCAACCACAGCTCACTGCAGCCTTGACCTCCTGGGCTCAAGCAATCCTCCCACCTTGGCCTCTTGAGTAGCTAGGATTACAGGCATGCACCACCACGCCTGGCTAATTTGCCTGGCTAATTTTTGTATTTTTAGTAGAGATGGGGTTTCGCCATGTTCTCCAGGCTGGTCTCAAACTCCTGAGCTCAGGTGGTTCACCAGGCTTGGCCTCCAAAAGTGCTGGGATTACAGCCATGAGTGACCATGCCCAGCTCCCACAAAAACATTTAAATTGAGCCCGGGTTTGATGGCTCATGCCTGTAATCCCAACACTTTGGGAGGTTGAGGTGGGCAGATCACTTGAGCTCAAGAGTTTGAGACCAGCCTGGCCAACGAAACCCCATCTCTATTAAAAATACAAAAATTAGCCAGCCATGGTGGTGTGCGCCTATAGTCCCAGCTACTCAGGAGGCTGAGGTGGGAAAATCACTTGAGCCTAGGAAGTTGAGGCTGCAGTGAGCTGTGATCGTGCCACTGCACTCCAGGCTGGGCAATGGAGCAAGACCCTGTCTCAAAAAGAAAAAAAAAAAAAGCTGGGTGCGGTGGTTCATACCTGTAATCCCAGCACTTTGAGAGGCCAAGGCAGGATCACCTGATGTCAGGAGTTAAGACCAGCCTGACCAACATGATAAAACCCTGCCTCTACTAAAAATACAAAATTAGCCAGGCGTGGTGGTGCATGCCCGTAATCCCAGCATCTTGGGAGGCTGAGGCAGAAGAACTACTTGAACCCGGGAGGCCGAATTTGCAGTGAGCTGACATCGCACCATTGCACTCCAGCCTGGGCAACAAGAGTGAAACTCCATCTCAAAATAAAATAAAATAAAATAAAATAAAAATAAAAAAGAAAAACATTTAAATCATGAAATTTGGACAAGCATCCACATATATGGCAAAGCCATGACCTTAAATCAAGGACCCTTGGGCTAAGGGCCAAGGCAAGCTGGGGGAACATTCCAGAAGCTAAGTCCGAGTCACGGGAGCCTGTCCGAGGGGTCAGCTAAGGTAACCATTTAATGCCTGACAACAAGTGAGTCAAGAACGCTACAGAGAACTGGATGGACAGCACTTTTATTTGATGAATGACCTGAACTACAAACCCAGCAGACCTCAATAAAACATGCTGCAGATCTCACTAACGTCACGAAAGAGAAGCACTCTTCGGCCCCCGCTTTTGTGTCATGGTGACTCAAACCTCTCCAGCCATTCAAGGTTGAGGCCCAGGTCACCAACCAAGCATCAAGGGAGAAAAGGTCCCAGAGGTGTCCTTCTTTCCAAAGCCCAAACCATCTACCCCCACTCCACTGCCAGAGGGATGCACAATTACCATCCAGATCTTGGTGGCGCGACTCATCTTGCCGTGCTCAGCGAACATCCACCCGTGGTAGGACAGCAGCACCTTCAGGGAGTAGCGCATGGTGACGATGAGGGCCACCCACAGCCCGGTGCCAAACAGCACGCCGCTGACCACGTTCTTCGTCTGGCTGGACATGCAGTCACTGCGGAGACAGACCCAGACAAGGGAGGCTGTGTGTGAGGTCGCACGGTGCCACCGAACGCCACCGGTGACGCCACAGACACCACGTGCTTCAGCGTCCAGCAGCCTGCCCCATGTAGAGCCGGGAAAGTCAGAGGGAGAGCACTTGCAGGAACCGAGCTCTTAAAACACTCACGGACTCTCTCCTCCTCACCCCAAAACCAATCACGCCGAAAGTAGCCGGCAGACCCGGGTGCCCGGGGCAGGCCTGTCTGCTCTCTTCCCACAGGTCCCTTCAGCCTGATCTGCTCTGGTGGCCTTGAAACCAACCAGGGCCAATTTGTGTCATCTGGAAAAAGACACAGCTTCCTCCAGGACCTCTGGACCAACAGCAGGGGGGATGCTGTGAGGCCGGGACCTGGCCACCGCGAGAGCCATGCCCTGCAGACTTGCGCCTCCCCGGCAGGTGAGCAAGAGATTCTGGGCCACTTTCTTCAGCTCTTTATGAATTTTTTTCTCCCAAACTTACTTTTAGATGCAATCGTAATCTCAAATTATTTTGTTACAACCATTACCTCCAGTATTTCTATCAAAAGAGCTTGTTTTTGACTTAGGAGTACTTAACACGAATAAAGAAACAGACTGTGTGAAACGGTCATGTAAATATTTAACTTAAATACAGGAAATGTTTTTGTTTGTGAAGGAAGGTAGTACATATTATGGTAAACATGCGACTTTAAAAATGAGACAAAATGCAGCTTTTTTTTTTTTTTTTTTTTTTTTTGAGACAGAGTCTTGCTCTGTTGCCCAGGCTGGAGTGCAGTGGTGATCTTGGCTCACTGCAACCTCCACCTCCCAGGTTCAAGCAATTTTCCCACCTCAGCCTCTCGAATAGCTGGGATTACAGGTGTGTGCCACCACATCCAACTAATTTTTGTATTTTTGTAGAGATGGGGTCTTGCCATGTTGCCCAGGCTGGTCTCGAACTCCTGACCTCAGGTGATCCACCTGCCTCGGCCTCCCAAAGTGCTGGGATTATAGGTGTGTGCCACTGTGCCTGGCCAGAAATGCAGCTATTTTGTGGTTTGTTTTAGTTTTGGTAACTGCAAAATATTTTTTAAATAAAAACTAAGCATGCTTCAAATGATTAAAAGACCAATATATATAACCTAAAGGTATCCCCAATATTTGAAAAGCACTAATTTGGCCAGGTGCAGTGGCTCGTCTATAATCCCAGCACTTTGGGAGGCCGAGATGGGTGGATCACTTGAGTCCAGGAGTTCAAGACCAGCCTGGGCAACATGGCAAAACCCCATCAATATAAAAATAAAACGTAAAAAAGAAAATAAAATAATTCAAAATAAGAAATAGAAAAAAAAGAAAACCACTAATTGAACACTGCATAATATTTAAGTGGACAAAAACAAATTATCTTCAAGGTTACATACTCTTGCTCCAAAATGTGTATCTTTCTATAACCCGTGAAGTCTAGCACTGGAGTTTAACTGTAGTCTCTTTTTTAAACCTATACGCTCTTTTCTGGTCATCTAACCTATCAGCAAACCTGGGTTTAGGGATTTCAGAAGCCATCTTTTAGATAATCTACATTTTAGATTACTGAAAGAAAAAGACCTATATACTTACTTGATTTGCAAAAATAAAAGTATTTTAGCATAAACAAATGACACATTCAAGATTTTTAAAAATATAGACATATAGGCACTTAGATAAAAAACGTTAGCAAAAAGCTTTCTTTGAAAGGACATGCTCCTTACAAGGCTGTCGGGGACAGACTCAGAGACAAACCCCACATAACACGTATGACTCCACTTTTTTACTCTTTTTTTTTTTCTTTTCTTTTTTTTTTTTTAAGAGATAGGGTCTCACTATGTTGCTCAGGCTGGTCTTGAACTCCTGGGCTCAAGCAATCCTCCTGCCTCGGCCTCCCAAAGTGCTGGGATTACAGGCCACCGCGCCCAGCCTGACTCCAGTTTTGAAGGCAGCGGCCCAGAGAATCTGCAAGTCCCCTCCAGGACAGCAGCTCTGGAATGGCCCATGAGGCTGGAAGACGCTGGCCCTTAACCCGGCCTTTCTAAATTTAGGCCAGGGATGGCCTAGTTTACCAAAATAGGTTTAAGAGGTACAAAGAAACAAATCTTACAAAGACCCAGATTATTAAGAGCTTTAAACAGTCAACACTTCTAAATATAATCCAGTTTTAAGAGAAGGCCTACACTAGAGAGTAAATTAAAGATCTGGCCCGGGCTCAGTGGCTCACATCTGTAATCCCAGCACTTTGGGAGGACGACGCGGGTGGATCACTTGAGATCAGGAGTTCAAGACCAGCCTGGCCAACATGGCGAAACCCCATCTCTACCAAAAATACAAAATTTGGTTGGGCATGGTGGCGTGTGCCTGCAGTCCCAGGTACTCAAGAGGCTGAGGCAGGAGAATCACTTGAACCCGGGAGGTGGAGGTTGCAGTGAGCCGAGATCGCACCACTGCACTCCAGCCTGGGGGACAGAGTGAGACTCAATCTCAAAAAGAAAAAAAAAAAGATCTTCATTAACCCCACGAGAGAATGAAAAGTATGAAGGAACAGCTCCACACACAAGGCTCAGAGGCGGCTATCCACTGCAGGCCTGCGGGCCCTGGGACCTCAAGGAAGAGAGCAGCCAGGCCTGCCCCGAGTGCCCAGGTCTGCCAACTGCTTTCTGAGTGACAGCAGTGACAGCAGTCCCCAGGCAGACAAGGAACCTGGCAGGCATCCCAACCAGGCATGCTTCTGCTAAAATGACTGGGAACTTTGATTCTGTCTCTTGCAGACACTTATAGAGGCCTGAGCCAGCGATCCTGAGCTACCTCAAGGTTGCAGGCAACTCAGCTGGATGCTCAGAGGGTCCAGGGCTTCCTGGAGAAGGAACAGGATGTGAAGGGGTCCTCTGCAGACCCTTCGCAAAAAGAGGCAGGAATCAGGGTACCTGCTCAAGCTGTCATCAGGAGATTCAGACCATTAATCTGCTTAATCTTTTCTTTCTAGTCAGCAGAATCAAGGCTGGGCACGGTGGTTCACACCTGTAATCCCAGCACTTCGGGAGGTCGAGGCGGGTGGATCACCTGAGGTCAATAGTTCAGATCAGCCTGGCCAACATAGTGAAACCTCATCTCTACAAAAAATACAAAAATTAGCCAGGCATGGTGGTGGGCCCCTGTAATCCCAGCTACTCAGGAGGCTGAGGCAGGAGAATTGCTTGAACCCAGGAGGTGGAGGTTGCAGTGACCCAAGATAGCACCATCATACTCCAGCCTGGGCAACGGAGGAAAAACTCCATCTCACAAAAAAAAAAAATTCAAATTCAGCCGTTAACTGTGAGTGAGTTTTCGTTTATGTCCCTTTTTCTGCCAGTTTATTTTCTTATTTCTTGCTGATTAAACAATATTTACATGCAAACAACCCGCAAGGCATGACTATGAAGATCCAGAGCTTTGATTTTTAGCTTAGCCCTGACCTGGCATTGTGCCTTCCACCTGCAACTCCTGGCCCCAAAACAAAGCCCAGTTATGAGGAGTTGGCGGCTATTATTGACCTCAGATGATCCACCTGCCTCGGCCTCCCAAAGTCCTGGGATTACAGGTGTGAACCACCGTGCCCCAATGGCAAAAATGCCGTTGGTGTAAACAAGCAGCACAGAAATCGAATCAAACGCCTGGCACGGGCCAGCAGGGACACTTCCAAGGCACCATGGAGCTTTCAGACCAGAAAGGAAAACGTGTGTCCAAGCGCAAGGGTCACAGCTGCACGAGGAAGCTGAGTCGCCCCGCGTTCCACTGTCTCGACGTTCAAATGGCGATAAAGCAGCGGTGTTCACGTGCATTTGTCTCACGGAAGCTTCTGGGGCAGGGGGTGGGGGGACCTCAGTGCTACACTGAAGAAAGCAGATTTCAGAGCTGGCACAGAGCTGGGTTTAAATTCCAGCTTCCCCGCTCCCTCTTCCTGTGACTTGGGCAGACGCCTGCATCTGTCTGAAAGCTTCCTCACTGGTAAAAGGGATCCTAATGAGAGGTCACTGCAGTGCAGGACCTGACCTTCCTAGACGGGAGTCTGGGCCATCTCCAGAACTGGATGGAATAACAGGCATCACAGGCTTGCAATAAACACGTGCCATCAACAGGCGGCAGGTGGTTGGAAAAAAAATAAAATGAACATGTGCTGAATGTTACCTAAGGTGTCTCGGGGCCTTATCTCTTGGTAGCGAGAGATAAGCCCCAGGAAAATCCAAAACCCTAGGGGTGGGAGTGACAGGGGTGTCCCCTGGAGATTTCTGAACCACCCTGACAGAAAGCTAAGTGGGGGAGGTCCCTGCAGAGGACCCCAGAGCAGTCAGTTCAAGGGTCACAGAACTCTGGGATGAACGGACTCCAAGTGCAAAGAAATCATTACATGGAGATTCAGCCCCTTGAGCAGAAATTCCGTTTCAGAGCCCTACTGGCCGGGCTATGGGCACTGTCACTATTGGCCAAACCCTCGGGCCCTGACACCTTCCAAGGGGTGCCCCAGGGCTACTACCACTCTTCTCACCCTGGTCTTCGGAGGAAAGGCCGCAGAGGACCGCAAACTCCTGGAGGGACCTTAGCACCACCCAGGAGGCGAGAAGAAAGCCGACATGAGGACAGAATCAGGAGCTTCACATCGAATCCAGAACAGTGACAATCATCACATTTGAAGAGACATAAAAACAGCAATAAAATCCGTAACTTCCCAGACATTCGGAGATTTCACAGGATTACTTACGTTGTTTCCAGGGTCCGATTGATTTTTGCAATTATTCCTAACGAGGGGTCGATCTTGGCGTACATTGTTGTCATCACACCCACCACCACGATAAGCCAACTGGAGGGGCTCGCCGGGTACACGCCAGTGATGATGCCATTCTAAAGACAGACACACGGGCCATGAGCGGTGTCCTCCCACAACCCACAGGGCAACGGCGCTTCATGGCCCCGGCAACAGGACTGCTGGGTCGGCAGGCAGGGAGAAGAGGGTGTCGGCAGCGTGCGTGCACTAAGAAACCATACCCCACTAGCTGGGACTCTCCCCAGAGTTTACAGCCTGCGGCGTTCCAGTTTCCTCCCTTCCACTACTTCTGAGCCAAAACCCACCCTGAAAGCTTCCCCAAGAGTGGACACCCCAGGACATGAGAATCAGCCCAGGCACTAGTTTAGCTGGTGAAGGATGTCACTGAGCCACCATGATGTCCTGTCCCTAGCCTGCTACTGTCTAGAATGCCCTGAGACCCCAGCTCCAAAACTGCCCCTCTTGCCGCCCCTATGTCAGAAGGCTGCTTAACCTTGAAGATTTCATGGGAGGCCTCACTCCATGTTGAGAATTTGCTGTAAAATACTCCAGCCAAAAAAAAAAAAAAAAAGGATTATATCAAACGAAATTGGCAAAATTGTTGAACAAGGAAGTGAACGGTGGGGATCTGTAATCAGTCCTCTTCACTCTTGTGTATGTTTGACAACTCCAATTAAAAAACATTCTTACTAAACCATCCTAATAAGATATTGATTTGACCAAGGTAATGGATTAAAAATGACCAAAGCAGGCCAGGTGAGGCGGCTCATGCCTGTAACCCCAGCACTTTGGGAGGCTGAGGCGGGCAGATCACTTGAGGTGAGGAGTTTGAAACCAGCCTGGCCAACATGGTGAAATACTGTCTCTACTAAAAATACAAAAACTTAGCCAGGTGTGGTGGCGGGCGCCTGTAGTCCCAGCTACTCAGGAGGCTGAAGCAGAAGAATTGCTTGAGCCCGGGAAGCGCAGGTTGTATTGAGCCAAGGTCGCGCCATTGCACTCCAGCCTGGGCAACAGAGTGCGGCTCTGTCTCAAAAAAAAAAAAAAAAAACATTAGCCGGGCGTGGTGGTGTGCACCTATGATCCCAGCTACTTGGGAGGATGAGACAGGAGGATTGCCTGAGCCCAGTGACACTATAGGGAGCCGTGATCACACCGCTGCACTCCACTCTGGGCAACAGAGCAAGACCTTGTCTCAAAAAAAAAAAAAAAAAAGGGGAGGGGAGGGGGAGAACAACATTCCCACTGGGTTGAATATGATGGCCAAGCCTCTGCATCCAAGCTTCTATTTTCCCAGATTCCAAGGTGAAAAAGAGCAGCCCTCGGCGAGCCGAGCTAGTGCCTCAGTGACATCTCGGATGTCGCCTTGGTGGGTTATTGATCTGGGCCCAAGAATACACAGGCTGAGCCCCAGGGACACCTGTGCAGCTGTGCTGGCCCCCAGGGGCTCGCCCACCTCCCTGCCGTCCCTGCTGCCACCCACTCTTGAGCTTAGGGCTTTCTCAGTGGCCCACTTCAGTGCCGCCCTCAGAGACGGAGCACTGGGAAGTCCACAAACTGAACTGAGCTCCTGCTGGGGCTGGCGGGGGTCAGCGGGGGTGTCCACTCTCGACTTGATGAACTTTCATCTAGTTTCCGTGTTTTCAAACATGCACTTATTCCTTCTATGATGTTTAAAATAAACGAAAATACATGGAAAAACAAGATACTTGCTTAAAAAAGAACAGAGTTCCACTTCTTTAGATAAACAGAATTGAGAACATGTCGACTCGACTGTATTTGAACTTATGTGGAGAGTTTCTTTTTTTTTTTTTTTGAGATGGAGTCTCGCTCTGTCACCCAGGCTGGAGTGCAGTGGCGCAAACTCGGTTCACTGCAAGCTCCACATCCCGGGTTCAGGCCATTCTCCTGCCTCAGCCTCCCAAGTAACTGGGACTACAGGTGTCTGCCACCACGCCCGGCTAATTTTTTGTGTTTTTTAGTAGAGACGGGGTTTCACCGTGTTAGCCAGGATGGTCTCAATCTCCTGACCTTGTGATCCACCCACCTTGGCCTCCCAAAGTGCTGGGATTGCAGGCGTGAGCCACCATGCCCGGACCTTATGTGGAGAGTTTCTAGTATGTGAATGTTTTATCAACGAAGTAATTATTACATCTACTTGCTGAAGTTTGGAAAAAAAAAAATTTTTTTTTTGAGACAAAGTCTCGCTCTGTTGCCCAGGCTGGAGTATGGTGGCTCAATCATGGTTCACTGCAGTCTCTGCCTCTCAGGTTCAAGCGATCCTCCCATCTCAGCCTCCTGAGTAGCTGGGACTACAGATGCATGCCAACGCACCTGCCTAATTTTTGTATTTTTTGTAGAGATGGGGTTTTGTCGTGTCACCCAGGCTGGTCTTAAACTCCTGAGCTCAAGCGATCCGCCCACCTCAGCTTCCCAAAGTGCAGGGATTACAGGTGTGAGCCACTGCACCTGGCCCAGAAAAAGTCCTTTTTGAACAAGGTGCAAAGGATTCTGACTCAGACAGAAGATGTGAATTCTAGTCTTTACTCTGCCTTCTATTAAGTAGGTCGCTGGCCCTTGGAGCCTCGATTTCCCGGCCTGCTTTAGAGCATGCCAACTCCCTCTACCTGCCTAATGGAGCTGCTCCAAGCATCCAGTGAGCTAAAGTCCGTGTAACGATGTCCCCAAGCCTTAAGTACCGTGGAAATAGGTAAGTGATACGCAATCGCCAGTCTGAAACACGTAGACCTCAATCGCTGCAAGAGCCCCGTTCTTAGACATTAAAAGGCATACTGTGTAGATTTCAACTCATCTCAGCAAACCTTGAATCGGATGAACTTCTTCTTCCAGGAATGAAGTCCAGAGAGATAGATTTGCCTAAGAGCTTCATGGCTCAGCCGCAGGTCGATCCCATCCGGAGTGACCGTGAACTGAAAGGCTACAGCTTGGTGAGCTTCTGCCATCTTCAGGAATTACCTGGAAGGAGAAGGAGAAAATGTAACACACTTTGTGGGACCAGATACTAAAAAATCCCCATATAGAAGTGCCATTCCTTCTGAATTTAAGTTCTTCCTCCCCACTTAACAGCATCCGGGCCCATGGTACCCCAACCCTGGCCCTGGACATGCCCCGGAACCACACCTCCAAGCCAGCATCCAGGCCCGTGGTACCCCAACCCTGGCCCTGGCTGTCCCCCGGAACCACGCCTCCAAGCCAGCATCCAGGCCCGTGGTACCCCAGTCCTGGCCCTGGCTGTCCCCCGGAACCACGCCTCCAAGCCAGCATCCAGGACACACCTGCTGACGCAAAGCCCGTGGCGCTTCAGCAACTCGCACAGCACAGACAAATCTCAATCTTACAGCCAGGCCCTTGGAGGCTGGCATTAGAAGAGGCCCAGAGTGTCCACGAAGGAGTCCACGAGGGGGCCCACGACAGCCCTAGACCCTGAACTTCGAGCACACATCAATACCAAATGCCTCTGCCTCTGGTGTCTATGTGGCTGCTCTTTTGAGAAACTGTTCTGGGGTTTCAGAGAGACCCATGGAGACCCCACGAGTCACATGTGCAGACGCCTCAAGAATGGGTGCTCGCGGACCGAGCGGGCCTTCTTCCTCGGAGGCAGCGGCTGAAGCAGCATCTGCCTTGGCGGCCCACGGGCTCAGCAGATCCTGGGGCGCTGTATCCCAGACGCAAGCACAGCCCCTGGGGACAGCATCCCGTCTGGCTGCAGAAAACTGCTTCGGGGTCTGCTACATTCTTCCCATCCCTTCATCCTGGCTCCGGCTGCCTTCCTCCAGGCTCCTCGGCACAGCCGCTCAGCACAGCACAGCCCCCATCCCCTCCTGGACCCCCAGGGCGGCGGCTCCTGCCCTTCTCACTGTGCCTCCCCCACCTCCTCCCAAGCTGCCTGCCACAAAGTACTAAATGGATAAAAGAGAAGCTAAGAGGAAAAAACTATCAAGGACCATAATAAAAATCCAAAAACTCGTGTGTGTGTATGTAGATGTGTGTGTGGTATGTGTATGTGGTGTGTGTGGTGTATATGTGTGTTGTGTTTGTGTGTGTGGTGTCTGTGTGGTATACGTGTATATGTGTGTGTGTGTGTGTGTGGGCATATGTATGTGTGGTATATGTATGTGTATGTGGTGTGTTTGTGGTGTCTGTGTGGTATACATGTATATGTATGTGTGGTGTGTGTGGGCATATGTGTGCGTGGTATGTGTATGTATGTGTATGTGGGGTGTGTGTGTGGTGTATGTGTGTGGTGTGTGTGTGCATGTGTGGTGTGTGTGTGGTGTATGTGTGTATATGTGTGTGATGTGTGTGGGGGTATGTGTGTGGTGTGTGTGGCTGTGTGTGGGGGTGGGTGTGTGGTGTGTGTGTGTGGTGTGTGTGTGTGTGGGGAGTGCATGGGCAGGTGTGTGGTTGTGTGTGTGGGTGTGTGTGTGTGTGTTGCGTGTGTGTGGTGTGTGTGTGGTTGTGTGTGGGGTGAGTGTGTGTGTGGTATGTGTGGTGTATGTGTGTGGTGTGTGTGTGTGAGAGTGCGTGGGCGTGTGTGTGGAGTTTGTGTGTGTGTGTGGGGGTGGGTGTGTGGGTGGTGTGTGTGGGTGCGTGGCCTGTGTGTGGGGGGTGGGTGTGTGGCAGGTGGGTGTGTGTGGGTGCATGTGTGTGTGGTTGTGTGTGTATGGTGTGTGCGTGTGTGGTCGTGTGTATGGTGTGCGTGTGTGGGTGGGTGTCCGTGTTCTCATCACAGGATGATTTACGCCCACTGATGCCCTCTGAGGGCAAGCTGAAAATCAGTGGCTATCACAGTTTCGAAGATCCCGTTACAGAAATCAGCCCAGCTCAGTCCTCCACCAGCCAAAACACGAACCATCCACTGACAGGCCCTGGAAAGCCACCCGACTTCACACATCTGTCCACATTACAGATATCTGTTGACTGCCTCCAATGTGCCTGCCAAGGAGAGGAGCTGGACACCAGCAGAAAAGGCCCCTCTGCCTTCCAACGGCGTAGACCGCGCTAACAAGCAATGCATGAGCAGCGCTCTGGTGCAGGAAGGGGAGGTGCCAAGGGGACCTCTCAGGAGACAGTGAAGCCAGGAGAAGGAGCGACCATGGGAAGAGCAGGCGACAGCTGGAGGCAGGAAGGGCAGGAGGCTGGGAGTCAAAGAATGTCACAGGGTGGACAGGGGTGTCTGGGGTCAAGGACAGGGTATCTGGGGTCAGTGGCAGGACAGCTAAGGTCAAGGGCAGGCCAGCTGGGATCAAGGGCAGGGTATTGGGTCAAAAGCAGGTGTCTGGGGTCAAAGGCAGGGTAGCTGGGGTCAAGGGCAGGGTGTCTGGGTTCAAGGACAGGTGGCCAAGCTTGAGAGGAAGGCAGAGGCAGCCGGTGGGAGGTGGCAGGGTTTTGTGCTAGCGATGGAGAAGCATCCCAGGGCCCGGAGGAAAGGGAACCTGCCACTATTTCTGTTCTAAAGACCGCCCTGGCTGCTGTATGGAGCATGGATGGGGAAGCAGGACCAGTAAGAAGCTGAGGCTATCTTCCATTAAGGTGCCCAGGCCTGGCCCAGTCTGTCAGTGACAGGGACAGTGACAGTGTGGACAATGACCCACACAAAACAGTCTGCAGAGGCACCCTGAGCTGCGCGTGCTGGTGAAATGGGCTGTCAGGCTCCTGACTTGAGCCACCCACTCAGTGAAGCCAGGTACTGACATGGGACAGTCTCAGGGAGGGAAGGAGGCAGGCTGGGGCGGAAGCTGAGAATTCATGCCTGGACCTGCCACATGTGAAATGTCGCCAGGACATCCGGGTGGAGATGCCACACACTGCCGGAGTGAGGGAGGAGCTGGGCCGGACGACACACCCGAGAGGTACCAGCACAGATCCTGCGAGCTCTGCCTCAATGACTCTGAAAGAGTAATTTGGCAAAACTACATTCCACCAGCTATAACCTTAGCTTAGAGCAATTTGCAAAGCAATCGACAATATGTATGGGCCAGGAATGATGGCTCACACCTGTAATCCCAACGCTTCGGGAGGCTGAGGTGGGAGGATCGCTTGAGGCCAGGAACTCAACACCAGTCTGGGCAACATGGCGAAATCCCATCTCTCCAACAAATAAAAAATTAGCCAGGTGTGGTGGCGTGGGCCTGTAGTCCCAGCTACTTGGGAAGCTGAGGTGGGAGGATCCCTTGAGCTCAGGAGGTAGAGGCTGCAGTGAGCCATCATCACACCATTGTACTCCAGCCGGGACAACAGAGTGAGACCCTATCTCAACAACAACAACAACAACAACAACAACAAAACAACAGTATTTACATATTATTTAGTAGGCATGCAGCCGACTCCCATGGCCTGGCCAGTTTTAAAGGAATGGATCCCATTTTTGAAACCAGCAAGATCACTAAGCAGATGTTTGCCACAGGCTGAAGAGGGTATCAAAGCAAGCAGCTCTGAACCATTTCTCAAAAAGCCATCTAAGCAGCTGTAAGACTCCCCTGGAGTCTCAAGGTTAACTTTTTTTTTTTGTTTTGTTTGAGATGGAGTCTTACTCTGTCGCCCAGGCTGCAGTGCAGTGGCACCATCTCAGCTCACTGCAACCTCTGCCTCCTGGGTTCAAGCGATTCTCATGCTTCGGCCTCCTGAGTAGCTGGGCTTACAAACGCCTGCCCCCATGCCTGGCTAATTTTTTCTATTTTTAGTGGAGATGGGGTTTCCCCATGTTGGCCAAGCTGATCCCAAACTGCTGAGCTCAAATGATCCGCCCACCTTGGCCTCCCAAAGTGCTGCGATTACCCCCGTAAGCCACCACGCCCGGCCTCAAGGTTAACTCTTAGCCCCCTTCCCCATCAAAGCCTTGGCAGTAACCATGAGGCAGTTATCCCAGAAGAGGACTCTGCAAAGCATGCACCGTGTCAAATAAAGTGATGTGACTGGCTGGCCCCCTCTGCATGACTGATAAGATCTCCTGGGCTTCATACAGAACACAAAGGCATTATTCATGGCAGCGGATTAAATATAGCGTCTGTAGCCAAGTCTCTCCAAAGGTATGTATCCGACGCTTGCTCAGAAATCTAACTTCTGATAGGAAGAGTCAGACTGGAGGTAATTACAGTGTCCTTTCCAGGAGGGAAACGCCCTTGCAGAGCGATCTGAGTTTAACGAAGGACTTGTTTATTTTGACTCATTCAGGGTAACCCTAAGAATCCTAACTGCCCCTAAGGTGCACAATTTGTTTTTCTGCTTCTGCAGGAGCTGAGATGGGCTGTCCTGACCCAGCCGCTCCCTCTTTGAGTCATGAGCAGAAAAGAGTGAACTCAACAAGGGCCAGAGGAGCTCCCTGTGCAAATCTAATGAGCGCAAATCCCACGCTGGGTTCTGGCCTGGATCAGTGGCCTTATGTTTAAAAACACTGATATAGCCGCACCTACAGCAGTTCCCGCTCAGCTACAGTTTGCACCTTTGTTTATTTGTTGTTTGTTTGAGACAGGGTCTTGCTGTATTGCCCAGGCTAGAGTGCAGTGGCATGATCATGGCTCACTGCAGCCTCTACTCCCCGAGCTCAGGTGATCCTCCTACCTCAGCCTCCTGAGGAGCTGGGACTACAGGTATGCACCACCATGCTCAGCTAATTGATGTATTTTTGTGTAGAGACAGGGTTTCACCACCCTGCCCAGACTGGTCTCAAACTCCTGGACTCAAGCGATCCACCCGTCTCAGCCTCCCAAAGTACTGGGATTATAGGCGTGAGCCACCCTGCCTGGTGATTGTGCTTTTTGAAGTCTCAGTTATCCATGGTCAACCACCATCTGAAAATATTAGATGGAAAACTCCAGGCTGGGCGCGGTAGCTCATGCCTGTAATTCCAGCACTTTGGGAGGCCCAGGCAGGTGGATTGCTTGAGGTTAGGGGTTCGAGGCCAGCCTGGCCAACATGGCAAAACCGTCTTTACTAAAAATACAAAAATTAGCTGGGCGTGGTGGTGCGTGCCTGTAATCCCAGCTACTCGGGAAGCTGAGGCAGGAGAATTGCCTGAACCCGGGAGGCAGAGGTCGCAGTGAGCTGAGATTGTACCACTGCACAGCAGCCTGGGGGACAGAGTGAGACTCCACCTCAAAAAAGAAAAAAAAAATCATAGTTTTAGATTGTGCACCATTCTGAGCAGTATGATGAAAGCTCCCACCGTTCCTCTCCCTCCTGCCAGGGATGTGAATCACCCCTTTACCCAGGCTATCCACGCTGCCAACACTCCCTGTCTGTTACTACACAGGAAAAACCTCGTATATACATCTGTCTCCTGGAATCTAAGGGGAACTAGTTGCAGGACCCCCATGGATACCAAAATCTATGAGTGTGCAGTCCCTTATAGAAAATAGTGTAGTATTTGCACACAACCTACACACATTCTCCTGTGTACTTTTTTTTTTTTTTTTGAGACACTCTCACTCTGTCCCCCAGGCTGGAGTTCAGTGGTGTGATGTCAGCTCACTGCAACCTCCACCTCCCGGGTTCAAGCGATTCTTCTGCCTTAACCTCTGGAGTAGCAGGGACTACAGGCATGTGCTACCATGCCTGGCTAATTTTTGTATTTTTATTTTATTTTATTATTTTTGAGATGGAGTTTTGCTCTTGTTGCCCAGGCTGGAGTGCGATGGCATGGTCTCGGCTCACTGCACCCTCTGCCTCCTGGGTTCAAGTGATTCTCCTGCCTCAGCCTCCTGAGTAGCTGGGATTACAGGCCCCCGCCACCATGACCGGCTAATTTTTGTATTTTTAGTAGAGACAGGGTTTCACTACATTGGCCAGGCTGGTCTTGAACTCCTGACCTCAGGTGATCCTCCCGCCTCAGCCTCCCAAAGTGCTGGGATTACAGGTGTGAGTCACCGCGCCCGGCCTTAATTTTTGTATTTTGAGTAGAGACCTGGTTTCACCACATTGGCCAGGCTGGTCTCAAACTCCTGACTTCAGGTGATCCACCCACCTCGGCCTCCCAAAGTGCTGGGATTACAGGTGTGAGCCACCACGCCCAACCCTCCTGTACACTTTAAATCATCTCTAGGTTACTTACAATAATGAATACAATGTAAATGCTATGTAAACAGTTGTTATGCTGTATTTTTACGTTTTGTATTATTTTTTGTTATTATCTAGCTTTCTTCTTTCTCTACAAATATTTTCAATCCTTAGTTGGCTAAATCCACAGAAGCAGAACCTGAGGATACAAAGCTGACTGTATAGGTTTGGTACCGTCCACAGATTAAGGCATCCATGACGGGTCTTGGAATGTATCCCCCAAGGATAAGGGGAGGCCACTGTAAGTGTAAGACTGCCTCCTGTGGCCAATAGGGAGTACAGATCTAAACCACAGGAAGACACCACTTCACACTCAGGAGGACGGCTAGTACCACAAAGATGGATGATATCAAGTGTTGGTGAGGATGTGGAGAAACCAGAATTCTCATGGATGGCTGGTCAAATGGTGCAGCCATGTTGGCAAACAGTCTGTCCGTTCCTCAAAAGCTTAAATACAGAGTTACTGGTCTGGCACCGTGGCTCACACGTGCAATCCCAGCTCTTTGGGAGGCCAAAGCAGAAAGAGTGCTTTAGGCCAGGAATTCCAGACCAGCCTGCACCATGTGGCAAGACCCCGTCTCTATATAATAAACAAAAATTTTAAAAATTAAAAATTAGGCCAGGTGCAGTGGCTCACACCTGTAGTCCCAGCACTTCATGAGGCCAAGACAGGAGGACTGCTTTGGCTCAGGAGTTCCAGACCAGCCTGGGGAACAAGGCAAGACCTCATCTCTATTAAAAATCAAAGAAATTATCCAGGCATGGTGGTGCATCCCTGTAACCCTAGCAACTTGGGAAGCTGAGGCAGGAGGATTGCTTGAGCCCAGGAGGTGGAGGCTGCGGTGAGCTGTGATTGCACCACAGAACTCCAGCCTGGGCAACAGAGGAGATCCTGTCTTTAAAAAAAAAAAAATTGCATAACAATAGACTTACCATATGACCCAGCAATTCCATTCCTACATATATACCCAAGAGAACTGAAAACATGTCCATACAAAAGCCTGCACACGAACACTCACGTTATTCATGATAGCCAAAAAGTGGCAATACGTTCCGCTGATGAATGGATAAATATAATGTCCAATCATATGGTGGAATAGTATTCAGCAATGAAAAGGAATGGACCTCTGACACCTGCTGCAACATGGATGGGCCCTGAAGACATGATGCTGAGTGAAAGAAGTCACACAGAAGGTCATATATTGCTCATTCTGTTCATTCTAAATGTCTGGAACAGGCAAATCTACAGAGACAGAAAGTACACTAGTGGTTGCCAGGGGCTTGGAGCAGATGGGAAGATAGGGAGGTAATGGGTAAGGAGTGGGGGGCATCTTCTTAGGGTGATGAAAACATTCCAAAATTGATTGTGGTGATAGTTGCACAACTCTGTGAATATACTAAAAACCACTGAAAGCCCGGGCATCATGGCGAAACCCTGTCTCTGCAAAAACTACAAAAATTAGCTGGGTGCGGTGATATGTGCCTGTAGTCCCAGCTACTAGGGAGGCTGAGGTGGAAGAATCACTTGAGCCTGGGAGGTCAAAGCTGCAGTGAGCCGTGACTGCACCACTGCATTTCAGCCTGAGCAACAGAGTAAAACCCTGTCTAAAAAAAAAACAAAAAACAAAAAAAACCCAAACAAACTCACCGAAGTGTACACTTTAGATGGGTGAATTTTATGGTATATGAATATCTCAGTAAAGCTGCTACCAAAAAATACTGTCTCAAGAAGTATTGTCTATTTAATGTCTATGCACCTAACCATTCTCTCCTCAGATACATAACAGTGGGGGGTGGATACGTAATTCTTTTCTTCCATATCCTATACACCATAGTGCTCTGGTCACATTAAGGACTCATTCAGCAGCCATAAAAAAGAATGAAATTGGCCGGGCATGGTGGCTCATGCCTGTAATCCCAGCACTTTGGGAGGCAGAGGTGGGAGGATCATCTGAGGAAGGGAGTTCGAGACCAGCCTGAGCAACATGGAGAAACCCCATCTCTCCTAAAAAATACAAAATTAGCCGGGTGTCGTGGTGCATGCCTGTAATCCCAGCTACTTGGGAGGCTGAGGCAGGAGAATCACTTGAACCCGGGAGGCAGAGGTTGTAGTGAGCCGAGATCACGCCATTGCACTCCAGCCTGGGCAACAAGAGCGAAACTTTGTCTCAAAAAAAAAAAAAAAGGAAAGAAAAAAAGAAATCATGTCCCTTGCAGTAATATGGATGCAACTGGAAGCCTTTATCCTAAGCAAACTCACTCAGAAACAGAAAACCAAATACTGCATGTTCTCACCTATAAGTCGGAGTTAAACAATGGGTACCCATGGACATAAAGACGGAAGTAACAGGCCAGCTACGATGACTCACGCCAGTAATCCCAGCACTTTGGGAGGCCAAGGCAGGTGGATCACCTGAGGTCAGGAGTTTGAGACCAGCCTGGCCAAGATGGTAAAACCCCATCTCTACTAAAAATGCCCAAAATTGGCCAGGCGCAGTGGCTCACGCCTGTAATCCCAGTACTTTGGGAGGCCGAGATGGGCGGGTCAGGAGATCGAGGTCAGGAGATCGAGACCATCCTGGCTAACACGGCGAAACCCCGTCTCTACTAAAAACACAAAAAATTGGCCGGGCGTGCTGGCGGGTGCCTGTAGTTTGAGCTACTCGGGAGGCTGAGGCAGGAGAATGGCATGAACCTGGGAGGCAGAGCTTGCAGTGAGCCGAGATCGCTCTACTGCACTCCAGCCTGGGGGACAGAGCAAGACTCCGTCTCAAAAACAAACAAACAATACCAAAAATTAGCCCGGCGTGGTGGCAGGCATCTGTAATCCCAGCTACTTGGGAAGCTCAGGCAGGAGAATCGCTTGAACCTGGGAGGTGGAGGTTGCAGTGAGCTGAGATCGGGCCACTACACTCCAGCCTGGGTGACAGAGCAAGACTCTATTTCAAAAAAAAAAGAAAAACAAAGATGGAAATAACGACATTGGGGATTCCAAAACGGAAGGGAGGAAGCGGGGCAAGGGTTGAAAAATTACCTATCAGGTACAATGTTCACTCTCTTCCCTTTCATTGAGGGCACTCTGGGTACACTGGAAGCCCAACACCCACCAGTATGCAAAATACCATGTAACAAACAGGCATATGTACCCCCGAATCTAAAATTAAATTAAATCTTTAAAAAGACTCATTCAAAACAACTGTTACCTCATGGCATTAAGGAATTTCTGTTAATTATCTTTTAGGTATTACAAGATATTGTGGTTATGTTTTTTAAGAGACAGAGTCTCGCTCTGCTGCCCAGGCTAGAGTGCAGTGGCACAGTCACAGCTCACTGCAGCTCTGGGTTCAAGCAATCCTCCTGCCTCAGCCTCCTGAGTAGTCGAGACTGTGGGTGTGAGCCATGGCACTCAGGCAGTGGTTGTTTTTAAAAAACTTTCCCATCTTTTATCGATAGGAACTAACATAATGATACATGCAATTTTATCTTTTTTTTTTTTTTTTTTTTTTGAGACTCTTAGGTCTCGCTCTGTCACCCAGGCTGGAATGCAGTAGCACTATCTAGGCTCACTTTAACTTCTGCCTTCCGGGTTCAAGCAATTCTCCTGCCTCAGCCTCCCCAGTAGCTGAGACTACAGACGCCCAACACTGCACCCAGCTGATTTTTGTATTTTTAATAGAGCCCAGGTTTCACCATGTTGCCAGGCTGGTCTTGAACTCCTGACCTCAGGTGATCTGCCCACCTTGGCCTCCCAGAGTACTGTGAGCCACTGTGCCCAGCCTAATTTTATCTTTTATCATGTCTGGGACTTGCTTCAGAATCACTTGGGGTAGGATGAATGGAGGCACGGCTATGAAGGAGCCACGCGTGAGAACCGGTGAAGGGCACGGCCGCCCGAGCCCAGCAGGCAAGCCTCTCTTCTGTGCACGTTCGAGATCTCCTGATGTTTTAGAATGTGTTGAATGAAATGAAACACTTGTCCACTGCAATCGGAGCTCAAAAATCTCACATTTGGAGAGCTCCTCACACACTCCAAGTGCCCCAGGTGCCCAGCTCCCAGGAAGGGAGGCACACACTTCTCACCCCATAGCCCACCCAATACAACAGGGCTGGCAGCAGAGAAATGGCATAACCCATCCAGAGCCAGAGAAGATGAAATCAGGAGGAGCAAAGGTTTCCAGGGCCAGAGTGTGTGGAAAGGTGGCCATGCCCAAGCCCCCTTACTCCATCCCCACTACCCACAACCTGGAAATAGCTGAACAATCACCACCTGCTTGCCCAACCCAACACGGTTTTTATGACCCTGGAATAAAAAGGATGAAAAAGGAAAAGCAGGGCCTCCCCGCAGTGCCCCCCTCCCCCAGTGCCCACCTCCCCCCAACGCCTGCGCCCCCTGCCTCACCGAGCCAGTCTTTTCCAGGTGCTTCCTCTTCAGGCAGGAGGCCACGCAGCGCCCCATGCAGGGACTTCACCTCTCCCCAGACAGAGGGCACACCTGTTCCCTGGCTTTCACGCAGCTGGGAATGGATGCAGAATGGCAGCTTCTCCCACCTCTGAGTCACCGGAAACAAAGCTGGGGGACTGCAGAAGACACAGCCACCGTGGCTTCACGGAGGCCAACCGACCCCGGTGAGAGCCACCCAGCTCCTGGGCCAGCCTCACTCACTCCAGACGTGGGGCAGAGGGTTCCTAACGTCTCTAAAACTGAGGAACTCTGAAGAATGATAACCAGATAAAGCCATTCACACCACACCCCCCTTCCCTCCCTGGCCCTGGAGGGTAGAGGGTACCAGACCAGAGTCTGAGAGTGGTCAGCACGTTTCCTGCCTTGACGTACCGCTGCACTGAAAGTCAACCTGAGGCCAGGTGCGGTGGCTTGGGCCTGTAATCCCAGCACTTTGGGAAGCCAAGGCGGGAGGGTCACTGGAGGTCAGGAGTTCAAGACCAGCCTGACCAACATGGTGAAACCCTGTCACTACTAAAAATACAAAAATTAGCCAGATCCGGTGGTGCGTGCCTGTATTCCCAGCCAATTGGGAGGCTGAGGCAGGAGAATCGCTTGAACCCGGGAGGCAGAGGTTGCAGTGAGCTGAGATCAGGCCATGCACTCCTGGTTGAGAGAGTGAGACGCTGTCAAAATAAAAAAAAAAAAAAACAAGCCACTCTGGCCCTCAGCATGCCTTTCTATAACATACTTAGCGCAAACGGGATCCCTCAAAGTAAATCGGGTCTGCGGCCTCACCACACTGGCATAAACAGGACTGGGACCACAGGTGGCTCACCTCACCTTCCTGGAAACAGAGCAGCCAGCTGAGGCAGGTGAGCAGCTGAGCCTGGGATGGGCGGACAACAAGCCCAGGGCCAGGGCCGCAGAGCTCTTCCAAGCGCTTGGTGCTCAGGGAGAAGGAGTGGGGATGAGGAGGGGGTGAAGAAGGCCAGTCACTGACAAGTTCCTGGACCTCAGATAAGCCTCACAAAAACTTTGGAAGGCCAAGGCGGGCAGATCGCTTGAGCCCAGGAGTTTGAGACCAGCCTGAGCAACATGGCAAAACCTCATCTCTACTAAAAATACAAAAATAAACCAGGGGTGGTGGTGAGCACCTGTAGTCCCAGCTACTTGGGAGGCTGAAGGGCGAGGCTCACCTAAGCCTGGAAGGTTGAGGCTACAGTGAGCCATGATCACACCACTGCATTCCAGCCTGGGCAACAGAACGAGATCTTGTCTCAAAACAAACACACACACACGCGCGCGCGCACACATACACACACACACACACACACACACACAAGCCCCAGTGAACTTTACTATATTATACAGCAAGACTGCTTTCTGTCTTAAATGCTTTAAATCACAAGATACTGCAAACACGCAGGCAAGCAGAGAATAACACCTGTGTACCCTCCCGGAATGAACAAATTTAACATTTTGCTGTATTGATTTAGAATGTCCTCCCCAACCTACCCCTGACACCAGTTTGTTTGTTTATTTCTGTTTTTGTAGAGACAGGATCTCACTATGTTGCCCAGGCTGGTCTTCAACTCCTGGACTCAAGCAGTCCTCCCTCCTTGGCCTCCCAAACTGCTGAGATTACAGGCGCCCAGCCCTGCAAAAATTTCTAAGATGCAATAGATACAACCTCCTCTCCCTGTCCCCAGAATGCGGGGCTCATCTTTCCCCACATATTTGAGTATCTACAAGTGCATACAGTACCACCACACACGTGTGAGGCACACACAAATGCTCTGTGCAAACTCCTGCAACTTGCTTCTCGTCCACACTGAATTCCAAGCTGCCCCATGCCCACCCATGCAGCACTGGCCCTGCTGTCCTGCACCCCTCTGCTGGCGGGAACCAGTCTGCTCCTGTGTCCCTGCTGGGGTTCAGGGAACTTCTCTGTTCACTTTTTCACTGTTGCAAACAAAGCAGCAGACAGTGGCCTTGTCCATGTTGCAGCATCGTATTTTAATGGGGGTAGAAAAAGAGCATGGTGTTCGTGGGCACCCCTGGCCTCTGGGGCAGCCTTCCTCATGCCTGCCCTGCCCTGCCTGCTCTACCAAAGGTCCAGCTCCTTCTTGACGTGGTCATCCTGTCCTCTTTGCCCTCGCCGAAGTCCCACCTGCTGCTTGACACCCCATCTCCCTGTGTCTCCCAAGTCAGCTTTTCCAGGGCGTCTGAGCGCCCTGCCCACTTCGCCAACGCTGCCACATCGGCCCCAGCCAGGGGCTTCTTGGAGCGGAAGCACACTCCACCACTTTGCAGCCTGTGTTCCTTCCACTTCTGTGTGTCCAGAATGGGCCACCTGTCCGCTACAGCCAGGCCTGGGTCAGGGCCCTCCACCTCCCACCTGCGTGGGAGTCCCTCACCAGACTCACTGCGTCTTCTCCTCCCCAGCAACTTTCATCGAGGGCAGGAAGCCAGGGCACCCATGTGTTACATCTCCCCTTCCTGGAAGACTTCCCTGGAGTCCTGGGCATGCCCTGCCAGGTTGGGCACTGTGGCTGGGAGCTCTAGCATACTGGGAGGAAGGGCCCTCAGGCCAACTGGCGGCCGGGCCTGTGTCTGGATCCAGGCCACCGACACTAGGCAGCCTCTCTGCTCACCCCTTCGGCCCTCCTGAGGCTGTAGCGAGGAGGGCAGCAGGGGCACGGCATGGCCTGAGGCGTGGGCAAGCAGGCATCAGCCTCCTCGGGCTGGTGGGTGCCCTGCCACGTCCCACTCACGGTGTACAACTAAACCGTTAGTCTCTGTGGGCTGGCCCCACTTCCTGCTCCTTCTTCCTCCTGGGGGAGGCCGCCAGGCACACAAGCTGGCCCCGGTCCATCTGCTGCTGCCTTGGGCCCCTCTGGCTTCTGAACTAGTAGGTGGCTCCCCCTGCACCCCGGGAGTCAGCCAGCCCCCCGGGACTTTAGCTTAAACCTGAGCACACTGCACCTGACCTTCCAAGCACATCCTCAACCAGCCAAAACTTCAACAGCTGACAATGAATCTTGCCACCTGCCCACATGCCCACATCCTCCCCAGGGTTTCTCTTACTGAGAACGCTGGCACCTGCCCTGCCTGGGGAGGAGTAGGGATGGACTAGGGCTGTTCACTCCAGTCCCCAGAACCTGCTGATGTGAAGGTCCCCGGGCTCGCATGTCCCAGCAGCAACACGTCTGCTCTACAGCCCAGCCCTCCTTTCTCCAAGCCACCCCCATACAGAGACTTCCCAGAGAGACCTGCCCAGCTGCTCTTTAACCCATGTCACCCCAGGGGCTGGCCTATCTGCAGCCCCTCTCCTGCTGCGATTTTCTTCCATGCCCAGGTCTCGGAGACATATCACAGCCCAGGTGGGGAGAGGTGGTGTCCCGTGGAACGAAGTTTACACAGTGTGACCACTGAGATCCAAGCTGCACGGCAGGGCGTGCACCTGCGCCCCAAGTTCAAGGATGGCTAGAGGAGAGAACACTTTTACTGGAAAATAAGGCAGAAAAGAGAAGGAGGAAGAAAAGTTAAAAGGGAGAAATAAGAAAATGCAGAAAAATACAGATGGATGAAAAGGGAACTTAACCTCTTCCCTGTCACTCACTCGCTCCCTCAAATCATCATGGAGCCCTCGGACAGGAATCCCAAACTAGCCCTGGGAACGGACTCGTGGAGGAGGCAGCTCTGGGTAAGTGAAACAGGCGGACCCTTGGGGGCTGTTCCTGACCTAAGACCCCTCCTTGCTGTGTGCCCCCAGGACTGCTATAGGGTAAATCGGAGGCGGCGGCAACACCCCAGCGGCCTCCACCACGCCAAAGACACCACGTCGTCCGGCACTGTGGTGGGGCCGCGGATGTGTCTATTTTTACTGCAAGGACAGAAATCACTTCTGAGAAGCTGGCACGGTGGCTAGGGCCTGGCCTGTGCCTCTGCCCCAAGTGGGTGTGAGCCCTGAAAGGCTGAGTGGGAGGCCAGGCGCAGTGGCTCACGCCTGAAATCCCAGCACTTTGGAAGGGCAAGACGGAGATTGCTTGAGTCCAGGAGTTCAGGACCAGGCTGACCAACATGGCAAAACTCTTTCTCTGCCAAAAATACAAAAAATTAGCTGGGGCTGGGCGCGGTGGCTCAAGCCTGTAATCCCAGCACTTTGGGAGGCCGAGACGGGCGGATCACGAGGTCAGGAGATCGAGACCATCCTGGCTAACATGGTGAAACCCCATCTCTACTAAAAAAATACAAAAAACTAGCCGGGCGAGGTGGCAGGCGCCTGTAGTCCCAGCTAGTCGGGAGGCTGAGGCAGGAGAATGGCGTAAACCCGGGAAGGCGGAGCTTGCAGTGAGCCGAGATCGTGCCACTGCACTCCAGTCTGGGCAACAGAGTGAGACTCTGTCTCAAAAAAAAAAAAAATTAGCTGGACGTGGTGGCGCATACCGGTGGTCCTAGCCATTCTGGGGGCTGAGATGGGAAGATTTCTTGAGTCTGGGAGGTCGAGGCTGCAGCAAGCCCAGATTGTGCCACTGCACTCCAGCCTGGGCAACACAGTGAGACCCTGACTCAAAAAAAGAGAAAGGCTGAGTGCGGTTGGGGAGTCGGGGAGGCTGAGCGGGGTTGGAAGGTGCGGGGTGGAGATCGCCCACCTGGAGCCCACCCGCTGGGAGCTCACACAGACCTCCCTGCCCAGAGCACACTGGGTGCTCAACAACTCCCAGGTGAAGCATGGGAGCCAGGCCACGTGCCATCCTGGAGGCTATGAAGGGACTCGTCACTGAGGTCTGTGCCAGAGCACTTAAGCACCTTATGCTAATCTGCTCTCGGAACCACACAGAGATGCAGAATAAAAGGCCCCAACCAAGGCTGCAAGCCCTTCATCACAGCTGTCACAAATCCACTGTCCCGTCTCCAGCTCACCTATTCTGTGGCTGTTCCCACCGCCTTCCAAGCTCAGCTCTCCCTGTCACCTGCCCCTCCGCCAGGCCCACCGGCCTTGACCTATGCCACTAACTGGCTCGCAGCTGGGAGGCCTTCAGCTCTTTTTCCATTTCTGTTTTCTCCTTTCTTCATACTTAGCTTAAAGCTCCCAGCACTTTAGCGGGCAGCCCATGAATCCAAACTCCCCAAGAAATTCCACAAGAGACATTTATCAATGTCACCTGCACCGGCTGGCAAACGACCTTCACTTGTGAGTTCCGTGTCCAGTCTTCCAAATACACTTCTCAAGGACGTGAATCCTTGTGTCATCCGAATCGAATCCTGAATCCTGAAGACTCCAGGCATTTCTCTAACACTGAATGCTACATGAACAATCAGGGGGGCTGGTGATAACACATCTTCAATTTTGTTACGATTATCTTCATTTTAACAACTTTGCTCAATATTCCCCAAATCCTTGGCCAATAAACAGCTCTGCTACTTTGTTTTTTGAAAGTGTTCACTTTGTTCTCTTTCTCCCTAATCAATTCCTTTTAACCAAAACCTTTCACCTCTTTCGAAGTCATTGGCCTATGAATCCTAACACTGGCCACGTAATCAAGAAGCCACCCATGACACAGGTCCTTATGCCCTTTGAGCAAACCTCCCCACCCCTGCACCCCCAATCCTGCAGAGCTGAGACAGGCAGGTGGCCGAGGAAAGCAGGTGAAAGGTCAGTGTGATGCACTGTGCATTGCCAGGTTTCAAAACACGCCCAAGGAAAACGGAGATACGGGAATTGCCTCTGTAATATAAAACAAACAAGAAAACTTGGTGCGTGATAACAGACTTCCAAGAAAATGGTCTTTATAGCAACTGAAATATGTAAATAATTTATGAGTGGGGCAGAAGTCTTTCAACATAGCCTTGCAATCAACAGGTATGGAGATACTAATAGGTGGGTGGGAAGGTAGGTAGGGAAGACATACAGATTCCTTTTTGTGCTCTTAATAATGAAGATAAAGAACATTCTTTTTTTTTTTTTTTTTTTTGAGACGAAGTTTTGCTCCATCACCCAGGCTGGAGTGCAGTGACATGATCTCAGCTCACAGCAACTTCTGCCTCCTGGGTTCAAGTGATTCTCCTGCCTCAGCCTCCCAGGTGGCTGGGATTACAGGCATGCGCCACCACGCCTGGCTAATTTTGTATTTTTAGTAGAGATGGGCTTTTACCATGTTGACCAGGCTGGTCTCGAACTCCTGACCTCAAGCGATCCGTCCAACTCGGCCTCCTAAAGTGCTGGGATTACAGGCCTGAGCCACTGCACCCAACTCAGAACATTCCTTTTACCAAACCCTTTGGCATATGCTAGACAATGTGACTCATATACATTTTTATATTGATGTATTTGACTAGCATTAGATCATTTAATTCTCACTAGCACCCCAGGAAATGGGTAGTAGGGCTACCTCCATGTACTAATGAGAAAACCAGGGCTTAGATGTCAAGAAACTTGCCCAGTGTCACAGCCAGCAAATCATAGCTCTGGAAATCAAACCCAGGCCCAGGCCCAGGCCAGTCGTGGTGGCTCACGCCTCTAATCCCAGCACTTTGGGAGGCTGAGGCAGATGGATCACCTGAGGTCAGGAGTTCGAGACCAGTCTGACCGATATGGTGAAACCCAGTCTCTACTAAAAATACAAAAAATTAGCTGGGCATGGTGGTGTGCGCCCGTAGTCCCAGATACTAGGGAAGCTGAGACAGGAGAATTTCTTGAACCCGGTAGGTGGAGGTTGCAGTGAGCTGAGATTGCACCGCTGCACTCAGCCTGGGCGACAGAGTGAGACTCTGTCTCAAAAAAAAAAAAAAAAAAAAAAAAAAACCCAGGTCCAACTCCAAAACTTGTACTCTTAAATCCCAAAGCAAAGTGGTAGGTACTACACAAAAAGTTCTACTTAGGATTCCTAAAGTTACAACACAGATATAAAATTAGGTCACTGTTGTAACCAAAATGATGAGATTGCAGCCAGCAATAAAACTCCAGTAAATACAAACACCATCGGCGCCAACTGTAAAATTATCCACACGCTGCAGTCTTCCCACTGCACAGTGCCCACGCACACAGGAGCAGGCGCTGCCTTCTGCTCAAACCTAGCTAACAGCTGCCCATCTCCTCCAGCGGTAAAACATTGTGCTGGAAATCCTCCGAGAAAAGGTTAGCCGTGGGAAGCGACAGCTTAGCTCAGCAGGAATACCGGGCAGGGCCTCTAGGAAAAGAGAAAGTGTGAGGCTGGATGACATGGGCCCCATTCCTGGAAAAACTGGAGGAGGCATCGTAGGCAGAGTCGGAAGCAGTGTCTCTGGCGAAGGGCAGGGCAGTTATCTTATCATCGACAACACATTCTTGGATGCCTGGGTGACCAATGCCTGGGAAGGTACTGCTTGGCTAGAAAGCTAGTGCGGGCCTCCGGGACTGGCTCCAGTCCGGGGAAACCACCTTCACAACATGCATGATTTCCAAGGTGGCAAAAATCTGGCCTGGCCTCCTCCCTGCTGCCCAAAGAACTTCAAGGGAAGTACCAGGAAGGCTCTGGAAGGACATCAGCAGCCCAGGGGTTTCCCTAAAACTAGCACGCACGTGCAGTAAAGTTCGTGGCTCTTCTGAACTGAGGTGCAGGCAAACATTAGCAATAATGGGAAGGAAGAAAAGCAGCAGCTCCTCTTCACTGGGCAAGCGTGGGTGCATGCTCTCCGCACGGTGTGAGCCACCTCGTTATTCAATTGCAGATATGCATATCTGTAATGGTGCCCCTGTACTTTTCCAGTAAATGTGTATACACACAAATAGAAGTTATTTCCCAAAGTCAGCTGGGTGTGTTGGCTCATGCCTGTAATCCCAGCACTTTGGGAGGCCGAGGCGGGTGGATCACCTAAGGTCAGGAGTTCAAAAGCAGCCAGGCCAACATGGTGAAACCTCATCTCTACTAAAATTACAAAACATTAGCTGGGTGTGGTGGTGGGCGCCTGTAGCAGGAGAATTGCTTGAACCTGGGAGGTGGAGGTTGTAGTAAGCCAAGGTCGCACCACTGCACTCCAGCCTGGGAAACAAGAGCGAAACTCCACCTCAAAAAAGAAAAAAAAAAAAAAAAGAATGAAATTGTTTCCCAAACCCGATGGAAGCACCTTAGAAGTGAGAATGTGAGACTCACCTTATGTTTTTTAGAGAGTTTCATGTACAGGAAAGGTGAAGGAATTTTCATTATTTATTTATTTATTTTTATAAGATAGAGTCTTGTTCTGAACTCCTGGCTCAAGAGAGCCTCTTGCCTCAGCCTAAGCTGGGACTACAGGTGTGCTCCACCACACCCAGCCTGGAGCTTTCATTATGAAAGGTTGCACCTTGAATTCATGACTGATCATTCAATATTCACATCATTTAAATTGGCCACACAGTGAATTTCCTGTACTGAAGTTTATCGTAATGGACTATTCACATTTATGGGGTCAATATAATGGGTTGTCAGGTTATAAAATGAATTCTGGGCTGGGCACGGTGGCTCACGCCTGTAATCCCAGCACTTTGGGAGGCTGAGGCAGGTGGATCACCTGAGGTCAGGAGTTCAAGACCAGCCTGGTCAACATGGCAAAACCTCATCTCTACTAAAAATACAAAAATTAGCCAGGTGTGGTGGTGGGTGTCTGTAATCCCAGCTACTCGGGAGGCTGAGGCAGGAGAATCGCTTGAACCCGGGAGGTAGAGTTTGTGGTGAGCCGAGATCATGCCACTGCACTCCAGCCTAGGTGACAGAGTGAGACTTCATCTCAAAAAACAAAAATAATAAAATCAAAGGAATTCTGGACTGGGTATGGTGGCTCATGCCTGTAATCCCAACACTTTGGCAGGCGGAGGCAGGAAGTTCGCTTGAGCCCAGGTATTTGAGACCAGTCTGGGCAATGTAGCAAGACCCCATCTCTACAAAACATACATAAATTAGTCAAGTGTGGGTAGTGCATGCCTGTCGTCCCAACTACTCGGGAGTATCGCTCAAGCCCAGGAGTTTGAAGTTACAGTGAGCTATGATCATGCCACTGAACTCTAGCCTGGATGACAGAGCAAGACTCTGTCTTACCAGGTACTGTAAAAATTAAGCCAATTCCGGGTGGATCACTTGAGGTCAGGAGTTTGAGACCAGCCTGGCCAACATGATGAAACTCCGTCTCTACTAAAAAATAAAAACTAGCTAGGCTTGGTGGTGCATGCCTGTAATCCCAGCTACTCGGGAGGCTGAAGCAGGAGAACTGCTTGAATCCAGGAGGTGGAGGCTGCAGTGAGTCGTGACTGCGCCACTGCACTCCAGCCCGGGCGACAGGGCGAGACTCCATCTCAAAAAAAAAAATTAAGCCAATTCAAATTCAGACCTTATAGTGCACCACATCAATAAGTAATGGTTAGATAAATACAGACAAATGTGATCTTAGCCACTGTGTGTATGTGAAGAAGTATAAAGAAACCAGGAAGCCCGGCATGGTGGCTCATGCCTGGAATCCCAACGCTTTGGGAGGCCAAGGTAAAAGGGTCACTTAAGGCCAGGAGTTCAAGACCAGCCTGGACAGCATAGTGAGGCCTGTCTCTACAAAAAATATAAAAAATTAGCCAGGTGTGGTGGCATGTGCCTGTGGTCCTAGCTGTGCAAGAGGCTGAAGAAGGAGGATCCCTTGAGCCCAAATGGAGATTATGTTGAACCATGATGGCACCACGGCACTGTACTCCAGCTTGGGCAACAAAGCAAGATCCTGTCTCTGAAAAAAAAAAAAAAGTCCGGGCACGGTGGCTCATGCCTGTAATACCAGCACTTCGGGAGGCCGAGGCAGGCAGATCACCTGAGGTCAGGAGTTCAAGACCAGCTTGGTCAACACGGTGAAACCTCGTCTCTACTAAAAATACAAAAATTAGCTGGGCATGGTAGCACACACCTGTAGTCCCAGCTACTCGGGAGGCTGAGGCAGGAGAATCGCTTGAACCCAGAAGGCAGAGGCTGCAGCGAGCTGAGACCACACCACTGCACTCCAGCCTAGGCAACAGAGTGAGACTTCCTCAAAAGAAAGAAAAGAAAAAAAAAAAGAAAAGAAAAGAAAAGAGAGAAAGAAAAATGAAACCAAATATCCAAGAAAAGAAAGGGAGGGAAGGAAGGAGGGGAGGGAGGGAGGGAAGGAGGGAGGAAGGGAGAAAGGAAGAGAGGGAGGAAAGAAAGAAAAAGGAAAGCAAACCTTCACGTGTTAAATCTTTTTCAGGGTACCGGAGGAAATGACAGTTGGCAAATCAGGGATAAATGCTTTTATAAATGAAGAATCATTTGATAAAAAGCCAAATTTCAGTGATAGCATATGACAGTTTCTTTCTTTCTTTTTTTTTTTTTTTTTTTTGAGACAGAGTCTTGCTCTGTCAACCAGGCTGGAGTGCAGTGGCGTGATTGTGATCTCGGCTCACTGCAACCTCCGCCTCCCAGGTTTAAGCGATTCGCCTGCCTCAGCCTCCCAAGTAGCTGGGACTACAGGCGTGCGCCACCATGCCCCGCTAATTTTTTGTATTTTAGTAGAGACGAGGTTTCACTATGTTGGCCAGGCTGGTCTCGATCTCCTGACCTCGTGATCCACCCGTCGTGGCCTCCTGAAGTGCTGGGAGAAGTACACCGCGCTCGGCTGATGGTTTCTTCAAGGTTATTAAGTTTACTCCTCACCAGGGCGTCAGAATACAGCGTTAGGAACGCTCTCTGTGGTGACTCAATGTGACTCGATGACCACAGGACCCCCAGAGTGAGCCAGGGCTGGTGGGCAAAGCAGACGTCACTACAGAGAGCTAGCAGCTTGCTGCGGGGAGAGAATAGGGACGTGGTCTCGGGTCCAGACGTTCTCAGCCACAGTAGCAGCGTGAAGGAAGGAAGGTGCATTGAGGGGGGACCCAAATGCTCCTCTACTCCCTGCCTCCCTCACAGGAACTTCCCATAACAGAAACAGAAGTAACAGTGCCCTTCGTCAGGAGGTTGTGGCAATCCAGAGTGGAAAAAGGGTGCCTCGGACAGGGTGAGGGGGCTTATGCCTCTAATCCCAGTGCTTTGGGAGGCTGAAGTGGGAGGATCGCTTGAGGCCAGGAGTGCACTATGATTGTGCCACGGCACTCCAGCCTGGACAACAGGGCAAGACCTTGTCACTAAAGAAGAAAAAAGGAAAAGAAAGGATGTCTCAAATGTTCTGCCATTCCTTCAACACATATCTGAATGTCTGCTCTGGGCCACTGAAATAATGAGGAAGGTGAGTGTAAGGGCGAGTTAGGAAGAAGTAGCAGCACTTAGCCCCGGCCGCATGTGGGGACTTAGGGAACACGAAGAATGCAGGCTGGCTCTCCGGCTCTTGGGCTGGGTACCACAAACCACCAGCATCAGGAGTATGAAGCCTTCCTTTCTTAACCTAAAGAACTTAATATCCAACGCCTAAGCTATATCCCTCAGGAAGCAGAGCGGTACCCACCCTACTGCCCAACCCTCCAAGGTGACCGTGATCCTCCTGCCCACCCTGGAGAGGCACGCCTCACTCAGCAGCATCATTTCTTTCATTGTTAACTTGCAAAGATGTTCCTGGACCCAAGAACAATCCTCACCAAAAAAAAGGCAAAGGCAGACAGACACTTCTGAGGCTATCAAGTTACCCAAATAGGCAGCTGGCCTCAGCCCAGGCCTGCTGGGGATCCAACCTTCACCCGACATTTGAACGAGGTAAAAGTTGAAATTTACACAAGGTAACAAATATTTGAAGCTAGCAAGCAGAAAAAAGTCCTTACTTGTGTTAAGCAATCAATTTGTTTAAAAAACATATCCTGTACATGTCGTCAAAGAAACTGTTAATAGTGGTGGCATCTGGAGAGGGGAACCAAGTGAGAACTCTACTCTGTATCTGTACCTTTAAAAAAAAAAAATAGAGACAGGATCTGGCTCTGTCACCCAGACTGGAGTGCAGTGGTGCAATCATAGTTCACTGCAGTCTCCACCTCCTGGGCTGAAGCCATCCTCCTACCTCAGCCTCCTGAGTAGCTGGGACCACAGATGCACTCCACCAGGCCTTACTAATTGTTTGTAGAGACAGGGGTCTGGCTCTGTTGCCCGGGTTGGTCATTCCTGGCCTCAAAGCAATCCTCCCACCTTGGCTTCCCAAAGCAGTGAGATTACAGACGTGAGCCACGAGTCCAGGCCCATTCGTGCCTCTTTAACTTTGCATCGTGTGCTTATATCGCTTATTTGTAAAAACAACAACAAAAAAAGTCTTCACAAGAAAAGCTCAAGACTGGCAGAAGACAATTGAGGCCTCTTTAAAGTGTGTTGGAGAGAATCTCTCCAACACAAACAATCTCGAACAGCCATTTTAATTCTCAAAACACCAATTCTTCCGGACTTCAAGTTCAGGTTTCCACCAGCAACAGAACTCTGGCCTGCCAACAATAACCATGCAGAGTGACTAAACATTTTTTCCAACAAAGGGAAAAATGCAAACGATCAAAGTGCAGAAGCAGCCCTTGGCCAGCGCAGGCGCCGGTTTCCGCCTCCCGCCGCCGCTGCCACCGCCCCTGCGCCTTTAGATTTCGGGCAGCAAGTTTAATTGCTTGCTTGGAACGCGTCCTCGGAAGGGCACCGCCAGCAACTGCGGCTTCGCGCCCCGCCCCTTCCCCCAAGCCCCGGGCGGGCGTCACGTGACGGCTGAGAAAAGTAGGGGAAAGGTCAGCAGCAGCCCCGCCCCCGGGCTGGCGCGTCCCAGGCGCTCGGATCCTGTTCCACCCGCCGTGCCCACAGAGACCTTCCGGAGCGAGCTGGCGCGCGTCCCTGTGGCCACCCCAGCGACAGCGGGAGAAATGCAACGCACCTCTCCGTGGAAAGGTCGAGCCCTGCGGTGCCCAACTTTGGGGACAGCTCGGTGCTCAGTGCTTCTGATGACAGATGCTGCATCCAACGAGCCAGAAACGCAGGCACCGCGCTCAAGAGCCCAGGGCGCGTCTAAAAGGGGCTCACTGTGAAGCCCCAGTGAAAACTGACAGTGTTTTTATGAATGGGCACGCGGGGCCAGGGTTGGGTAAGGGCAGGCCCTCGTTCCAGGACTCCCCGGAGGCCCAGCTTGACCGCTCGGTGACCACTGGTCCGAGGCTGGGGCCAAACACAGCAGCCGCAGCAGCATCGGAAGGAACCCAGTTTAATTCTCTGTCCCAGGGTAGGCGGCTTGTGTTTAGTACCAACTCGAAACGTTATTTTGGCCTGTGCATGATGCTAATTTCTGCCACTTTGAAACAAAGTGTGTGCACTCCCAAACCTGGCCCTTTTTACTGTTTGATTCCAACTGTTAAGATAGAGTTCAAGTGCACGGTCGAGGCAGCAATGCTTCACAGGAAGGAAACCAGTAATTTACATGCGAAAAGCAGTCCACAGGTTCTTGGTATTGAGGCAAAATCAACCCAAAGAATCCCCAGACCAAATGACAGCTGGATGCTCGCTGGCCTCAGCGGTGTGCATCCTCAGCGACACTAATGTCCTCAATTTAATTGCTACGTTTACTCGGTTAGAGTCGCCTTAAAGAATTTGGAAAGGCCCGGGGGTGGGGGTGCTTCCTGGCATAAATAAAAGACCAGGGCTCAGCCACTTTTTATTCACTTGGTGTGTGGCTTAGAAGGAAATAAACATGCTTGCATATCTGGAATGACCAGAAACCGGACACCTGTGGAAGAAAATGGTGTAACAAAATACACCGTTGCAAAAGGTAAAACCGATTTTCATTTTATTCGGTAACTTACAAAGTTACCGGCTTCCTACTAAAATCTGTTCTTAAATATTTTATAACACACGGAGCCGAGAGGAACCGAAAGCCTATGCTGAGTTGGGAATATTAACTCTGTTACGTATTTAACCTGGTAGTTAGCTGGGATTTTAACTCTCTGAGTTGTTTTCTTTTTTTCTTTTTTCTTTTTTTTAAGTAAGATCAGCCCTCGTCTTTGAGTCCTGCGGCTTTAAGGAAAGCCAAGGGCGGATTTACATTATGAAGACGCTGACCCACGGCCTTTCCTGACAAAGCGAAAGAAGCCGGCTGTTGGCTGGCCGCGGCGGTGGCTCCAAGAAGGGGCTGCCCCGCGTGGCCCTGACCGCACCGTCAGGCTCCCTGGCCAAGTTCGCCAGGGCCCGGCCACGTGACACCCCCACCCTCCAGCGGCCCCGCAGCTCCCGGCCCGGCACGACCTTGGGCACGCGCTCCGCGCCCACCTGCCCTTGACCCAGCGTTGCACGGGAGAGGCTGCGGAGCGCTCCCAAGCAGGCACGGGGCCCGGCACCCTCAGCCTGCTCACCGCAGCGCTCGGACCGCGCCTGGAGTCCCTGCGCCAAGGGCGTGTCCCGACGGCTGCACTGCGAGGGCGGGCTTGGGGAGGGGGACCGGGGAGACCGGCGCTGGGATGGGGTCAGCGGCGTTCTGCCGAATCCCGAGGGCCAAGCATCCCTCCCTCAGCCGCACTGCACCTGCTCGCAGGTGACCGATCCACGGGCGGACCCTCAGACCCAATCCTCTCCGGAGCCGGGTGGGATGGGCAGGGACAGGAGCCGGAGGCCCTACTGGCCCCGGGCAAAGGCATCCTGGAAAGCATCCAGGGCGTCCAGCATCCCTCCCGCGGCCACCCGCAGGCAGACCGACCCCCGGTCAGACCCTCAGACTCAATCCAGTCCGGGGCAGATTAAGGAGTGGGAGACAAGGGAGCCGGTGGCCCTGTTGGCCCCGGGCCGGAGGCCTCCAGCCAAGTCCGGAGGGCCGAGCATCCCTCCCACGGCCGCACCGGACCCGCCGGCTGACGGACCGACCCCCGGCAGGCCCCCAGACCCAATCCCCTGCGGGACATGGGGAGCCCCGGCCCCTCTCCGGGTTCAGGATCTCCACAACCCCGCCGTCCGGGGGGAATACCGGGGTTCCTCTCGGCGTCCCGGTTCCGGCGGGGTCCCCCACCAGGTCCGGTTCCCGGCAGCCCAGCGCGCCGCCCGTGCCCGGCCCCCGCAGCCCGCAGGGCCGCTCCGTCACCCTCCCCACCGCGCGCGGCCGGGCCTCACCGAGTCAGCGACGGAGGTGCGGCAGCGGCAGCGGCGGCGGTGGCAGCGGCGGCAGCGGCGGCTGAGTGAGCGAGCGGCGAGCGGGCTCCGGAGAAGGAGGGCCGCGGGTGAAGCCGAGCGCACCCGACGCCGGCGGCAGCGGATTGGCTGAGGCGGGTCCGGCTGCGGCGCCGGCGGGCGGGGGACTCCCGGCGCGCGGAGGGCGGACCCGGGGCCTGGGCGGGGCGGGGCGTCCACGGGGCGAGAAGGGGAGGGAAACTGAGGCTCCCGCGGGTGCTCGCGTCCTCGACCTCTGCCGGAATGGGGTCTAGGACGAAATTCCTCACCCTCCGAGCCTCAGTTTCCTCATCCGTAAAATGAGTCATCTCGTGGAGGCCGTGCGCATAAAATGCTTGGCTATGTGCCTGGCTCATGCTCGCGACTTATCGGCATTGCCCCGTGTAATGCTCCAGGCACCCCTTGATGGTATTCACCCCCGACTCCTTTATGCAGACAAGGGTGGCGGGCCAGGAAATAAGTTGTCCAACGTCACTGAGCTGAGGAGCAACCGATCCACCGGGAGTGGTGGCGCGCGCCTATAATCCCAGCTACTCTGGAGGCTGAGGCGGGAAGATCGCTTGAAGCCAGGAGTTCAAGGCCAGCCTGGGCAACGTAGGGAGACCCCCGTCTCTAAAAAAAAAAAAGCAGGGGGAATGATAGACCGGACAGTGGGTCCAGATCTGACTCCACAGCCCATGCCCCAAATCAGACCTTATACCACGAGCGATCCGGAGGCAGCGTGGCTCCTCCTCATCTAGCTAGGATATAAATGCCTTCCTTACTGGGCTTTGGTGAGATTTACTAAAATAATTCTTCCAACGTCAAGAACATAATAGGTGCCGGGAGAGGAGTAGCTGGAGTCCAGGGCAGAGTGACCGAGAGACCCTTGTGCTGGAGCTCGGGAGAGGGGCCGGGAGCGGGAACTGAACATCCACCCGTCCCAGGAGTCTAGGGCGAGCGCAGCTGCAGGGGACCCGGGGGGTTGACGGGGAGGGAGAGGGGCCCCAAGCATAACAGGAGGGCCAAGGGGCTCTTCCTGCCCGGGAGCCACCCCTCCTCTATCTTTACCCGCAATGCTTCCAGGCGCGAGCTGGCAGCTCTGCATACAGCAGGTGCTCCATAAGTGCACCGATTTTATGAACAAAGACTCTTTTAAACCATTTTTTATGAACCCGGCTCTTTTTAAGGTCGACTACTTCTAGTTATGAAAAATCCATGTTAGCAACCATCCTTCTTTCTGTATTATTTGCCTGTTACCGCAGAATAATTTAGAAGAGAAAATGAAAGTTCTCCTTTGATCCCGCCCCCCACCACCGCTGCAGTTAACTCTCCCTGCGGTTCTCAGGCTCACTGTTTTAAAGGAAGGCTAGGAAGCAAGCTGTCTGTAAGCTGTTTTGTTTTCGCTTGGCTTCAGTCGTGGACATAGTTCTCTGTGGGGGGACGGAGATGAACGCCGGCCTTCCCAAGGCTGCGTAAGATTTCCTTTTACGATGCTGTGATCCATTTACGCGGCCCCCAGTGGACAATTAAGCCCTCCTCCCGGCCCCCGACCCCACCATTGCAGGTATAAATAAAAGCTGCGTTGGCCGTCGATGTACCTCTTGGAGCTCCTGGTTCTCCTGTAGGATAGATCCCTGGAGGGGACGCAACCAGGCACATGCAACATTTTGATGCCACAGGCCAAGCTACCATGCCGAAAAGCTTACCAACTTCCACTACCACCCGCGCGTGCAAGCGGGTCCCTGTCTCCGATTAGGGATTATTTTAATCTTTGCCAATCCTAAAAGGAGGGGTGAAGGAGGGAAGAACCTCTCATCTCTCCTTTTAATTTGCGTTTCTTTGAGGTTAGAAGTTGGGGGTTTGTCCCCCTGCTGGCTCTAGTCTGGACCACAAGTGAGCCCGGGCACTCGACCCCCGCAGATTTCACCGCCCCAAAAGGCAGGGGGGCTGCGCCAGGGCACACGTTCCCGACGCGCGGCTGCACCCCACGGGCCCTGGCGGTTCTTGCGCGTGGGGCTCTCCTTGCGCGTGGGCCTTCGCGGTTTGCGCTACAGAAGCTGGACTGTCATTCTCACCTCAAATGCCCTTCCCTCCTTTCCCTGGAACCTCAGTCGCCTACAGGTCCCGGCTCCAAGGTCACTTCCTCCCTCGCTCAGCGCCCCGGTGCGCGCCCAGCTGGGATTGGCCCCGCGCCCTGTCTGTTCCCAGGGCTCTTCGGCCTTGACAGTGCGCCCTTCCCTGCGCCCCGCCTCGGTGCCACCTGCAGGCCGGGCGGGGCAGGGACAGGTACCCGGTCTGTGGGGGCGTCGAGGCGCCACGCTCACCTGTGCCATGGAGGCCGTGCTCTCGGCGGCGGCAAGGAGCCTGCGACTGCAGCCACACTGGGGAGGCCTCATTCCCCTCCCGCCGACCACGCGGCAGCTGTCCTCCCCCGGTCGGCGGCTCCCCCGGCAGCGAAGCTGAGTCTATTAATAAAGAACCAGAGAACCAGGCTCCCCGGGGAGCTCCGGGCCTGAGCCTCAGTTCCCTGGGGCCAAAAAACATCTCCATGCTTGCCTCCGAAACTAGAATAATCTTTCTCAAGCCTTGTGTTTTTTGGGTTTTTTTGTTTGTTTGTTTTACAAATTCTGCCCCAGTTTGAATACTGTAGCAGTTGCCTACCATAGCTACAAGAAAACTTTTCTTTTTAATGCAGGTAATGTTTTTATTTATCGCTAAGATTTCTCTTTTTACTCTAAAAAATACTTTTTTATGGAAAAATCCAAACCTTTTTGTTCATTCATTCATTCATTTTTGAAACAGGATCTTTCTCTGTTGCCCAGGCTGGAGGGCAGTAGCAAAATGACAGCTCACTGCAGCGTTGACATCCCAGGCTCAAGCAATCCTCTCACCCCAGCTTCCTCAGTAGCTGGGACCACAGGCAAGTCCCGCCATGCCTGGCTAATATTTTGAAAAATCCAAACCTTTGAAAAAAATTAACCAGAACAGTATAATAAAGGCCCGTACAACCAAAACTCAAGTTCAACAGTTACTGAGCTAGGGCCAAGGTATATGCTTGTGTTCCTACCCACTCCTGCCCAGTCCTACTGTTTATTTTAAAGCAAATTCAGAAATCCTACCGTTATGTCCACAAATTCCTTTTTTGTTTGTTTGTTTTTTGTTTTTTGAGATGGAGTATTGTTCTGTCCCCCAAGCTGGAGTGCAGTGGCGCAATCTCACCTCACTGCAACCTCTGCCTCCAGGGCTCAAGCGATTCTCATACCTCAGCCTCCTGAGTAGCTGAGATTACAGACGTGCATCACCATGCCCAGTAATTTTTGTATTTTTAGTAGAGACAGGGTTTCACCATGTTAACCAGGCTGGTCTCCAACTCCTGATCTCAGGTGATCCATCCGCCTCAGCCTCCCAAAGTGCTGGGATTACAGGTGTGAGCCACTGCGCCCGGCCCTCAAATTCTTGAGTACAAACTTCTAAAAGATAAATATTCTTAACTAAAAAATATGACCATACTATCGTTGTCCCATCTAAAATAGATGAACAATTGTGACAGAAAATGGTAAACCCTGTTGCCTGCCAAGAGCACAGCTGAGTCCCCACTCGATCTCACCAGCCTCATTTCTTGCTGGCAACTCCCAGCAGATTCTGATCCAGAAGTATGTACGATATTTTGGAACTCAGTTCTGGTTTCCCCATAGGAAACGGTGTTGAAATCTCAGCGTGGTGTGCTTCCCTCTCCTCTCTGAAGCCTGTAGTCCCTCTGACCTTGAACCTTGGGCCCCTGTAGGTGTTGAGTAAATATGGTCAGTTCCACTTTGCTGAGCCTGCATCACCAGGGTTTCATGAGGACAGAACCGGGTGATGCAGACGAAAGCACCTGCACGCAGCAAGAGGACGTGCACAGAAAGGACTCAGAGCAACAAGGGCACTGTTTTCTTAACGAACAGGTCTGCTCTGACGCGGGATCAGAACACATTCTTTTGTTGTTGTTTGTTTGAGATGGAGTCTCTCTTCGTCACCCAGGCTGGAGTGCAATGGTGTGATCTCGGCTCACTGCAACCTCTGCCTCCTGGGTTCAAGCGATTCTCCTGCCTCTGCCTCCCAAGTAGCTGGGATTACAGGCACGTGCCACCACAGCTAATTTTTGTACTTTTAGTAGAGACAGGGTTTCACCATGTTGGCCAGGCTGATCTTGAACTCCTGACCTCAAGTGATCTGCCCACCTCAGCCTTTCAAAGTGGTGGGATTACAGACATGAGCCACCACACCCGGCCCAGAACACATTCTATCCAGCTGTTCCTAGCTGCTTTGCTGCCCATCTGTGCCTCAGTTTCCTCACTTAAAAGAGGACTGACTGGGTGCGGAGTCTCACACCTGTAAACCCAGTACTTCGGGGCTGAGGCGGGTGGATCACCTGAGGTCAGGAGTTGGAGACCAGCCTGACCAATGTGGTGAAACCCCATCTCTACTAAAAATACAATAATTAGCTGGACGTGATGGCAGGCTCCTGTAATCCCAGCTACTCAGGAGGCTGAGGCAGGAGAATGGCTTGAACCTGGGAGGCAGAGGTTGCAGTGAGCCGAGATCGTGCCATTGCACTCCAGCCTGGGCAACAAGATTGAAACTCAGTCTAAAAACAAACAAACAAACCAAAAAAAAAAAAAAAGAGGACCTTGACCCAGGGCACTAATGAGCAAGCTTTCACCACTCTCCCTCATCCCTTCAGATCCAGGACTCCACTGTTTCTTCTGCACCTCTTAGTCCCCAGCACCCTGGCTGGCCCATTGAGGCACAAGGAAGGTCAGCAGGGGGTTGCCTTCCTGGGGAGGCAGCACAGTGAAGAAGCAAGAATGGAGGTCAGGAGAGGGAACAGCAGGCCACGGGGCACAGAGCTGAGTCTGGCTGGCTGCATGGGTGGCTTACTGCCCATCTGGCCTCAGTTTCCTCACTTCAAAAAAAGAGGATGGGCCAGGCGTGGTGGCTCACCCCTGTAATCCTAGCACTTTGAGAAGCTGAGGCAGGTGGATCTCTTGAGGTCAGGAGTTCGAGACCAGCCTGGCCAACAAGGTGAAACCCATTCTGTACTAAAAATACAAAAAAAAAAAAAAAAAAAAAAAATTCGCCAGGCATAGTGGTTGGCACCTGTAATCCCAGCTACTTGGGAGGCTGAGGCGGGAGAGTCACTTGAACCCAAAAGGCAGAGGTTGCAGTGAGCCGAGATTGTGCCACTGCACTCCAGCCTGGGCAACAGAGTGAGACTCCGTCTCAAAAAAAAAAAAAAAAAGAGAGGACATTGACCCTGGGCACTAATAAGCAACCTTTTCACCACTCTTTTCTTTCTAATCTTATTCTGATCAGTTCATTTATTTGGAGAAGCAGTCATATTCTGGTGTTGGGAGCGTGAACTCCAGAACCACTCAGCCTGGGTTCAAATCCTGTCTCTGCCACTTACTAGCCAAGTGATCTTAAACATCCCTGCACCTCAGTTTCCTCATCTGTAACATGGGAAAGAAACGGAAGCTGCCTTGGAGAGTTGTAATGAAGATGAGTTAACTGACAGGAGTGCTTAGAGCATTCCCTGGTACACAGCAGGTGCCACGTGAGCTTTAGCTGGGATTATTATTCCCCCCACCCCGTCATGAGTCCGTGTTTTCAAAACTGTTGCCCTCCCAGATCAGAGAATGTTGGAAAAAAAGGAAAAAAATATATAAATGAATAAACAAAAACTGTTGCTTATAAACAGTACATGTAATGGGGGAATAACGAATTTTCTGGTGCATACGGCAGAAATCTGCAAAACTGCCAGCTGGAGACTATGACCAGCATAAAATTCATTCATTGCTTTAAAAGATGCTTGTCAATAAGGACAGTGGCTGCCAAGACACCGTGTACTGCCAGCCAAGAACCAAAAATCTGGGCATTTTAATCTATACAGGTTAATTTCAGATAGATGAGGGGCCTCTTTAAGGCTGTTTGAAATGGTCAGAATAGTTCAAGGGTCACTATTACTCCCTCCTCAGTTTCCCCAGTCATCTCTGAGGCCCCCATCTACCCAGCCTACTTAGAGAGTATGCATTCAGGCCAGGACCTGAGCTTCTTCATGGGATCAGAGCAGCGTGCTGGGCCCAGAGCAGGCAATGCCTTAACGGATGCTATTGAAGTTGGTGTCTCGACTTGCCCATCACCAGGGCCAGGGCAGTCTTGCTCCTAACTGCTATGCCGGCAGCCCCGACACTGGGACTTCACGCACAGGGAGGAGGTGATCCTCCTGTAACTCATTTTAGCAGACACCTGAGTTTTTAAATGAGAGCATTGACAAAAGGTCTTCTGTGTTAAAGACATAAATCCTCCCCTTTGGAGGTAGAGGTAGAAGGAGAACGAGAGAGGTAGGTAATAACTTGAGTCTTTATAGTTTTTAAATTTGGAAGGGCTGGGCGCAATGGCTCATGCCTGTAATCCCAGCACTTTGGCAGGCTAAGGTGGGTGGATCATCTGAGTTCAGGAGTTCGAGACTAGCCTGGCCAACATGGTGAAACCTCGTCTCTACTAAAAATACAAAAATGAGCCAGGCATAGTGTCACACGTCCATAGTCCCAGCTACTTGGGAGGCTGAGGCAGGAGAATCACTTGAACCTGGGAGGCGGAGGTTGCAGTGAGCTGAGATTGCGCCATTGCACTCCAGGCTGGACAACAAGAACAAAATTCCGTCTCAAAAAAAAAAAAAATTTGGAACGAGGAGTCACTGACCCTTGGAAAACCCGATGATGGCTACAAATTCTATCCTTGGAAACACACACATGCACACACGTGCACACATGCACACACACGCACATGCACACACACACAGGCACACACACACACACGAACACACACACAGGCACACACACATAGTAAATCATTCCAGTAATGGCCCTTCGAAGGCCCGTCTCTAGCCTCCTGAGTCACACAGATTAAGAAAAAATATCCCAAACTTAGAAATAAGGCAAAAGCATGTCTGAATGTGATTTCAGTGTCACACTGGATCATTGCCTAACTGTCCCATTCAAGGATTCACTCATTTTCTAGGGAACAGTATCTTGGACGAGGCCCCAGAGTCTGTGAAGTTACATGTGAGCTGGTAGATTTTTGTCCAATAGAAATTCAAAGGATTTCAGTTGATAGAAACAAGAATTCCCCAAGGTTATGATTTTATTGCCCTGTAGGACATTAACCAGTTTTGTAGCAATCTTATGGCAGTTTTCTTTTCTTTCCCTTTTATTTTTATTTTTGAGTTGGAGTTTCACTCTGTCACCCAGCTGGAGTGCAGTTGTGTGATCTTGGCTCACTGCAACCTCCACCTCCCGGGTTCAAGCAATTCTCCTGTCTCAGCCTCCTGAGTAGGTGGGACTACCGGCACCCACCACCACGCCTGGCTAATTTTTTGTAATTTTTAGTAGAGACGGGGTTTCACCGTGTTAGCCAGGATGGTCTCAATCTCCTGACCTCGTGATCCGCCTGCCTCGGCCTCCCACAGTGCTGGGATTACAGGCTTGAGCCACTGCACCTGGCCAATGGACTTTCTTATACTTATTTAACAGTTTAGCACACATCTTTATAAGACAAATATAAGAAACCGTGTTTATTCATTTCTGTTTGCAGCATCATTTCACAAAGACCCTGATTCTGACTTGCAGCTCTCCAGAAGGATGCTTTGAAGACAAAACACGACAGAGCCCATGGCCCCCATGCCTCTTGCCCGAGTTACTATATTTCTTAAATGATAAGTGACCCTAATCCTTGCCTTTTTCTGCACATAAAATAATGTCAGCTGGGCGAGGTGGCTCACACCTGTAATCCCAGCAGTTTGGGAGGCCAAGGCGAGCCGATCACCTGAGGTCGGGAGTTGGAGACCAGCCTGGCCAACATGGAGAAACCCTGTCTCTACTAAAAATACAAAATTAGCTGGGCATGGTGGCGCACGCCTATAATCCCAGCTACTCGGGAGACTGAGGCAGGAGAATGCCTTCATCCCGGGAGGCAGAGGTTGCAGTGAGTTGAGATCACACCATTGCACTCCAAGCCTGGGCAACAAGCGCAAAACTTCGTCTCAAAAAAAAAATAAATAAAAGTAAATAACCTCTAACAAGGTTAGTGATTATGCCTCTGTAATCTATAACCAAATATAGCCAAACCCAACTTCTGATGTGATTCTGCTTCAATGTAACTTCTGAGAAAGTTTGATGTGATTTTGCACAGGCAGAACCTCCACCAGGGGTATATAAGCTGTGGCCTGAAACACCGTGGCGGGGCAACATGATGGAACTGCTCCTGGGCTATAGGCTTCAGTCAATAGTCCTCAGCAAGATCTCCGAATAAACTAACTTTACAGCTTCAAAAGCTTGACTTTTTTTTTTCTTTAGTTGACATCTTTCAAATTACATATGAAGAGGTTGCCATAATCCTTTTAGCACTTAGGTCCTAGAAATATTTTTTGTTTGTTTGTTTTTTGAGACAGGGTCTCCCTTTGTCACCCAGGCTGGAGTGCAGTGGTGCAGTGACACAATCTCAGTTCCCTGCAGCCTCGACTTGCTGGGCTCAAGCGATGCTCCTGCCTCAGCCCCCCAGTAGCTGGCACTACAGGCAAATGCCACGCCTGGCTAATTTTTGTATTTTTAGTAGAGACAGGATTTCACCATGTTGCCCAGGCTGGAGGTACTGGAAAGAGGAAACATCTGAATCCGGCCCTGGTCTCACACATACTCATTCATTTGATCATGCATCCATTCATTCTGCAAGTATGTACTGAGCCCCTACACTTATGCCAGCACTATTCTACACACTGGGATTCTCAGGGAGTGAACAGAGCATTTTAACCAAGCCACATCCTCAGAAGCCCAAATTCTAGTGAGAGAGGCGGTCAAGAAACAGACTCATGTGGAAAGGGCAAAGGAGGCTGGGTGCAGTGGCTCACACCTGTAACCCAGCATTTTGGGAGGCAGAGGTGGGCAGACCACGAGGTCAGGAGTTCGAGACCAGCCTGGTCAACATTGCGAAACCTCCGTCTCTACCAAAAATACAAAAATTAGCCAGGTATGATGGCAGGCACCTGTAATCCCAACTACTCAGGAGCCTGAAGCAGGAGAATCGCTTGAACCTGGGAGGCGGAGATTGCAGTGAGCTGAGATTGTGCCATTGCACTCCAGCCTGGGTGACAAGAGCAAGACTCTGTCTCAAAAAAAAAAAATAAAATAAAATAAAATAAAGGCAAAGGAGAAAAACAAACCAGGGATTGGGGCAGAGTGTGGCTCTGGCTTGGGGTGGGTGGGGACTAGCTTACAGATTCCATAGACCATAAACCCCTAGGGCTGGAAACCCTGGAAACCAGAACTGGATACATAACTTGGGTTTCAGAAATGTTAGCTGAATGACTGAGTGATGGTTGGGATGGACGGGTGGAGGCCTGGGGCTCTGCAGGCTTAGCTGCCCGGTGCCCCTCCATCTGGCCCTTCCCTTCCAGGCCTTCACCCCATTTCCATGTCTCTCACGGGAACCTGTCCCCATGCGTGACCTTCTTCACGGTCATCTTCTGTGCCCCATCGTCTTTGATGCAATCTGTGGCCTCCAGGCAGAACAGGCTTCAAAATTTGTCAAGCAAAGTGAAAGGAAGGCTGAGTCCTTTGATCAAAAACTATGAAGAATTTCAAGCTGAGGTGGGAAGATCGCTTGAAACCAGGAGTTTGAGACCAGCCTGGGCAACAAAGCCAGACTTTGTCTCTACCAAAAAAAAAAAAAAAAATTACCTGATGGTGTGCCTGTAGTCCCAGCTACTTGAGAGGCTGAGGTAAGAGGATGGCTTGAGCTTCAGCCTGGGAGTTCGAGGCTGCAGTGAGCTATGATCGCACCACTGCACTCCAGCCTGGGTTACAGAGCTCTTGAGACCCTGTCTGCAAAACAAATAAACAAATAAATACATAAAATTCAAAAAAATTTTTTAAAACAAGAAAGGAATTTCAAGCCAGTGACCGCAGAGCATGAAACTAACCATGAAGCCCTATTAAGTTCTCCAGCTGTGTGACTGTGCGAGTTGCATTTCTTGGAAGCTGGCCCTTCCTCTAGGGCAGGCTGGAAAGACCTTCTAGAGATCTGCACCCACACAACCTTTCCACCCTGGGCTCGCAAACTTCACTGGACTCTGTGCTCCCTCCACTCAAGACCTCACCCCACTTCCTGCCTCTGAGCATCCGTTCTCGCTGTTCCCTCTGCCCAGCGTGCCTTTCCACTTACCTCTTCTTGTCTTTGTGCACAGCCATGGATCAGGTGCGGGGAGAGGAGATGGAGGCAAAGCAGGCCCAGTCAGCTCTCCAGAGAAGACACTTTCAGAGGGCGGCAGAGTGCTGGCCCGGCTGCAGCCTTGCCCCACCGCAAGGCCCAAGAAGAAGCTTCCTCTGCTGCAAAATGGGGCAGCCATAAGAACCACGGTGCAGGACCTGAGGTGCAGCTCTGCTAAGCTCTCTCTCTCTCTCTCTTTTTTTTTTTTAAGATGAAATCTTGATCTCTTGCTCTGTCGCTCAGGCTGGAGTGCAGTGGCAAAATCTTGGCTCACTGCAACTCTGCCTCTTGCGTTCAAGCGATTTTCCTGCCTCAGCCTCCCACGTAGCTGGATTACAGGTGGGCGCCACCACGTCTGGCTAATTTTTGTTGTTGTTTTGTTTTGTTTTGTTTTTTGAGACGGAGGTTTTGCTCTTGTTGCCCAGGCTGGAGTGCAATGGTGCAATCTTGGCTCACTGCCACCTCTGCCTCCTGGGTTCAAGCGATTCTTCTGCCTCAGTCTCCCGAGTAACTGGGATAACAGGTATGCATCACCATGCCCGGCTAATTTTGTATTTGTAGTAGAGACGGGGTTTCTCCATGTTGGTCAGTCTAGTCTCGAACTCCCGACCTCAGGTGATCCACCTGCCTCGGCCTCCCAAAGTGCTGGGATTACAGGCGTGAGCCACCGTGTCTGGCCATTTTTGTATTTTTACTGGAGATGGGGTTTTGCCATTTTAGCTAAGCTGGTCTCGAACCCCTGACCTCAGGTGATCCGCCCGCCTTGGCCTCCCAAAGTGCTGAGATTGCAGATGTGAGCCACTGCGCCTGGCCCTGCTAAGCTCTCTTTTTTTTAAATCTACTGAGGTTTGACTCACATACCATAACGTTCACTGTTTTCAAGTGTACAATTCAATCGATTTTGGTATATATACAGGGTTGTGCAACCACCACCACAATCTAATTTCCTAAACATTCTCCCCTAAACAAAACACTCAACCCATTAGCAGCCATTCTCCCTACACTCCCCACCCGGGCGGCCACCAGTCCACTTTCTGCCAAATTCACATATGGATTTGCCTATTTTGCACATTTCATAGGAATGGGATCCTACAATATGTGGTCCTTGGTGACTGCCTTTTTTCAGAACATCATGTCTTCAGGGTTCACCCACGTTGTAGCCTGGGTCGGTGGTTCACCCCTTTGTACAGCTGAATGGTACTCTGTTTGACCGGATAGACCACGTTGGATGCGTCCATTCACGGTATGACAGATGGGCATAGCACTTTGAGGAAGCAGCTCCCAGTCTGCCCGTTGGGGGTGGGTGTGGGTGCCCGGACCTCCCATGCTGACCTTGACCTGAGATATAACCCAATGGCTGTCTCCTTTCCCTTCTGGAAAATTCCCACTCAGCCTTCAAGGTCCACTGGGAGGTCACTTGCATCTCCGCATTACCCCAAAGAGACTAATAATCCCTTCCTCCGCTGTGCTCCCAGTGAGGTTTCTTCCTTGTTTAAGACCCACCCATCTCTTCTCCCTCGCCGCTCCAGGCTGAAACTGCGGTTGTCCTGTTTCTGGGGTCCTGGGTGTCTCCAAACCCCCAAAACGTTTGTGCACTGGAAAAATGGGGAATTGGCTGCACGGTAATTGGCTGCCGGAGAAGCTAATTGTTTCCTTGAAGTCACAGATTTCGGACGGAGGAAAGAAGAGCTGGGGTATTTTGGCGGTAGGGACCCGTGGGTAGGAGGAAGTGACCCTCCTGTAAGGCCCGGGGTCGGGGGAGGTGGGGTGGGAGCGGCGGACCGGCAGTGAGAAACGCCAAATGGCCCTGCTCTCTTTGTTTTTCATGCACCATAATTCGATGGCCAGTCCAGGCGCTGCAGCTCCCTTCCCTGCCGGGGCGCCCACGCAGGACCGCGGAGGGGCTGGGGGTCCAGGGCGCAGTCCAGGTCCCGGGCGCCCGCGCAGCCGCGGGTCCTTCCCTCTGGGAAGGAGCTGGTGGAGGCTGGGGAGGGGGCGTGCGCGTGTCCCCCGGGTTCCTCAGCCCCTCTCGGCTCCCATGGAGAGCCCCAGCTCCGTCCCAGGCTCTCCCTCGGCTTCTCTTTTATTTATTTATTTACTATTTTTTTAAGATGGAGTCGCTCTGTCGCCCAGACTGCAGTCCAATGGCAAGATCTCGGCTCACTGCAACCTCCGCCTCCCCGGGTTCAAGCGATTCTCCTGCCTCAGCCTCCTGAGTAGCTGGGATTACAGGCGCGCGCCACCACATCCGGCTAATTTTCGTATTTTTAGTAAAGACGGGTTTCACCATGTTGTCCCGGCTGGTCTCGAACTCCTGACCTCATGATTCGCCCGCCCCGGCCTCCCAAAGTGCTGGCATCCTCGGCTCCTCTTTTGCAGACAAGGAGGTGCAGGGGCGAGTGGGGAGGGCGTCCTCGGTGAGCGCGCGAATCCCCTCCAGAGTCAGCTGGGTCGGAGGTGCTGGCAGGAGAGGCCCCTACCCGGGGCGATGGCTGAAGGTGGAGGTTGGCCCAGGCTGCGCCCGGAGGGAAGAAGTTAGACTGCAGGAGGGACCGGCGGGCAGAGGCGTGAACCCCTCAGTCGCCCCTCCGGAGTGTGAAATCACCCCTTTGCCCGACGCTGGGCTGGGACTGAGGGTGGGAAGAGACGGAGCGCGGATGGCCGCCCGCTGCCCAGTGCGCTTCCCGGAGCTGGCGCAGAGCCCCGAGACCCGGAGGGAGGACCGAGCGCGCTGCGCGAGCACCCCCTGGTCGCCTGCGTGCGCTCAGCACCGAGCACCTCTTCCTGCTCCGGTATCCTCGGTCCACCCTGCAGCCCAGCCCCCGGCCCGGCCCAGCGCCCCCAGGGACTCCCGGCCCGCCCTGTCCGGGCTGGAGCGAGAGTTCACTCCCCGGGCTGACTGCTCCGAGCCCCCTTTATTAGAAGCATTCATTGTGGAAAAACAGGAAACACTGACCTGTAAAACAAAACGCTTATTAAAATCGCCTGAGATCTTGTTACCTGATCAGCATATGCTCTGCTTCCTGTTTTTGGTCTGTGCTACTTTCCATATAGTTTTTTCAACTCTTTTTGTGCGCGCTAACAAAATGGAAGTCATTTGGTATATAAGCGTTTCTGCTCATTATTTATTAACGTTTATATTTATAAATGTTGTTTTCCTCGAGTAATAAATGCAATCTCTTGGGAAAACACCGAAACTCAACAGTGAAGCCCCCTGGCCCCTCTCCCTCCCTACACCCTTCCACTCCCCCTCTGGAAGTCAGCATGGTTGTGAGTCAGCTGTGTATTCTCCCAGTCTTTTTCGCATTTTATGTACCGTATATATATGTCTAGAAATACATAGTTTTATTTAGGGGTCACTTTAACGTAAAACAGATGGGGTTGTAGTTACAGTTCTAGAAAGGGCTTTCCCCCTACTTAACAGTGAGTTCGGAAATTGCTTGGCCTAGACCTGCTTCCCTTTTTTTTTTTTTTTTTTTTGAGACGGAGTCTCACTCTTGTTGCCCAGGCTGGAGTGCAGTGGCGCCATCTCAGCTCACTGCAACCTCCGCCTCCCAGGTTCAAGCGACTCTCCTGCCTCAGCCTCCCAAGTAGCTGGGATTACAGGCATGCGCTACCACACCCGGCTAATTTTGTATTTTTAGTAGAGATGGGGGTTTCACCATGTTGGTCAGGCTGGTCTTGAACTCCCGACTTCGGGTGATCCGCCCACCTTGGCCTCCCAAAGTGTTGGGATTACAGGTGAAAGCCACTGCGCCCCCGGAATGGACCTGCTTCCTTCTTAACTGGGTAAGAGGTATACCACTCACTGTTGGAATGCACCTTCGTTTATTTCAAGGATTCTCTGTTGTTTTTAGTTTGTTTCCAGCTTTTCTCTATCCAACCCTTCAGCCCCCGTGTGCACCTGCTAAACTCTGGGCCCCTTCTAGGTGCAGGGAGTGCGTGCAGAGAGGGACAAGCGGACACATTCCACCATCACAGGCTTGGGCCTGCAAGGGCAATGAACCAAGACACTGGAGGTGAGTGAGGAGGGGATATTTTATTTTCTGAGAAGAGGATATATTTGGATCATTACTATGGTTCAAATATCACATGAAAATTAAAAAGTATCTAGAGGCCACGTGCGGTGGCTCACGCCTGTAATCCCAGCACTTTGGGATGCCGAGGTGGGCAGATCGCTTGAGCCCAGGAGTTCAACACCAGCCTGGGCAACATGGCAAAACCCCATCTCTACAAAAAAATACAAAAATTAGCTGGGCGTGGTGGCTCTCGCCTGTAGTTCTGTAGTCCTGTAGTTCCAACTACTCAGGAGGATGAGGTGGGAGGATAGCTCGAACTCAGGCAGCAGAGGTTGCAGTAAGGCAAGGTGGCACTATTGTACTCCAGCCTGGGTGACAGAGCAAAGCTGTCTCAAAAAGAAAAAAAAAATACAGTATCTAGAGAAAAGTCTTACTACCATCCGTGGCTTATCTGACACACGGTCTCTCGTGTATCCGTCAGAATTTACTCATGAAAATATAAGCAAAAACGAGTACGTGTATGTGTTTGCTTCCTTTCTCATGGTGAAGGGAGCACGCTCTCACCCGTGCTCTGTGCTTGCATTTTAGAATCTACTTCTGCGTCTTGGTGTTCATTTCCATTAAGTAAATAGAGAGCTTCCGGGTTCGTTAACTTTATTTATATATGTTGCCTAAAGGGACACAGTGCTCCATCATACGGATTTATTTTACCACAATGATTTGTTCCCTGTGACGCAAGAGTCTTCCCAGTCTTTTGCTCCTATAAACATTGTTGCAATGAATAACTCTGTACAAAGGTCAGGTGTTCACCTGTAGGCTCATCCCTTGGGTGGATTCCCAGAGTTGTGATTGCTGAGTCAAAGCCATGTGTGCAGCCAGTGTTGACGTCTTCCACCGAGTTGCCCTCTGTATTAGCGAAGACCTCCAGAGAAACAGATCCAGTAGGATATATGTGTACATATGCATGCACACAAACACACACATACACAGAGAGAGAGAGAGAGAGAGAGAGAGAGAGAGAGAGAGAGATGGGAGGGTGGGGAGAGAAAGACTGAGATTTATGGTAAGGAATTGAGAAATGACTCCCCAAACTATGCAGGCTGACAGTCCCAAGATCCGCAGTGGGCTGCTGGAAACCCAGGAGAGCAGATGCAGGAAAAGAGCGATGTCCCCCTTCCAAAGCAGTCAGGCAGCAGGAATTCCCTCTTGCTTGGGGGAAGGTCAGCCTTTGTGTTCCATTTAGACCCTCAACTGACTGGATGGAGCCCATCTGAGGTAGCAGGGTCCTCTGCTCTCCTCCGTCTGTGGATTTCAGTGTTCATCTCATCCAGAAACAGCCTCACAGGCACACTCAGGATCATGTCTGACCAAGTATCTCGGCACCCTGTCGCCCCATCAGGCCGACACATCAGAGTAACCATCACGTCTCCCGGTGGGGATTGTCCTGTTCCATGGTCCCCTTGCCCAGGTGTGAGGGTTTGCACAGGCCTCACCAAAGTGCCTGCCAAATGTGGACATTCCTCTGTCTGAGAAGTGAAAAATGGTGTCTTGGGGGCAGTTTGCATGTGCATTATTTTCTTTTTTTTTTTTTTTTTTTTTGAGACGGAGTCTCGCTCTGTCGCCCAGGCTGGAGTGCAGTGGCCGGATCTCAGCTCACTGCAAGCTCCGCCTCCCGGGTTCCCGCCATTCTCCTGCCTCAGCCTCCCGAGTAGCTGGGACTACAGGCGCCCGCCACCTCGCCCGGGTAGTTTTTTGTATTTTTTAGTAGAGACGGGGTTTCACTGTGTTAGCCAGGATGGTCTCGATCTCCTGACCTCGTGATCCGCCCGTCTCGGCCTCCCAAAGTGCTGGGATTACAGGCTTGAGCCACCGCGCCCGGCCACATTATTTTCATTGTAAGTAAACCTGAGGCCGGGCGCGGTGGCTCTTGCCTGTAACCCCAGGACTTTGGGTGGGTGAGGCGGCAGGTCCTCTTGAGCCCAGGAGTTTGAGACCAGCCTGGGCAATATAGCAAGACCCCATCTCTACGAAAATTAGCTGGGTGTGGTGGTGTGCACTTGTAGTCTCAGCTACCTGGGAGGCTGAGGTAGGAGAATCAACTGAGCACTGGAGGTTGAGGCTGCAGTGAGCCATGACTGTGCCACTACACTCCAGCCTGGGCAACATAGCAAGACCCCATCTCTAAAAAAATTAGGTGGGTGTGGTGGTGTGCTCTTATAGTCTCAGCTACCTGGGAGGCTGAGGTAGGAGAATCACCTGAGCCCTGGAGGTTGAGGCTGCAGTGAGCCATGATTGTACCACTACACTCCAGCCTGAGCAACAGAGCAAGACCTTGTCTTAAAAAAAAAAAAAAAAAAGGAAGCTGAGCATCTTTTTTTTGTTTTTTTAAGATGGACTCTTGCTCTATTGCCCAGTCTGGAGTGCAGTGGCTCGATCACTGAGCGTATTTTTATAAACGTGGGGCCATTTGTATTTCTTTTTCAGTATACTGCTCATATGCTTTGCCCAGTTTTGTTAGGCTGTTGCTTTTTTTATAGATTGAGCTGAAAAAAATTTATTACCAGTGTATCCTAAAAACAACAGTATTGAGCTATAGTTCACCCTCTAAAGTATATTTCAGTGATTTTTAGTATATTCGAATAATTGTGCAACATGATCACAATCAATTTTAGAAAATTTTCCTTACCCAAAAAGAAACCCTGTACCATTAGTAATCACTTCTCATTTCCCCCAACTCTCCCAGCCCCTGGCAACCACTAATGTACTTTCAGTCTCTATCGATTTGCCTATTCTGGACATTTCATACAAATGGAATCGTACAGTATGGGATCTTTTGTGTCTGGTTTCTCTGCGTAATGCTGCCGTCCAGGTTGTGGTATGTGTCGGAACTTCATTCCTTTTCGTGGCTGAATAATATTCCACTGTGTGGAGAGACCACATTTCGGGTCTCCTTTCAGCTATGGATGGATGTTTGGGTTGTTTCCACTGTGGTTTTATGAGTAATGATGCTGTACACGTCTGTGCACAAGTTTTTTTGTGGGACATATGTTTCCAGTTCTCCTGGAATGGAATTGCTGGAACCTGTTTCAGGAATTGCCAGAGTGTTTTCCAAAGGGGCTGTACTATTTTACATTCCAGCCAGCAGAAGCAGGGCCACTATGAGGGCCTCACTTCCTCCACATCCTCACCAGCACTTCTCACCTGGAGCTTTGATTATAGCCACACTCGTGGCTGTGAAGGGGGTTTCATTATGCTTTCAAGTTGCATTTCCCCAATAACTAACCAGTTTGTCTTTTTATTTGCTTTATTATTATTATTATTATTATTATTATTATTTGAGATGGAGTCTCACTCTTGTCACCTAGGCTGGAGTGCAGCGGTATAATCTCAGCTCACTGCAGCCTCCGCTTCCTAGGTTCAAGCGATTCTCCTGCCTCAGCCTCCCGAGTGGCTGGAACTACTAGCATGCACCACCCCACCTGGCTAATTTTTGTATTTTTCGTAGAGACAGGGTTTCGCCATGTTGGCCAGACTGATCTCAAACTCTTGATCTCAAGTGATCCATCCACCTCAGCCTCCCAAAATGCTGAGATTGTGAGCCACTGTTTTTTTTTTTTTTTCTTTTTTTTTTTTTTAAGGGGGGTCTCACTCTGCGCCCAGGCTAGAGTGCCGTGGCACCATCTCGGCTCACTGCAAGCTCCGCCTCCCGGGTTCACGCCATTCTCCTGCCTCAGCCTCCCGAGTAGCTGGGACTACAGGCGCCCGCCACTACACCCGGCTAATTTTTGTATTTTTAGTAGAGACAGGGTTTCACTGTGTTAGCCAGGGTGGTCTCGATCTCCTGACCTCGTGATCCACCCGCCTTGGCCTCCCAAAGTGCAGGGATTACAGGTGTGAGCCACTGTGCCCGGCCCATTTGCCTTCTTCAATGTAGAATTTTCCTGTAATCAAACACTTTATTCTTTTATGGCATCTGAGTTTTGAGTCATAGATAAAATTGTCCCTGCTCTAAGATTCAAAAGAAACTTCCCCATATTCTCTTCTAGGACTGTTATGCTTTCAGGCTTTCCATTGAAAACTTGGATCCGGCCGGGTGCAGGGGCTCATGTCTGTAATCCCAACACTTTGGGAGGCCGAGGTGGGCAGATCAACTGAGGTCGGGAGTTCAAGACCAGCCTGACCAACATGGAGAAACGCTGTCTCTTAAAAATACAAAATTAGCCGGGCATGGTAGAACATGCCTGTAATCCCAGCTACGCAGGAGGCTGAGGCAGGAGAATCGCTTGAACCCGGTAGGCGGAGGTTGTGGTGAGCCAAGGTCACGCCATTGCACTCCAGCCTAGGCAACAAGAGTGAAACGCTGTCTCAAAAAAAAAAAAAAAAAAAAAGAAAGAAAAAGAAAAAAAAGAAAACTTGGATCCACGTGGATTTTATTCTGGTGTCTGACGTGAACATGCATCAACTTTCCTCGATTTTCCCGAGGTTGTGCCGTATGTGTCCCTGGCAACCTGGAGGAAAGGGTTTGGTCGGGCAGTTAGCCCAGTGTGGGGAGGTGACATTTGCGAAGACTGAGGACAGGAGTCACACTCTCCTCCATGCACAGAGACCACAGACGGAGAGGGATGCATGCGCAAAGGTCTCAAGGTGGGAGGAAGCTCGGCTGATTCCCAGAACAGCAAGGCCATTGTGGCTGTAGGTGCTGGGGAAGCAATGAGGACAGGGATGGGTTCCTAGAGAAGCCAGGCCACGTAGGGCCTGGTAGGTAACTGTGGAGTCTGGCTTGAATTTGGGCTCTAATGATACCGAGGAACTGCAGATAAGATCTTTAGAACTGTTCACTTGATAAGATAATACCCAGATGGGAAACTGGGGGGGCTAAGGGTATGGACAGTTCAAATTTTGCTGCAAATTGGCTGGGCATGGTGGCTCACGCCTATAATCCCAGCACTTTGGGAGGCCAAAGCTTGTGGATCACTTGAGGTCAGGAGTTCAAGACCAGCCTGACCAACATGATGAAACCCCGTTTCTACTAAAAATACAAAAATTAGCCAGGCATGGTGGTGGGCGCCTGTAATCCCAGTTACTTGGGAGGCTGAGACCGGAGAATCACTTGAACCAGGGTGGTGGAGGTTGCAGTGAGCCAATATCATGGGACTGTATACTCCAGCCTGGTGACAGAGCGAAACTCCATCTCAAAAAAAAAAAAAAAAAATTGTTGTAAATTGACGAATTGTTCTCCAAAAAACCTATATTATTTTCCCTCACCTTTCACTGTATGTTATTTCTGTATCATTTGCTATTTTATTAAATATTTCTGAAGCATGGTTTTTAATAACTGCATGGTTTCTTAAAAAACATATTTATTGAGATATAGTTGATATACAGTAAACTATACATAGAGTGTACAGTTTGATAAGTTTTGACATCTGTATATACCTGGGAAACCATGACCACAATCAACATAGTGAACACATCCATCACCCCTAAAAGTTCCTCATACCCCATTGGGGTAGCTCCCTCCTGGCACCCCCTCTGCAGGCAACAGCCCATCTGCTTTTTGGTAATGCTTGCCTGGTGCTTCTCATCATATGACTACCTTGTAATTATTTGAGCATTATTCTACTGTTAGATGTCCATGTTTATCCCATTTTTGCTATTTCAGCTAGGAAGAGACTTCTCATACATACAGATATCTTCATATACTTGATTATTTCCTTATGACAAATTCTATAACTGGTATCTCCAGACCAAAGGTTATGAATGTTAAGAATTTGGAAGCAATCTGCCCAGTCTTGTTCACAAGGCTTGCTAGGTATGACATGCACTTTCCATTTGATTTTCTTTCTGAAAAGTTGAATCATTGTAATGCCAAAAAAAAAAAAAAAAAAAATAACCCTACAAGAGTGGCTTAGATGTTTCTGCTTGGACCTAAGGGGTGGCTATTTTTGGAAAGGTCCTTTTGTGCTGTGAAGGAAGCAAACATTCCCTCTTCCTTTGGATCCTAAAGTACTCTGTACCTTGGTGGAGTTTGCTGTGGGAGCGCCCAATAGCCTGCCCTCAGCCGTGTCCCTTCCTACAGAATTCAGGAGACTTCTGTGACAAGGATAGTTCAACCCCCTTCAACTCCACAGGCTTCTCTGGTGGAGGCAGGGACCTCCAGAGTAACTGACAGCAGTTCCAAGGCAGGGGGAGTGGGAGAACCGGCCTCCCAGTAACCTCACCTGCCAGGGGCCCTCCACTTCCCAGGTGTGGAAACTGAGGCTTAGAGAAGGGTGAGGACTGGCCGAAAATCCCATAGCAGATGAGCAACAGAACTGGAACCAAACCCAGCTCTGCTCCACTCTGACGGCCACAATGGCCCAGCAGGTGGTCTGAGTGGTGCTGGGGACACTGGATGTGGCTCAGGTGAGATGTGAACACATAGGTTTTATATCCACAGCCAGGTATTTATTTAATGTGTATCAATAAGTATCTGTGACATTGAGGTTAGGATTTCATAGCTGCGGTGATGTATGACAAGGTTAAAGGTTAAGCTAAAAAGTGAAAGAAATGAGGCTGGGTTCATGCCTGTAATCCCAGCACTTTGGGAGGCCAGGGTGGGTGGATCACCTGAGGTCAGGAGTTAGAGACCAGCCTGGCCAACATGGTGCAACCCTATCTCTACTAAAAAAATACAAAGGCCAGGTGCAGTGGCTCATGCCTGTAGTCCTAGCACTTTGGGAGGCCAAGGCAGGAGGATCATGAGGTCAGGAAATTGAGACCATCCTGGCCAACATGGTGAAACTAAAATACAAAAAAATTAGCCAGGCATGGTGGTGCACGCCTATAGTCCCAGCTACTTGGGAGGCTGAGGCAGGGGAATCAATTGAACCTGGGAGGTGGAGGTTGCAGCAAGCTGAGATTGCACCACTGCACTCCAGCCTGGCGACAGAGCAAGACTCCGTCTAAAAATAAAAAAATTTAAAAATTAGCTGGACATGCAGTAATCCTAGCTACTCAGAAGGCTGAGGCAGAAGAATCGCTTGAACCCAGGTGGCGAAGGTTGCAGTGAGCTGAGATCGCACCACTGCACTCCACCCTGAGGCACAGAGTGAGACTCCATCTTGGGCAAAAAAAAAAGTGAAAGAAAAGAAAGAAGTGTGAAATGATCACACCTGTGGTCATAGGCTACTGCAAAAGAGTCTGGAAACAGTGAAAAATAGGCAAGGGCCTCACTGCTCCACCTTGACTTGGGCAAGCCCTTCCCCGCTGCAAAGATACCACGTAAGATGGGTGGCTGCAGGTGGCAGTCCTGGGCTCAGGTGCCCCATCCTCACACACGCGCATAGGCACGCAGGGGCACACACTGCAGAGGCCGCAGGACAGGCCTCCTCTCTAGCTCTACAGCCGACCTGAGCTTCTCCCCACACTCCAGGGAAAGGCAATGACCACTGGTCCCATGTGCCAAGTGCACGTGGCCATGTGGAAGGCTGGGGACGTGACAAGAAGGAGGCTGGGCTGGGAAGGAGTCTCTGGGGGTGGCAAGGCATTTAAAGGCCCTTAGGTGTTCTGTCCCCCACATCCAGTTGGGTCAACCCTGGTGGGCTTTGTGTTGACAGGATGCCAGGATGAGGAACAGGACTCTGGGCCCACACCTTGTCACAGAAACACCAGCAGGCCCTCCTTGGCCCCAGCCTTCTGACCACCCTGGCCTGTGGGAGCTCTGGGCCTTCCCGAAAACCTCCCACTGCTACCTGCACTGGGCACTGCCAACAGCCCACCAGGCTGCTTTACCTGTAAACGGCTCTGGAGGATTACCAGGACTCTAGTTTCCTTTCGCCTGTTCCATACCGTACACCCTGTATCACCATCCCCATGCCTTTTGCTTCTTTCTTTCCCTCCTTTCCTATCTTCTCTCCTTTCCTACCTTCCCTCCCTCCCTCCCCGTACCCTCCCTCCTTCTCTCCCTCCCTCCCTCCCTCCCTCCTTTCCTTCCTTCCTTCCTTCCTTCCTTCCTTCCTTCCTTCCTTCCTTCCTTCCTTCCTTCCTTCCTGTCTGCATTTGGTCAGTTACTCTCTACCTTTTTGTTGCTGTTCTCACGGCATTGGGCCCTATTTTCGTTTCGATTTCTTACTCTTTAAAAGAAAAAAAGTAGCCAGGCGCGGTGGCTCACGCCTGTAATCCCAGCACTTTGGAAGGCCGAGGCGGGAGGATCACCTAAGGTCTGGAGTTCGAGACCAGCCTGACCAACATGGAGAAATCCCATCTCTACTAAAAATACAAAATTAGCCAGGCGTGGTGGCGCGTGCCTGTAATCCCAGCTACTCTGGAGGCTGAGGCAGGAGAATGGCTTGAACCCGGGAGGCGGAGGTTGCTGTGAGCTGAGATCACGCCATTACATTCCAGCCTGGACAACAAGAGTGAAACTCCGTCTTAAAAAAAAAAAAAAGAAAAAAAGTGCCTGGGTTCCATTCATATACATACATATATACATAAATATAAGTAAATTAGAAAAACCTTTTCCACTTCTTAAAATGCTTGTAGTTATTATTTTTAAAGTGCAACAAGGTGTTTTTAATATAAATAAAATGTTTTTTAACACTTCCTATATCATCACACAGAGATCAAGACAGTTCACTCTTTGACATATATATATATATTTGGCACTTGCGCACGAGTGTGTGTGTGTGTGTTTGTGGATATGCATGCATTCTTTTCATTCTTTTTTTTTTTTTTTTTTGCAACTTAGTCTCACTGGAGTGAGACGCCCAGGCTGGAGTGCAGTGGCACAATCACGGCTCACAGCAGCCTCGCCCTCGTGGGCTCAGGTGATCCTCCTGCATAACTGGGACCACAGACCCATGCCACCATGCCTGGCTAATTTATTTTTATTTTTTGTAGAGACAAGGTTGAGCCATATTGCCCAGGCTGCTCTTGAACTCCTGAACTCAAGCAATCTTCCCACCTCAGTGCTCCCAAAGTGCGGGGATTGCAGGTGGGAGCCACTGTGGCCATCTGCCTTCACTCTTAACCCCAATTTTGCCAGATGGGGTGAAAGCACAACCCGCCCTACGGGGTCCTTCAGACATAAAGGTTTAAAAATATAGTCATCAGGGCTGGCTCACGCCTGTAATCCCAGCACTTTGGGAGGCCGAGGCAGGCGGATCACCTGAGGTCAGGAGTCTGAGACCAGCCTGATCAACATGGAGAAACCCCATCTCTACTAAAAATACAAAATTAGGGCCGGGCGCGGTGGCTCACGCCTGTAATCCCAGCACTTTGGGAGGCCGAGGCGGGCAGATCACAAGGTCAGGAGATCGAGACCACAGTGAAACCCCGTCTCTACACTAAAATACAAAAAATTAGCCGGGTGGTGAAGCCTGTAGTCCCCAACTGGGAGGCTGAGGCAGGAGAGTGGCGTGAACCGGGGAGGGAGCTTGCGGTGGGCGAGATAGCACTGCACTCCAGCCCTGGTGACAGCAGAGACTCCGTCTCAAAAAATAAAATTAGCCGAGTGGCACATGCCTGTAATCCCAGTTACTGGGAGGCTGGGCAGGAGAATCACGTGAACCTGGGAGGCAGAGACAGGTGAAGCCAAGGTGTGCTGCATGACGGGTTGGCAGGGCAGACATTGTAAAGTAGCATATGGAGAGTGTCATCATTCCAGCATCTGCCCCTGCCTTCTCCTCCCCAGATTCCACTAGAGGAACGTGTACTGAGGACTCTCCTCTAGCCCCATTCATGTTGAGTGAATGTGAGCACACGCATACACACACATGCACACATATGCACACACACGCACAGGCACACACACACCCACGAAGGCATGTAGGCCAGCCCTTTATGCCTTTATCTCCCTGTGTGTGTGTGTTTTTTTTTTTTTTTTTGAGATGGAGTCTCGCTCTGTCGCCCAGGCTGGAGTGCAGTGGCCGGATCTCAGCCCACTGCAAGCTCCGCCTCCTGGGTTCACGCATTCTCCTGCCTCAGCCTCCCGAGTAGCTGGAACCACAGGTGCCCGCCACCACGCCAGGCTAATTTGTTTTTTGTATTTTTAGTAGAGACAGGGTTTCACTGCATTAGCCAGGATGGTCTCAATCTCCTGACCTTGTGATCTGCCTGCCTTGGCCTCCCAAAGTGCTGGGATTACAGGCATGGGCCACCGTGGCCAGCCGAGTTTGAGATCTTACACTTATTTGTTATGTGATCCAGAGTTCATCTCAAAGGGGAGGATCAGGGCCTCGAGAGGCCAAGGAAAGAGGTCAAGATAGTCAAGCGGGCCGTCTCAGATCTGGCCGTGCTCAAGCTACGCAAATGCCTCTCAGGGAGATGCAAGGACCTATCTATTAGGATGACCAGGATCCCAACTGGGACCCGGAGGATGCAACTCAGCTTCAGCGTTTGCAGAGGTACCGAGACGCACTTCTGCAGGGCCTACTAGTTGATAGAAGGAAAGCAATTAATATGAAGAAGATTTCAGAAGTGCTTCAAGGAGCTGACAAGAGCCTAAGTCAGTTTTATGAGAGACTCTGTAAAGCATTCTGGCTTTACACCCCGTTTAACTCTGAGGCTGCTGAACATCAGCATATGGTGAATACTTCATTTGTGGGGCAAGCCCAGGGTGACATCAAGCGGAAACTGCAGGCGTGAATACCACTCAGTCTATAAAAGTGGCCGCCAAGGTGCATGTTAACTGTGACCAGGGAACAAAACGGGAAGGAGCAAAAGCAACAAGCACAGCAGCTAGGCACGCCAAGGACTAAGTCCCTGTCCCCAGACCGGCTGTATCTGGAAAAAGAAGGGGCCAGGGACCAGAGCCGGAAGAAGAGCAAAGGAAAAGGAAAGGAGAAAGTAAGAGTAAGTGTGAGAAGCAAAAGAAGAAAGTAAAAAGGAAATCAGAAAAAAACAGGAGAGACAGATGGCAGTGCACGGGGGCAGAGCCCATGCCGTCGCCCAGCCCCACCAGCTGGCCGCAAGAGGAGGAGAACTCAGGAAAGAAAAAGGAAAGCAAATTGAAGGCTTAAGAAAAAGGCCAATCTATTGGCAACAGCTCTTACAGAAAGAGAGATTAGCAACGTGAGAGGACGTGGACGTGGATGTGGAAAAAAGTCAAGTTAGGCAGGGATTCAAGAGCCAGACAAGGCTAGAAAGAGATTAATGTATGAGTTGCAAAAAGAAAGGACACTGGAAGGATGAATGTTCAGAAGGCAATGAGGGAAATGGCCAAGACCGCGAGACAAAGAGGCCATTGGCCAAGGGCTGCCGCACCTTGGAGGAACCAAATTCTGACCTGATCAGGCTGGCAGAAGCTGAAGGACGTGAGGAATAGGACAGACCCGGCACCTTCTCATTAGGCTCCCAGGAGCCCATGGTCACATTAGAAGTTAAAGGTGGCAGGATTCGGCCGTATCTGGATTCCAGTTTCTCACCGATGGCTAAGCCACTAGATGGAGTTACAAAAGGGGCAGAAAACGAACCCCTCCTCTGGGAAACGGAACAGGAGAAGGAGCCCTGCCTTGTGAAAACTTGCTTGTAGACTTTACAGAACTGCCCCGTGCCAGAGGCTGTCGGTACATGCTAGTGCTTGTTTGCACCTTTTCAGGATAAGTTAAAGCTTTCCCCACCAGGACACAAAAAGTACAAGAAGTGACTAAAGCACTGTTAAAAGACATTATCCCCAGGTGTAGACTGCCTCTAACTTTAAAGTCAGACAATAGGCCGGCATCTGTAGCTAAAATAGTGCAAGATTTAACAGGACTGTCAAAAATCAAATGGAAGAGACACACAGCCTATCGGCTGCAAAGTTCAGGAGAAGGTGGAATGCGTGAAGCAGACACTTGAGCAGCTACTGAAGAAATATTGCCGGGAAATTCATTTAAGATAGAATCAGGTTTCTGCCTATGGTCCTCCTCCGAGTCAGGTGCACCCCCACCAAACAAACTGGGTATTTGCCCTATAAGATTTTGTTCGGTCGGCCACCCCCATATCACAGGTCAAATTAAAGGTGACCTCCAGGAACCAGGGGAATTAACCTTAAGAAACAAATGCAGGTTTTAGAAATAGCCATACAAAGTGTTCATAACTAGGTACATGAAAATGCCTATAAGCCTGACACCCCTTTATTTTTTTTATTTTTATTATTATTTTTTTGAGACAGAGTCTCGCTCTGTTGCCCAGGCTGGAGTGCGGTGGCTGGATCTCAGCTCACTGCAAGCTCCGCCTCCCGGGTTTACGCCATTCTCTTGCCTCAGCCTCCCGAGTAGATGGGACTACAGGCACCTGCCACCTCGCCTGGCTAGTTTTTTTGTATTTTTTAGTAGAGACGGGGTTCCACCGTGTTAGCCAGGATGGTCTCGATCTCCTGACCTCGTGATCCGCCCGTCTCGGCCTCCCAAAGTGCTGGGATTACAGGCTTGAGCCACCGCGCCCGGCCAGGGAGGAAGTTTTGTAAGTCAAACCCAAGCCTGTCTTCCCGGGGTGGGGGTGGGGTGCTATAGCCATATACGTTGATATTTGTCAGTTAACATTCATGAACCCGCCGGGCGCGGTGGCTCACGCCTGTAATCCCAGCACTTTGGGAGGCCGAGGCGGGCGGATCACAAGGTCAGGAGATCGAGACCACGGTGAAACCTCGTCTCTACTAAAAATACAAAAAATTAGCCGGGCGCGGTTGTGGGCGCCTGTAGTCCCAGCTACTCGGGAGGCTGAGGCAGGAGAATGGCGGGAACCCGGGAGGCGGAGCTTGCAGTGAGCTGAGATCCGGCCACTGCACTCCAGCCTGGGCGACAGAGCAAGACTCCGTCTCAAAAAAAAAAAAAAAAAAAAAAAAAAACATTCATGAACCCACCCTATCACAGTCTCTGGTGCTACAGGGTACTGTACAAACTGCCAGTACAAAATGGTATGTGCACGCCCTGTTTGCCCCTCCAAGGCCCTAGCGATAGCTTGCTGGAACTGCACAGCGCAGTTCACTGACCGTTCGTCACTGCGGCTAAAACCAGTCTTGCTCATCGAAGGGCCAGCAAAACCGGATTGTAAGACAAGCACTTGCAATCCTGTAAATCTGACTATCTTAGAGCCAGATCTACCTATATAGACTGCAGGTTACTCCTGCATTACAAAGCTACGGTCAAAAAGCTGAAATAACTTTGTATGTTCTAAAGAGGACTCAAACCAAGCGGTCAGCCCAGCAGCAATCCGAGTCTTTAAGTCATTCTTTGAGCACATAAACCAAAAGTTACCAGAGCCTCCTCCTTTAGTCAAAAACTTATTTGCTCAGCTGGCCAAAAACATTGCCTGCAGCCTAGGCATTTCCTCATGTTATGTTTGTGGAAGGACTAACAAGGGAGACCAAAGCCTTGGGAAGCAAAATAGTTAATGCCTCAAGATGACTTTACTCTGACTGCCTCTTTCCCCAAACAGACACCCACAGGTTCAAGTGTCTAGCTCTTAAAAACTTCTATTATTAGGAGATACTGTGTTGCTCGCTAGGGAAAACTTTTTACAGACCCAGTAAGAGAACTAACCTGCTCACGACAGCAATATTATAATGAAACATTAAGGAAAACTTTGTGGCAGGGCAGAGATGACTGCAAAGCACCTCATCCAAATCTGTTTCTCTTCTCTCAACCACACTTGGTAACAACTTGAAGCTCCAAATACTTAGCAAGTGCCCCCAGTCTTTATTGTAGGCTACAGGCATATCGACAGTTGCCAGTTAAATGGACAGAGGCCTGTGTGCATGGAACAATTAGACCATCTTTCTTCCTACTCCCACTACAACAGGGAAAAACTTCAAGGTATCCTGTCTATGATGAAGTTAGAAGAAGACGCAAAAGAGATACAGACACAAAGAAGTATAAAAATAAGAAATTGAAAAGACACAGATTAGCTCCCTGAAAAAATAATTCAATACTATAGGCCAGCTACCTGGGTACAAGATAGGTCATAGGGCTACCACACTCCTATTTACACACTTAATCACACCATCAGATTGCAGGCAGTACTTGAAATCATCACTAATGAAACAACGAATGCATTAGATTTCCTGGCCCAGCAAACCACACAAATGAGAAACGCTACCTATCAGAACAGATTAGCTTTCGACTACCTCCTAGCCCAGGAAGGAGGAGGACGTGGAAAATTCAATCTAATTGTTGACTGGAAATCGATGACAATGGCAAAGCAATTATAGAAATAACTGCAAGAATGAGAAAATTAGCCCACGGTCCGGTTCAAACTTAAAAAAGGTGATCCCCAGATTCTCTTTTTGGAGACCGGTTTTCATTTTTCGGAGAGTTCAAGACTTTAATAGGAGTAGTGCTGGCCATACTAGGAAGTTGCATAATACTCCGTTGTCTCTTACCTTTCCTTGTTAGAAGTATTCAATCAACTGTAGAGGCAATAGTAGCCAGGCAAACTACCACTCAGCTAATAGCTCCGTATAAATATCAATCTTTGCCTAAAGAAGAAAACTTCTCTCTTCAGGCAGAACTGAGTAGTAGTGATGCCTTTTATTAAACTTCTTTCATAAAAGGCATCAAAGGGGAGACACTGAGGCAGAAATTTAAATAATAATAAATACTGCATTTATTCACTCCAAGAAAAGTAAAAGCTAAGGCCCAGAATATGGCAAGGCAAAGGCTAAAAAGAAAAGAACAAGTTTTCCTCTTGCCTAGCAGCTCGCTTCAATGACAGAAGATAATGCTGTTCGAATAGCCAAGGCCAAAGGAATGGGCTCCAGACACTCACCTCCCTTCCGGAGCAAAGTTGAAAGATAAAAGAGAAAGACAAGTTCTTTTACTGTTACTCTTTTCCCAGGCTTCTTAAGCATGATTAGCATGATTATGTTTTACAAATGTCTGTATTTAGCCAGTTCTTGTTTTTCTTCTAATGCAGGTACAAGGCCACCGGATAGGTCACAAACTATGTGATGCTATAGATTACGTGACCTGTTACTGTATGATGAACTGCTTTTATTTTGCTTCTGTAAGGCTGCTTCTAAAAACCCTGCTCTGTCGTTGTTCAGGGCTCAGCTTTCGGATGTGAATCCTCTGAGCCGGTACGTACCCAAAATAAACAAATCCTCCTGTCCTCCGTATTGGTCTCTCTGTTCCTCAGTTTACCACAACAATTATACATTGATTGAAGCTACCCCATGACTGAAGGACGTAAAATCATCTTGAAACCTGAAATACCTACAAATATCTTGGGTGCCGTCAGAGAAACCCTCTAGTGGGGATGGCAGTGCCAAGAAGAGTTTCTTAACAACATGGAAATAGTTTATACAGGATGGTGCCCCCCGGGGAAGACCGCCTACTCATCAGCAGGGTTCAGTCCAGCCCGTCCCTGCGTGGCGGCAGTTCCCCCCACACCCACTCATTTCGTGGTCCCAAGTGGTGGCCATGTTAAGCCAGTACACACGAGTTCTTCTGATGGGCATCAATGTGTCCTACTTGAAGGAACCCACACATTTCCACAGGGCTGCACCCCACGTGACCACCCCTTCAATAAGCCAGGTTTCCACCACCCTCCTGCCTGACCATGTGGCCGCTGCCCAGGAGCCAGTAAAAACCCAGACACAGCGGCTCCCACCACTGTTCAATTATTATTTCATTGTATTTCATTTTATTTTTGAGATGCAGTCTTGCTCTATCACCCAGGCTGGGGTGCAGTGACGAAATCTCGGTTCACTGCAACCTCCGCCTGCTGGGTCCAAGCCATTCTCCTGCCTCAGCCTCCTGAGTAGCTGGGATTACAGGCGCCCACCACCAAGCCTGCCTAATTTTTGTATATTTTAGTAGAGATGGGGTTTTACAGCGTTGCCCAGGCTGCTGTCAAACTCCTGACCTTCAGTGATCTACCCACTTTGGCCTCCCAAAGTGCTGGAATTACAGGTGTGAGCCACTGTGCCCGGCCCACCTTTCAATTCTTCCACCACTGCCAGGAAAACACGGTGCAGTTCAGCCCACCAGGCTGATTTGTTTCCACCTTCTTTGATCAGGGTGGCGTCCCTCCACACCGGATGTTTCCCATTCACCACTAACCAGGCAGCTCCTTCCTGGCCCGCTGACAGCTGTTGGGGGCGGGCACTCCTCAGGCGATGATAAAATCCAGCAGCTCAAATGAGAATTCATGAACACAAAGAAGCAAACAATGGACACTGGGGCCTACTTGAGGGTGGAGGGTGGGAGGAGGGAGAGGAGCAAAAAAGATAACTATCGGGTTGATGCAGTTTGGCTGTGTCCCCACCCAAATCTCATCGTGAATTGTAGTTCCCATAATCGCCACATGTTGTGGGAGGGACCCAGTGAGAGGTAACTGAATCATGGGGCGGGCTATCCCCATGCAGCTGTTCTCATGAGAGTGAGTGAGTTCTCACAAGACCTGATGGTTTTATAAAAGGCTTTTCCCCCTTTTGCTTGGCACTTCTCCTATCTGCTGCCATGTGAAGAAGGACATGCTTGCTTCCCCTTCCACCATGATTGTAAGTTCCCTGAGGCTTCCCCAGCCATGCTGAACTGTGAGTCAATTAAACCTCTTTTTAAAATAAACTACCCAGTCTCCTGGGGCGCTGTGGCTCAAGCCTGTAATCACAGCACTTTGGGAGGCTAAGGCAGGTGGATTACTTGAGGTCAGGAGTTCAAGACCAACCTGACCAACATGGCGAAATCTCATCTCTACTAAAAATACAAAAAGTAGCCAGGTGTGGTGGCACATGCCCATAATCCCAGCTACTCGGGAGGTTGAGGCATGAGACTTACTTGAAACCAGGAGGCAGAGGTTGCAGTGAGCTGAGATCATGTCACTGCACTCCAGCCTGGGTGACAGAGGGAGACTTTGTCTCAAAGTAAGTAAGTAAATAAATAAATAAATAAATAACCCAGTCTCGGGTATGTCTTTATTAACAGCATGAGATACATGGGTACTGGGCTTAATACTTGGGCGATAAAATAATCTGTACAAAAGGCCAGATGTGGTGGCTCAAGCCTGTAATCCCAGCACTTTGAGAGGCTGAGGTGGGACGATCACCTGAGGTCAGGAGTTCGAGACCAGTCTGGCCAACATGGCAAAACCTCATCTCTACTAAAAATACAAAAATTAGCTGGGCGTTGTGACAGGCGCCTGTCATTCCGGCTACTTGGGAGGCTGAGGCAGGAGAATCACTTGAATCCAGGAGGCAGAGATTGCAGCAAACCAAGATCATGCCACTGAACTCTAGCCTGGGGGATAGAACTTTGTCTCAAAAAAATAAAAACAATCTGTACAACAAACCCCTGCAACATGAGTTTATCTATGTAACAAACCTTCACATGTATCCCTGAACCTAAAATAAAAGTTTAAAAAAAAAATCCAGCAGCTCCTCACACAGTTCCAGAGTCAGTCCTAGGGGATTCTCCCTGCTTGTGAGTCTCCTCCTTGCCTTCCGCAGGTGGCACCATCCTATATAAACCATTTTCATGTTGTTATGGAAATTTTCTTGGTGCTGTCATCTTCATTAGAGAGTTTCTGCGATGTCGCCCAAGGTGTTGTAGGTATTTCAGGTTTCAAGATTATTTTATGTCCTTCAGTCATGAGGTAGCTTCAATTAATGTATAACAGCAAGTTAGTAAATGCCCCTCCAATGGAAGTCCTCTAGTCCAAAGTCCCAGGTGGACTGGGTGTGATGGCTCATGCCTGTAATCCCAGCACTTTGGGAGGCCATAGTGAGAGGATCACTTGAGTCTAGAAGTTTGAGACCATCCTGGGCAATATGATGAAACCCTATTTCTACTAAAAATACAAAAATTAGCTGGGCGTGATAGTGTGCGCCTGTAGTCGCAGCTACTCAGGAGGCTGAGGTGGGAGGATCACTTGAGCCCAGGAGGTCGAGGTTGCAGTGAGCTGAGATCACACCACTGCACTCCAGCTTGGATGACAGAGTGAGACCCTGACTGGGGGAAAAAAAAAAAAAAGGCCCAGGTGTCATTGGTGGGAAGTGCTCTCAGGATGTGGCCCCAATCCCCAGGCTATGCCCCACCTGGAGATATTACGCAGAGAATTTGTCACCAGCAGCACTCCAGCTTCTCTTCCACACTGTGTGGCTTGAGCAACCTCACTTGTGCCTGTTTAGCATGTCCAAGTAAAATTGCTTGAAGGGCGGATTTATGTGTCTTCTGTTTTACAATGCTAGGTAGGTGCTGTGGTTTACATGTGTCCTCCAAAGCTTGTGTGTTGTAAACACAATCCCCAACGCAATAGTGTTGGCAGGTGAGACCTAATAAGATGTTATTACATCACGAGAGTTCTGCCCCCAGGCATGGATTAATATCATTATCCTGGGAGTGGTTTGTTATCAAAACAAGTCCTCTCTGTCTCTCTCTGTCTGCCTTTCTCCTGTTTGCTATCCACCAAGGGATGACTCAGCAAGAAGGCCCTTACCAGATGCCAGCACCTTGATCTTGGACTTCTCAGCCTCCAGAACCGTGAGCCAAATAAATTTCTATTTATTATATGTTACCCATCTGTGGTGTTCTCTTACAGCAGCATAAAATGGACTAAGAAAGTAAGGGAAACATTCCCCAGTCAGAGCCAGTGTCCATCCCCGTAATATAATCAGGTAAAACAGAAGCAGCCACTTCACATAAATCCTGCTTAAACACACTGTTCTTCCTACAAACTTTTACCTGAATTCCATCAACCCTTACTTTCCTAACTGTAGTCTCCTTTAGGACTTTAATAACAGGTTTTGATTTTACAATACTAGGTAGGCGAAGTGTTCCCAGCCAGACATAATATCCATTCCCATGAAACATTCAGATAAGGCTGGGTGCGATGGCTCACTCCTATAAATCCCAGCACTTTGGGAGCCTGAGGCAGGTGGAACACCTGAGGTCAGGAGTTCAAGACCAGCCTGACCAACATGGTGAAACCCTGCCTCTACTGAAAACACAAAATTAGCCAGGCATGGTGGCACATGCCTATCATCTCAGCTACCTGGGAAACCAAGGCAGGAGAACTGCTTGAACCCAGGAGGTGGAGATTGCAGTGAGCCGAGATTGCACCACTGTACTTCAGCCTGGGCAACAAGAGAAAAACTCCATCTCAACAACAACAACAAAATTTAGATAAAGGAGACACAACTTCTTTACATAAAGGTTGTGTAAGCATTCTGACTTTCAGCAGCAGCAGCACTTACTTTTTGTATTGTCTCAGCCTAATTGCAGCTCGAGTCAGGGACTCACCAATGGCTTTGGTACCATGGTGCATGGGGTTCCTCTATCAAGGTGTCTCGGAAACTTCTCTTCACCCCCTGACTATTTTACCTTCTCTTGTACAAAAGGCTTTGGGTTCCCAGTAGGGGGTTGACCCAAGGGACCCTGGTTCTTTCATCAATTTTTATCTTTATTAATCTGCCTATCATACTGGGCAATTTCAGATCATATTTCTCATTGTAATCTTTGCCCTCTGACTTAAAATTTCTTCAAACTGAGATAAATACTGCAAACAAGTTTGGAGGCCTTTCATGTTGAGGCAGCAGCAAAGGCTGTCTTTGGCCCACCCAACCTTCCATAGTGTTCTATTAAGACCTTTGTTGTAACCCACCAATGTTCACATCATTCATCTAATTTCCTAATAATCATCTAAAGATATCCACCCTGTCTCCTCTTTCTTTTCCTCTAGTTTATATACCCTTATATATGTTTCCTTTATTCGTTTGATTATTTATTTATTTATTATTATTATTTTTTTAGATGGAGTCTCACTCTGTTGCCCAGGAGGGAGCACAGTGGTGAAATCTCAGCTCACTGCAACCTCCACCTCCAGTTCAAGCAATTCTCCTGCTTCAGCCTCCTGAGCAGCTGGGATTACAGGCACCTGCCACGTCCAGCTGATTTTTTTGTGTTTTTATTAGAGACGGGATTTCACCATGTTGGGCAGGCTGGTCTCGAATTCTTGACCTCATGTGATCTGTCTGCCTCAGCCTCCCAAAGTGCTGGGATTACACATGCACATGATGATTTTTTTTTTTTTTTTTGAGACAGGGTCTCACCCTGTTACCCAAGCTAGAGTGCAGTGGTGGTGCAATCATGGCTCACTGCACAGCCTTGGCCTCCCGGGCTTAAGCAATTATGTTGCCTCAGCCTCCTGAGTAGCTGAGACCACAGGTGCACTCCTGCCACCACGCCTGGCTAATTTTTTTAAAATTTATATATATATATTTTTATAGAGATGGGGTCTTCCTATGTTGCCCAGGCCGGTCTTGAACTCCTGGGCTCAAGCCATCCTCCTGCCTCAGTCTTCTAAAGTGCTGGAATTAGAGGCTTGAGCCATGGCACCTGGCTACTTTATTTCTTAATAAACTTTGGCCTTTGAGTCTTTTGACTCTCCTCCCCTCTGCCTTTCCCCATTTTCTTATTAATTGTTTTTATTAGTATCTGTAACACCCATGAGGTGAAGCTGAGAGCAAATTCAATAAGGTTTCTTGGACTGTTGCTGGATTTACAGCACTGAGGTCACATGAGGTGCCCATGCAGAAACGGTCCCCTTATGGCCAGGCGCGGTGGCTCACGCCTGTAATCCCAGCTGTTTGGGAGGCCGAGGCGGGTGGATCACGAAGTCAAGAGATTGAGACCATCCTGGCCAACATGGTGAAACCCTGTCTCTACTACAAATACAAAAATTAGCTTGGTGTGGTGGCACACGCCTGTAGTCCCAGCTACTTGGGAGGCTGAGGCAGGAGAATCGCTAGAACCCAGGAGGCAGAGGTTGCAGTGAGCCAAGATCAGTCACTCCACTCTAGGCTGGGTGACAGAGAGAAACTCTGTCTCAAAAAAAAAAAACAAAAAACAAAAAAAAACAAACCAAAAAACAACGCAAACAAGCAAAAAACCCCCTTACACACAGCATTTTCCATGACCTGGGTAATGGGCTTGTATGGTAGAAACACATTCTGTTCATCACGAAGCCAGCATCAAATGGCTTGTGTTCAAATCTGATCAGTTGCTCTGTCTGAGACATTCTACTTGGCACTTAGAGGGGGAAAGGAACAGGGACGCTTCTCAGGGTGCACAGACCCCACAGTGACTTTTACCCAGTACAGCAGTCCAGCTGTCCCCTCAGGAGTCACCTCCTGCGTGTCTGAATCAGGGACAGCTCCCCGTGATCGTCCCATGGTGAGCCGCGGGTGCTGTGTCAACCCAAACACACTCTTCCACCCTGCAGCGTTTAAAACAGAAGACACTGCTCCTAAATCAGTTACTGCCAGAATCCATTTTCCTAGAGGCTCCCCAGGAAGCAGAAAACGGAGCTCCACAGTGAAAGCCTTCCTTCACGCTCCACAGCCTGGTTCCAGCAGTTGCTTGGTTTTGTCCTCCCGCTGCGGACCACCTTGTTGGTGACCAGAGTTCTCAGAGGCACTTTCCTTTTTTCCTGTGACATTTTGCCCTTGGGAGTCAGCTTTGAGGCTAGTGGCCTGTCGTCCAAAAGGCCACCAGGATGGCCAGATCGTAGAAAGGAGAGCAGGACTGGTGACTTCAGCTTGCAGATCAGGGAGAGGTCGTCTCTGGCATGGACTGAAGGTTTGCTGTCTCCCAAGAGGAAAAAGGGCAGGTGGCATTCATGCCTCACAGGGCCCGTATCACACAGCAGAGTCACACGTCTTCAGCAGGTTTGGAGGAAAAGATGTATCTGTTCCTAATGGGGGTTGAGTGCACGTGCGATGGGTAAACCCGCTTTGGGGTGGGGCTCTGGCCTTAAAATGAAGTGAAATGTGGCTCTTTTCATCAAAATGTGAGCTATAAGGCTGGGCGTGGTGGCTCACACCTGTAATTCCAACACGTTGGGAGGCTGAGGTGGGAGGATTGCTTGAGGCCAGGAGTTCAAGACCGACCTGGGCAACAAAACAAACCCCCATCTCTACAAAAAAAATTAAAAAATTAAAAAGAAAAAGGGCATGGCTGGGCATGGTGGCTCATGTCTGTAATCCCAACACTTTGGGAGGCCAAGGTGGGCAGATCATTTGAGGTTGGGAGTTTGAGACCAGCCTGGCCAACATGGTGAAGCCCCATTTCTACTAAAAATACAAAAATTAGCTGGATGTGGTGGTGCGCACCTGTAGTCCCAGCTCCTCAGGAGGCTGAGGCAGGAGAATCACTGGGACCGGGGAGGCAGAGCTTGCAGTGAGCTGAGATCGCACCACTGCACTCCAGCCTGGCCCACAGAGCCACCGTCTTAAAAACAAAACAAAATAAAACAAAACAAAACAAAAAAAGAGGGAGGGTATAGTCACACTCTTTTGACATTTTGGTTAGCACTTACTGAATCCACAGGTTGTATGTGAAAAGGAGGTAGAGGAACGGTCCATTATGTATTCTTCTCGAGCTCAATAAAACTACACTTTACATAAGATAAATATGGAGAGGAGAAAGAAGTCAAATATGCATTGAGGTGGGTGGTGATGGCAGGTACCATTTCCTACTTTCCTTCTTCCCTTCCTCCCTCCCTCCCTCCCTTCCTCCTTTCTTTCTTTCGGACAGAGTTTCACTCTTGTTGCCCAGGCTGGAGTGCAGTGGCACAATTTTGGCTCACCGCAACCTCCGCCTCCCAGGTTCAAGCGATTCTCCTGCCTCAGCCTCCCAAGTAGCTGGGATTACAGGCCAGCACCACCATGCCTGGCTAATTTTGTATTTTTGGTAGAGATAGGGTTTCTCCATGTGAGTCAGGCTGGTTTCGAACTCCCAACCTCAGGTGATCCGCCTGCCTCAGCCTCCCAAAGTGCTGGGATTACAGGCGTGAGCCACTGTGCCCGGCCAGGGGGACTCATTTCTAGTCTCCTCTTGCTCCATGCCTGTGAAGATAAGCTGTTAATTGACATTGTCAGGATGGCATCTCTCCACGAGTAGCCTCTTACTGTGTTGCTCTGTGTTTAGGAACAAAAGGAAAGTCAGGTTTTGTGTCACTTGGCTTCCTAGCTTAGCCCTTCCCTTTGGCATAGCAGGTTTGGGGTCTCCAGGTTTTATTTTCCTTTCACAATTCTGACACCAATTCGGGGAAAACACACGGTGTTTTTCTACTTCTGACACCAGATGTGGGTGTTTTTTCCCGCACCAAGCAGTTCTCCAAATACCAGCTGGGCAGTCCTACAGTTTAATCCAATGCTGCCCCTGTCGACCTGGCATTGGTACAGACCCCACAGGTTAAGCATCCAGTCCCACAGACTGCCCCCAGTTTGGATGCCAATCCCAGGCCCAAGCTCAGGCCTCCGGCACTTCGAACCCATTGCCTGTCAATGGGGGGTTCTCATGACACTCTCCTAATGGTCCGTTATTTGCTAGAGCAGCTCACAGAACTTGGCAACACTTCACCGATTTACTATAAAGGACCCAAACTCAGTAACAGGTACATGGAAGAGATGCACAGGGCAGGGTGTACTGGGGCGGGGCTGGGACGGAGCTTCCATCCCCTCTCTGGGCTTGCCACCTGCCCAGCATCTCCACCTTTTCAGCATCCTGGAAGCTCATAAAGATCTAGTTGTTCAAGATTTTTTGTAGTGCTGAGGGCAGGGGCTCACGCCTGCAATCCCAGCACTTTGGAAGGCCAAGGCGGGAAGATCCCTTGAGTTCAGGAGTTCCAAACCAGCCTGGGCAACATAGGGAGATTTCTTCTCTACAAAAAAATTTAAAATTAGCCAGGTGAGGTGGTGGGCCTGGATGACAAAAATTTAAAAAAAGTAAAAAAATGAGACAGGGTCTCGCTCTGTTGCCCAGGCTGGAGTGCAATGACGTGGTCTTTGCTCATTGCAACCTCTGCCTCCCGGGTTCAAGCGATTCTCCTGCCTCAGCCTCCTGAGTAGCTGGGATTATAGGCACCCGCCACCATGCCCAGCTAATTTTTTTTGTATTATTAGTAGAGATGGGGTTTCACCATGTTGTCAAGGCTGACCTCAGGTGACCCACCTACCTTGGCCTCCCGAAGTACTGGGGTTACAGGCTTGAGCCACGTGCCCAGCCAAAACAAAGTTTTTATAGAGCTTAATCTCTAGTCACCACCTCCCTCCTTCCTGGAGGCTAGCAGGAGGCGCTGAAAGTTCCAGCCCTGGAGTCCTTTGGTCTTTCTGGTGACTGCAGACCCTCCCCAATCTGAGGCTACTGGGGGGCCCTACCCTAATTTATCTCATTAGCATAAACTCAGCTGTGATCAAAAGGTCACAGTATGAATCACAAAAGACAATCCTATGACTCTGGAAATTCCAAGAGTTTTAGGTGCTCCATGTCAGGAACAGGGGACAAAGACCCAGTACATTTCACATTATTCCACGGCTGTCTAATGTGAGCCAGTTTTATTTTTGTGAGCAAATGATAAAATCTTACAGAGTAAAGCCCCCAAGGGCTAGGGCTTATTCGTTATGGTTGCAGAACGTACCCTGTCCTGAACAAACACACCAAGGGATTCTAAAGCGTCGTCAGGAGCCTGGTGCGGTGGCCCATGCCTGTGATCCCAGCATTTTAGGTGGTCCAGGAGGGAGGACTGTTTGTGGCTAGGAGTTTGAGACAAGCCTGGACAACACAGTAAGGCCCCATCTCTACAAAAAAAAACAAAAACAAAAATTAGCTAGGCCTGGTGGTACACACCTGTGGTCCCAGCTACTCGGGAGGCTGAAGCGAGAGGATCGCTTGAGCCCGGGAGTTGGAGGTTAATGGTGAGCTATGATTGTGCCACTGCACTCCAGCCTGGGTGACAGAGCAAGACACCATCTCTAAAATAAAATAAATAAAAATAAAGTGCAGCCAGGGGTGAGACTCACCAGAACCTCTGTGCCGTTCAGTTTCTTCACGTGTAAGATGTGAAAAGTCCCAGAGCCTCTGTCACAAGGCCCTTCCTAGGAAGGGAGTTAGGGGAATTGCCCAGGCTGTGCCTGGTCCAGCGCTCTGCACAAAGAAATGCTCAACAAACATCACCGTGAGCTCCTTCGGTGGTCAGGGACCTTCCTGCTCCACTGGACCCAGAAGCACTGGGCACCACACTCTCTGTTCCTTTTTCAGTTTTAGCTTTTCTTTCTTTTTTCTTTTTCTTTTTCTTTTCTTCCTTTTTTTTTTTTTTTTTTTTGAGATAGAGTCTCGCTCTGTCACCCAGGCTGGAGTGCAGTGGTGCAGTCTTGGTTCACTGCAACCTCCATCCCTCAGGCTCAAAGGATCCTCCCTGCTCAGCCTCCCAAGTAGCTAGAACTACAGGTGTGCACCACCACACCTGGCCAGTTAAAAGCAGTGTTCAAGCCGCCCTGCCCTCCCCTGCCCTCCCCTCTCTTCCCTTTTCTTTTTTCTCTTCTCTTCTCTTTCCTTCCTTCCTTTTTCTCTTTCCTTCTTTCCCTCCCTCCCTCCTTTCTTTCCCTCCCTCCCTCCCTTTCCTCCTCCTCCTTCCTTCCTTTCTCTTTCCCTTTTTTCCCTTCCTTTCCTTTCCTCCCTCCCTCCCTTCCTTCTCTCTCTTTCCCCCTCCCCTCCCCTCCCCTCCCCTCCCCTCTCCTTTCCTTTCCTTTCCTTTCCTTTCTTCTTTTTGAGACAGAGTCTTGCTCTGTCACCCAGGCTGGAGTGCAGTGGCGTGATCTCGGCTCGCTGCAACCTCTGCCTGCTAGGTTCATGAGATTCTCCTGCCTCAGCCTCCCAAGTAGCTGGGACCACAGACGCGTGCTACTATGCCTGGCTGATTTTTGTATCTTTAGTACAGACAGGGTTTCACCATGCTGGCCAAGCTAGTCTCGAACTCCTAACCTCAGGTGATCTGCCTGCCTCAGCCTCCCAAAGTGCTGAGATTACAGACATGAGCCACCGTGCCTGGCCTCAAACCGTGCCTTTCTTATAGAAAGTCACAAAGAAACAAGAAGCCCCTGCAGTAATAACTATTCACTGCAACCACGCTCAGCCATCTCCAAAACTGTAGCCTGTAGCCCTTGCCAGTGACACTGAGGTCAAGCACTCTCTCACAGTACAAAATAATCCTGGGTATCTCAAAAGCCAGAGATCTGGTAGCTCAACGCAGAAGACAACAGTGCTTTAGACTTGAGGGTCTTGGGAGCTCATGACTCTTGGGGCTCCGCAAGGAAAACAGAAGACCCTAAATAGGGGACGTACATGGCACCTTTTTCTATGTTCTTCAAGGGGTCTCAGGGCTGCTAGAAGTCTCCTCTAGATTTCTTCATGTGGTGTCAAAGATGGCAAAAGGAAGGAGTCTTAGAAGAGCAAATTTGGGGAAATTTTAAGTTTTCTAAAAGGTAAGTGAAATTCTACATTTTTCTCAGCAAAAATCATGTCAAAATGCAGGGGCTCAAGCCTGTAATCCCAGCACTTTGGGAGGCTGAGGAGGGTGGATCACATGAGGTCAGGAGTTCAAGAACATCCTGGCCAACATGGTGAAATCCCGTCTCTACTAAAAATACAAAAAAATTAGTCTGGCATGGTGGCGGGCACCTACAGTCCCAGCTACTTGGGAGGCTGAGGCAGGAGAATCGCTTGAACCTGGGAGGTGGAGGTGGCAGTGAGCTAAGATTGCGCCATTACACTCCAGCCTAAAAGACAGAGCAAGACTCCATCTCAAACAAAAACAACAACAACAACAACAAAAACCAACCAAAAAAAGGAAGCAAATGGTTGTAGTTCAGGGCTTTTCCCTTAGAATTTTTTTTTTTAGATGGAGTTTTGCTCTTGTTGCCCAGGCTGGAGTGCAATGGCATGACCTTGGCTCACCGCCTCTGCCTCCTGGGTTCAAGTGATTCTCCTGCTTCAGCCTCCTGAGTAGCTGGGATTACAGGTGCACGCTACCACATCTGGCTAATTTTGTGTTTTTAGTAGAAACGGGGTTTCTCCACGTTGGTCAGGCTGGTCTCAAACTGACCTCAGGTAATCCGCCCACTTTGGCCTCCCAAAATGCTGGGACTACAGGCATGAGTCACAGCGCCTGACCTGCTCTGTCCCCATTAAACACTCACTTCCTACTCCTCCCTCCTCCAGCCTCTGGCACCCACCATCCTACTACTTTCTGTTGCTAGGAATTTGACTACTCTAGGGACCTCATATAAGCGGAAACATACAAATGCTTGTCTTTTTGTGTCTGGCTTCTCTCACTGAGCGCACTGTCTTCAAGGTTCATCCGTGTTGTGACATGTGTCAGAATTTCCTTCCTTTACATGGCTGAATGATATTCCATTTGTGGAATGATAACCACATTTTGTTGATCCTTCCATCCATGGACGGACCCTCGCGTTGTTTCCACCGTTTGGCCATTGTGAACAGTGCTGCTGTGAACATGGGTGTACAAATGTCTCTTCAAGACCTTGCTGTTGGCTGAGTGTGGTGGTTCATGCCTGTAATCCCAGCATTTTGGGAGGCTGAGGCGGTGGATTACCTGAGGTTAGGAGTTCAAGACCAGTCTGGCCAACATGGTGAAAACCCGTCTCTACTAAAAATACAAAAAATTAGCTGGGCGTGGTGATGCGTGCCTGCAATCCCAGCTACTCAGGAGGCTGAGGCACGAGAATCACTTGAACCCAGGAGGCGGAGGTTTCAGTGGGTCAAGATCACACCACTGCACTCCAGCCTGGGCAACGAGAGCGAAATTCCATCTGAAAAAAAAAAAAACAACAAGATCCTGCTGTCAGTTCCTTTGGGTATAGCCCCAGAAGTGGAACTGCTGGATCACATGATAATTTGAGGAAACTTGTCTAGTTTTTAAAATGAGTTTACTTTCACCAGTTTGATATTGATAATATTTTATGTATGTATGTATGTATTTGCTTATTTTTGAGATGGAGTCTCACTTTGTAGCCCAGGCTGGAGTACAGTGGCACAATCTCTGCTCACTGCAGCCTCTGCCTCTGGGGTTTAAGCGATTCTCCTGCCTCAGCCTCCCCAGTAGCTGGGATTTCAGGTGCGTGCCACCGTACCTGGCTAATTTTTGTATTTTTAGTAGAGACAGGGTCTCACTATGTTGGCCAGGCTGGTCTCGAACTCCTGACTTCAAGCGGTCTGCCCGCCTCAGCCTCCCAAAGTGTTGGGATTACAGGCATGAGCCACCACGCCCGGACAATATTGGTAATATTTTATAGGCATGTCACCAAACAGTTCCCCAGACGGCAGTGGCTGTAGGTAATACAAATAGTGAACACTGACTGAGCCCTTGCTGTGGGTGGCTTGCTAACTGCTGGCTTCCTCACAGCAACGCAGCAGGGTTGGTGCTAGTGTGACTCCCATTTGACAGATGAGACAGGGGCTGGGTAATTTGCTCAAGATCACACCCAGCTCACGGGGGTGGGTCTGGGATTCACACTCAGCTCTCTAGCTGCAGAACCCATATATACACCCCACCCCACCACCCAGCTGAACTGCCTGACTGCAGCAGGTGTCTCCAGAACCTGTTCTTTATTTCAAGCATAGTAAGAAACGGAGATGTGTTTATGTCAAAGAACATGGAATAGGCCAGTGATTCCTGTCTTAAACATCCTATATCCTGCACATAGAACAGCGACCACAGGAGACGCTGCTGGACTGGTGGGGAGAGAACCCAGAGAGGGGGTGGGTAAGGGGAAAGGATGCGAGGCCCCATGATTCCAGACACATCACTTTCAGATAGAGCTAGCACAAGCTACCGCATTTAGAAAGTTATTACTTCCAGATGTGGCTGCATTACAGATACAAGCACACCACAGCCCCAGGTCCCTCCCACCACCCCCAGCTTCACTGCAACCAATGTAGAGCCCTGGAGGCCTGACTCTCTGGGTTCTCACGCCTCCAAATTCAGGCAGCCGGGGATGGGCGGGGCTGGGAGCTCTCAGCCTGCTGGGCTGGCAGGCCTGGCGCCCCCTGCTGCACGTGGAGGACACGACGGGGGAGCTGGGCCAGCATCCACCAGGGCGCTGGGCCCCTGAGGGTTCTTATCTCCAGATCTCAGTGACTCCCCATGGGACTCCTGGGGAAAATACTTAGCACGTTTGGATGACAGGTTTGTATCTGTCACTTGGAGCCCTAACCCTTTTTTTGGGGGATGGCCCCGTCTCTGTGAATGAACCAAACCACGGGCCTGGCGTCATCTGAGAGCCCCTGATCCCCACGCCCAGGCCCTTCCCTTTGCTGGTTCCTTCGCCACTCTGGCTCCAGGACCCTGTCCCTTCTCACCTGGGTAGCTCCCAGCAGGCCCTGCTGCCCGCCTCAGCCATCCCTATCGATCCCGGCAGCCCAAGCTCTCTGGGACTGCCCACTACTTCCAAGACTGAGTTCAGCAGAGCCTGGGCCTCTGCTCTATTCCTGCTGTTGTCAGTTCCCAGAACGTGCTGTGCCCACTCCCCAGCTGTCCCTCCTCCTGTCCCACCGACCCCTCCTGGGTCCCTGCTGCGCTGTGCCACCCCCCCCAGCCCCCCACTGCACTGTGATCCCTGCCCGTGGTCGACTGCATGAGATGGAAGGGCCAGGATCAGGGACCCGAGGCCACCTGCTCTGAACCCCAGCCTTACAAAAGCCCTGCTGGAGACAGGTCCATTTCGATTACTCAGAGGGAATTTGCTGTTCTCGTCCATCTCGTGGAATCTAGGTTGCGCCTCTCTTGAAGTCAGTTCCAAGTCCCAGCTGCGTCCCCGCCCCGCTCCCTTGGGCCCTGGGGTGGAGCGCTGCCGAGAACACTATCTGTCCAGCCCTGGGAGGGCCATGCTTGTTGTTCTCCGAGTTCCTGTTTTCTCTGGCTCGGGGGGCCGGTGCTTACAGACACGCTGCTCCAGTTAAACTGTCTACAGCAGGCACGCATGGCTCCAAACCAGAACACAGAAACTTGGTCTCCTTGGAAAGCAGGAGTTTATTTTTACCCTTTTGTAAGTATTAACTGGGTAATCACGACAAACACGGAGCGATCTCAATGCTGTTGATCCGGAGGACAGTCTGCGGGGTCACAACGACTGAAAGGAAAGATGTCACAGGCTTGACCACAGACTGACTGTTGTCATCAGTCACTGCAGGGGCTCTGCACACAGCCCTCCCCAGCCAGCGCGGCCCTGGCAACGTCCCCTGCTGCACACGGCCACGTTTATCGCCAGGTGTGCACTGACTGCCTCGCTAGCTTGTTCGTTCACTCTGTCGGCAGGTGCAGAGGCTGGACACCTCACCTCTCCTCCCACACTGTCTATGCTGTGACCTGTGGAGTGCGTGGAAGGATGGCCCCACCTGAGTGACCCTGAGGCTACCTGGAAGTGTCAGAAGGTACACGAGAGGCTCCCCCACCCAGCTGACTCTAAGGTGACAGCCAATATCAGTATTCTGGGTATATTTAACTATGCCCACTGTTGGTGGTTTAGGCCGGCAACTGCAGTAGTAACAAGAGCTGTGAGGGACAGACTTCTGCAGCCACTCATCTGTGTGGCCCATGCCCTGTGGGTGCCATCCCTCAGGATGCCCACTGTGGGGGCTGTCCTCGGTGCAGGCTGCTGGGACAGCCCTGGGCCTGCTCTCGGATTCACTGCTGCCTTGGGGGCAGGGCTAGGCGTCATGGGTTCACACGTGGAGGGTGGAGGAGCAGGGAAGTGAGGCTGGGTCCTTTGGGTGCTCCCTCTAGGATGAGGGTGACAAGTGGGCAGTGGCAGCTGGATTGAGACCTGCCTGGGCTTCCTCTCCTGAGACCCAGGTGCCCCACACCCTCCGTCTGCATGAGCCTGGGCAACCAGCACCGTGCAGCAGGGCCCAGCGATACTTTCTCTAACTTACTTCTTTTCTTCTTGAAGTTTTTCCTTTTCCTAAATCTCATAATGATTCTTGGCCATGATTCTGTCTTTTCAATGACTGTGGCTTCTACTCGAACAAGATCCTTTCTAGAAGGAAGAAAAATCAATAATAATGCATCTTTTGGATTATTTTTCAAATGCCTTAGGTGAGAATTTCTAAAATGAAGTTATACTTTCTCTTTTGTGGATTATAAAAGTAATATGCCCTCAATGGAAACATTTCAAAAACCATGAAAAAGGACCACAAAGAACAGTTCCAGGGAATCTGAACAAATCTTAAGAGGACCACACTATCATGAAATAGCCAGAGACCAATCATTTGGCCTGGATGTTCTCATGGGCCTTAAATGTCCACTATTATTAAGTATAAATGCTGTGTTTGGTGTCAACAGAGAAGATGAATGCAACCCCCCACGTGACCTAATTGCACTGTGACCACTGTCGGCATGTCCAGCCCTGGAGCCCCAGACAAAGCCCAGCACCTCACAGCCATTACCCGAGGAGTGGCTTGCCAAGCAGCGTGAAGTTATCTGCCCCAACCAGCAGGACCTGAAAAAATTCAACAGCTGTGTTTAATCAGTGGCTCATTACAATAAGTAAGAGAACAGTCGCTAATAACAGGTAGTGACGTGAACACCACACAAAATGAGAAAGACTGAAAACGTTGTGATATGAATTTCATCTGCTGTCTGATGATCTCTTCAATATTCCACAACCGGGTTGTGAGCTGACAAGTGGCAGCACTGCACAGCCATGGGACTGCCTGAGGGACACGCTCCAACCCTCAGAGGCAGGAGACGTACAATTTGATGATTAGATACCATGGATATGCATCCAGATAGCTGCTGTAACCCTCATATTAACGGTGACTTCAAAAACCCTTTCTATCAAAGCATAACACAGAGAGAAAAAGCACACATCATACCATCGTGTCTCTTGGCACAGTTCACAGTTCTGCTAATCTTGTTTTTTTTTTTTTTTTTTTTTTTTTTTTTTTTTGAGACGGAGTCTTGCTCTGTCACCCAGGCTGGAGTGCAGTGGCCGGATCTCAGCTCACTGCAAGCTCCGCCTCCCAGGTTTACGCCATTCTCCTGTCTCAGCCTCCCGAGTAGCTGGGACTACAGGCGCCCGCCACCTCGCCCGGCTAGTTTTTTGTATTTTTTAGTAGAGACGGGGTTTCACCGTGCTAGCCAGGATGGTCTCGATCTCCTGACCTCGTGATCCGCCCGTCTCGGCCTCCCAAAGTGCTGGGATTACAGGCTTGAGCCACCGCGCCCGGCCAGTTCTGCTAATCTTGCAATGATTTAGGCTCAACTGTATTCTTTTAACGACTGCAAAATTCTCAAGAGCCAGGCAACCATTCTCAATGCAGGGAAATCACGACACCAAGTGTGGCTGCAGATGAAGACACCTTTGCCTTCCAAATGCAACAGTGGGCTTTGTTTTTTGTTTTCAGACAGAGTCTCGCTCTGCTGCCCAGGCTGGAGGGCACCGGAGTGATCTTGGCTCACTGCAACCTCCGCCTCCCAGGTTCAAGCGATTCTCCTGCCTCAGCCCACTGAGTAGCTGGGACTACAGGTGCCTGCCACCAAGCCTGGCTAATTTTTTGGGTATTTTTATTAGAGACAGGGTTTCACCATGTTGGCCAGGCTGGTCTCAAACCGACCTCAGGTGATCCACCCGCCTCGGCTTCCCAAAGTGCTGGATTTACAGGCGTGAGCCACCACGCCCGGCCTACAGTGTTTTTATTAGATGTTGGAGATCATCTTAAACTTTACTGATAAGAAAAAAATCCAATCATACTAAACTTAAATGTCTAGAGACTAAGTATATCATATAACAAACTCAGCGGACATGCATATTAGATAGAGACAAATAACAAAATAAGTATTTTTAGAGTTTGTTTCAGCATGACATGCTCACTCCCACTGGGTTTCCTGTTATAAAAAGCAATCTGCTTAGGAGGGGCTTTCTAGAATTTTTTGTTGATGTGAAATGTTTCAAATATGCAAAGGTCAGGCCGGGGGCGGTGGCTCACACCTGTAATCCCAGCACTTTGGGAGGCCGAGGCAGGTGGATCACAAGGTCAGGAGATCGAGACCATCCCGGCTAACATGGTGAAACCCGTCTCTACTAAAAAAAATACAAAAAAAATTAGCCGGGTGTGGTGGCGGGCGCCTGTAGTCCCAGCTACTCGGGAGGCTGAGGCAGGAGAACGGTGTGAACCCAGGAGGCAGAGCTTGCAGTGAGCCGAGATTGCATCACTGCACTCCAGCCTGGGAGACAGAGCGAGACTCTGTCTCAAAATAAATAAATAAATAAATAAAAAGCAAAGGTCTGCCTCCAGAGGAGTTTAAATTCATAAAGAAAATCATGTATCTTATATTAATAATTAAGCATCCCAGAAAATTACCTGTTGCAGAGGTAATTATAATTTTATAAAAAGAGTGGGCAGGCTGGGCACGGTGGCTCATGCCTGTAATCTCAGCATTTTGGGAGGCCGAGACGGGCAGATCACCCGAGGTCAGGAGTTCAAGACCAGCCTGACCAACATGGAAAAACCCCATCTCTACTAAAAATGCAAAATTAGCCGGGCGTGGTGGCGCGTGCCTGTAATCCCAGCTACTAGGGAGGCTGAGGCAGGAGAATTGCTTGAACTCGGGAGGCAGAGGTTGCGGTGAGCTGAGACCACGCCATTGCACTCCAGCCTAGACAAGAGAGAAACTCTTTTTCAAAAAAAAGAAAAGAAAAAAAAAAAAAAAGAAAAAGAAAAGAGTAGGCAAAAACTAAATAGACGCTCCCAGCAAACAGAATTATAGCTGAAGGCTAGAAATGTCTAGTTAAATAAACAGACCAGCCAGGCGTGATGGGTCATGCCTATAATCCCAGCACTTTGGGAGGCTGAGGCGGGTGGATCACCTGAGGTCAGGAGTTCAAGACTAGCCTGACCAATATGGTGAAACCCCATCTCTACTAAAAATATAAAAATTAGCAAGGTGTGGTGGCGCACGTCTATAATACTGGGTATTCGGGAGGCCAAGGCAGGAGAATTGCTTGAACCCAGAAGGCGGAGGTTGCAGTGAGCCAAGATCCTGCCACAGCACTCCAGCCTGGGTGACAGAGTGAGATTCAGTCTGAAAAATAATAATAAACAGACCATGCAGTTTTTTGAGTCAGGGTCTCACTGTGTTGCCCAGGCTGGAGTGCAGTGGCCAGTCACGGTTCACTGCAGCCTCAACTTCCCAGGCTCAAGTGATCCTCCTACTTCAGCCCCACAAATAGGTGGGACTACATGTGTGTGCCACCGTGCCCAGCTAATTGTTTGGAATTTTAGTAGAGACGAGGTCTCTGAGGTCTCGCTATGTTGCCCAGGCTGGTCTTGAACTCCTGAGTTCAAGCAATCCTGAACCTCGGCCGCCCAATGCGGTGGGTCACCAGTGTGAGCCACCATGCCTGGCCTAGACCATGCACTATGAATGGTCAGTGAGGTAAATTAGTACCCAGGGAAATGCCTGTCAACCAGTCTTTACTATTTAAAAACAGCAGCAGCTGTCAAAGCTAATGGCAGAGTAGTGTCTTAGCAGAAACTTAACAGTTTTTCCTCATTGACAGGGGCTAGAAAGTGCACTACATCCTTAGCCGGCATTTTTATTATCTCTGCAATCAAGCATTTTTCTCTGGGAATACATTAATAAGACTGGAACACAATAAAGACATGTATCTGTCCTCAGCACTGTTTAATGTGCCGTCTCCCTTCCTCCAGGGAGCAGACCTGCCGGGCCAGGTGCCGCCCTCAGAGCAGCAGAGGCCTGCCCTACCCTTGGACCCCAGCCCCGCCGTGGGCGCCCCCCACAGTCCCTTCTGGGCCTCAGCTTTGTTGTCCTCTGCCTGAGACGGGGTTGGGGTGGGGGGTTCCTCCTCAGTGTGAGCTGGGGTGTGGGGATTGCACACTTGGTGGCTGAGCCCCTGAATATCCAGAGAAGCTCGGCGGCCTCACCTTCTCCAGTCGAATTCTCTCTCCACACGCAAGGTCTAGTTCATTTCCAATTAAGATCAGGTCTTCAGCGGTCACCTTCCACTGGCGGCTGGCAAAGTGCACCACGGCGAAGAGCCGGCCATACTGCCCCGTGGCAATCAGCTCATTCACCCTCCTCACGACCTCTGCAGGGGAAGGCGGGGGCGGCCAGTCACCCTCACCTGCTCCCCCACGCACTGCAGTGTGATGTGCAGCTCCTGGCGGCAGGGCCCTAGGGTGGACGTGACAGCCAGCACCCCTCATGAGCACCTCACTGCTGGCGGCCCAGCTCCTGCCCCACCCCCTGCAGGCACAAGTGCAGGCACAGGGCCAATCTGCTGCTTCAGGAGCACGGGCACCGTGGCATATGGGGGCTTTCACAGATGGAAGCTCCCCAAGACTGCGGAGAATGCCCAGACCACCTCCTGTGATGCCCTCGCCTAAGCACTCGGCATGCCTGGCTAGGTTTCTACAACTCTAGGGTGGGCGAAACCCTCCACTTGGTTCATTCTCATGAGAATGAGGAGCCAGCAGACCAGGAGTGTGCAAACCCTGAGAAGCCAAAGGAGAGGCCTTTGCAATGAGGAACCCCCCGCGCATCCCATCCCCATATCCCACCCCCAGGGCAGGACGTGTTCCCTCTGCACGCCTGCGCCCACAGGGGCTCTGTACTCAGTTCCTGTTATTGCTGCTCGGACTCAGGTCACAGTCCCCTCTCTCCTGCACTGTTTACTCTGAACAAGCATTTAATGGGCACCGACCCCCCGGCCTGAGCGAGGGCGAGACACACAGAAGGGATGACAGAGTGCCTGCCCCGGAAACACTGGCAACACCAGAAGCACCAGCACCGAGGGCGCAACTCTCGGCGGACTTGTTTCACTTGCGGTATCTGAAACGGTGTTTAACATATAAGAAGAGTCCACTCGAGGATGTTGATTTCCAGCATTTTGGCAAGTGAAGATCATGGCAATAGTGGCTAATGATCTTGTCCCTTCTGACACGGGCTCCAGGCTGACATGAGTCCTGACACCCCTGCATGTTTCTCCAACAGCCCGGGGGGCACCGGCTTCCAGTAATCGTGGTTAACCGTGCTAACTGGGGAGAGCTGTCTCTGCGCCCACCTACAGCGGGAGACGAGATGGAGCCGGGGCCCTGCCCTCACTTATGCCACCTGCCTGCCGTGTGGCAGGTGTTCAGGGAGCAGTTAATGAAAAACATCTGAAATTCGGGTGTTAACGGGAGAAAATGGGCATGAGTGCGGGCACTGTGCAGTGTGTGGAACCCCGAAAGATGAAGCCCTCGCTCGCTCTGCGGCCCGGTGACCGCCTCTGTGGGCGACTGCAGCAGGGTCTGGGTGGTGCCCTCTAGCTCTGTCTCCTAGGGAAGTCTCACCTGCATGGTGTCTGGTCTCCTCAACTGGGTCTGGCAGAACAACTTCCGGCCAAGGTGGTGAACTCAGGGATGTTCTAGGAACATATCTGTAAAACACATGTCGCAGACAAATGTCACATGCACTTGAAAAGGCAGCTCAAATCCTCTAAGAAATGGCCATGCACAAATGTTAGGAAGGGACCCCAGGCAACAAAAAGGCTCCCTCTTTAGGACGGGCCTCGCCCCTCTGGGGTAACCCCGAGGACAGGCTCCCTATATCTTCTTAGAGCCACAGGGAACAATGGCTCATCATTCAATAATCAAAGCAGGAACTCTCAGCGTTCTGCAAAAGAGCCCCTGCTTGGGTGCTTCTCAGTGCTGGAAGGGTGCCCATCCAAGAAGGCTGGGCTTGTGGTGTCTCGGGGCACATTTATCTTGGAGGCACAGGCTGAAATGCCCAGCCCTCCACTTTCCCCACAACCCGGGACACAGGGCCAGCAGCCCTCCCGCCTCCCTTGGCATCTAGTGGCCCTGGAATGGCAGCTCCAATGACCCTTCACCACATCCTGCTCAAACAGGACCACAATGTTCCCTGCTCCACCTCCACCTCCTCCTCCTCCCAGGTAGGTGCCCGCTCTTCCTTCACGCCCAGGTGAGTGCCAGGCAGCACTGGCTTGGAACCCCAGACAATTCTGTGTCCTACTGTCTGCAACTGAGCAAATGGGAAAACAATCACCCGCCTGAAAGGGCTGTTAGGATTGGAGGGCTACTGTTCACAGCCGGCCCCAGCACGGCCAGTGAGGGTCGGGTGTTAGGAGTGCTCAGTCCCAGCAGCTATAGCACTGCGGTCCCCAACCACCTCCCCTCCCAACCCTCAGGATGCCAAGCTTGCTGCAGGCAATGCCTTTTTTTTTTTTGAGATGTAGTCTCACTCTGTCACCCAGGCTAGAATGCAGTGAGTGGCTTGATCTCAGCTCACTGCAACCTCCGCCTCCAGGGTTCCAGCGATTCTCCTGCCTCAGTCTCCTGAGTAGCTGGGATTACAGGCACATGCCACCACGCCTGGCTAATTTTTGTATTTTTAGTAGAGATGGGGTTTCGCCACATTGGCCAGGCTGGTCTCGAACTCCTGGCCTCAAGTGATCTGCCCACCTCGGCCTCCCAAAGTTCTGGGATTACAGGCATGAGCCATCGTGCCCAGCCCAACATCTTATTTCCTAACTCTCCCCTGCCTGCTCAGCCTCAGGTAGGTGAGGGGGAGAAGAAGGGAGGAAAGAAAGGGGGGACCTAGATTCAAAAGGAGGTGGGGGTCTTTCTTTCTGCAGTCTACAAAGAGGGAGGGTAGGTAGATCCCAAGCCAAATTATTCAGAACTGTTTTTAAGCTTTTATTGCTGCTGCCATTGCAAAGTAAAAGTTCAGTCTTTCTACTCCAGGGTTGCATCAGGAGGAAGAAAACGACTTGCTCCATACGCAAAACGCACTGGCCTCCACATCGAGGACCAGGTCCACCCGTCCTGTTGGCCGGCGCGCAGGACGGGCTCCACACGAATCTGGGAGAGGAATGAGTATTTTCCCAGTGGCGTAGGGCTCGGAGCTCCTAGAAACGTGAACTCCGTGGTCTGTGATTGGTCAATGACCTTGAGAGTCAAGGAGGACATGGAAGGTGCTGCTATCTACAAAATGTCTTTGACCTGTTTGATGTCTGATCTCCCCACATGGGTCCAGCAGTGCCCAGTGTGAGAAGAACATGCTGGCAGGAAGGTGCTAACCTCTCACACAGGACACAGGGGAGTAAGCACAACCTACTACCCACATGCTCACTTACAACTTCTTCCTACGCTCAGAATGTTTCTCCACTTCCTTTGAGAAGCAAAAAAGGCTCCCGCATCTCCCCACTGCAGAGGATCCCTGGAGTCCCAGCAGCAGTAACAGCAGCCAACATTTTGTGAGTGCTGACTGTATGCCAGGCACTGTTCTAAGCGCTTTAAATGTATACATTTACTTAATCCTCTCCAACACCCATGCAGATCGAAAAAAACACTACTTCCATCTTGCAGAAGCTGGTGCCCCAGGCTGTGAGGGGCAGCCGGAACTGCACGCCGGGGGGTCCCTACAGTAACTGCTATCCCTGCACTGCTCCACTGTCTCCCACCAGTGAGGGGGACTTTGTCAAATGTTTCCTGCAGTTTATAATACCTTAAAAATGTTTTCTCAAGTATAAAATGTTAACACTGAATGTGCTTTTTCAAATAATGAGTTTCTCTTAGAGACTCTGATACAACCTTCCTCATCATAACTCATTGAGTTAGGACTTCAAGCTCCTCCATAATAAAAGAAAGCAAACACATATGGAATTTCTCTTTGGTCTCTTGCAGTTACGTCTTTATTTATTTTAAGGATCTGAGAAAAATACTGTCAAAAAAGTTAAAGCTGAAAGTGGTGGTGCATGCCTGTAATGCCAGCTACTCAGGAGGCCGAGGTGGGAGGATCGCTTTAGGCCAGGAGTTCAAAACCAGTCTGGGAAACACAGTGAAATTCTGTGTCTTAAAAACAAAAGAGGAAATTTAAATATTATTGAGAACCAAAAGGTAGGAAGTTTTGACTTCAGAAAGACGGTTCTACAAATGAAAGGAAAAGCGGCACCAAAACCCACATTTTGATATTACCCTGGTGGAAATGAAGTGCTCTGTGAATTGAACCTTCGAGAAGCAGACCAAAGGGAGGCTGAGGGAAGAAGAGAAACACAGATCATTACTATTAATACTACAAATGCAAATTGCCCTTTACGATGCTAAATGCACGACTGCTGCTCCTGGTATGTGGTATAAACCACTGCATGACAGCCTGCCCATAGAAACACCTAGGTGAGCAAAAGTACAAGAACATCGCTTACAGCTACCGGTTATATGTGTTGAGATCAGTTTGCCACACCATCTACAAGCGCCTCAGACCAGAACCTCCTGCCCACTAACCATGCCTTGACTAACTGCCCAGTAGGTTCAGACCCTGTTCTGTGTCCAAGTGTGGGAGCAGCCTCCAAGATGGCGCTGCTGAGCCCCACCTCCTGCTATTCTTACCCCATCGGCCCACTGGGAGTGGTCTGTGTGTCCGACAGCTTGTGACAGACGTGCTAGCACATGGGTTCTGGGATTAGGTGATAACCAACTGGGACTTCCATCTTGGATGCCCGCGCTCACCCTCTCTGATCACTGGCCCTAGGGCTGCCCTGCTGTAAGCAGCCCTACCTAGAGGTCCACGTGGCGGGGAACTGGGCCTGTCGCCAACACCCACAGGAACGACCTTGCAGGTGGATTCTCCAGCCGCTGGCGCAGCGGAGTCTTGAGATAACTACAGCCCCTGCAGACTTGCTTGCTGCAAGCTAAGACCCTGAGCCAGAACCAGCCACCTAAGCTGCTCCTGTGTTCTTGACTCTCAGAACTGGTGTGAGTTAATAAATGTTTTAGGCTGCTAAGTTGTGGGGTCATTTCTGATGTAACCGTAGATAACGAATACCAGGAATACACCAGGAAACAAAGACATTCAGTCTACTGAGAAGACAGGGGCTCAAAGTAAGTGCTTAGGTGTAAAAAGCAGAGAACGGTTTCTCAATAATCACTTTTAACTCAGCTATAATTTACACACCATAAAAACCACCCTTTTACAGTTCACCCATTAGCACTGGCTCCCCATTTGCGTTTCCTCGGCTGCTTTCTCCTCTCCTCTCCCATTTGGGCTCCTGGGGCTCAACCCTTGGCCTTGACTTCTTTTCCGCCCACAGCCATTCCTCTGGTGACTGCATCCAGTCCGATGGATTTAAATGCCCCCAATGTGCTGGCGACTCCCAAGTTTACAACTCCAGCCAGGGCGTCTCTCCTGGATTTGCATGCCCACCTGTCTATCTGCCTTAGCCACTCATGTCTGACGTGCACCTCACACCTCCAGAGGTTCCTCATTTCTTCCCATGCCTGCTTCTCCCACACTCCTCCCTCTCTCATGAGGGCAACTTCATCCTCCCAGTTGTTCAGGCCCCAAACCTCCATCAGTTTTGACCCTTCTCTCGCACACTACTCAGCCAACCCATTCAGCAAATCCATCTCACTATTAAAGACTTAGTAGGCTTCTGTACCTAATTTGCTTCTAGCTTTGTCTTTGGGTCCACAGGGAACAAACACTCTCCCACAGGATTTCCTTTAGATCGTCCTGGAGACTGTGACTGTGGACTTCCATCCTGTCTCCTTTGCTTACTCTTCAAGGCCTCAGCTGCTCACTGTTTTGGTCATCTTGTCTCTACTCACTTCACTGTGTGTCTTTCTCTCTTAACGCGTAAGTCTATACTTGAACATAGCATTGCAGGGATGGTTTCATGTAGGTAGGCAGAATGGAGTAAGCCCCACTGCTTTTGTAAAAACTTTCCTGCCTACTTAAACCTAAGTTTTATTATGGAAAATGTCAAGCATACAAAAGTAAGGAGAACAGAATAGTGAACTCTCTCTCAATTATCCCTTTCCAGGTTCAACAGTTACCAACTCACGGCCCATTTTGGCATCTACATTGCCTCTGGCCCAACTCTGATTATTATTACTTTCTTAATAGACTTTATTTTTTAGTCAGTTTTAGTTTCACACCAAAATTGAGTGGAAGGTACAGAGAGCTCCCATATGTCCCCTGTCCATGTGCCCATAGCTTCCTATCGACATCCCTCACCAGAGTGGTACAATCCTTACAATTGATGAACCTACATTGACACATCATTGTTATCCAAAGTCCATAGTTTACATTAGGGTTCGCCCTTGGTGGTGTACATTCTATGGATTTGGACAAACTTATAATGACATGTATCTACCGTTATATCATACAGAATAGTTTCACCGCCCTAAAAATCCTCTGAGCTCCACCGATTCATCCTTTTCTCCCCCAATCCCCTTACGCCCCATCTATCTTTTTACTGTCTCCTTAGATTTGCCTTTTCCAGAATGTCAAAGGCTACAAGATGTAGCCTTTTCACGTTGGCTTCTTTTACTTAGTAACATGTATGTAAGTTTCCTCCATCTCTCTTTATGACTCATTTCTTTTTATTGCTGAATAATATTCCACTGTATGCATGTGCTACAGTTTATGTAACCATTCATCTCCTGAAGGACATCTGGGTTGCTTCCAAGTTTTGGGCATTATGGAACAATTCTTTTAATATTGTCCAATATAGAGTTAGATCCAGTTTTTCATTTTTGGGATCATGGTGAGACATGAGACCCAGGTTTAAAACATATGTAAACACTCGTGCACACAAACACACACGCCAACCATTTTCAGGCAGAGATTTATAGAGTTTTTAACGAATATAACCCTTATGGAGCCTCGTATCAGCTCAGTGCCTTAAATACGGCTGTTTCTTTTGCTGAATGAGTTCAGATTAGGCGAGGATATCCATCATCATTTTTCAGACCGGCTCGCAGCCTGGGGGCAGTGGTTCAAGCACAGGCTTTGGAGCCGAAATGACTGAGCCTGAAGCACTCTTCCTCCACTTCCCCGCTGTGTGACCCTGGGCACGTTACCTAGCTCCTCTGAGCCTCACTCTGCTCCCCCATAACATAGGAGCTATACCAAAGTTCAAGGGCTATTGCCAGTATTCAGGCTACTAACTGAAGGAATCAGAATCTGAATCTGGGTTTCCCCTAAGGGAGGAGACCACGCCTCATATTGTCTTATGTCCAATTTCTGCCTCCAAAGAAAGAAGAAGTAAAAACTAAAAGGCAGAAATGAAATCCAGGCCGGGCGCGGTGGCTCAAGCCTGTAATCCCAGCACTTTGGGAGGCCGAGATGGGCGGATCACGAGGTCAGGAGATCGAGACCATCCTGGCTAACACGGTGAAACCCCGTCTCTACTAAGAAATACAAAAAATAGCCGGGCGAGGTGGCAGCGCCTGTAGTCCCAGCTACTCGGGAGGCTGAGGCCGGAGAATGGCGTGAACCCGGGAGGCGGAGCTTGCAGTGAGCTGAGATCCGGCCACTGCACTCCAGCCTGGGCGACAGCGCGAGACTCCGTCTCAAAAAAAAAAAAAAAAAGAAGAAATGAAATCCACAGGCAGACAGTCCAGCGCTGCACCCTGAGCCTGGTAGTTAAAGATCCACCCCTGACCTAATTGGTTCTGTTATCTATAGATTACAGACATTGTACAGAAATGTACTGTGAAAATCCCTATTTTGTTTTGTTCCGATCTAATTACCGGTGCATGCAGCCTTCAGTCACGTACCCACTGCTGGCTCAATCAATCACGACCCCCTCACACGTACCCCCTTAGAGTTGTGAGCCCTTAAAAGGGACAGGAATTGCTCACTCGGAGAGCTCGGCTCTTGAGATAGAAGTCTTGCCGATGCCCCCGGCCGAATAAACCCCTTCCTTCTTTAACTCGGTGTCTGAGGACTTTTGTCTGCGGCTCCTCCTGCTACACCCCGACTCCAAAACCCGTGCTATATTCACCACAAATGCGATCAACACACAAGGCACCAGGTCGGACCCAGGCACATACGTGGCGAGACCGCAGGGAGCAGCGCTCGCTCTGCGTCCTCCCTTCCCCCCTTATCCCGGGTCTCACCTGCTCCAGGCCCCGAAGGTCTCAGGATGCTGCGGCTGCACGCGGACACCAGCCGCCCTAAGGTGACCGTCAAGGGGGATGCTGCCATGGCGGCCGCCATTTTCCCGCAGCCTCGACCGGAAACGGAAACGACGCGAAGCGCGTGCGTAACTCACGGGCCCGTCGGGGAACACAGATCGTGCTGTAACACCTGCCGCGCTGTAACACCGGCCCGGCGCGGAAGCTGGACGTCGGCGACCGGGGCCCCGACTGGCGGCGGCGATGGCCTCGGCGGCTGTGGAGAGCTTCGTGACCAAGCAGCTGGACCTGCTGGAGCTCGAGAGAGACGCGGAGGTGGAGGAGCGCAGGTACGGGCGGCCGCCGGCGCCGCTCCCTCGCGGTTGGTCCCGCCGTGCCCCGGGCAGGGTCTCCGAGGGGCTCGGCCTCACAGTCTAGGGCGGGAATTTCGTCTCCGACCCCTGGAGTCCGGGTCAGGGACCGTCTGTCCCCTGCTTGGCCACCTCCCGAGTTGTCAGTCTCATCACCTCCCGGGCAGCGCGTTCCGTTTTGGGCCTAAGGAGACGCACTTTCATTTCTCGACCCGAGACCCCCCTAAGCTAACACTCCTGGGCCCTGGCCCCGACCCCAGTTCCACCCGCAGCGGGTTAGCAGCCCTTTCCCTTGTTCATTCAGTAAACATGGTTTGCGCCCCTTCTGGGCCAGGCCCCGGCAGCGTGAGTCAGGTGCACTGGCTGCCCCCGATGCGGCCAACGGCGGGCTGGGCATGAGCAGAGTCCCTTCCCCTCCAGCGCGTCCAGGGCCGGCTGCGTGCGTGTGGCGGGGAAAGAGCCTGGAGGAGGAACGCTCTTCCCTGGGGAGGGTCAAGGTGGATTCAGGAGGAAGTGGTGCCTGAAGGAAAATTGGAGTTCAGCCGGTGGATGCGGGGTGGGGTGGGGAGCCAAGTGAGAGCCGGGCTTGTTTCCGAATGGGACTATTTATTTGTCCAAAACAACCAGAGCTAACATTTATATACTTTCCATGCGTTAATTCCTTTACACCTCATCCCATGCCAACCCTACAATGTAGGTTTTTTATTTTTTAGACAGTCTCGCTCTGTCGCCCAGGCTGGAGTGCAGTGGCACAATCTCAGCTCACTGCAGCCTCCACCTCCCGGGTTCAAGCGATTCTCCTGCCCCACCCTCCTGAGTAGCTGGGATTACAGGCATGCACCACCACGGCCGGCTAATTTTTTTGTATTTTTGGTAGAGATGGATTTCACCATGTTGGCCAGGATGGTCTTGATCTCCTGACCTCGCGGTCTGCCCACCTTGGCCTCCCAAAGTGTCGGGATTAGGGACGCTAGCCACCGCGCGTGGCCGCAGTGTAGGTTTCTATTACTATCATTTTCCATCTAAGGAGATGGAGACAGAGAGGGGTTAAGTAACTTGCCCCAGGGTGACACACTATAGCCCGATTTGCTGTCAGGCAGTCTGCTTCCAGAGTTTGCAGTCAGCCATCTGTCGGTAGGATTTGTCTGAGATGCTTTTGATCATGGCAATAGAGAACTTTTGCAGTTATGTTGACTTTATTAGAATCCCAGCTGCTTCATTTATGGCTGTGTGACTTTGCGGGTTCTTTCTCTGAGCCTTACTTCAACTGTAAAACTGGGATGATTCCCACCTCACAGCCTTGCTCTGAGAATGAAACGATCCCCTGTCAGTCAGGTGCTCAGCACGGTGTCAAGGACAGAGTCAGCCCCCATGGCAGTGGCTCTTTCTGAGCATGCCGAGCAGACTGGCAGGGCGAGCCTGGGAAGGCCCTGGCTAAGGAGCTAGTCTTCTGTTCTGTGTGTGGAGGATGGGCCATCAGCGGGGTTAAGCAGGCGAGGGAGGCGAATAGATTTGCATTTTAGGAGGATCTCTTGGGTCTCCTGCTTTTGATTGGACCTGAAGAAGCCAGAGGTAAGGTAGTTGAGAGGTTCCGTTTAGTCCAGGTGAGCAGTGATGCGAATTTGAACCGGGGCTGTGGCGGCCAGGATGAGAGGCAGAGAAGTCCAGGTGGAAATGGGAGGGGCCTGATAGGACTTAGTGACAGATGGGAGTAGAGAGGGGCATGCCGATTGAAGGATCTGTCTCAGGTACCTGGGAGAAGGGTTGCGGCATTAACTACCCTAGGGGGATATAGGAGGAACGGGATTGGGAGTGGGGCAGATTCAGAGTTCCATTGGGACATACTTAGTGCCCGTGAGTAGATCTTTTTCTGTGTTTCTTTCCCTTTTACTTTTTCGGGTGGGTGGAAGTAGAAATTGGTGAAAATCCTGAAGCATCAATACCGGGTATCTTCCAGGTCCTGGCAGGAGAACGTCTCTCTGAAAGAGCTCCAGAGCCGAGGCGTGTGTTTGCTGAAGCTCCAGGTATCCAGCCAGCGCACTGGGCTGTATGGACGGCTGCTGGTCACCTTTGAGCCCAGGCGATGCGGGTCTGTGGCAGCTCTTCCCAGTAACAGCTTTACTTCTGGTGTGTGCGTATTGACCTAGACAGACATTGAAATTTACTGGCATTCAGACCACGAATTGTACCCTCATAAAGACTGGATTACAGTGACCAGTTGGAGAATAAAGCATTGCAATGAAGAGCTCTTAATCAGAAGTCCAACAATTGATGTGGGTTTTAGTTGTCTAGATCAGCATTGTCTAAAACGGTAGCCATTAGCCATACGTGGTCACCGAATGTTTGAAGTGTGGCTCGTGATTGCTGTAGGTACAGAATACACACCAGATTTGGAAGAGTATGTTAAAAAACAATTGGGATTATCCTGAGTAATTTTTCTGAATACTGATTATATGCTGAAATAATAGTTTTCGTATATTGGGTTAAATAAAATATATTGTTATTAAAATAATTTACCCATTTCTGTCTTTTTTTTTTTTTTCTTTTGAGACAGAGTTTCGCTCTTGTTGCCCAGTCTGGAGTGCAGTGGCATGATCTCAGCTCACTGCAACCACCACCTCCCAGGTTCAAGTGATTCTCCTGCCTCAGCCTCCCGAGCAGCTGGGATTAGAGGCATGCGCCACCTCGCCTGGCTAATTTTGTATTTTTAGTAGAGACAGGGTTTCTCCATGTTGGGTCAGGCTACTCTCGAACTCCCAACCTCAGGTGATCCGCCTGCCTTGGCCTCCCAAAGTGCTGGGATTACAGGCGTGAGCCACTGCACCCAGCCTCTTTAAAATTTTTTAGTATGGCTACTAGAAAAGTTAAAACTACACGTGACTGGGTGCCTGTAATCCTAGCACTTTGGGAGGCCGAGGTGGGTGGATCGCTTGATCTTAGGAGTTCAAGACCAGTCTGGGCAAGATGACAAAACCCCATCTCTGCAAAAAATAGAAAAATTAGCCAGACGTGGTGGTGTGCGCCTATAGTCCCTGCTACTTGACGGGCTGAGGCAGGAGGATCGCTTGAACCTGGGAGGTTGAGGCTGCAGTGAGCTGAGATTACGCCACTGCAGTCTAGCTTGGAGGCACAGTGAGACCCTGTCTCAAAACAGAACAAAACAAAAAACAAAAACAAGAAAAAACTACATGTGACTCTCATTATATTTCTATGTAATGGGCAGCCTTGGTCCAGCTAGTAAACATGCAGTGTGTGTACTTCTGTATTCCCAGCCCTTTCTTGTGCCAAGCATGCTTTGGCTAAACTTGTGCCAGCCTGGTTGGAAAGGAGGGGCAGTTCGAAGAAACTTCTTAACCACACCCCTGGGACGCTTGTGTTGGACAACCACGACCCTGGAAGCCTGGAGGAAGCAGCGGTGCCAGGGCCGTACTTTTTACTAGGAAAGTGTCTCTGCCTTGTTTTGGTGGTGACAGAGTTTTAAATTTCGTATTTTGATTCCATAGACTTTTGCCCAACAATTACTGGAATACCGACTGGGTTTGGAGATGAGATGAGGGTACTGAGAGAGGAGAGGGCCAGGAGGGGAACCTGCAGGTTGGAGTCAGACCTGAGCAGAGTTGGAGATTTTTTTTTTTTTTTTTTGAGACAGACTCTCACTCTGTCGCCCAGGCCGGAGTGCAGTCGTGAAATCTTGGCTCACTGCAACCTCCACCTCCTGGATGCAAGTGATTCTCCTGCATCAGCCACCCGAGTAGCTGGGACTGCAGGCGCCTGCCACCACGCCCGGCTAATTTTTGTATTTTTTTAGTAGAGACAGGGTTTCACTATATTGGCCATGCTGGTCTGGCACTCCTGACCTTGTGATCTGCCCGCCTCGGCCTCCCAATGTGCTGGGATTACAGGCGTGAGCCACTGTGCCCGGCTGAGTTTGAGATCTTATGCTTACTAGTTATGTGACCTAGAGTTAGTTATTCACCTTCCAAAGACTGGGAACAGCAGTACCTTGTAGCTTTGCCATCAAGATCGAAGGTGTGTGCAGGTGGTTTGAAAACTCTGAAATGCAAAGGTAAAAATGTGTATTTATTAGTAAGTGTGGAGTGCATGACCTAAGAGGTTAATAATAGTTCATAAACAGTAAGTCAGAAGAAGCAGCGTTTATATAGAAAAGTAGCACACTGAAATTTTGGTTGTTGATAAAGCTGTTGATCAGATTCAGGTAGAGTGGTTATCTGTTCCTTTTCTGAGGAGCAGGCTTAAGTCTCAGTAGCTCAGAAATAGACATCCAGAGGCCGGGCGCGGTGGCTCAAGCCTGTAATCCCAGCACTTTGGGAGGCCGAGACGGGCGGATCACGAGGTCAGGAGATCGAGACCATCCTGGCTAACACAGTGAAACCCCATCTCTACTAAAAAATACAAAAAACTAGCCCGGCGAGGTGGCGGGCGACTGTAATCCCAGCTACTGGGGAGGCTGAGGCAGGAGAATGGCGTAAACCTGGGAGGCGGAGCTTGCAGTGAGCTGAGATCCGGCCACTGCACTCCAGCCTGGGCGACAGTGCGAGACTCCCTCTCAAAAAAAAAAAAAAAAAGAAATAGACATCCAGAAATGTGGGGCTCTATATAAGGCGGCTTGTGGAAAAGTTGCAGTAGGGCTGGGATCCTCTGTCTAGGCCCGTAGCGGCCCCTGTGCACAGAGCCTCTGTCCTGCGAGCTTGTTGCCACCTACTCTTTGTAAATTTAGGAAAGGAAACGTGATTCGATGTACAGATGAAGCTCAGTGTCTAGATTTCAGACATGGGGAATACATGGAGTGTGAACAGGTGTGGGTGACCCGTGCTTTTATCTCAGAGTGGGTTCTGTTTCAGTTATAACTGCCTATGTTCTGAGTGATGAAAATCTGAGTCAAGCTGGCTTAAGCAAGAAGGGAACGCATCAGTTGTTGTAACTTGAAGGCTGACTTCGGGACCCAGAGGAGCGCGCCAGGACTCAGTTTCTCTCCATTTCTTGACTCTGCCGTCTTTTGAGTTTTTGGGTTTTTTTGGTTTTTTCCTTCTTAGACTCCAAGTCTTGCTCTGCTGCTCAGGCTGAGTGCAGTGGCACAATCTTGACTCACTGCAGCCTTGAACTCCTGGGCTCAAGTGATCCTTCTGCCTCAGTGTCCTGAGTAGCTGGGATTACAGGCGGGAGCCTCTGTGCCTGGCTTGTGTTGATTTTTGTCTCAGGTGCCTCGTGGTAGCAGTTCTAGCCCCTAATCCTCTCAGGTCTCCGGTCTCGCTGGAGAGACTGAGTATCTCTATCCAGATGACCAAGCACAAGTCTCAATACATCTCAGGCCTCTCACTTGGCCACATGCCCATCCCTGAAGCAGTCACTGTGGCCAGGGGGCATGTGAAGCACTGAATGGCTGAAGCGTGGATCAGGGGAAACCCCGTGACTCACCTGACAGATGGGAGACACAAGACACTTGTCATAGACAGTAGGAAGGGCTGTGCTGCGTGGCCATTTTTGCATGGAATGTTCTTTTCCAGATGTGCTTGTGGCCCTTGCTGCTTTCCACGTCCACCCGGCTCCCCACAGAGGCCCTTCCTGCACACTCTTTCTGGAATAGTGTCCTCATCCCTCTCCATCCCCTTCCTGTGCTTTATTTTTCCTTAGAGCACTTAGCGCTGATATAGATAGCTGTGTTTGTTCTTTCTCTCCTCCCTGACGTGAGGGCAGGGACTGTCCTTACTCGTAGCACTGAACAGAGCCAAAACAGTGCTTGGTACACAGTAGGCACTTTAAATATTTTCCTGAGTGTCTTGCTTGGTTTGAATAGTTCATTGATCTCAAGTCGAGTTTCTTATATGATTTAGGTGTTAAACTTTTTTTTTTTTTAACTGTTTGTGATTGCATTTAGTAAAGAAACTAACAAAGATAAAATATTTGAAGTATGCTGGATTTTATTACATAAAATGGTATTGAACCTTTCCCCAGTGTCTTGCCTAACTGAGTCTTTGTGTTTCGCAGGTGATATAGTGGGCCTGTACGATGCTGCTAATGAGGGCAGTCAGCTGGCCACCGGAATCCTGACCCGGGTCACCCAGAAGTCGGTCACGGTGGCCTTTGATGAGTCCCACGATTTCCAGTTGAGTTTGGACCGAGAGAATTCCTACAGACTGTTAAAACTTGCCAATGATGTCACTTACAGGCGACTGAAAAAGTAAGTGGATGTGACTGGAAATCCTAAGTACCATCTTCCTTCAACATAGCTAACTCATTCCTACCATGCCTGTCGCACAAAAGAGAGCGACAGGTCCGGGTGTGGGCGTGGCCTTTTTGTGAGTTGGCGGCACCTTTGGGGCAGAGGCTCAGCCACTGAATTGCTGGTGTTCTAATTTTCGTTTTCTCCCTCGGCAGAGCTCTGATTGCTCTAAAGAAGTATCATTCTGGCCCAGCCTCCTCACTCATAGAAGTGCTCTTTGGCAGATCTGCTCCCAGTCCTGCCAGTGAAATACGTAAGAACTTTTGAGTTTTCTTTTTTGGTTGAAATCGCTACCGAAAGTATAGAGAACAGTGTGACCTTGGGCCGTTTTAATAAGAGTTTGAGAAAGTATGACTAGAAGAAATCTCCCTGAACATCTTTGTAGAAATGTCTCAGAAGGCCTTGTATGAACTGGGCTGTCCTCCTCATACTCAGTCCTAATGAAGTAGCTCATTCCATTGAGGTTTTTTATTTATTTATTTTTTATTTTTCTGAGATGGAGGCTTGCTCTGTCACCCAGAGTGGAGGGCAGTGGTGTGATCTTGGCTCACTGCAACCTCCACCTCCCAGGTTCAAGTGACTCTCCTGCCTCAGCCTCCCGAGTAGTTGGGACTACAGGTGCCCACCACCATGTCTGGCTAATTTTTGTATTTTTTAGTAGAGGTGGGGTTTCACCATGTTGGTCAGGCTGGTCTTGAACTCCTGACCTCAGGTGATCTACCTGCCTCAGCCTCCCAAAGTGCTGGGATTACAGGTGTGAGCCACCGCGCCCGGTCTGTGCACTTTTTATGTCCTTCGCGGTTCTTGGAGAATGTCATTTTTGAGAGGAGTTTGTTGTCCCATCCAGTTACTGCCCATGATTTGGCAGATTTAATGTGAGTATTGGACTTGGCCCATTTGTAAAGCAATGGCTTTGGCCAAGCCTCAGGCAAGGGTTTCCCCACAGCTATTTTCTTTCTTTTTTTTTTTTTTTTTTTTTGAGATGGAGTCTTGCTCTGTCACCCAGGCTGGAGTGCAGTGGCCGGATCTCAGCTCACTGCAAGCTCCTCCTCTCGGGTTCACGCCATTCTCCTGCCTCAGCTTCCCGAGTAGCTGGGACTACAGGCACCCGCCACTTCGCCCGGCTAGTTTTTTGTGTTTTTTAGTAGAGACGGGGTTTCACCGTGTTAGCCAGGATGGTCTCGATCTCCTGATCTCGTGATCCGCCCGTCTCGGCCTCCCAAAGTGCTGGGATTACAGGCTTGAGCCACCGCGCCCGGCCTCCCCACAGCTATTTTCTATCATACTGTGCTAGGCAAGCCAGTGTTGTGTTAGCTTCAAACATGCAAGACTACTTCTAGCGCTCTTTCAGTGTGCAGTCCCTCAAGATGTCTTATTTTGTAAACACTCATTTTCTTTTTGCATTTTCCTTTGGAAATTCTAAATGCACTCACATTTCAATAACACTTTATTTCTATGAAATATTTACTGAAGGGCTCCTTTGCGTCAGAAACTGAATTAGAAATGTATGTACTGTGTCTTAGGGACTCTGGAATAGCCTGGCTATAGTATGGGAACATGGGGTTCGATGGCCTGTTACTAGCTCCACACCCTGCCATCCTCCATGTTGGCTTCAGTCTCACAAGTCAGGGTCAGCAAACACACTTTGCTTATGAGCTGCTCCTCATCCAATAGGTGTCTCTGTGTGGTGGGCACCGTGTAGCGAATGCCGTGGCTGCAGGGCTGAGCACAACAGCACCTGCTCTCAAGAGCACAGCATAAGAAGCAGGTCTTGGCCAGGCGCGGTGGCTCACGCCTGTAATCCCAGCACTCTGGGAGGCTGAGGCGGGTGGATCATGAGGTCAGGAGATCGAGACCATCATGGCTAACACGGTGAAACCCTGTCACTACTGACAATACAAAAAATTAGCTGGGCGTGGTGGCACTCACCTGTAGTCTCAGCTACTCGGGAGGCTGAGGCAGGAGAATCGCTGGAACCCGGGAGGCGGAGGTTGCAGTGAGCTGAGATCTTACCATGGCACTCCAGCCTGGGCGACAGAGCGAGACTCTGTCTCAAAAAAAAAAAAGCAGGTTTTTAGTCTTGGTTGTGGAAGATTCAGAATAGAAACACGATCCTAGAATTTGTTAATCATTTTTTTTGTCATTTGTCTCTTTATCATTTTATGAGCACTTAAAAGAGGAACAATATGTTAGACACGAATATGCTCTAGGAAACATTTCCTTCATTCCTGTTACTCTAGAGCAGGGGTTGGCAAACTTTTCCCATAAAGGGATGGATTGTGAATGTTTAGACTTTGTGGGCCATGTCATAGCAGCAGCCAGCTGTAGATGGTATGTAAATGAATGGGCGTGGCTGTGCTCCAGTGAAACTGACCAAAACAGGCAGCCGACTGGATGTGGCCCATAGTTTGCCGATCCCTGTTCAAGGAGAAACCTTGTGAAAATAAAGCGGACTTAATTTTGTGTTGATTGGATTGCCCCTGGGGAGGTCCAGTACGTTCCTGACAGGCATCACTCATCCCTGGGGGCGCACACTCTGTGAGGAGGAACAGTCACAGAGCTCCCCAGAGCTCCTGAGTCTCACACTGCTCTCTTTCCACAGACCCGCTGACATTCTTCAACACCTCCTTGGATGCCTCCCAGAAAGAAGCGGTTTCATTTGCGCTGTCGCAGAAAGAACTTGCCATCATCCACGGACCTCCTGGCACTGGGAAAACCACGACTGTGGTTGAGATAATTCTTCAAGCTGTGAAACAAGGCTTAAAGGTGGGCAGTGCACACCACTTCCCTGTCAGAGCCCGTCAGCTCCTGGTCTGTTGTGTTCAGTGGGTGCTCAGCGGCCTTCCAGCTCAGTTCTGGTGAGACGGGTTGAGAACATTGCTGAGCATTTATTGGTGGAGCGTTGGACTGGCCCTGTTTGGTTTCCAGCAGCCCCGTGAGTCTTGGGGAGCACGCACAGGCACCACAGCCTGGGTTGTTGAGAAAGGCTCCTGGAGCCCTCTGAGGCGTGGCAGCCTTAGTGTCGGCCAGGCCTTGGCCCGGGGTTTATTTGCTCACCATGCTTGCTGTGCTCGCGCTCCTCCGTGTGCAGGCCCATGCAGGGGCCTGGAGTTGACCCGGGCCTGGTCTGTGCCCATCAGGAACTCAGCTTCTGGTTGAGGCGTTAACGGCTAATCAGATAGTCTGGTTAATGGATATGATGCACATGTCTAGTGCACAGATGACTGATTTTCTGAGATGTGGAATATAATACTGTACATTATTATTCACTTACATTTTTAATTTATTTTTATTTTTATTTTTATTTTTATTTTCCAGTCACCCAGGCTGGAGTGTGGGGTGCAGTGGCGGGATCTTGGCTCCCTGCAACCTCCACCTTCCGGGTTCAAGTGATTCTCTTACCTCAGCCTCCTGAGTAGCTGGGATTATAGGTGCGCGCCACCATGCCTGGCTAATTTTTGTATTTTTAGTAAAGATGGAGTTTCACCACCTTGGCCAGTCTAGTCTCAAACTCCTGACTTCAGGTGATCCGCCTGCCTCGGCCTCCCAAAGTGCTGCAATTACAGGCATGAGCCGCCGTGCCTGGCCCAGTTACATTTTTAAGGACTGAGAAAGGACCTTTTATCATCATCTGCCTCAGCTTGAGTCATTATGGATCTTGGCACATGGAGAGCTTTTTGAAAAACCTTTCTGGTTTATAAAAATGTTGGATAATGATGAGAATTGGAATAATGGCCAGTTTTGTAGGTGGACGTTTACTGGGTGCCGCCTATCACCAGGCATCCTTCTGAGCACCCTTTTAATCCTCACTGAAACCTTGTGCCAAGGCAGGTGGTTAGTGGCCCCAATTTGTAGACGAGGAGGCCGGGCGCGGTGCCTCATGCCTGTATTCTCAGCACTTTGGGAGGCCGAGGCGGGTGGGACACCTGAGGTCAGGAGTTTGAGGCCAGCCTCGCTAACATGGTGAAACCCCGTCTCTACTAAAAATACAAAATAATTAGCTGGGCGTGGTAGCGGCCACCTGTAATCCCAGCTACTCAGGAGGCTGAGGCCGGAGAATCTCTTGAACCCAGGGAGGCGGAGGTTGCAGTGAGCCGAGATCACACCATCGCACTCCAGCCTGGGCAACAAGAGCGAAACTCCATCTCCAAAAAAAAAAAAAGACGAGGAAACTGAGAAACAAGGTCAAGTGCCCAGCACTCAAAGTGGCAGAGCCAGCAGTGGAACTTGGGCAGAGCTGCAGGGAAGCCTGCCACTTGCTTAAAAGATTATGTCCAACAGTTTCCCTATGAATGAGTCTTTGCACATGTTCGAAAACTGGTAAGAAAAGATGACTTATTGAAAGGGAGCAGATTGGTGGTTTTAATTGGGTGCCGACTATTCACTTAGAGTGAGCCAAGACACACCTATGTGCTTGCTTCTGTGGAGATGTGCCTTGGGAGGTGATGCCAGGCGTGGGGAGTGGGTGTCTGAGCCTCCTTCCTGAGCTGCTGTTTGTCTTGAGCTTAAGGGTCTGTAGGGACTCTCTGCCTTCTCTGCTGGTTGCCACCTACTCTTTTTTTTTCCCCCCAGAGGTGGGGTCTCACTGTGTTGTCGAGGGTGGTCTTGAACTCTTGACCTCACGCCTTGGCCTCCCAAAGTACTGGGATTACAGGCACGAGCCACCGCACCTGGCCAGGATCTCACTTTTAATAGTGGAGCTGTGGCCAGGCGCGGTGGCTCATGTCTGTTATCCTAGCACTTTGGGAGGCCAAGGCGGATCACTTGAAGCCAGGAGTTTGGGATCAGCCTGGGCAACATAGCAAGACCCATTCTCTACAAAAAATAGAAAAAATTAGCTGGGCATGGTGATGCATGCCTGCAGTCTCAGCTACTTGGGAGGCTGAGCCAGGAAGATAGCTTGAGCCCAGGAAGTCACGAAACACCAGGAACATGGTCTAGGTCTTGCTGCTCGCCACACAGAAAGCCAGTTACTGAGGATGAGTATTGCCAAGGAAGAGGCTTTAATCAGATGGTACAGCCAAGGAGATGGGAACTTATCCTCAAACCCATCTCCCTGACTGACTAAAACTAGGGGTTTATATAGCAGGGAAGAAATGTAGCAATGTGTAAGAAACAGGAACTAGGGAGGGCAAGGAGGCACCGCACCTGTAGTGGTCTGGTGATTTTCAGATCTTTGATACTTTTTTGAGAGGCCTAAATGTCCTTTTCTAAGGAAGGAACTCACACAAATAAGTTTGAAGCTTTAACAGCAGATGGTCAATTTCACTTTATCCAAAAACAACTGTCTGAGACTCTTGAGCCGGTTTCTCCATGATCCTGCCACTGCACTCCAGCCTGGGCCATACAGCAAGACCTTGTCTCAAAAAAAAAAAAAAAAAAAAAGAAAAGAAAAAAAGAAAGAAAGAAAGAAAAATATAGTGGAGGTTCGGGAGACAACTCTGAGTCCATTTGAAACGGGAAGTTCCCTTGTCTCCGTCTCAGGGTGTGTGATGGGGTGTGGCTCGCTGCTTCAGTGCCCCGCTGCTCAAACCTCTGGGGAAGCATACAGACAGGCAGGCTGTGGGGCTCCGACCTCATGGCAGTGTCTTGGGGTGGATGTCTACAGCTCTGTGTGTTACAGGGTGCTCTCTCAGTTTGCCGTCTGTAGGCGGCTTATGTTAACCAGCTCAATTAGTTCCCCTTCCTTATCACAAGGACAGAGGGCTTTCTGTATTCCGGGTTCTTGTCTTGGCGTCCCGGAAGAATCGGATCACACGTGGGTTTGGAAAATGAATGCAAAGTTTGATTGAGTGCACGCGTGTGCCTGCCCTGCCCTTCTCTCTACCTTTAAGGCTTTTTGTTGTTTTAGTGTCAATGTCAGTGGTTTGATTACAAAGTAAATGACCAAATCCTAACTTGCGGTTCCCAGGTTCTGTGCTGCGCCCCCTCCAACATCGCGGTGGACAATCTGGTGGAGCGCCTGGCTCTGTGTAAGCAGCGGATCCTGCGCCTGGGGCACCCCGCCCGCCTCCTGGAGTCCATTCAGCAGCACTCCCTGGATGCGGTTGTAGCGCGGAGCGACAGCGCCCAGATTGTTGCCGACATCAGGAAGGACATTGACCAGGTCTTTGTAGGTGTCATGGCCAGTGTCCGCGTGAGGCGTGGGCTTCTGATCCGCAGTCTTTTGAAGGAGCAGATTTATCTACATTCCTCTTGCTCTTCTCTCGCTTCCGTCGATTCCTTTAATAATTTAAAAAATGGGGCTGCCTTTTTTGTTTTTTTTTGAGACGGAGTTTTACTCTCATTGCCCAGGCTGGAGTGCACTGGTGCAATCTCGGCTCACTGCAACCTTCACCTCCCAGGTTCAAGCGATTCTCCTGCCTCAGCCTCCTGAGTAGCTGGGACTACAGGTGCGTGTCACCATGCCTGGCTAATTTTTCTATTTTTAGTTGAGATGGGGTTTCGTCATATTGGTCATGCTGGTCTTGAACTCCTGACCTCAGGTGATCTGCCTGCCTCGGCCTCTCAAAGTGCTGGGATTACAGGTGTGAGCCACCACACCTGACCTTTTTTTTTTTTTTTTGAGATGGAGTCTCGCTCTGTCACCCAGGCTGGTGTGCAGTGGCGCTGTCTTGGCTCACTGCAGCCTCTGCCTCCTGGGTTCACCTCACCATCCCAAGTAGCTGGGACTACAGGCATGTGCCACCACACCCAGCTAATTTTTTAATTTTTAGTAGAGACGGGGTTTCGCCTGTGGGCCAGGCTGGTCTCGAACTCCTGACCTTAAGTGATCCACCCGCCTCAGCCTCACAAAGTGCTGGATTACAGGTGTGAACCACTTCGCCTGGCCAGGGCTGCCCATGTTTGATAGAGAATTATACTTAGCATTTAACAGAGACTCAGCTGTCTTCAGAGCACTTGGTTAGTAGGTGTGAGGAATTGTAAAGAAAACATTTTCCAGCCGGACGCAGTGGCTTACGCCTGCAATCCCAGCACTTTGGGAGGCCAAGGTGGGCAGATCAGTTGAGGGCAGGAGTTTGAGACCAGCCTGGCCCACATGGTGAAACCTCGTCTCTACTAAAAATACAAAAATTAGCTGGGCGTGGTGGCGGGCACCTGTAATCCCAGCTACTTGGGAGGCTGAGGCAGGACAATCTCTTGAACCTGGGAGGTAGAGGTTGCAGTGAGCCATGGTCACTCCACTGCACTGCAGCCTCGGTGACAGAGCAAGACTCCATCTCAAAAAAAAAAAAACCAAGCAAACATTTTCCTGGGTGTCTTTCTGTCTGGTCCTATTATCTTCCTAGTAGTGGCAATGGGAGAAACGTAGCTTGAAAATAAACATTGAAAAAACCGGCATCCTCCTAGTGCTTTCCGTTCATTTCACCTTTCACCTCCTTGTGAAAGAGGACGCCAGTCGACTGAAGAAGTAGGGCAGTGGTGGGTTCATTCCGTTTGAGAGGGCCTTTTCCTCCCAGCCCAACACTTTTAAGCTCTTTGGTTCTCCCGTGTACACTTTGCTGTAGTGTCTGTGCTCATGTCCTGTCCTGTCTGCTCACTGTCAGCATCTGCACCCCTCGATATCCTAGCCCCGGAGGAGTGATGGCAGCAGGCAGGGTGCTGGGAGCCAGTCTTTGCACTAATGTCTGTGCTCACTTCTTGTCCTGTGTGCTCACTGTCAGCACCTGCACCCCTCGGTGCAGGAGTGATGGCAGCAGGGAGGGTGCTGGGAGCCAGTCTTTGCTGTAACGTCTGTGCTCATATCCTGTCCTGTGTGCTCACGGTCGGCACCAGCACCCCTCAGTGTCCTATCCTCAGAGGAGTGGCGGCAGCAGGGAGGGTCCTGGGAGCCAGTGTTTGCTATGGGCCTGTGGCGTCGAGGCTGCCTGGGTGGCAGCGTGGGGATGGGCCACCTACTGGGAGGTGGAGGAAGGATAGATGCATGTCACGCAGGTTTGAGGTGGCGGAGGAATATGTGTGATGTTGTTTGCTTATCACGAATGTAGGTGATTTCATTTCCTGATGAAATTGGTGCTTTTGGGGATTTTCTTTCTCTGTAAATTATGCACAGTAAAACACTTTCTATCACCCCTGCCAAAACTCCATCCCCCAAAGTAGAAATCACAAATAACGAAAGGTTACATTTTTTTTTTTTTTAAGACAGAATCTTGCTCTGTCACCCAGGCTGGAGTGCAGTGGCATGATCTTGGCTCACTGCAACTTCCGCCTCCTGAGTTCAAGCAATTCTCCTGCCTCAGCCTCCCGAGTAGCTGGGACTACAGGCACGCGCCACCACGCCTGGCTAATTTTTTGTATTTTTAGTAGAGACGGGGTTTCACTATGTTAACCAGGATGGTCTCGATCTCCTGACCTCGTGATCTGCCTGCCTCAGCCTCCCAAAATGCTGAGATTACAGGCATGAGCCACCACGTCCAGCCAGTTCCATCTTTTTGAGATATTAAAGTGAGGTTTTGATTATGGGTTGAAAAATTTTTTTAATCTCTTGAAAAATGTAGAATAATATGTGAAGGGCTGGGCGCAGTGGCTTAAGCCTGTAATCCCAGCACTTTGGGAGGCCGAGACGGGCGGATAATGAGGTCAGGAGATCAAGACCATCCTGGCTAACACGGTGAAACCCCATCTCTACTAAAAAATACAAAAAACTACCTGGGCGAGGTGGCGGGCACCTGTAGTCCCAGCTACTTGGGAGGCTGAGGCAGGAGAATGGCGTGAACCCGGGAGGCGGAGCTTGTAGTGAGCTGAGATCTGGCCACTGCACTCCAGCTTGGGTGACAGAGCGAGACTCCGTCTCAAAAAAAAAAAAAAAAAGGAATAATATGTGAAGCTCTTCCATTCGTAAGCTCCTACAACCCAAATCCTGAGGTGGGCAGGCACTGTTTCTTCCCCAGGATCAAATGCCTTTGTGCAGGGCAGGGCTGCTCCAATTTCTGGTCTCCTTGGAGTTAAAAACGTGGTCTCTTTCCAGGACTTAAAATTTCCCTTCCTGTGACTTCAAGGCAAGTAAGGATGTAAGGTGCTTAGTTGTGTGTGTGTATCTGCGTCTTTTTCAAGGAAGGTTTCTGAGTGTTTTTTAAGGAGCTTATTGAACTAGACCAAATGATGTAAATAGAAGCACTTCATAAATAGAGTTGAAGAAGTACAAAGTTGGATTGAAATACGTGTATCTTCTTTGTTTTTCTTTATAGGTGAAAAACAAAAAGACCCAGGATAAGAGAGAAAAAAGTAATTTTCGAAATGAAGTTAAGCTGTTAAGAAAAGAACTGAAGGGGAGGGAAGAAGCAGCTATACTTGAGAGCCTCACTTCGGCAAACGTGGTCCTTGCAACAAACACAGGTGAGGGGGCATCTCCATCCTGCCCGTGTGGCCTCAGAAAAGGAGTTGGGGTGTGTTCCCTCTTCCGTTTTCCGGAAGAGTTTGTTTAGAATTGGTATTTCTTTCTTAAAAGTTGGGTAGAGTTCACTGGTGAAGCCCTCCGTATCTGGAATTTTCTTCAAAGAGAGGTTTTGAACTACAAATTCAACTTCTTCAATAGATAAAGGGCTGTTCAGGTTCTCTTCTTCCATGAGCTGGTAGCTTTCAAGAAGTTTGTCCATTTCATCTAAATTGTTGAATTTAGAGGCATGAAGTGGTTCCTAATATGCCCTTATTCTTTTACTATCTGCAGAATCTGTCATGATATAACCTGTATTATTCCTGATACTGGTTTGTGTGTTCTTTTTTTCCCTGCTCTTCTGGCTGGAGGATTTTTTTTTTTTAATTTAGATTTTATATATACATATATATGTATTTTAAGAGATAAGGTCTCTGCCAGGTGCAGTGGCTCACACCTGTAATCCCAGCACTTCGGGATGCCAACGTGGGTGGATCACCTGAGGTCAGGAGTTTGAGACCTGCCTGGCCAACGTGGCAAAACCCCGTCTCTACTAAAAATACAAAAATTAGCCAGGAGTTGTGATATGCACCTGTAATTCCAGCTACTCTGGAGGCTGAGGTAGGAGAATCGCTTGAATCCTAGAGGCAGAGGTTGCAGTGAACCAAGATCGTGCCACTGCACTGCAGCCTGGGCGGAGAGTGAGACTCCACCTCAAAAAAATAAAAACCCCAAAACCAAAAAAACAAAGCAAAACTAAAAAACAGACAGGGTCTCACTATGTTGCCCAGGCTGGTCTCAGACTCCTGGGTTCAAGGGATTCCCCTGCCTCAGCCTCCTAAAATGCTGGGATTTTAGGCGTGACCCACCCCGTCCGGCCTGGCTGGAGGTTTCAATTGATCTTCCCAAAGAACCAGCTTTTGCTTTTTCTCTGTTGTTTTTCTGTTTCATTTATTCCCACATTAATCTTTATTGTTTTCTGTTTTCTTGGCCTTGTTCTTTTTCTTGCTTCCTAATGTAGAAGCTGAGATCATTGATTTGAGACCTTTCTTTTTTTCTGATACAAGCATTTAGCTCCATAAATGTCTCCCTAAGTACTGCTTTTGTGGCATCCCACAAATTCTAATATGTTATATTGCATTCATTTCAAAATGCCATCTCATTTGCCTTTTGGTTTTTTAGAAATGTTGTATAGTTTCCAAATAGTTGGGAAATTTCTAGACATCTTTCAGTTGTTGATCTGCTTTCTCTGTAGGTAATATATGACTGGGCCTTGCTCTGTTACCCAGTTGACAGTGTCTGCTGTTTGTTCTTTGTTACATTTTCCTCCTCTTCCGCTTTCTTTTCATTAATTAATTGAACATTTCTTTTTTTTTTTTTTCCACATAAGTTCTCACTATGCCCCATGATTAAAGATTTCTTAGGATTTTATTTTTATTTATTTATTTATTTTTAAAAGATGATTTGTAGCAACAAGTTCTTGCTATGTTGCCTAGGCTAGTCTCGGACTCCTGGACTCAGGGGCTCCTCCCACCTTGGCCACCTTGGTGCTGGGATTATAGGCATGAACCGTCATGCCTGGCCTATTTTTGTTTTTGTTGGCTTGTTAGCTATATATCTTTATTTGATTCTTTCAGTGGTTACTTTAGGCCTTACAGTATGTGTCTTTAAATCATCATAGTCTATTCATATGCTGCTTCACATAGAGTATAGAGCTTTATGATTGCAAGCTAACATTTCTCTCCTCTTAGCATTTTGCTTTTGTCATTTATTTTTCTTATACGTATATTCTAAACCTTACAATACTTGTTTTAATGGTGAGTTATCTTTAAAGAGATTTAAATAATAAGAAAAGTATCTTGTGTATTTGTCCATGTAGTTACCACTTTTGGTACTTTGTTTTTTTTGGTTTAGGTGGTGTATTTCCATGTGGTATCATTTTCCTTCCACCTGAAAGGCGTCCATGATCATTTCTTGTAGTGTAGGTCAGCCAGTGATGAAGTCTAACAGCTTTTATATGTCTGAAAATAGCTTGATTTCACCTGCAGTTTTGAAAGATATTTTTGCTGGGTGAGAATTCTAGATTAACACTTTTCCTTGCAATATTTTAAAGATGTCGTCCGCTGTCATCTGCCTGAGTATTTCTGAAGAGAAATCTGTCATCCGTATCTTTGTGCCTTTGTATATAATGTGTCTTTTTTCTTCTGTCGGCATTTAAGATTTTTTCGGCTGGGTGCGGTGGCTCACGCCTGTAATCTCAGCACTTTGGGAGGATAAGGTGGGTGGATCACCTGAGGTCAGGAGTCCAAGACCAGCCTGGCCCACATGGTGAAACCCTGTCTCTACTAAAAGTATAAAAAAAATTAACCAGGCGTGGTGGCGGGTGCCTGTAATCCCAGATGCTGAGGCAGGAGAATCGCTTGAACCTGGAGGCGGAGATTGCAGTGAGCTCAGATTGCACCACTGCACTCCAGCCTGGATGACAGAGCCAGACTCTGTCTCAAAAAAAAAAAAGAAAATGATGCTTTCTTAATCACTGGTTTTAAGCAATTTGACTACAATTTGCCCTGGTGCTGTTTGCTTCATGGCTGGTTGGTTTTTTGTTTTGCTTTTTTTTTGAGGCAGAGTCTCACTCTGTTACCCAGGCTGGAGTGCAGTGGTGCTATCTCCGCTCACTGCAACCTCCGCCTCCCAGGTTCAAGCGATTCTCCTGCCTCAGCCTCCCGAGTAGCTGGGATTACAGGCGCCCAGCACCTCACCTGGCTAATTTTTGTATTTTTAATAGAGACGGGGTTTCACCATATTGGCCAGGCTGGTCTCAAACTCCTGACCTCATGATCCGCCTGCCTCGGCCTCCCAGAGTAGTGGGATTACAGGCGTGAGCCACTGTGCCCAGCCTCATGTTTTTTAAAATTGTGGTGAGAACACAACATGAGATCTACCCTCTTAAATGTTTAAGTATACAGTATAATATTGTTAGCTACAGGCATCGTGTTGTGCAGCGGATCTGTAGGATTCATCTTGCACAGCTGAAGCTTTATACCTGCTTATTGCTGTTTCTGAGTTCACTCGTTTCCTTCTCACATGCCTAATCTAACATCTGTCCCGTCCAGTGTAACTTTCATCTGACATCCAGAAATAAGATTTGAGTCTTTTTATATCTTTGACGTTTTTACTTAATTTTTTAACATTTGGAATACAACTGTAATAACTCTTTTTTTTTTTTTTTTGAGACGGAGTCTCGCTCTGTCGCCCAGGCTGGAGTGCAGTGGCGCGATCTCGGCTCACTGCAAGCTCCGCCTCCCGGGCTTACGCCATTCTCCTGCCTCAGCCTCCCGAGTAGCTGGGACCACAGGCGCCCGCCACCTCGCCCGGCTAGTTTTTTGTAGTTTTTAGTAGAGACGGGGTTTCACCGTGTTCGCCAGGATGGTCTCGATCTCCTGACCTCGTGATCCACCCGTCTCGGCCTCCCAAAGTGCTGGGATTACAGGCTTGAGCCACCGCGCCCGGCCTGTAATAACTCTTTTGAATGTTCTAGACTATTATTTCTATTGCCTGTGACATTTTTGGTCTCTTTCAATGAACTGTTCCCCTCGAGTGGTTGTGTTTTCCTACCTTTTTGCCGGCCTGCTAGTGTTTGTTTGGATACCGGACATTGGGGATTTTATGTTGTTGCATGCTGAGTATCGAATATTTTTGTATTGCTAAGATTTTTTTTTTTTTTTGAGAAAGAGTGTCTTGCTCTGTCACCCAGGCTGGAGTGCAGTGGTGCAATCTTGGCTCACTGCAACCTCCGCCTCCTGGATTCAAGTGATTCTCTTAACTCAGTCTCTAGAGTAGCTCTGACTACAGGCGCGCATTACCATGCTTGGCTAATTTTTGTATTTTTAGTAGAGGTGAGGTTTCACCATGTTAGCCAGGCTGGTCTCAAACTCCTGACCTCAAGTGATCTGCCTGCCTCGGCCTCCCAAAGTGCTGGCATTGGTGTGAGCCACCACGCCCAGTCTCCTATAATATTCTTGCGCTTGGTTTTAGGAAGCAGTAAATTTGCTTGTAAACAGTTTAACCTTTTGAGTTTTAACTTTTGAGATGTGTTAGGGTCTGGATCAGTGCTTAGTCCAGGGTTAATATTCCCCTGTACCTAGGTGAGACCCTTTGAGTTTTCTCCCCACTACACCCTGCATCATGAGATTTTCGAGTCTGACTCATGGGATTAGGTGCTATTCCCAGCCTCATGTGAGCACTGGGCACTTTTCTCTCATTGTTTGGGATGGTATTTTTCCCAGGCTTGGAGTAGTTTTCTTGTAAGCATGTGCTAATCACAATACCCGAGGGAGCCTGTCTGCAGATCGCTAGGGTTTTTTCTCTCTGTGTGGAAATCTCTTTGGCATTTTGTCCTGGAAACTGCCTGCATTGGTCTCCACAGATGCTCAGCCTTGTCTCCTCAACTCAGGGAGCCTTCTAGGCTCCACCTGGCTGCCCCTTCTCTGTACTCTCTCCTGGAAACGCGAGGCAGAAAACGGGGGCAACTCCAGGGCTCACCTCCTTTGTCTGTCGTTAGTCAGGGGTTACTTTTCTTTGTTACCTGTTGTCTAGTGTCCTGAAGGGTGTGGTTTCGCTTATTTAAAAAAAATGTTAAATAGCTGGCGGGGGCAGGGGGTGTTATTTGAGATGGGAGAGTAAATGCAGTCCCTGCTGCTCCATCCAGGGCAGAGGTGGAGGACACACACTCTCTCGTAGCTGGGAGAGAGCACTCCCATTACAGAGCCGCGCGCCTTGTAACTGTTGTGGGAATCTTGTCAGCTGCCCTTTTGGGGTTTAGGAATGTGTTTGTGAGACCTCTGGGTTGTTCCTGTGTGATAATAGTACCACAAAGGTAGCAGCTGAAAACATCCCACGTTTATTATTCTACAGTTTTTCTGGGCGGAGAGCCCAGGCCCGGCTGAACGTGGTGCTCTGCTCAGAATCTCATGAGGCTGCGATGCAGGTGTCAGTGGGGGCTGCAGTCTCATCTGAAACTTGCCTGGAAAGGATCTGCCTTCAGGCTCATGTGGTTGTTGGCAGCATTCAGTTCCCTGTGGGTTCTTGCTGGGTGTTGGCTGGAGGCCGCTCTTAGCTGCCTGCCCCGTAGGCCTTGCCAACGTGGCTGCTTGCTTCCTAAAAGCCAGCAAGAGACACAGTCTCCTAGCACAGTGGGTTATCGTCTTAATGTAATGTTATTGAGGATGCCACATCTCATCACCTTTGCCCTATTCTGTGGATTAGAAGCAAGTCTCAGGCCCCACCCATACTCGAGGGGAAGGGATTATATGCAAGATGTGAATACCAGTGGCCAGGATCCTGGGGCATACCTTAAAGCAAGCTTGTCCAACCGAAGGCCTGCAGGCCGCATGCAGCCCAGGATACTTTGAATGTGGCCCAACACAAATTTGTAAACTTTCTTAAAACATTATGAGATTTGTGTGTGTGTGATTTTTTTTTTTTAAAGCTCATCAGCTATTGTTAATGTTAGCATATTTTATGTGTAGCCCAAGACAATTCTTCTTTTAATATGGCCCTGGGAAGCCAAAAGATTGCATATCCCTGCCTTAGAGTCTGTTTGCTACAACCTCTCAGCTGTTGGACTGCTCTAAGGAACAGAGTCCAGGTTCTTTTTTTTTTTTTTTGAGACAATGTCTCACTCTGTTACCCAGGCTGGAGAGCAGTGGTACAATCTTGGTTCACTGCAGCCTCTGCCTCCCGGTTTCAGGTGATTCTTGTGCCTCAGCCTCCTGAGAAGCTGGAATTGCAGGCACATGCCATCATGCCCAGCTAATTTTTTTTTTTTGTATTTTTTTGTAGAGACAGGATTTCACCATGTTGGCCAGGCTGGTCTCGAACTTCTGACCTCAAATGATCTGCCCACCTTGGCCTCCCAAAGTGCTGGGATTACAGGAGTGAGCCACCACACCTGGCTAGGTTCTAATTGGCTTTATAGTTATTGCTTTATCCAGTTGTATTTTAAATCAGACAGGAGAAAAAGAGTCACAAGCAGCAAATACATTTATGGGGTCTTTTATATTTACCCATGTATAGTTGCCTTTATTTCTTCATGTAGATTTGAGTTACTATCTTCAAGGGACTCGCTTTGGTGTTTCTTGAAGGGCAGGTTTGCTGTGGCAGATTCTCTAAGCTCATCTTTATCTGGACATGTCTTAGTTTCTCCTTCATTTTTGAAGGATAGTCTTGCTGGGTATAGAATTCTTGGTTGACAGTTTTTTTCAGCCCTTTGAACGTGTCATTCCGCTGCCTGCACAGTCTCTGATGGGAAAGCAGCTATTGCTCTCATTGAGGGCTCCTTATATGTGACAGGTTGCTACTCTATTGCTGCTTTCAAGTGTTGTCTTTTGTCTTTTGAGGGTGTGATTATGATGTGTTAGGTGTGGATCTCTGTGAGTAAATTACGTGGAGTTTGTGGAGCTTCTTGGATGTTTAGATTCATGTTTTTCATCAAATTTGGGGAGTTTTCAGCCATTATTTTTTCAGGTATTCTTTCTGCCCTTATTCTACTGTCCACTCCGTCTAGAACTCCCATTATGAATCCGTTGATTCACTTGATAGTGCCCCACAGGTGTCTGAAGCTCTATTCATTTTCCTCCAATTTTTTTTTTTTTTCCTGATCTTCAGGCTGGATCTTCTCAATGGATCTCTCTTCATGTTTGCTGATCGTTCTGTCCTGTTGAATCCTTCTAGTGAATTTCAGTTATACTTTTCAACTCCAGAATTTCTGTGCGGTACTTTTTTTTTTTTTTTTTTTTTTTAAGATGGAGACTTGCTCTGTCACCAGACTGGAGTGCAGTGGCGTGATCTCAGCCCACTGCAACCTCTGCCTCCCAGGTTCAAACAATTCTCCTGCCTCAGCCTCCTGAGTAGCTGGGTCTACAGGCGTGTGCCACCACGCCCAGCTAATTGTTGTATTTTTAGTGAGACGGGGTTTCACCATGTTGGCCACGATGGTCTCTATCTCTTGACCTCATGATCTGCCCACCTCAGCCTCCCAAAGTGCTGGGATTACAGGCATGAGCCACCATGCCGGCCTCTGTGTGGTACTTCTTAAAAAATTATTCCTGTCTCTTTATTGATATTCTCTTATTTGGTGAGACAGTATTCTCATACTTTATTTCTTTAGACTTGGTTCCCTTTTGCTGTTTGAACATACTTAGAATTGCTGATATTTCAAGTCTTTGTCTAGTAAGATCAGCATCTGGGCTTTCTCAAGTATCCGGTGTATTTATTTATTTAATTTTTTGGAGATGGAGTCTCACTCTGTTGCTCAGGCTGGAGTGCCATAGTGTGATCTCAGCCTGCTGCAACCTCCATCTCCTGAGTTCAAGTGATTCTCCTGTCTTAGCCTCCCGAGTAGCTGGGATTACAGGCGTCTGCTACCACGCCTGGCTAAGTTTTGTATTTTTAGTAGAGATGGGGTCACCATGTTGGCCAGGCAGGTCTCAGACTCCTGACTCAGGTGATCCACCAACCTCTGCCTCCCAAAGTGCTGGGATTACAGGCATAAACCACCACTCCTGGCCTCAAGTATCTGTTGATTGCCTTTTTTCCCCTGTATATTGGCCATATTTTGATGACTGTCTACGTGCCTTGTAGTTTCTTGTTGAAAATGAATCATTTAACTAATAGAGTGTGGCAACTCTGGAAGTCAGGTTCTCTTCCCACCGCAGGGTTTGTTGTTATTGCCACTTGTTGTTTGTTTAGCGACTTTTCTGGACTAATTCTGTAAAATCTGTATTTTTTGTCTTTTGTGGCCACTAAAATCTAATATAGCTTAGTGGCCAGCTAGTGATGAGACAGAAGTCCCCCTGAACTCCTGGAGCCATAAATGCCCCAGTCTTTGCTGAGTGGCTCTGTGTGTGTGCTTGAGCATACCCCCACCACAGAGCCGGGCTGTTCGTGACTCTCAGCTTTCACTTCCTGTTTGTGCAGTGCCTTGAGCTGAGCCACAGGTGAGAGCTGAGGGCCTCCTGAGGTCTTTCGTGAGCCCTGTGCATGTGTGTGGTCTTCTAGATTCCCAGGAATATGTTGGAGCTTTTCAAAGCCCCCTGAGGATATCTCATTCCCCAGCTTAAAACTTTGTTTGGTTATCCTATCATTTGCTCCAACCATTACTTCCTTTCTTAGAAAACTATGATGTTCAGCAGCTACCTCTGGTTGTTTTTGACAGACACCACCAGGGAAAAGGCTGTTTGCATCACACGAGCTCAGATAAAGTCTTTTGAGTGTGGTCTACCAGAGGATTCCCAGACAGATAAGATAAGCACAGTTTCAGGAGTGGGGATTTGCAAGAATGCCAACCCTGTTCTGCACCCCCGGGGCTGCCAAGTGCTGATTTTCACCCTGACTTCAGGCTGAGGGTTTCAAGGCTGCCATAGGATGGGGAGGGATGGCTGGGAATAGGGCAGGTTTCAGTGTCATGGAGCTCCCATGCTGACGGGGATTCAAACGCTTTTCTGGAATGAACATTTCCCTGATTGCTGCAAGCCTTTGGCGAGTTTCCAGAGTTCTGAGAAAGTTGATTCTGACCATTTGCCGATGTCGTGTTGCTTTCGTGGAGGAGAGAATTCTCAGAGCTTGTGAGAATCTCTTTGCTGACATCCTTCTCTGGCTTCAAGGACAGCACTTGCTGGAAATCAGGAGGCACCCCCAGAGCCCCACAAGGTCAGCTTGTGGCCTGTGTGGCCTTTCTGTTCCCTCCTGGTTGTTGGGGAGCTAGAGTGAATTCCTGGAAGTGCTTCTCCGTCACGAAGTCTGGTTTCTCTCTGGACTGTGAAGTCATGTCTGTGACCTAAACATGTCTCTCAATTATCCAAAGCCCAGTCAAGTTCTGTCTCCCCTGTGGGTGCTTTTGCTAGCCATCTCTGGAGAGTCAATCTTCAGAAATTTCTCAGTGTCTGTCTTCATCATGGCATTATGTACATATCATTAGCATAATTCACTCAGATGGAAGACAGAAAGGGTGGGAACTAACATGGATCACATTTGTGGAAACCTGCCTTCTCGTGCCGGGCACTTTATATATGTTGTCCTTTGTGGTGCAGTCGCATGACATGCAGCCGTTGTCCGTGTTTGTGGATGAGGAAACAGGCTTGGGGGTGGGAGGCTCGCCTAGGGCCCCACGCTGTTTGCTGGAGATGGCGTGGGCCCGAGTCCTGCTCACCGGCTGAACTCTGCACTCTGCCGCTCCACGTCCCAGGAAGGAAAAGCTGCCACAGTGGATTTGTGTTGCCAAATGCGTGGAGGCTTTTCTCTGGGTGAGCGGCCAGCAGTTGATTGTTCTGTATGTCCAAGAAAGTCACCTTAGAGGAGAATTAGGTTCTACATTTAGAAAATAATTGAGTTACAATATTTAGAACTCAGACAGCGTCCCTTGGGCTCGGGGTCGCAGCCCCGAAGGGTGATTAATTTTGCCGATTGAAGGTCAGAAGGGCCTGTGGCCAGAGGACCCACTGCTTAAAACACAGGTGAGCTGGAACCATGAGTTCTAAAATGTCTTGGCCAAGTTTTTATTACAAGATACAAATGTATCCCACACAGTTGTAATACAAGCCTCGATGAAACCCCGGCTTGGTGGTGTCTCCTCTGGTGTGGCTGCAGCTGTTGGGAAGCAGCCGTGCCCCTGGAGACTCCTGGCTCCCTGTTTCCACCAGGTGCGTCTGCCGACGGCCCCCTGAAGTTGCTGCCCGAGAGCCACTTCGACGTGGTGGTCATTGATGAGTGTGCCCAGGCCCTTGAGGCGAGCTGCTGGATCCCCCTGCTGAAGGCCAGAAAGTGCATCCTGGCGGGCGATCACAAGCAACTGCCCCCCACCGTAGTCTCTCACAAGTAAGACCCCTTTGCCGCACGTGCCTTTCTCTGCCCCTGCTCGCCACCCCTTGATGCAGTCCTTCTAGGCTCAGCCAGAAGCCCCAGGCTCACCAGGAGCCCCTGCGGTGCCACCTCGGCGTGTTTCTCGGCACCGCTCCTACCCCGTCTTACAGCATTCATTCATCTGGACGTCAGATCTGTGAGGTCATGTGCTCCCTGAGGGTGGGGTCGCATCACCTTCATCTTTGTAGCCTCAGAACTGGACACAGGGCCTGGCACGTTTCTGGTGCTCCATCCCTGCTTGTTGAGTTGAATAGCCCCTCACGAACCAGGCAAGTTTGATGGTAGAGTGCCGTGAGAGCCGTGGGCTGGGCTAACTGGCCTCTGGATGGATGTGGGTTCTTAGGTTCTTTAGTCTTCAATCTGTAGACACATCCCTGGATGGAGGGCATCCAGGGCAGAGATGCAGCAAACCACAATTCTGCCCTGTGGAGACACCTGAGCCCTGATGCAGTGGCCTGGCCCAGGCTGTCTTGGTGGAGAAAGTGCTGCCCACCCCTGGCCCCCTCTCACCCCTCCCTGTACTACCCTGCGCTCACTGCTCCAGCCACACAGGCCTCGCTGGCCCCTCTGCCTGGGCCACTCCCGCCTGGGTGTCGTGGGCGTGCCCTCCCTCCGCATGAACCCTCTGCATGGTATCCCTTGACTGCCCTTACACGAGGCCTGTGAACAGGCCCTGGCACGTGGACTGTCTCTGGACAAGTCCCTGTTCAGAAAGTTGTCCCTGAGGAACGAAACACTTCAAGACTCCTGCATCCTGGCCCTTACTTCCACTGGGGGAAGATTGGTTTCTTCTGATTTCTGTTGCCTTTTGAAGCACTTCTCTATTTCACTGTGGGTGTGTAGAAGCAATGAACTCAGAACTTTCACTGTTTCTGAGGACCAGAAAAAGATGTGCAAGAAAGCCTGTCGAGTAGAATCTCATCAAAGGGGAGTGGGCGGCGCAGGAGTTTGTGGATATGTAGAGAGAGGTGTCAAAAATACTGCTTGAGAGTGAGCTTTGGGAGGAAGATGTTGGAAATAAAGACGGTGGAAGAAAGGGGAGTGCTGGGGAAAGGTGCTCTGAAAGATTGTCCTGATGGGAGACACGTGGGGATCTAGAGTGGAAATGTTACAGGATCTCCGGGTGTCGATTTTTCTGGCTGGAAACCTCTGTGGCCGCAGCACCTTTGCCCTAGTTATTGTCCTGCATCCAGGAAGAATGAGGTATGCAGATAAGGGAAGGGTGAAGAAGAGTTTTATTTAGTGTTAGAACAGCTCAGAGCTGCCCGCTCCTCTCTGTAGGCAGGTCATCCTGTCCAGTGTTCAGCTGTCAGCAGAGAGGAAGCCCTGGAGAGGGCGGCTCTTGTCTGCAGGCACGTCATTCCGACATCTCTGCAGTCTCGCTCCTCTGTGCCCTGTTATTGTCTCTCTGCCCTCTCTGTCCTCTGGCCATCCTCTCGCCTTCTCTGACTGAGCCCAGGGCTTTTATGGACCTCAGAGGGAAGGAAGTACATGCCAATTGGTCCTCGGGTGGCCATGGGCGGGCCTGGAAGAGGCACCATGAGTTCTCACTCTGGTCCACAGGTCTGGCAGCTCAGCCCCCAGGCCCTCCCTGGCCTTCCACCGTCCTCTTCCATCCAGGACTCTTGTCTGCCTCCTGCTGCCACTCATGGCCCCGGGGCTTGGCCACAATCCCACTCTGAGGTCGGAGTGGGTGCTGGGAGCCGAGAGAGGCCAGGCAGTGGAAGCAGACACCCGTGAGCCTTCAAGGATGGTGGGGGGTTGTCCTTCCTGGGGCACCTGAGAGTACGGGCTGCAGAGTGGGAGGGCAGCTACAGCTGCACCCAGGAGCTCCCGCCCCACCACCTCAGAAGAGGCTGGGCTCCCGCTTGTTCCCGGCTCCTGCCTGCTTCGTGGAGCAGGAAGCCCAGGTCTGCAGCCACAGGTCTGGCAGCTGCAGCTGCACCCGGGAGGGCAGATCCTGCCTGTTCCCGGCTCCCCTAAGAGCATGGGAAGGCTCCGATCCACAGCTGCTGCAGTTTGGGCGGCTGTAGCCCCACCCTCCTGGAGCAGGAGGCCTGGGTCTGGGCTGTCTGGGCTGCAGTGACCTCTCCAACTCAGAGGGGCGGGGCTCCCACTGGCTCCATGGAGTGTGCAGCCACAGCCAGGGTTCCCTGCTGCGCCGGCATGATGGCAACAGCCACTGCCATCAGAACCTCCCTAGGAGCAGGGAGGACAGGCGTGGGAGGACGCTTATTCAGTGGCTTCTTCCAAGGAGAGGTTCTCAAGATGTCCTTAAAGGAGGTCTTCGTCCTCGGGAAAGCCTTTGGGTGGAGGAAGTTTGGAACTGTGCCCTTGGGCAGGGACCCCGTTGTGTGCCTGGTGAGAGTAGGATGGTTTTGGGGGAGACGTTGGGTGGCGTTCCCTGGAGAGAGTAAGATGGTTTTGGGGGAGACGTTGGGTGGCGTTCCCTGGAGAGAGTAAGATGGTTTGGGGGAGACGTTGGGTGGCGTTCCCTGGAGAGAGTGGGATGGTTTTGGGGGAGACGTTGGGTGACGTTCCCTGGAGAGAGTAGGATGGTTTTGGGGAACACATTGGGTGGCGTTCCCTGGAGAGAGTAGGATGGTTTTGGGGAACACATTGGGTGGCGTTGTGCTGGGGGTTTTGGGTTTGCGGTCGGTACTGATGATCGCGTGCTGTTCTCACTTTGTTGGAATTAAAAATAGGTTAATCACAGAGGTCTTGTAAGTTTCCAGCGGGAAGGTCTCTGAAGTGGGGGTGGCACTGCCCCAGGGTTTTGGTGGGCTTGGTGAGCTGTAGTGGTGCAGAGGGTGGGCTCTGGCACCAGGCAGCCCGGGCAGGTCCTGGCTCTGCAGCTCACTAGTGGGGCAGCTGTGGGCTGGTGGCCTCCCTCTCTGTCTCACCCTTCTTACGTGTAACAGGGGAGTCATAACAGCAGCCACCTCATGAGGTTGTTACAAGGAGGAAGGGAGTGAATCCCCATCTGGCGCACCCAGCAGTGCCTGGCGCTGGGCAGTGCTCAGCCGCTGCAGCCGTCCCTGCTGGGAGTGGACTGCCGACAGCAGGAGCATGCTGGAGTGTGTTCGTTCCCTACTGTGGCTGTGACAAATGACCACAAGCTTAGTGGCTGACAACAGATTTTCTGACCTCCAGAAACGTCAATCTGGGGGTCAGATGTCCGCAATCGGTCTCCCTGGGTTAAAATCGAGGTGCGGGCCAGGCGCGGTGGCTCAAACCTGTAATCCCAGCACTTTGGGAGGCCGAGACGGGCGGATCACGAGGTCAGGAGATCGAGACCATCCTGGCTAACACGGTGAAACCCCGTCTCTACTAAAAAAGTACAAAAAACTAGCCGGGCGAGGTGGCGGGCGCCTGTAGTCCCAGCTACTCGGGAGGCTGAGGCAGGAGAATGGCATAAACCCGGGAGGCGGAGCTTGCAGTGAGCTGAGATCCGGCCACTGCACTCCAGCCTGGGCGACAGAGCGAGACTCCGTCTCAAAAAAAAAAATCGAGGTGCGGGTGGGGTTGCTTCTTCTGGAGGGTCCAGGGGAAAACCCATCTCCTGGTCTTTTCCAGCTCCTAAAGGCCATTGCTTGACTTGTCGCCCTTTCCTCTGTCTATGAAGCCAGCAGTGTTGCGTCCTCAAATCTCTCCCCTCAGTGGCCTTCTCTGTCTCTGACCCTCCTATGCCCCTCTTCTAAGACCCTTGGGTTATCACCCGGGTCATCCAGGGTTGCCTCCCTATCCCAGGATCCTTAACTTCAGCTCAGCTGCAGCGTCCCTGTTGTCCTATAAGGGAACATTCCCAGGCCTTGGCGATTGGATGTAGGTGCCTTTGGGGCCGTGATTCAGCCAACCCCGCTCCTTGGTGACTTTTGGGTTGGAACCCAGGGGAGAGTTGGGTCCTGAGGTTTGGGGCCTGTCCTCCTCACTTGCCGTGGTTCACACCTGGACTCTGGGGCTCAGGCCTGCCTTCCCCGTTTCTCCCTCCTGGGCGCAGGGCCGCGTTGGCTGGACTGTCGCTCAGCCTGATGGAGCGCCTGGCCGAGGAGTATGGCGCGAGGGCGGTGCGGACGCTGACGGTGCAGTACCGCATGCACCAGACCATCATGCGCTGGGCCTCTGACACCATGTACCACGGGCAGCTCACGGCCCACCCTTCTGTGGCGGGGCACCTGCTGAGGTGAGTAGCTCGGCCCCACCCCCCGCCCCATCCTTTTGCCCTGGCTAATCCTCTGCGTCACCTGTTTCTACACAGCAAGCTAAAGTGAAGCTTTCTGCATGAAAGTCGACTCTGAGGCTAGCTTTTTGGAAGAGAAGGTGGCCTTGCCCTGGAGAGCTGGGTCAGGCCCGCTGGCTCCCATCTGATGTCCTGATGTGCTCATTGTCCTCCCCCGCCTAGGCCTTTTCCTCGTGGGAGGGGTCGGTTCTGTTGGGTGGGGCCTCAGTGCTGCACTGTGGCCCCCCTGATGTGCTCGCTCTCTACCTGTGTGCCAGGGACCTCCCAGGCGTGGCTGCCACAGAAGAGACGGGTGTGCCCCTGCTCCTGGTGGACACCGCCGGCTGCGGGCTGTTTGAGCTGGAGGAAGAGGATGAACAGTCAAAAGGGAACCCTGGTGAGCTTGCTTGCAGACGGCCAGCTTTTTTGTTTAAACATTCCTCGAGCTCTTTAAAAATTAAAGGCATTTTAATTGCCTAATTCCGGGAGGAGCTGAGAGCAGTTGCTGATGGCGGTGGAAGGTTTAGAGCCCCACACTCCAAGAGGCTGAGCAGCTTTGTGTTCTCCAGGGTGAGCAGCCCGCTACTGGGTGAGATGGGCCTGGCAGCATTTCATGGCCTTCTCCTGAATGGTGGCCCAGCTCTGCCTGGCTGGTCTGGCCATGGGAACTGGCATTGCTCAGCTGACACCACCATCTCCCCAGTTCCACGTTGAACAGGATGCACGGCCATAGGAGTCAGAAGGCCTTCATTGCTGATGTGAAATTCAAGTTAGCTGGGCATGGCTGGTCCTGGGGCCCTGGGACACAGATGTTTAGCTCCCAGGAAGCCACCTGAGGCACAGTGGAGGATCAGCTGGCCATGATAGACAGAAACGTGCCCGAAACATGTGTTGGTGATGGATGCCCGCTCGGGGCGAGCCTGTGCTGCCTCGACCGTTTTTTCTTTCCCTCCAGGCGAAGTCCGCCTCGTCAGTTTGCACATCCAGGCTCTGGTGGACGCTGGTGTTCCAGCCCGTGACGTTGCCGTGGTCTCGCCATACAACCTCCAGGTGCGAGGGGCTCCTTTTGTCCCTCTGCAGAGCAGCTGGGGCTCACACAACCTAGAGGCTGAAAGGAAAAGGGTGATTTGCTGGCTGTGGTGACTGAAAGGTTCAGGGGTAGGGCCGACCTTATTGTGACTGGATCCAGGACCCACATGATGTCGTCAGGGCCGTTCTGCGTGTTCGTCTGCCCGCCCCGCCCCGCCCCACCCTGCCCCGCCCCGCCCCACCCTGCCCCGCCCCACCCTGCCCCAGCTGCCCTGCCCTGCCCAGTGCCCCAGCCTTCTGCACTGGCTTGTGTTCTGGCCAGACTTCCCGGGTGACCCCAGCAGCCTCAGGCTGACACAGCCCTTCCACAGGCAGCCCTAGCAGAACACCCTGTCCTTTTCTGGCATCTCCCTCAGGGGCCTCAGCCTTGAACCTTGTTGGTCTGGCTCAGGTCGTGTTCCCACGCGTGTCTCATCTGGCAGGAAAAACGTACCTGCGGGAGTGTGGGGAGGGTCTGTGGAAGTGGCCATCACCCTTCCTGGTGTGCGGGCATCACACACAGCGCTGTCTGAGGCTGGCGGCTGTCATGAGCCGAAAGAAATGATAAAACGCCAGCCACAGGGTGTCGTGTTGGCATCATGCGTGCCCGTGAGGAGGGCGGACGGGCAGCTTTTCCCCGTGGGGCTGCTGCAGGCTCCCCTCCCCAGGTCCTGGCTGTTGGGCGGCACGAGTCCCTCTGCTGAGCTGAAGGGCAGGGTCTTGCCGAGCTGGCATGGGGGTGAGGAAGCCACAGCCTGGCTGCTGTTTCAGGTGGACCTGCTCAGACAGAGCCTCGCGCACAGGCACCCCGAGCTTGAAATCAAGTCCGTCGATGGCTTCCAAGGCCGAGAGAAGGAGGCCGTGATACTGTCCTTCGTCAGGTCCAACAGGAAAGGTATGGAGCCTCGCCAGAGTCCTTTGGGGACAGCGCAGAAGTGCATTTATTAATTCAGGGGCATATTAGGTGTCTGCTGGGTGCCACACTGGTTTCTGCCAGTGTACTCATGGTGCAGCTTCTGTCCTCAGTAAGCTCACATCAGGCAAAGCATAGGCAAGAGAGTCTGCGGAGGCTCCGAGGCGTGAGTGTGCTGTCAGGGAGCAGGTGGCTGGGGTGGCAGCTGGGGGCGCAGGGTGGACTGGGAATGACCGGTTCCCCCTGCTGGGGAGGTGGAGCCCCCAGCCCAGAGCTGGCCCTTAGCCTCTGTGCACAGCGCCGCGGGGCGTGGTGGCCGTGGCTGTGGGTTCTGTGCCGCTGTGGGTTGTGGGCTTTCCACTCGGGACGAGAGTTGTTTCCAGAAGCAGGTTTAGTGAATGCGCTTTGTGAGACGTTCTCAGAAGGCAGAAAGCAGATGAGGCCTGCCTAGAAGCTATGGGGGAAAGCGGGGAAGGTGCTGGAAGGTTTCTTGTGCTTTCTCCCGGGTGCCACCTGCAGCCACACCCCAGACAGTCCCTGAGGCTGGGCTTAGGTGGAAGGAAAGGAGCGACAGAACCCAGTCGGGTTCCCCAGAGCCCCACTCAGTCAGCTGTGGCAGCCAGATGCCAGGGGAGATGTGGTATCACGGCGCCATGCGTGGCTGGGCAGCTGTGTAGATGGTGGGCCACGTGCAGGGGACCACACTTTTGGTGGTGGTTACTGATAAGAGCATAGGAGCCTGACTCTGTTTCTTAGTCTGAAACCTGCTTTTCACTCCCCTCTGGCCTTTTGTAGGTGAAGTTGGTTTTCTTGCTGAGGACCGGAGGATCAACGTGGCCGTCACCCGCGCCCGGCGCCACGTGGCGGTCATCTGTGACTCCCGTACTGTCAACAACCATGCATTTTTGAAGACCCTGGTGGAGTATTTCACACAGCATGGGGAAGTACGCACAGCCTTTGAGTATCTTGATGATATTGTCCCAGAAAACTATTCCCATGAGAGCTCCCAGGGTCCCAGCCATGCTGCCACAAAGCCCCAGGGCCCTGCTACATCCACCAGGACTGGAAGCCAGCGGCAGGAGGGAGGCCGGGAGTCTGCAGCAGCTGCCAGACAGGGCCGGAAGAAGCCAGCTGGAAAGTCTCTGGCTGCTGAAGCCCCATCTCAGCCCAGCCTCAACGGAGGCAGCCTGGAGGGAGTGGAGAGCCAAGACGGCGTGGACCACTTCCGGGCCATGATTGCGGAGTTCATGGCCAGTGATAAGACGCAGTTGGAGTTTCCACCTTCCCTCAATTCCCACGACAGGCTGCGGGTCCACCAAATAGCCGAGGAGCACGGGCTGAGGCACGACAGTTCCGGGGAAGGGAAGAGGAGGTTCATCACCGTGAGCAAGAGGGCCCCGCCGGCCCCGCGACCCCCAGCAGCCCCGGGACCCCCAGCAGGGACCGGTGGCCCAGCCCCTCTCCAGCCAGTGCCCCCCAGCCCTGCGCGGACGGAGCAGCCTCCCAGAGAGCAGCGTGGCCCAGACCAGCCTGATCTGAGACTGCAGAGGGTCAGGAGTGCGCAGGGGCAGCCCGCCAGCAAGGAGCAGCAGGCCTCAGGGCAGCAGAAACTTCCAGAAAAGAAAAAGAAAAAAGAAACCAAAGGTAAGTCAACTAACAAGAACATGGGGCAGTGTCCCCTCACTGGGGTGCTGGCCCCACTTGGAACCTGCCTGCCACCATCAACAGAAGGAAGGGCTTCCTCCGGGTGGCACCATGCTTGTGTCATTTTAGCTTTATTTTCAGTCATGCCACTCCCAGCTCCGTCTGGGCCCCCCTAGGTCAGCGATCAGGTCACAGGCACCTTCTTGTCCCGGAGCCTGTGTGGGACTCGGCAAGTAGGCAGCGCTCAGAGCATGTTTACGGCAGCGGGCGGGGCCTGGAAGAGCAGACGTGGACGGCTCCCTGGAGCCCCTTGGGAACGGAGCAGTCACGGGCTCCTGTGCCACGGTGGTCCTGGAGGGTGGGGGTCTTGCACAGTGACGGGGTGCACTTTGCCTGGAAGTCGTCCTGGGCAAAATGCTCAGAACCACAGGAGCTGGCTGAGCGCAAAACCATTCTTGCCCATTGGCCATGCGGAGTCCCTGAGTGGGCACTGCTCCGTTTGCCGCATCCTGCATTGTGCCCACCCCACATCCTGCATTGTGCCCACCCCACAGGAGCTGGCCAGGCATGCACTGGGAGTTGGCCAGGCATACGCTGGCCGAGCTTGTAGACCTGATCGGTCTTGGGGAACTCCTGCTGCCGCCATTTTCCTCAGCACGACCATGCAGGAGTTCCAGCTCGCATTGATTCATTGAATTCCTGAAGCGAAGCTCCACCAGCACATGCATGGCTTTGAAAGGGGCCTCCCAGAGCCTGGGGCTCCAGAGGAATTCACTCCAAACCCTTCCTGAGCAGCTACTGTATACCGCGCTTTGTGCTAGAGGACAGGACTGGTGCCACCCTTGCCCCCAGGCACCCACAGGGTGGCAGAGGGAAGACACGTGAGCTGCTTTTTAATTTTTTTTTGGAATTAATAGAGACGGGGTCTCACTATGTCTCTATGTTGCCCAGGCTGGTTTTGAACTCCTGGCCTCAAGCAATCCTCTTACCTCGGCCTCCCAGAATGCTGGGGTTACAGGTGTGAGCCACTGTGCGCAGCTGTGAATTGCTTTTGAAACCTTAAACAAGGGGCCAGTGTGGCATTGTTGTCTTTCCGTTTGCCTGAGTGACACGGGTCTTCTTCAGGACATCCGGCCATAGATCTGCCCACGGAGGAGGACTTTGAGGCCCTGGTTTCTGCCGCCATTAAGGCTGATAACACCTGTGGCTTTGCCAAGTGCACAGCCAGCGTCACAGCCCTGGGCCAGTTCTGCCAGCTCTGCAGCCGCCGCTACTGCCTCAGCCACCACCTGCCCGAGGTATGTCGGCCTCCGCTCCTGGGATCAGACAGTGGGGAGGGGTGGTGGGGTGCGTCTCCAGGAAGCAGACCCTGGGCAGACTTGTTCCAGTTGGAACAATTAGCTCATTAACGAGCTCCAGATACCTTCGGAAACAGAAATCAGACACTGACTCATGATCTGTTTTGAGCACATCAGGGCATAAGCAAACAAAATGCCTTATTTGCTGAGCTGCAGCCACGTTAGTGGGAATTCTGGGCAGAGGGAATTTTGTCCCAGTGTCCCTGGGTTCTGTCAGTGGCCTAATCTGGTCTGTTTGGGATAGGGGAGGTGGAAGGCAGAGCCTGCAGCCCGTGGTCTGAACTGGCCATGGCCTGGCTGCTGTGTCGTTCATTCTGAGCCTGGGTCGATGAGAACCCCCGGGACCAGGTGTGGGCTCCTGTGGGAAGCTGAGGTCTGAACCAGCCTTGTCCCTACCCTGGAGGATGCTGGGCCTGGTGGGGGATCTCAGTAAGAGACCAGTATACAGTACCAGGTATTGAGTGCTCCAAGGAAGGAAACCCAGGGCCAAGATGGCAGCAGGGAACCAACCCAGATGCAGCAGTCAGGGTGGGCTTCCTGGAGGAAGTGACACTGGGGCTGAGACCTGTGGTCCAGAAGGTGGGATCTGGGCTGGGGAGAACAGGGCCAATGGCGGGTGGGCAGGCAGGCTATCTACCCTTAGAACATGCATAAGGCCTCAGGCACAGTCAGGGAGTTGGGAGTAGCGTGTAAGGCAGGATAGCTGGAGTTGCAGCTGGGCAAGGCCTGGCAAGCTGCCTGGAGGCGTCAGGCCTGATCTGAAGGCAGTGGGGTACCCTGGAGGGTGTCAGCAGGGCTGTGATGTCACTGGTCTTGGCTGCAGTATGGATTAGGTAGGCGGAGGCTGGGAGGCAGCGGGAAGTGGCTGCAGGGACTGTGTGGTCAGTCAGGGTGGTGCCATTTCCTGTGTGCACACTCGGGAGCTCCCGCCACACCAGGGTACAGACCATCCTGCTGCCCTCCTACCAAGCAGCCTGCAGGGTGAAGGATTGACATGGCAGGAGGAGTGGTCTTCTCTGTTGGGGTGCCTGTGGCCCTCCACCTCTTTGATGGGCAGAGCTGCAGGGTCTGTCTCCTTGTCCCAGTGAGCTCAGCGCTGATTCTTGTGTCCTCCCCAGATCCATGGCTGTGGTGAGAGGGCTCGCGCCCACGCCCGGCAGAGAATCAGCCGGGAAGGGATCCTCTATGCCGGCAGCGGGACCAAGGACAGATCCCTGGACCCAGCCAAGAGGGCCCAGCTGCAGAGGAGGCTGGATAAGAAGCTGAGCGAGCTCAGCAACCAGAGGACCAGCCGGAGGAAGGAGAGGGGGACGTGACCGGCCACATCCTCACAGGCCCCGCGGAGCTCTCTCCATGCCAGCCCAAGGCGCCACCAGACCACGCTCTGCCTACACCAGGGAGGAAGAGCGGAGGGGCCTGTGGGGGAAGCTTGGGTTTTTGGACCCTGGGATGAACTTTTCCAATGTCAAAATGTGGAGAAAAGCACCTGGGGGACAACAGTGCTCATGCAGGTGGGGCTCGGGAAATGCATGTCCCTTCCCCTCACTCCCCGTCCCTTCCCCTCACTTCCCGTCCGTTCCCCTCACTCCCCGTCCCTTCCCCTCACTCCCCGTCCCTTCTCCTCACTCCCCGTCAGAACCCACATCCCAGCATCTGGATCCTGGGGAAGGTTCCAGTCCCTTGGAGAATATCCAGGGCCTCAAACTATTGAAGTCACTCCTCCAGTGTCTGGGACTTGCCAGCTCAGCCCATTAGGATGAGGGTGCTGAGAGGAAACAGGAAATAAGACTCTGCGAATGGCGCTCAGGCGGGGAGCAGGGAGCAGCGTTTGGCTTGCACGTCCCCATGTCCCCGTGCAGCCAGAGGCTAGGGCCACTTTCATTCCGTCCGCCGTTCGCTGGTGATTGCAGCGTTCCCCTGCCCCCTCACCACAGGGCTCCTGTGAGTCTGGGGGTCACCTCTTTCTGGCCTGTGCACCTCTCTGGCTTATAAGGGCGCCTGGCCTGTGCCAGCCCCTCCTTGCTGCGCCTCGCCATGGAGACCAGGTGAGCCGGCTGTCCCACAGCCTCAGCACCATCAGCACTTACGGATCCAGAGCCTCCCGGCCTTCCCCGGTGCCCTGTACCAACTCTTCTATTTAAGAGAACCTCAGACGATGTACCTTAGCCTCAGGGTTTTGTTTCAGAGGGATATAAATTATTCAAACATTAAATGAAAATGTTGCGCACTGTTCCAGTGTGTCTGCTGCGGGTCTAAGGGGCGCACCCTTTGCCGGTTTTGCTCGGCTGCTGTGCCCTCCCTGCCGCGTCTCTCAAGCCCCGTCTCCCTCTGACCTCTCTGCGACAGACTCTCCCAGTGCAGGCTCCTCTCTCTGTAAATCCCATTCATGTCCTTTTATGTCCCCGATGGTTCTGAGTGAGGTTGAGCTTCCCCGACCTGCACCTAGGGTGACTGTCCCCCAGAGGCCACTTACGCAGTGCATTCGGCTAGTGTGTCCTCAAGCCAGGCCTGCATGCTTTGACTGCCCTGTTCTTGCTGGTCCTGGGCCACTCTCCCCTCCTACCCGGGCTGACGCCCCACCCTGGGCCACTAGGGCCCCTCCTCCTCCCCCCTGTCCTGGACGCTTGCCTTGCCTGCTCCCGTCAAGTGGCTTTTGGACTGAATTGTTTGGGAAGGGGACCAGGACTCTACTGCATTTTGTATCAAGTGCGGTAGAGTTCATCTGGATGCTTCCGTAAGCGTAGAGTGCCGCTCCTGCAGGCAGGCTGAGCACCGCGCACAGGAGGCTGCAGTTCTCATGCTCCTAGAGGACCCGTGGCTGTGGGAGGCGTGCGTGTAATGATGCTTATGGGGGATGAGGGCATCATTGGAAGCATCTCGGTTGACACAGCACACGGGGACAGGTGTTCCTCCTGTGGGGGCGGGGGCGGGGGTGGGGGTGCCTGCTTAAGCTCCCTGACTTCCCAGAATCCAAACAGCTGATCAGACTCCTGCCCCGGGGTTGACACGGATGCCGAAAGATGTTGGCTCTTCTGTGGGAGACAGCCGACAGCCGCATTCCCTGCCTCCTAGGTTGCCTGTCTGCAGGTAAGAAGGAGGCCAAAGAGAAACAGACCCAAAAATGGGGGTGGAAGAGTGACCTGATGACAGTGTTAGATCACCTGGATGTAGCCGTGCCTGACCTCCACCCCATTCTTCCTGGTGTCCTGAACTAGTAAATCCCCTTTTTTATTTTTTATTTTTTATTTTTTTTATTTTTTTTTTTTGAGACGGAGTCTCGCTCTGTCGCCCAGGCTAGAGTGCAGTGGCCGGATCTCAGCTCACTGCAAGCTCCGCCTCCTGGGTTCACGCCATTCTCCGGCCTCAGCCTCCCGAGTAGCTGGGACTACAGGCGCCCGCCACCTCGCCCGGCTACTTTTTTGTATTTCTTAGTAGAGACGGGGTTTCACCGTGTTAGCCAGGATGGTCTCGATCTCCTGACCTCGTGATCCACCCGTCTCGGCCTCCCAAAGTGCTGGGATTACAGGCTTGAGCCACCGCGCCCGGCCAAATCCCCTTTTTTAGCTGAAGAAATCTGCCTTGGGTTTTTGTCACTTGCTGCCAAAGAATCTTTGCTGACCCAGTCATGCCCACATCTGTATATCTTATCGGGTATACCCCTCCCAGCATGGAGGCAGTGCGGAATTAGTGTTGCCCCACTCGTTAGAGAAGGCCTGTACCTTTATCCAGGTGTTCTGTGGACCGTCCCACCAGGAGGAGCTTGAAGTAGAGGAAGGCAGCCAGCGCCAGTGGTGGGTGGGGTGGGTGCGGGGTGGAAGCCTCTGGAATTGGAGGGACCTGAGTCTGAACGCCAGCCAGCACCACCATCCCCTGAGGTGTGGCCTCAGCAAGTTGCCTGCCCTCACTGAGCCTGTTTGTCATCTGTGAAGTGGAACGGGAACAGTTGCTGCCGCGCCAGCTGTGCTGAGAAGTGGAAGAAATGAGGTGTGCAGCATCACGCCTTTGCAGGGCCTGGGTCCGGGTTCGTGGTCTCCCTGGCTGTGCCCCCCAGCCCCCCACATAGAGCCTTCTCTCCTCCACTGCTGACCACCACAGCCCTTGGTGATGCATTGTTCAAATGCCAGAACCCAAGGTTGCAAAACAAAAAGTTTCCATTTTTCATCCCAGAGAGACCTTGTTAGGAAAATATTTGTAGCTGGTTGTTTGAAAAGTACCCTACAGTTTGTCCTGGACAGGGTAACCCAAAAAAAGAAAAAAATATCCCGAGCCAAACGTCTCCCTGGCCAGCGGAGTACAGTCTTGCTGACGGTAGCTGCAGGCTGTAGCCCAGCCGGGCCGGAACCACCCAGAGTGGAGGACTCCCTCCCAAGGGGAACTGCCCACCTCCACCTGTGCAGCTCCCCTGAGGCAGCCCTGCCATGTGCTCCTTTCTGGGGGTGCCAGGCAGGGCAGTGGGCACAGGCGGGAGCCCCTGCCCGCCTTGGGCTTTGCTCCTGAGTTTACTTGGGATGTGCTGCATGCCTTGGGGCCTCAGTTTCCTCCTCTGTAAAATGGGGAAGTAACGACCTGTCTCAGGGCAGCTGTGAAGATGAAATGATCAAACACACAAGGCCTTGGGCACGGCGCCTGGCGCCTAATAAATGTGCTGCCGTCCTCGTCATCTGGCAAAGCAGAGTGGAGAGGAACGAGACGGCACGTGCCGCCCATAGAAGGGGTTCAGCAAATGGCCTTTCCTACCAGAGACAGAGGGGAGAGCGCCCAGGCCCCACGAGCCCGCCGGTTGGCTGCTGGTGGAGGTCGCGGGTCCCCTGGTGCAGGTGTGCCTGGCTTCCTTGCACCCAAACAGCTCGCCCCCGCCCTGTGCCGAGTGGGCCAAGGGCGGGCCTTGGGCAGGCCTGCTCTGTTTACCTTGGTTTCTTTGGAGCTGCCCAGAGGGATCCCGGAGTGGGCTGATGGGCACCGCACTGCTTTGGGAGGTTTTAGGCCCACATTATAACCCTGGCACTTAAAAGGAATTGCGGTCACTGCTGGGAGCATAGCAAAAGCTGCAGCCTTATTTGGTCTGGAAACTTCTTTGCTTGCAGGAAAAGCGGAGTGGGGAAGCAGCCTCTCGTGTGGGTGGGCAGACTGGGGCCAGTTCTTTGTTACCCCGGGATATGAATTACTTCGCTCCCTCACTTCTGGCCTTCTCCACTGAAGCCACAGCTCACGATCTCCCTGGCCCTCAGCTGCCAATGAGCTATTTTGTTGTGCAGCTTTATCGAGGTGTAATTGTCATGCCATAGAATGCACTCGTTGTAAGTGTACTATTCAGATTCGATGATGTTAGTAAACATGGGGCTGGGCCACCCAACCCCACCCGTCCCTACTGCTGGGTGCTGGTCTGCAGTTAATCTCTGCTCCTGCCCTCAGGCCCAGGCAGTCACCAATCAGCTTTCTGTCCCTATAAATTCGCCTTTTCTGGAAACTTCATATAAATATAGACTGTCCCCAAGTCCCAGTGGTTTTGATGTGATGATTTTTTGACTTTACAATGGTGCAAAGGCTGATATGCATTCAGTAGAAACCACCATGCTGTGTTCACGTTCAGTACAGTATTCAGTAAATGACGTGAGAAATTCAACACTGTATTAAATAGGTTCTGTGTTAGATGGGTGTGCTCAGTAAGTGTTCTGAGCATGTGTAGGGTAGGCTAGGCTAAGCTATGAGGCCCAGGAGGTCAGGTGTATTGAAAGCATTTTCAATTTGCAATATTTTCAGTTCCCCATGGATTTGTGCGGATTCCCATCATAAGTGGAGGAACATCTGTATCCAGCCCCTTGCATCCGGGTTCTTTTACTTCACCTGATGCTTTTGAGGTTCGCCCATGTGGTGGCATGTATCAGTGTTTCAGCCCTTTTTATCGTCAAACAATGACCGGTCGTATGGATATACCCATTTAGTGTATCCATTCATCTACTGGATATTCAGAGTGCCTCCGCTTTTTGGCTGTTGTGACCCATGAGGCTGCTATGAATATTCATTGTTCAAGTCCTTCCGTGAAAACATGCATTTTCATTTTTCTTGGGTAGATTCTTAGAAGTGGAATTGCTGGGTCATATGATAATAAGTTAGTTTATTTATTTAAGAAACTACCAAGCTTTTCCAGAGAGGTTATACCATTTTACATTCCTACCAGCTATGTATGCAGGTTCCAGTGTCTCTGTTCTTGCCGACATTTGGTATTGTCTGATTATGATTACTATCACCGCCATGTTAGTGGGTATATACTATGATCTGACTGTATTTTTAATTTGTATTTTCTTAAAGACTAAGGATGCTGAGCACCTTTCTCATGTGCTTATGGGACATTTCAATATCTCCTTTGGTAAATTTTTTTTTCTTTTTTCTTTCTTTCTCTCTCTCTCTCTTTCTCCCTCCCTTCCTTCCTTCCTTCCTTCCTTCCTTCCTTCCTTCCTTCCTTCCTTCCTTCCTTCTTTCTCTCTCTCTCTTTCTTTCTCTCTCTCTCTCTTTTCTTTTCTTTTCTTCTTTCTTTCTTGCCTGTCTTTGTAGCTCAGGCTGGAGTGCAGTGGTGCAAACAGAGCTCACTACAATCTCGACCTTCCGGGCTCAAGGGATCCTCCAACCTCAGCCTCCCCGAGTAGCTGGGACTACAGGCGCATGCCACCACACCTGGCTAATTTTTTTTTTTTTTTTTAAATAAAGATGAGGTTTTGCCATGTTGCCCAGGCTGATCTCAAACTCCTGGGCTCAAGCAGTTTGCCCACCTTGGCCTCCCAAAGTGCTGGGATTACAGGTGTGAGCCACCACACCTGGCCTCTTTTATTATTATATATATTTTCGTAGAGACAGAGTCTTGCTTTTTTGCCCAGGTTGGTCTTGAACTCCCGGGCTTAAGCCATCCTTCTGCCTCAGCCTCCCAAAATACTGGGATTATAGGCGTGAGTTACCGTGCCTGGCCCTTTGGTGAAATTTCTATTCAAATCTTTTGCTCATTTTTAAGATAAGTTGAAATGTCCTATTATTGAGATGTAAGATATCTTTAGGCTGGGCATGGTGGCTCATGCCTGTAATCTCAGCACTTTGGGAGGCCAAGGCGGGCAGATCACGAGGTCAAGAGATCGAGACCATCCTGGCCAACATGGTGAAACCCCGTCTCTACTAAAAATACAAAAATTAGCTGGGTGTGGTGGTGCGCACCTGTAATCCCAGCTACTCAGGAGGCTGAGGCAGGAGAATCGCTTGAACCTGGGAGGCACAGGTTGTAGTGAGCCCAGATCATGCCACTGCACTCCAGCCTGGGCAACAGAGGGAGACCCTGTCTCAAAAACAAAAACAAAAACAAAATACTTATATAGCCTGGATAGAAGTCTTTTATCAGATGTATGATATGCAAATATTATCTCCCAGTCTTTGGATTCTGTTTTCATTTCCTTAATATTATCTTTGGAAGTGCAAAAGTTTTAATTTTATAAAGTCCAGTTTATCGATTTTTTTTTTCTTTTATGGCTGTACTTTTGGTGTCATGTCTAACATCTCTTTACCTAAATTAAGATCACAGAGGTTTTTCCTATGTTTTCTTTTAGACATTGTACAGATTTAGTTCTTATGTTCAGGTCTGTGATCGTCTTGAGTTCATTTTCATGTATGTGTTGGTATAAGGCAAGGGCCAAAGGTTGGTTGGGTTAGCTGGTTTGTTATTGCATGCGGATCTCCAGTTGTCCCGGCAATTGTTGAAAGACTCCTGTTTCTTCATGGAATTGCCTTGGCATCTTGTTAAATATTGTTTGAGCATAAATGGAGGGGTTCATTTCTGGGTTCTCAATTCTGTGCCATGCCAATGCCACAGGCTCCTCCCGTCCCCACCACGAGGGCGGCCTTCTGGTCATGGCGACATTGCAAGTTTACGCTTAGAGGCACGTGCCCCCCGACCCGTCTCTGACTCAGCGAAAATGGAAAGAGTTTTGGAAACATATAGCCACACTCAAGATAAACACCGCCGTATTCCAGACCACAGAGGGAAACAGGGCCGGCCGGGTGCGGTGGGAGGCTGAGACGGGCGGATCACCTGAGGTCAGGAATTTGAGACCAGCCTGGCCAACATGGTGAAACCCCATCTCTACTAAAAATATAAAATTAGCCTGGCGTGGTGGCGTATGCCTGTAATCCAGCTTATTTGGGAGGCTGAGGCAGGAGAATTGCTTGAACCCACGAGGCGGAGGAGGTTGCAGTGAGCCCAGATCGCGCCACTGCATTCCAACCTGGGTGACAGAGCGAGACTCTGTCTCAAAAAAAAAAAAGAAAGAAAAAGAAACAGGGCTGGCCGAGGAGGGGACGCTGTGGACCTGCTAGGGTCCTCGTCTGTTGGGAGCAGGGGCAGCCTGGAGCCTTTTTCCTGTGGGCAAAAGGAACACAAATGGCAAGGTGGGATCTGAGCCAGGCTCACACTATGAAACTAGATGGTAAGGAAGGACTTTCTGATTCATCAGAGGAAAAAAAAAAAAAAAAAAGACTGTTCCAGTTACTATGGCTGCATAACACATCTACCCAAAACAGCCATTTATCATATTCGTGGGTTCTGTGGCTCAAGAATTTGGACAGAGCACAGTGAACATGGAGATTCGAGAGGCCGGTGCTTGCCTCACGGTGGGACTGACCCTGAGGTGAAATTTGCCCCGGGGGCTGTGGTGGGTTCAGGCCGACCTTGTCCCCTGCTGAGACCCCATGTTTGCTTAGCTCCCCAGCACCCACCCTGAGAGTCGCCCAGTGAGTCGCATGCCCCTGGCTCAGGCTGTCTTCTGGGCACCGGACTTGAGCGTCAGTCCCCAGCCTCTCAGCCCTAGGTGCCAGTCATGTGCTGATTATCTCCAGCTTTGATCCCTCCCTACACTCCACGTACCACTTACATTCCCCCTGGGATGTTTAGTAGGCGGGCGAGTGCAGCACCTCCAGAATCCAAAGCCTGGTCTGCCCCTGGGGAGTGGACTGAACACTCACTTCCTTCCCCAAAGGTAAGTCCATATCCTAATCCCCGAACCTGCGAATGTGACCTTATCTAGGAAAAGAGTCGTCGCAGATGTAATTAAGTAAAGGTTCTTGAGATCATCCTGGGTTACCTGGATGGGCCCTAAAGCCAATGACAGAAGTCCTTCTAAGAGACACGTGAGAAGATCAGGAGGCTGCCTGCAAACACAGGCAGAGGCTGGCATGGTGCAGCCACAAGCCAAGGAATGCAGAGCCCCCAGAAGCCGGAAGTCGCAGAACAGAGCCACCCCTCGAGATTTTATCTTGAAACGAGAGAATCAGTTTCTGGGTTTGTTGTCATTGTTGCTGTTTTTTGAGACAGAGTTTCACTCTTGTTGCCCAGGCTGAAGTGAAGTGGCGTAATCTTGGCTCACTGCAACCTCCGTCTCCCGGATTCAAGCGATTCTCCTGCCTCAGCCTTCCTAGTAGCTGGAATTACACCTGGAATGACAGATGCCCACCACCACGCCCAGCTAATTTTTTTATATTTTTAGTAGAGAGGGTTTTCGCCATGTTGGCCAGGCTAGTTTCGAACTCCTGACCTCAGATGATCCACCCTCCTCGGCCTCCAAAACTATTAGGATTACAGGCGTGAGCCACCACACCTAGCCGTTGCTGCTTTTGAGTCAGCATCTCAGTGTGTGGCCCAGGCTGGGGTGCAGTGGTGCGATTATAGCTCGCTGCAGCTTCAGCCTCCTGGGTTCGAGTGATCCTCCTGCCTCAGCCTTCCAAAGGGCTGGGATTACAGGTGTGCGCCACAGCATCTGGCCTTCTTACATCTTTTCTCCTGTATTCTATCTCTCCATCTCTTACTTTTTAAACAATGAGATGTTCCTCAGCCTTATTTTCCAACCTTATTTTTGTTTAGGTTTTAAAAATTCACACCATTTTCCTTTCAGCATCCAAGAGCCCTTCCCTCGTGTCCACTTTTGCAGCGCTCTCCCTGCATGGCTGTGTCTCCTCTTTTCTCTCTGCGGGTGTGGTTTTGTGGAGTGTGATGCTTTCTTTTTCCTGCAGTGTTTTGATTCCGAACGGCTTCCGTCTGCCTTTCGCACTGCTTTCTGCAGATTCTGCTAGGTGTCCCCTCCTATCAGCCAGGGACTGAATCTCCCAGACTGTGCGGAGGACCCGCTGACCGTGGGCTTCGCTGAGGCATCAGCTGCCGGCCGATGAGCCAGGGGGCAGAAGTCTTCCCCCCGAAAGTGCCAGGTTGCAATCCCAGTCTCTGTTCATACACCCACTTAATCACCCTCCACGCAGTACGGGGTCCCCCTGCCCAGCTATGCCTTGGGACTCTCGAGCACACTCCTTCTGTTTTACCCCCTGCAGAGCCTGGTCGGGTATTTGGTCTTTTCTCACAGTAGAGGAGGAGGCTTCTCTGAGTAGCAGATGGGATTAGAAGATCTGATTGCTGCTGCTTTTATAAAAATTGTAAAATACTATATAACATGAAATTTAACATTTTAACCATTGTGTAACCAAGCATACAACTCAGTGGCATCCCTTACATTCCCAGCATTGTGCAACCATCACCACCATCTGTCTCCAGAACTTTCTCATCTTCCCACATGGAAACTCCGTCCCCATCAAATACCAACTCCCCAGCCCGGCCCCCAGCCGCTGGAATCTCTATTCATTTTCTGTCTCCATGACTGATCGCTTCTTTTAAAGACTTTCATTCACCCACCTTATTTTAGTTCCTTCCCCACCCCCCACCTCCCCCACTTCTTGGCCTCCCAGGGCACCCAGTTCCTGAGCCTTTAGGTGATTCCGTGGCATCAGTTTATTTAGTGGCCTTGTGTAGATGTGTGTGTTCAATCCGCCAACATTACATGGACGTTTCTCTGTATGGGGGGTCCCAGGGGTACCGGTCCATGACCTGTTAGGAATTGGGCCATACAGCAGGAGGTGAGCGGTGGGTGAACGAGTGAAGAAGCTTCATCTGTATTTACAGCCACTCCCCATTGCTCGCATCACCGCCTGAGCTCCGCCTCCTGTCAGATCAGCGGCGGCCTTAGATTCTCATAGGAGCGCGACCCCCCCTATTGTGAACTGCGCATGCGCGGGATCCAGGCGGCGCGCTTCTTTATGAGTCTCACTGCAACGTCCACCTCCCAGGTTCAAAGCGATTCTCCTGTCTCTAATGCCTGGTGATCTGTCACTGTCTCCCATCACCCTAAGATGGGATCGTCTAGTTGCAGGAAAACAAGCTCAGGGCTCCCACTGATTCTACATTATGGTGAATTGTAGAGTTATTTTATTATATTTTACAATGTCAATAATAGATATAAAGTGTGCAATAAATGTCACATGCTTGGGTCATCCTGAAATCACTTCCCCTGCCGCCCCACGGCCTGGTCCGTGCAGAAATTGTCTTCCATGAAAACGGTCCCTGGTGCCAAAACGGGCTGGGGACTGTTGCTCTGTAATATTTAAGTTATCTTTTGCTGAGACTTTGTTTTTTGAGGCAGGGTCTGGCTCTGTTGGCCAGGCTGGAGTGCAGTGGCACAATCACGGTTTATTGTAGCCTCAATCTCCCAGGCTCCAGGGATCCTCCCACCTCAGCTTCCTGAGTAGCTGGGACTACAGACACACGCCACCATGCCCAGCTAATTTTTAAAAAAAATTTTTTAGTAGAGATAGAGTCTTGCTATATTGCCCAGGCTGGTCTGCTGGGCTAAGTGATTCTCTTGCCTCAGCCTCCCAAAGTGTTGGGGTTACAGGCGTGAGTCACCATGCCTGGCCCTTTGCAGATATTTTGTAAGCAACTAGGAGAATCATTTTATAATCACATTATACTACATAATCATTTAATGTTAGTGCTTAATGACAAGTTGGAGATGAAACTACATAATCAGCATGCTCACACTTACGCCAAACACACACATATGCACAGAAAAGATGGAGCCGGGTGTGGTGGCGCACGCCTGTAGTCCCAGCTCCTCAGAAAGCCAAGGCGGGAGGATCGCTTGAGCCCAGGAGTCCCAGGCAAGCCTGGGCAACATAGTGAGACCTCGGCTCTAAAATTAAAAAAGGAAAAAGAAAAAATACAAAGGCGTATGGCCACTGTAAACACCTCTGATCTTTGGGATTTGGTGTGATTCTTGGTCTCTCGTTTATTCTTAAAAAAAAAAAAAAAAGTTTCTCCAATGTTGAATGTTGGTTCTATAATCAGAACAGGACAATTCCTGCTGATTTTCCAGTTAGGCAGCCGATGGGGTCGCAGCTGCTCCCATTTTTCAGCAAGTGCCAAGGAAAGGCCAGATTTTCAGTGGGTCTGGGGTCCTCCACGTTCTTTCTCCATCCCAGGCCTGTGTGGTCTCGGTGGCTGTGGGCTGGGGTGAGGCACAGGTGGGCAGTGAGGAGAGGGAAATTGGCCCAGTTTGTGTCTTAGAAAATTCCTTCTGGTGGCTGCCCTGAGGAGGTGTCTGAGGTAGAACACCTGCCAGCAGCTATAGTCTGGAGAGGCCAGGTGGGGTACAGAGGGGCGCATCTGCTGACTATGCGTGGGCTCTGTCATCAGAACTTGCAAACAGGCCTTCTGCAGGGGTGAGGGGCTGGGAAGATCCCCACGCTTCTGGCTTGGGGGACCAGTGACTTAATGGCTCAGGAAGCGCTGTCCAAGTGTTCTTAATAATAATAATTGTGTTTCTTTCTTGTTGAATGTACATATGCTACCCAGAAGTCCTGCACTCCTGGAAATGCTTGTGTATGCAGAATTCCGGGTTTTCTAGTGATGTCAGGCTGATTGGCATCTGCCAGACAATTCTACAGAGCTCCCTGGGGCCCCTCACCGTGAGCAGAAGCAGGGAAGGCTGCAGCTTCCCCCCTCCCCCGCTGAGAGCTCTTTGTCCTCATTGTAGCAGCGGTGGACGCAGCTCTGGGTCTGGCCCTTTCCAAGTCAGCCGGACAGGGTCCGAGCTCCTCCTGTCACTTGGGTCAGCCGAACAGGGGCCAAGCTCCTCCTGTGACAGGCCCGCTGTGTCGCATGGCAGGTGTCAGTACCTGCTTGTCTGCTGGTAGAACTGTGTGCTTCTCTGACAGAGGTTTTGACACCTTGGTACGTTCTGCCTCTTGGTTGCTGGGGGAGACATCTGACATCAGCCTGGCCAGGAGAGCCCAGCTGTGGTTCCAGGTGTGGTGCGTGGCCCCAGGGGATGGGTTATGGGGGTCTCAGCCAGTCATGGCAAGCCTGTCCCCTTGACCTGTGCCTATTCTAGGTGGTCCTGGGAGCCTGATTCCAGGGGAACCTGGGAACCTGGTTCTGTTTAACGAACAGAAGAGGGGAGGACAGCTGGGGGCCTCTGGGAAAGATCTGATTTACATTTTCTTTCTTTTTTCCAGGCAGGGTCTCACTCTGTTGCCCAGGCTGGAGTACAGTGGTGTAATCACAGCTCACTGCAGCCTCAACCTCCTGGGTTCAAGCGATCTTCCTGCCTCATCCTCCCCTGCAGCTGAGACTACAGGCGTGCGCCACCAACATCTGGCTAATTTTTGTATTTTTTGTAGAAATAGGGTTTCACCCGTTGCCCAGGCTGCTCAAACTCCTGGGCTGAAGCAGTTCATCTACCTCGGCCTCCCAAAGTGCTGGGATTACACGTGTGAGCCATCATGCTGGTTCTATTTTTAAGGTTGTACTCTGTCACCCAGGCTGGAGTGCGGTGGCACAATCACAGCTCACTGCATGTAACCTCCGCCTCCTGGCTTGAAGCGATCCTCGCACCTCACACTCCTGAGTAGTCATTTGTTCCAGCAGCCATAGTTACTCTCCAGGTAATGAATGCACCCAGTGGAGAATCTTCTAACTTTCTGCCCAGGGAGCTGGGGTGTCCCCCGACCAGTGTGCACTTTGATTTTTCATTCAGTGTTCAGAATGAGCGTCATCCCTGTCCTGGTCCCACCTGGTGCCCCGAATGCAGACCCGAGCTTTGTTGGAGATGGAGGATACTAAGCATTCGCCCGTGTTTTTGGATGCAGGCTCCATGCTGGGCTCGGGGTTGGCTGGAGAGCGTGAGACGGTGGAGGAGACGCACTTTCCCCCCATGAGAGCGAGAATAGCCTGTTGATTATGCTCGCTCACAGCTCTGGAGCCCCAACATCTGGCTGCAGAGTCCACTTCTGCTGCCTCCTGGCTTTGTGACAAGCCACTCAACCCCTCCAGACCTCCGTGGCCTTGCCTGTAAAACGAGGATAGTGCTAGGAACAGTAGTATCCAGCGCTGTGGGGGCCTGAGTGATTAACTTCCTTACGACGCCAGGAACCGCCCTGGCCCGGAGTGAGGGCTACATGCAAGTCGTTAATAGTGAAGTCACGTTTGAGTCTGTGTTGTGTGCCGGGCGTTACGCCGAGTCCTGCACCTGCACTGCGTCTTTTCATCTGCATGGCAGCTCTGTGGGGTCGTTTCAGTGAAATCTTTCCCTGGGAGAAATTCCTGGGAATAGGCAGTGCCAGCTCACTTCTGCGACTTTCAACGGCCTGGGGTCCCCAGTTGTTTACTGCACCCCAGTTGCTTACTGCAATGGGGTCCTCACCCAGCACGGGCCTCCCTGTCCAGGCTGGATGGCGGAGGCTTCCGGTCTCAAGCCACTCTGGGGCTGCGGGAGTCGGTTGGACAGGGACATGATGTCTGGAAGCAGTTTGCATGAGGGGGACCTGAGATTGGAGCAGGGGGTGTCGTGGGAGGCTTTTGAGCTCCAGGGCCCTCAGTACATGGCCCCCTCCTCCCCAGCCATGCACAGCCGTTCTGCACAGGGCCTCGCTGGGGAGCAATTGTTTGGGAAGTGGTGAGGGGTGTGGGGAGCTGGGGTGGGGCGGGGGTAGGATGGGGGGGCCGGGGTGGGGGGGGGGGGGGGCGGGTTGGGGGGGCTGGGGCCGGATGGGGGCAGGGTGGGGGGACTGGGGGTGGGGTAGGGGAAGGTGGGGGTGGCATATCCCGAGGTCCTGCTTTGCTGCCTCTTCCGGATGGCCCATTTTGTTTACAAGCTGGAGGAGCTGCCTGCCTGGTGGAGGGCCAGCCTTGAGTCACTTTTGGAGCCCCTGGCACTCCACTGCTGTCCCAGATCCATGCGGAAGCCAAAGGGCCGCAAAGGCAAGGGTGACCTGACAGCCACTGTGTGTGCCAAGTGTGTGGAGAGCCGTCCGACCCCACACGAGGGAGCCCCATTCCTACTCCATCAAGCATGTGTTAAAGGCCTGCTGTACGCATGCTCTGTGCAGGGTGCTGGGGGCCCACTGGGGTTCGGGTGTGTCTCCTGTCTCCTGGGGGGGCCACTGAGCCAGTGGGCTGATGGTAACCTGGGTGGGGTGTGCCCACCACAGCTGCCCTGTTCCTGGTCTGCAGGCCTCTGGGTGAACAGGGGTGGCAGAGACCTGTGGTGCCGATGGATCCCATGGCCCCTGAGTGTCCCTTCGCTATCAACTTCCCCCACCTCCTGGCCGGGTCTCCTAGATCTGGACCTGTCTCCCCGGCTGCCATTCAAGGCCAGGAGAAGCAGCTGGTACAGCTTTGCTTGTTGCCCGCAGCCCCCCACAGGCCTCTCCACATGCCCCCTGTCCAGGGCCATCTGTGCTGCTCAGATGGCTGAGCACACACTGCCAGCTCTGGACTCTTCACCCACACTGCTATTCAGTGGCTACATGTACAGGAAGGCCCTGCAGACCATTGGAATAGGGACCATCTCTGTACTGGGTGATAACCAGCCCTTCCCCGAGCGCCCTGAATTCCCTTCCCATGGCCCTCGTTGCCCCAGCCTCTTCCCCAGGACCCCTGGGCCTCCCTTTCAGTGACTCGGAAACTAAAGGGTGAGCACCTGGCACAGCAGGGCCCCAGCAGCTGCCCGAGGCCGTGGGTGTCTGTGCCGGCTGCTCAGTCCCTGTGCCTTGCTGGTGGTTAGAATTTTCATATGGCCAGGCCTGCATAGCTCATTCTCCTCACTGGGTCCTGCTGTCATCCACCTCCGTGCCTGGTCTACACTAACTACCTGCCAGTTAAGTGACCACTGGATACTGGGGTCAGGAAAAGCAGGGAGCCAGGGGCAGGGCTGTACATGGCTGGCCATAGCCTCAGGCCTGGGAGGAGGCAGGGGTGAGTGGCTCAGGGCTGGGGTTTCAGAGGCACTGCTCAGGTTTAACTCCTGAGCTCAAGCAATCCACCTGCCTCGGCCTCCCAAAGTGCTAGGATTACAGGCGTGAACCACTGCGCCCGGCCAGAATGTCTATCTCTTTAAACCAAGGAGACTGTAGGACTTCGTTATGGCAGCCCCAGGCAACGAATACAGTGCCCTGATTTCTAATATCTTACGTGGCAAAAGGTTCTCTGCGGATGTGACTGAGTAAAGGATCCTGAGCTGGGAGGTGATCTGGGTGGGCCCTGCATGTAATCACAGCATCCTTATAAGGGAAGCAGGAGGGTCAATGTCGGAGAAGTGGTGATAGAGTGGAGGTTGGAAGGATGCAGGGCCCTGAGCCAAGGAACAGGGGCTGCCTCTGGAAGCTGGGAAACACAGGGAAGTGGGTTCCCTCCTACAGCCTCTGGAAGGAGCACGGCCTTTGACTATAGCCCCAAAGACCCACTTGAGACCTCTGACCTCCAGAACTGTAAGATGAAAAATTGTTTTGGTCGGGTGCGGTGACTCACACCTGTAATCCCAGCACTTCGGGAGGCCGAGGTGGGTGGATCACCTGAGGTCAGAAGTTCAAGACCAGCCTGACCAACATGGTGAAACCCCATCTCTACTAAATATACAAAAATTAGTCGGACGTGGTTGGGGGGGCGGGCACCTGTAATCCCAGCTACTCAGGAGGCTGAGAGAGGAGAATCGCTTGAACCCGGGAGGCAGAGGTTGCAGTGAGCCAAGATCGCACCACTGTACTCCAGCCTGGGCAACAGTGCAAGACTGTCTCAAAAAAAAAAAGAAAGAAATTGTGTTTTTCTTAGCTACTAAGCATGTCATCAATTTGTTCCAACAGCCACAGGAAATGAATAAAGGGCTCGAAGTCCTGATGTCATGGGCTGGCTGGTGATGGAGAATCTTGAAGTCTGTGAATGTGAGTTCTCACGGCCCTGGCCCGCAGCTGGAGAAGGGCAGGCACGGGAGAGCAGGGAGCATGCTGGCAGCAGGTGGCAGAAAAGGGATGAGCCAGGACTCTAGATACTGAGATACTGGCAGTCCAGGTGCTTGGAGACTGATATGATTTGGATCTGTGTCCCTGCCTAAATCTCATGTTGAACTATAATCCCCACTGTAGGACGTGCAGCCTGGTGGAAGGTGATCGGATCCTGGGGGTGGATTTCCCCCGTGGTGCTGTTCTCGTGATAGGGTTCTCATGGAATCGGGTTGACAGTGTGAGGCACTGCCCCTGTCTCTCTCTTCCTCCCGCTCCCACCATATGAGATGTACCTGCTCCCCCTTCGCCTTCCACCTTGACTGTGTTTCTAGAGGCCTCAGCAGAGGCTGAGACACGCCGCCACGCTTCCTGTGCAGCCTGCCACGCTTCCTGTGCAGCCTGCCACGCTTCCTGTGCAGCCTGCCACGCTTCCTGTGCAGCCTGCCACGCTTCCTGTGCAGCCTGCCACGCTTCCTGTGCAGCCTGCAGAACCGTGAGCCAGTTCAACCTTCTTCTTTATCAATTACCCAGTCCCAGGTGTTCCTTTTTCTTTTCTTTCTTTCTTTCTTTCTTTTTTTTTTTTTTTTTTTTTTTGAGACACTGCCTGGGCTCTCTTATTACCCAGGGTAGAGTGTGGTGGTACCATGATCACAGTTCACTGCAACCTCCACCTCCCAGGCTCAAGCCATCCTTCTGCCTCAGCCTCCTGAGTAGCTGGGACTACAGGCGCACGCCACCACACTTGGCTAATTTAAAACAATTTTTTTTTTTTTTTTTTTGGTAGAGATGGGGTTTTACCATGTTGTCCAGGTTGGGGTTGAACTCTGGAGCTCAAGCGATCCACCTGCCTTGGCCTCCCAAAGTGCTGGGATTACAGGCGTGAGCCACTGTGCCCCACCGGGTATTCCTTTATAGCAGTGTGAGGATGAACTAATACAGAGACTGACGTGCTTCAGTCAACCCCAGACACTGTAGGGAAATATGGTTATTTTTCCTGCACACAACAATTTGCTCTTCCTCTGTGCAATTTGCTCTTCCTCTGTGGAGACGTCTTGGGTTTCCCCTATCTTTGGGTTCCAGGTGGGGTTCTGTGGGTTGACATTTGGCCCAGGCCAGCCACAGCATAGTATACCTCCTGACCGAGGTCATTGTTTCAGGAATGCGCACGTGGCTCCAGCTGGTCTGATTGTCATCGCTCCTGACCCACCCTTTTCTGGGGTTTTGAAGAAGTGTTGGGCTCTCAGCTGGAGAAGAAAGGACCACCAGGTCTTGCTGGTGGCATGCTTGCCCTCACAGGCTGGAACCAGCCTGAAAAGGACTTAACAAAGGAAGCCAAAGCTGGGAGCTGGGGAGAGCCAGGCTGCTGATCACACCAGGATCCAGCCATGCCTGATGTAAGATCACACCAGGATCCAGCCATGCCTGACACAAGACCATGCCGTGGATGTTCTAACTGTGGGTGCCATAACCTCTGAGAAGCAGCGTGCTTAATGTAGGTTACATGATTTCCATCTCTCAAAACTGATTCCTAGCTGATGGGGAAACTGCGACCTGGGAGTGGGGTGTTGCATACGGCAAACTAATGTGTAAGATTGGTGGGGTCTGCATGGGGTGTGGAGGGGGACAGTGAGCTTCTTCTCAGTGCCCAGCTGCGCCATTTGTGATGCTAGCGGGAAGGTGGTGAGTTGTTGTACAAGTTCTACTTTGTGTAAACTCTGATGTTGTGCTCAGACTGTGTGTGTCTACTGAGGACGGCCTGACATGCATTTGCTGGGACTGCTATTACAAAGCCACAGGCCAGGAGGCTTACACAACAGACATTGATTCTTCCACAGTCCTGGAGTGTGGAGGTCTGAGATCAAGGAGTCAGCAGGGCTGGTTCCTCCTGAGGCCTCTCTCCTTGGCTGGCAGATTCTGCTACCTTCTCCCTGCATCACAAAGTTGTCCTTCTGTGTGTGTGTCTGTGTCCTCATCTCCACTTCTTATAAGGACACCAGTTGATATCGTTTGGCTGTGTAGCCACCAAATCTCATTTTGAATTGTAGTTCCCATAAGGAGGAACCCGGTAGGAGGTAAATGAATCATGGGGGTGGGTGCGCTCATGCTGTTCTCATGATAGTGTGTGAGTACTCGTGTGATCTGATGGTTTTATAAGGGGCTTCCCCCTTTGCTTGGCACAAACTTCTCTCACCTGCCGCCGTGTAAGACGTGCCTGTTTTGCCTCCCATGATTGTAAGTTTCCTGAGGCTTCCCTAGCCATGCAGAACTGTGAGTCAATCAAACCTCTTTTCTTTATAAATTACCCAATCTGGGGTATGTATTCATAGCAACATGAAAACAGACTAATACACCAGTCATGGGAGATTAGGGTCTACCCTAATGACCTCATGTTAACTTAATCACCTCCTTAAATAATGTAGGGGGTCCCATCCAACAAAATCAGTATTCTGGGGGCTGAAGTACCTGAAAATGGGAATAACTGATCTGTGCAGAGAGGTCCCTTCCACCAGGGATTAGCAATTCAAGGAGGTTGAGAGTTGTCGTCGTTAGTTCCTGCTGCTATAACAAAATACCTTACACCTGGTACTTACACTTATGAAGAGTAGAAATTTCTTTCTAGGCAAGAGGATTGCTTGAGCCCAGGGCTTTAAGATCAGCCTGGGAAATGTACCAAGACACCATCTCTACAAAAAAATAAAAAAAAATTAGCTAGGTGTGGTGGCTTGCACCTGTAGTCCTGGCTACTCAGGCTGAGGCAGGAGGATCACTTGAGCCCAAGAGTTCAAGTCTGCTGTGAGCTATGATTGTGCCACTGCACTCCAGCTTGGGCAACAGAGTAAGACTCTGTCTCAAAAAAAAAAAAAAGAAAGAAAGAAAAAAAAAAGAAATTTATTTCTCTTGGTTCTGGAGGCTGGGAAGTCCAAGATCAAAGTGCCAGCAGACTTGGTATCTGGTGAAGGCCCAGTCTTGCCTTCATAGTGGCACCTCTTCCTATGTCCTCACATGGCTGAAGGGCAAAAGGGGCTGGCCAGTTTCCCCAATCCCTTTCAAAAGGGCACCAATCACCTCCTAAAGTCCTCACCTTTTAATACTATCACACTGGTGATTAAATTTCAACGTATGAATTTTGAAGGGACACATACACTCAAACTATAGCAAAAGTCAAGTGGCCTAAACTTGTAGGCAGCGATGAATGCCCCACTCCACGCTGAAGTCCCAGCAAAGGCAGGGGTCCTGCCAGCCAACCTGAGAAAGTCCCTCCAGGGCACGCTTCCTGCCCAAGAAGCTGGATGTCATCCCAACTGTGAGAGCCATCTGTCCCCTCAGCTGTGACCTGGGGATGGGGGCAGCAGATGAGCCCTGTTGGGGAAATAGAAATCAAGACCTAAAGGAACACACAGACTCATAAACACAAAAGTAGCAGATTTTATCAGTGAGCAGCAACAGCAAACAACAGCCCAGCCCAGAATGTGGGGAGGTAGCCCCACATGGCTACAAAGCTAGAGTGGATCTCTGTTTCTATGGAATGAAAGCTACAGTTGGCTGTTATTCCAGCTTCTGTTGGTAGTTACATTGATGCAGTGTGATGTCCTGATTTTCCTACCTCTTTTATCAGTTCCTCCCATGGCTGTCCTGGCAGTGCCCCTATAGTCACATTTTTTTTTGACATTCTTCAGGAGGACTAAATTCAGTTCAGTTCCCTGCAGTGTCCCCCCACCCCACAAATATTGCACAACTCACAGAGCCAGGTTGCAGACCAGGAAGAGCTGGGGAAAATTGGAGGAACATCTTGGCCCTTATGCCAGTTGAAGGACCGTGACTCTGCAAGGCCTTGGCTTTGATTGTGGGAGTTGATGGAATGCACATATTCCACAAGACAACCATGCTTTTAAGAGAGTTGGAGGCCAGCCAAATCCCAAACCTGACCAGCCAATGGTCATGACGTCCATGGCCCCGATGTTGTTCGGGGGGGATTGTGACCTCACTTCTGGCTTCACATGAGTTTAACATTCTCCAGACTTGGACAACCACCCTATTCCACCCCATCAGCTCCATAATTCATTTTGGGAAAAGTACATCAGTTTCTAGGCCAAGAAGCCTCAATTGCAATGTATCCAACAAGAGTCATTCGCAGGAGTTTTCTGGGAAATACTGTGGAAAAGGGACTCTCCTCCTTCTGGAGCCACGGAGCTGGTGGGACGGAAGGAAGTCTGCACAGTGGGAACCCATTATGCCAACAAAGGGGGAGTGCCTGCCTGAGAAAAAGGTCACAGTGGAGAGCAGAACTGATGGAGGGAGAGAAATAGGTTCCTGATGACACTGTTAGATCACCTGGATTGGCCCATGCCTGAAGTCATGATATTTTGGAGCTTTTAGTTACTAAAGCAAATACATTCCTTTCCCTTTGATCCAGTTTGACCTCAGTTTCATTCGCTTGCTGCCCAAAACATCTCCACTTATGCAGTTACCCAAAGGACAATAATGTGCATCTGGGTTCCTTGGCTGAGACAGCTATAATCAGCCCTGTCTGACTTAAGGAAAAAATAAAAAGAAAGATAGACATTCATTGGCAGCCTGTGAAGGAGCTGCTGAATTGACTGGTGCCTAGAGAACAGGCTGGAGAAGTACAGGAGCTACTCAAGGGCCAGACGTGGCCAAGGCGCCTTCCCTCGTTGGGTTACTTGTGTCAGACTTCAGTTCTCTCGGAGTGTAGGTGTCAGTGGGCAGCCCTAGGCCGTGTATTGGTTCCCCGTGGCTGCCATAACAAATACCAGAAACTTGGTGGCTTAACACAACTGGAATTCATTCTGTCACAGTGCTGGAGGCCAGAAGTCTGAGATGAAAGTAAGGTCAGGCTGGCTCCCTCTGGATGCTCGAGGGGAGGATCCACTCTTTGCCCCTCTCCCAGCTTCTGGTGGCTCCTGCAACCCTGGCGTTCCTTGCCTTGTAGCTGCTTCTCTCCAGCCTCTGCCTCCTTCATCAGGCAGTGTTCTCCTTTCTATCTGTGTCTGTTCGCCTGGCTTTCTGATAAGGACACCTGTCATGTTGGATTGGGGCCTTCACTACTCCGTATGACCTCATCCTGTCTAAGTACATCTGCAAAGACCCTATGTCCAAATCAGGCCACATTCTGAGATTCCGGTGAGCGCGGCATTTTGGGAGACACCCTTTCACCCAGTGCAGGCCACGCCCACCCCCTGGTTGGATGAGATGATGAGGGTTTTCAGCAAGGGGTTCCTTACGCTTCCAGGGCACAAGGTACTGGATTTACCGGCTCATCAAGACAGGGTGGCCGTTCCTACCAAGGGTGTTCCGGTTGCTTTAGAAAGGGGATTGGACGTTGGACCCACCGCAGGCAACAGGGCCATCTGTACACGTCCTTTCTCTAGCGCATGCATTTCCAAAATATCCCTCTTGCCATGGCCAGAGCATCTGAGAACATCCTGGTGCATCCTTTGCCGTGTATGTCCCCAGTCGCTGGGGGACAGCGTCCTCTGGGTCCTCTGTGGATGTGGTGAGGGGGAGAGTGCCTGCCGTGGGAGATTCACCTGTTCTTTTCTGGTGTATTTGAGTTCTTCTCTCTACAGTCTATGCGGTGGGCTTTCCGTCATCTGACTTCCCTGGCCTGGGTGAGTTTCAGATCTGTGCTAACCAGATTCTTAGGCCACATCCAACCCTGTGGGCCTGGCCGTGGGACGCAGGGGTCTGTACGTGCACACATATGACGCATTCCATTCAATCTTCAGTAACGGACGCCCTCCCCTGTTAAGCACTCCCAAAATGTCATTCCCACAGAAATCACCCAGATGTTGAACAACAGAGTATGAAATTCCTGCGTTCCTCTCCAGCCACCCTGGGTCAGGCTGGGATCTGATCCAAGGTAAGGATGACTGTGAGGGTGGGGCGGGGGGAATCTTGTTTCCTGTAATGCAGCTCCCTGGAGAGGGCAGCAGCTCTTCTAGGAAGGCTGGGACCGCCGCCTCAGATCAGGGAGGACGACGTCCTTCAGGCACTAGAAGCCCCTGGGTGGTTCTTCAGGGTTTGGCTTGTTGGGGTCAGGATCTGTCCTGTGTCTTCCGGGAATTTCCGAATATCTCCTTTTCCGTGGATGGATGTGCAGCCTCTTACAAGGAATGCCTGGCTCATGGTGAGTGCTCAGAAGTGTTTGTGGAATGAATAACAGACCCATGAAGCTGTGAGTTCCATGGCCGTCTGATCTAGCAAACTGCAGAGGGGCATTGTGAGCTGCTTTACCCGAATCAATCAGCGTCCAGGCTACAAAAACAGGCGGAGGAGGTGGGTCCTGGGAGCCGTTCCTACCTAACCAACTCTGTCTTGCTTCGAACCTTTAAGCTGTCCTTGTTCATTCCTGGGCACAGGCCCAAGTAACTTTGAGAAGGAATTCAGTTCAGGGTTTGACTCTGAAACAAAATTGATAAATGTGGTATGTGTTCTGATTACACACGCTGTATTAGCAAGGATCTTGCTAACAGGGGAGACCTGCTCTGAGCAGGCACCGGTGAGAACAGGACCCCCCACTTAGAATTGTACATCTGGGGATTGGAGGATTCTTCTATAAGCTAGCTTCTGATTCTGTACATTTCAAATCTTATTTCTTCTGTTACCCACTACTCCACATACTTCCTACCCTGGGGCGCTAGCAATTGCCTAACCACACACGGAGGTGATCGGAAACCACATAAATACACCTCACTAAGCCCAAACTGCACGGACCCCCTAACTCCACTTCCACTCAACCCCACCCCCCAAATACCTGTGCACACACCAGTGCCATCTGACCTAAAGTGGAGTGTGATGGAGGTACCAGAGTAGAAGGTCTCATGAATATATCATTTTATAAGTTTTATCGAAACGTAACATCATCATGTGAACAATTTCTAGGGCTCCTCCCCTTGCAAATGAGGGGCCCTGTGGTAGCCACTGACTGCTAAGATGCGAGATGGTCCGCCTACCAACCGTCGGCTTCAGACTGGGCCACCTTGTGGCTGCCCAGGTTGCAGAAGGATCATGAAGCATGGGGTTTGTAGTCAGAAGATGTGGGTTGTCGCGGTGGCTCAAGCCTGTAATCCCAGCACTTTGGGAGGCCGAGGCGGATGGATCACGAGGTCAGGAGATCGAGACCATCCTGGCGAACACGGTGAAACCCCGTCTCTACCGAAAATACAAAAAAATTAGCTGGGCGTGGTGGCGGGTGCCTGTAGTCCCAACTACATGGGAGGCTGAGGCAGGAGAATGGTGTGAACCCGGGAGGTGGAGCTTGCAGTGAACCGACATTGCGCCATTCACTCCAGCCTGGGCGACAGAGTGAGACTCCGTCTCAAAAAAAAAAAACAAAAAAACAAAAAAAGATGTGGGTTGGATCCTGGAGAAAACATGGGCTGTAAAGCATCAGTGACTCTTACTGGCTAAATAAGCACTTGTTAAGTGCGTGTGGCATGCGAGGCCAGTGCTGGCACCAAGCGCTCTGCTAAATGCTGGAATGACTGATAAAGAACCGCCACTCTGCCTTGCATGCCTCTCCAGGACATACAGACCCGGGGGGCCTGAGCCCTAGGTGGGAAAGCACGTGGCCCAGGAAATGAAAGCACTCAGAGGTAATTTCTCCTGCGAGGGCTGCACAGCCTCCAGCCCAGGGCAGTGAACACCCAGGGAGACCCCAGGAAGGGGAGTCCTGGCCAGGTGTACAGTCTTCGAGTCCCCAGGACAGCATCGCCTGCCACGGCACAGAACCGTAGGCTGTGAGAGTTGATTCCAGGGTGTATTTTATAGCTTACTGATGAGCCGTCCTCTCCTGTCTCAGGATCTGACCTGTGCCCTGGCTGGTTCAAAGGTTCCATCTTTTGGGAGGAGACTGAGATTTGCTTCAGAAAGATGCCAAGAGAAAGAACAAGATCATTTTCACCTTCTGACCTGAAAAACAGGATGAGGCAGCCGGGTGCCAGGCTTGCAGGCCAGGCTGTGGTCTGGAGACAGGATCTTTCCACTTCCTGTCTTTCCTCCTCCTTCACCTCTTTAAGTCCGGGACTGACTCTGCAGGGACCTCCTGTCTTGCAGCCCCTCCCTGCAAGCCCTGAGCCTCGAGGCCGGATGCTGGGTGGTAGGAAAGGGCTGTGATGTATGGAAAGTGCAGGGAACATCGGCCTTGTTCTGGACCCTGGGTACTGTGGGAAGGAAAAGGGGAGGGAGGAGAGTGGAGCTGGCTGATGTGTGTCCCAGATGTTCCCTCTTTGGGCCTTTGGGCAAAGTGAGGGGCCCTGGGAGGGACGGTCAGTCAGGTACGAGACTCTGGCTCTGGGGGACACTGCCTGGCAGGCTGTCCTCCACTGCCTGGGGCACTGTCCCATCAGCGTCTGCTGGAGTGACTGCCAGTGAACCCAGGCAGAGGCTCTTCCCTTCCCAGTGCAGCCTGGAGGAAAGCGAACAGGCCTGCCCTGGGTGCAAGGGGTGACAGGGTAAGGCAACTTAACAGCAAATGCCAGGGGTCAAAGGCTGGCCAGGGGTCAGAGGGACAGTGGGGCAGAGTCTCATGGCCCACAGCCAGCGAGATCTGGGTCAGCGATGGCAACACTGTTTACTTGCAGACTGCAGGCACACCTGGGGAAAGGTGCATGGGGGTACTGCCTTCGTGGCCATTTGGTGCCACCCAAGGACCAGCATAGGGCCAAAGATCCCCCGGGTCACCCGCCCCTGCACAAAGATGTTGTCTTAGGCAGTGAAGGTGGTTGGGAGAAAACTTTCATATTCAAATGAGATGCCTGTTATCCACCCATAGATAACCAGCTTAAAGCAGGGGAGGGCTAAAAGCTAGTATTTTCCCCCAACCAGATGATCTGCTACAGCCAAATAAATTGCACCTTCCCGCAGGGTTGCATTGTGAGATTCAGGACACAGGTGGTGTGGGGAGCTTTGACATGCAGGGAAGTAACCCCCCACATGCAGTTGCAAAGTCCTTGGGGCTCCCCCAAGAAGGCTGGCCAGGCACTTGGCAAGGATGAGGCGGGAGGCAGCTCACGGCTCGGGAATCTCCAGGACACAGGCTCGCACAGATGGGAAGCACCTGTGGGTGGCTCTCAAGCCCCCATCTCATTGGTGCCCGTGGTGGGCGTCTCCCCACCTTCTAGCTCGGGCTCCTCACGAAGCGCCCGTTGCAGCACAGTCCCCAGCGACCCCTGCAGCCTGCGACTTCTCCGGCTGCCCACCAGGAAGTAGATGAGGGGATTAGCGCTGCTGCTCACGGACGAGCAGAGGCGTGACAAGTTGAAGTACAGGAGCTTCGTGTCAGGCGGCAGGTTCAACCAGTACAGCACGAACCAGTAGAAGCCCAGGGGCAGGGAACAGATGAGGAACACCAGGACAGAGGCCAGGACCACCACGAACAGCCGAGTGGGCTGCCGCCGCCACTGCTGGGAGCTTCTCCGCACCCGGACAAAGAGGGTCAGGCTGGACAGAGTCATCACTGGGGTTAAGACCCCCATGATGAGGGCAGCCTGGACCATGTCCACCTGGAAGCACCGGTCTTTATTGAATTTCAGGAACTTGCTGCAGAAGCAAGAGGTCAACCCATTTGTCAGGAGACACAGCATCCAGAGCAGGGCGCACACCCAGGCTGACAGGTGCCTGGGCCGGTGACACTTGAACCAGATAGGGAAGAGGACGGAGAGACAGCGCTGGGTGCTGATGGCTGTCAGCAGGCTCAGGCCCGCTGTGTAGGCAAAGTACTTCAGTCTCTTCATCAGCTCGTGGACCTTGTCAGTGGTACTGACCAGGGGCTGGGTTTCCAGGCTGAGCATGGCAGCCATGCTGAAGACGAAGAGGAGGTCAGCTGCCGCCAGGTTGAGGATATAGATGGAGAAGGGAGTCCTGCGCGTTCGAAATCCCAGCAGCCAGATCACCATGCTGTTGCCTGCCATCCCGCACAGGGAGGTGAACATGGCCAGGGAGCTCAGCACCAGGCAGGCCGTGTGCACCACGCTCCCTCTGGAATGGTTTAGGGCCAACTCTGCAGTCCCACTGCTATTCAAAGTCTGGTTCATCCCTACAAGAGGAAGATGCACCAATGTGAAATTCTGTGTTGCTGGGACCATGGGGGAACCCCTGGGAGCCCCTCGAATTTCCAGCTTCAGAGCTCTACCCTCCAGATTCTTTATGCAACAGACCGTGGCCGGGAGGCTTAACCTTCCCTCCCTCCTGTGACTCACTCAGCCCAGACCTGCCTCCAGGGTCACCTTTATACCTACAAAGCTGTTATAGATGTCCGTTACCAGTTTAAAAAATTCTCCTCTATCTTGATTTGAATTATTTTTTAAATCATGGAGATGTATTGACTTTTATCAAATGCTTTTTCTACATCTATTATAGAAAAGTCATTATTATCAATAGACGTAGAAAAAATATTTGATAGAAGCATTTGATATCATTTTTTTCCTCCTGTAATTGTCAAACCCTCTGAGTTAACTAAAAAAAAAAAATGACCTTGGGCTGGGTGTGGTGGTGCATGCCTGTAACCCCAGCACTTTGGGAGGCTTGCTTGAGGCCAGGAGTTTGAGATCAGCCTGGGCAACATAGCAAGATCCCATCTCTACAATTTTTTTTTTTTTAAATTAGCCGGGCATGGTGGCACACACCTGTGTCAGCTACCTGAAAGGCCGAGGTGTGAGGATCGCTTGAGCCGGGCACATTGAGGTTGTAGTGAGCCATGGTCCCACCACTGCACACCAGCCTGGAAGACAGAGCAAGACCCTGTCTCTTAAAAAACAAATTAGGCCTGGGGCAAAGAGTAGAATTAACTACACTCCTTAATTTAAGATGCACCATGAGCATCAGCCTGTTAAAAACCCTCCATTTATTCAAGTTTCCTTCCCCATCCCATCTTAGCTGCCTTTTTCCTCCCACCACTTGCATCCATTCCAACCTGTTTCACACAAGTCCTTGGATACCTCAATGTCTTTCAAGATGGAGTGGTTGCCCATTGTGTTTTAAATTTACATAAATGTTGTGATTTAGAATTAATGATGGGTTTTGTTTTATTTTATTTTTCACTTGACGATATGTTTGTAGGATATATCCAGGGGGCTGTATGCAAAAGTTGTGGTTTAAAATGTCATCATGCACACTGATCTGTTATCCATTCCTTACTGTGGATCCTCAGCTTGCTTCAAAATTCCCGTTATCACCAAAACACTGTGTTGAACATCCTCATGCATGTGCCCATTGGACTTGACTCAGGATTTTTCTGGGATACATTCTTGGAGGAGGATTGCTCGGTCATAGAACATATACACATTTAGTTTCACTAAATGTTGCCTGGTAATTCTTTTTCTGAATGGCTGCTTCGCATTCACAATGTTAAGTCATTGTGTCCATAGCCTGAAATGCCTCTCTGCTCTCAAAGCCTTTAAAATAATTAATAACAGCATTGGAATTTTTTTTTTTTCAGGTAGAGTCTCACTCTTTTTGCCCACGCTGGAGTGCAGTGGCACAATCTGGGCTCACTGCAACCTCCACCTCCTGGTTTTAAGTGATTCTCCTGCTTCAGCTTCCTGAGTAGAGTAGCTGGGATTACAGGCACCTGCCACCACGCCTGGCTAAGTTTTGTATTTTTAGTGGAGATGGGGTTTTGCCATGTTGGCCAGGCTGGTCTCGAACTCCTGACCTCAGGTGATCTGGCCTGCCTCGGGCTCTCAAAGTGTGGAGATTACAGGTGTGAGCCACTGTGTCTGGCCATAACATTGAAATTTTACTCACGAAAGTTCTGTACACTTTATTGTGTTAATTTTTAGATATTGTTGTAGTGGTTTTACTGGCATTGTAAATGGTATTTTATTACATCTAAAAAGTTTTACTTACTTTTTTTTTTGAGACGGAGTCTCCCTCTGTCACCAGGCTGGAGTGCAGTGGTGTGATCTCGGCTCACTGCAACCTCCAGCTCCGTGGTTCAAGCAATTCTCCTGCTTCAGACTCCCAAGTAGCTGGGACTACAGGCACGTGCCACCATGCCCAGCTAATTTTTGTATTTTCAGTACAGACAGGGTTTCACCATGTTGGCTAGGCTGGTCTCAATCTCCTGACCTCGTGATGCTAGGCTGGTCTCAATCTCCTGACCTCGTGATCCACCCGCCTCAGCCTCCCAAAGTGCTGGGATTACAGGCATGAGCCACTGCGCCCGGCCTACTTACATTTTTATTGGACAGCTGATGCGTGGAATTGGGTTAATAATAATACTTCTTTTTTCATGACATCCTGTTAACATTGGTTGCCCTCTTTTATTTTTTAGTGTATGTATGTTTGTATGCATATTAATGTAGGTACCCACCATCCAACATGAAAACCGTGATGTTGACAGTAACTTAGTTAATTTTTCAAAGTTTGTTTAGGCTGCTGCATGGAGAATAGACTGATAAGGACAAGAGGAGAGGCTGGGAGGCAAGGAGTCTGATGCAGGTGCTAGTGGGAGCTGAACTGGGGTGGTGGCTGTGGAGTGTAGGTCATGAGAAACGACTTGGTCTGGAATAAAATTTAAAAGTAGAGTCCATAAGCCTTGCTGGTGAATCGGACATTGGGAGGATTCCATTAGTTTCTGCATTCAATTATTCGGTAGTTCATTCATTCAGTGTACCCCAGTGAGTTCTCACCGTTGTCCAGGCCCTTTCCGTGAATAAAGTAGGCACCTACAATGTATGAAGGTTCTGACTTCTCTACACCTTCACCAAGATTTTTTATTATCTGTCTTTTTTATTGTAGCCATCCTAGTCGGTGTGTGAATTAGTATCTCATTGTGATTTTGATTTGCATTTCCCTAATGACAAATGATGTTGAACATTTTTTCACGTGCTTATTGGTGATTTGTATATCTTTGAGGAAATATCTATTCAGATCCTTTCTACTTTAAAATTGGATTGTCTTTTTATTGTTGAACTGTTAAAGTTTTATTTACTTATTTATTTATTTATTTATTTATTTATTTATTTATTTATTTTTTTTTTTTGAGACGGAGTCTCGCTCTGTCACCCAGACTGGAGTGCAGTGGCCGGATCTCAGCTCACTGCAAGCTCCACCTCCCGGGTTTACGCCATTCTCCTGCCTCAGCCTCCCGAGTAGCTGGGACTACAGGCACCCGCCACCTCGCCCGGCTAAGTTTTCGTATATTTTTTTAGTAGAGACGGGGTTTCACCGTGTCAGCCAGGATGGTCTCGATCTCCTGACCTCGTGATCCGCCCGTCTCGGCCTCCCAAAGTGCTGGGATTACAGGCTTGAGCCACCGCGCCCGGCCTATTTATTTATTTTTAAGACAGAGTCTCACTTTCTTGCCCAGGCTGGAGTGCAATGGCACGATCTCGGCTCACTGCAACCTCCGCCTCCTAGATTCAAGTGATTCTTCCGCCTCAGCCTCCCGAGTATCTGGGATTACAGGCACCCGCCATCATGCCTGGCTAATTTTTGTACTTTTGTAGAGACAGGGTTTCACTGTATTGGCCAGGCTGCTCTTGAACTCCTGACCTCAGGTGATCCACCTGCCTTGGCCTCCCAAAGTGCTGGGATTATAGGTGTCAGCCACCACGCCGAAAGTTTTTTAAAAATAAAAATTGTATATATTAGACTCTTATGAGATATGATTTACAAATATTTTCTCCCACTCTGTAGGTTGCCTTTTCACTCTCCTGATGGTGTCCTTTGAGACACAAAGGTTTTTACTTTGATGAAGTCCAGTTTATCTATTTTTTTCTTTTGCTGCTTGTGTCTTTGGTGTCATATCTAAGAATCCACTGCCAAATCCAAGTTCATGGAGATTGGAGATTTACCTCTGTGTTCTTTTCTAAGGATTTTGTGGCTTTAGCTCTTATATTTAAGTCATTGATTCATTTTAAGTTAATTTTTGTAGGTAATGTATCACCTTCATTTTTGAAGGATATTTTCTCTAGATAAAGAAGTCTAGGTTGACCGTTTTTTAAATTTATCTTTTAAAACTTTAAAGATGTCATTCTGTGGTCTCTTGTCTTGCATAACTTCTGAAAAGAGCTCTGTAATAATTCTCATTCTTTTCTCCCTCTTATTTATTTATTTATTTATTTTGAGACGGGGTCTGGCTCTGTCACCCAGGCTGGAATGCAGTGGCACAATTTCGACTCACTGCAATCTTCATCTCCTGGGCTCAAGCCATCCTCCCACCTCAGCCTCCCAAGTAGCTGGGACTACAGGTGCACACCACCACGCCCGGCTAATTTTTGTATTTTTTGTAGAGATGGGATTTCGCCATGTTACCGAGGCTGGTCTCAAACTCATGAGCTCAAGCAATCCACCTACGTCAGCCTCCCAAAGTGCTGGGTTTACAGGCATGAGCCACTGCACCTGGCCTGTCTGACTGTTTTAAGGTCTTCTCTTAATCATTGGTTTTCAAAAGTGTAGATATGATATTCTTTGGTATAGTTTATTTTGCTGTTCATTATATTCATTGAGGTTCTTGGATCTGAGGGTTTATGATTTTTATTTTTATTTATTTATTTATTTTTTTTTAAATGGAGTCTTGCTCTGTCGCCCAGGCTGGAGTGTAGTGGCACAATCTCAGCTCACTGCAACCTCTGACTCCCAGGTTCAAGCAATTCTCCTGCCTTAGCCTCCCGAGTAGCTGGGACTACAAGCACGCACCACCACGCCCAGCTAATTTTTTGTATTTTTAGCAACCCGGGGTTTCACTGTGTTAGCCAGGATGGTCTCAATCTTCTGACCTCATAATCCGCTCGCCTCGGCCTCCCAAAGTGCTGGGATTCCAGGCGTGAGCCACCGCGCCCGGCCGTCTTCTGTCTAATTTTAAAGAGCATGTGTCTAAAGTTTCTCCATTAGATATGATGTTTACTCTCAGTTTTTGGTACTATCTTTTATCAAAGTGAGAAGGTTTCCTTGTAGTTTTCTGAGAGTTTTTATCATAAATGCATGGAATTTGTCATAAACCTTTTTTTCTGCATCTACCAAGATAAAAATTTTCTTTTTTTCTCCTTCTGTCTGTTTATGTGGTGAATATATATTGATAGATTTTCTGGCATTTATTCAACCTTCTATTTCTAAGATAAACCATTTAGTTAGTTCTGAGGGTTTTTTGCTTTGATTTTATTTAGAACATTTTCATCCATGTTTATATCTGCAATTGGCCCATAATTTCCCCTTCTGGTACTATCCTTGCCTGTTTTTTATTTCAAAGCTAAAAGATGACACTGGCTTTATAAAATGAGTTGGAGAGGTTACCCTTTTTCTCTGTCTTCTAGAACAATTTGTGTCATGTAAGGATTATCTTTCTTTGAAGGTTTGGCAGAAGGTAAGACCATCTGGTCTGGTAATTTTTATGTAAGTGTGAGTGGACGTGCATGGCTTTAAAAAGAACTACAAATCCAATGTATTTAATGTTTTCAGTCTACTCAGGCATTTAATTTCTTACTGAGTTACAGTAGGCAATATTATTTTTCTAGAAAATTGTTCTTGCTTTTTGGTTTCACATTTATCAGTACAATACGCACAGTAGTTTCTTATATTCATTCAGAATTTTTACAACTTCACTTCTATCTGCCAGTCTTTATTTGTGACTTTACTCCTGTTTTTTCTTGATTAGTTTGCCAGAGGGTTGTTTTATGAGAACTATTTAAAAATAAAAATCATCTCTACTGTTTCTTTGCTTCATATTTCCTTAATTTATGCTTTTTTTTCCCATTTTCTTTGGATTTACGCTATGATTCTTTTTCAGCTTCCTTTGTTGAATGCTTATGTAATTAATTTTTAAATCTTCTCTTTTTGGTAACAGGTATTTAGGGCTATAAATGTAGCACTAAGTATTTCTTTAGATGTTTCATAAATTTTGATATCGAGTGTTTTTATTGTTGTCTAAATAGCTTATAATTCAAAACTATTGCAAATACGAATTTTAAATGTCTGTAAGTTATTTAGAAATACATTTTGTAATGCATGAGTCTAGCTATCTTTTTGTTGTTAATATTGCAAGAAAGTCAGATAATGTAGTCAGTTTTTTGAGATTTGTTGAGATGCATCTTGAAGCCTAATAGATGGTTAATTTCTATTTTCTTTCTATATCCGCTTGACTATGTTTTAAAAATTATGCTATTTACATTATCTGTAGCTTTATTAATTTGTCTGCTATAAATATCAACCCGTGATGACTGAGGTCTTGTCATTTTGTCTTCCACCTATTTTGAAACTTTGTTAAGTGACTACAAATCCAAGATTATTTGATAACACTGGGGAATCGTGTCCTTTATGTAGTGGTCCTCTTCATCCTTACTAATTTTTTTTGTGTTTGAGACAGAGTTCCACTATGTTGCCCAGGCTCCAGTGCAGTGGCCATGATCTTGGCTCACTGCAAACTTTGCCTCCTGGGTTCAAGCGATTCTCCTGCCTCAGCCTCCCAAGTAGCTGGGATTGCAAGCATGTGCCCCCATGCTTGGCTAATCTTTGTATTTTTAGTAGAGATGGGTTTTTGCCATGTTGGCCAGGCTGGTCTGGAACTCCTGACCTCAAGTGATCTGCCCACCTCAGTCTCCCAAAGTGCTGGATTACAGCCGTGAGCCACCGCAACTGGCTGTTTTTTTATTATTATTTTTATTATTTTTTTATTTTTATGTTTGCAATTACTGGTTTCCTTCTACAGGGATATCATTACTTTTTCTTGTGGGAGCCCCACGTTGTCATAAAGGTTTTGCTACCCAGGCATTTGGCATTGGCCTCTGTGGATATTCAAAGGATTTCACAGGTCCAGGACCAGGTTTTTGATGGATTTCTTGGCTGGGAGATTTGGCATCATGCAAGCGGTAGTAAATTCAGATTCTACTATCATTGGAAATGTCCCCTCAGGTTCAAAACAGATTTAAACATTTACCAAACTCATACTATGTGCCAGATACATACATACATATTTATAAAAACACATACACATATATAATAGTGCACACACACATATGCACAGACATATACACATATTGCACATAGCATATATTCATATATACATATGTAGCACATATATACACATAGAACACATAGCTCTATACACAGCACATACACATATACACAGTAAACACACACACATGTATACCCATGTACACAGACACACAGAGCACATATAATGATGACCACGACGGCCATGAGCTCACAGTTGTGTGTAGGAAACACACAGTTAAAGGCAGTCCCACCCTACAGCTCAGGCTGTAACTAACAAGGTGAGGGACTCAGAGGGTAGGGGCCGGGAGGGACTCAGGTGGGAAGGGAGTTGGGGGGAACCAGGTGAGGGAGTGGGGTGCTGACTGCAGGAGAAGTGTGTGTGTATGTGGCTGGACCCCAGGGTCAGGCCCTTCCCAGGGGGGCTTGGGGACCTGTTGCCTGATCCCTCTCCAGCTTGTTGGGGAACCCCCCATCTAATGCCATGGAGCCTGGCCTCTGCCTCTGGGTCACCTGTGCACCAACATGGCTGCTGCAGGATGACGCGGGTCTACTCTGTGCGGGTTCAGGGGTGTTTGTGCAGTGCTCTGTGGGGAAGGGAGACCAGGGGCCCCGCAACTCTGAGAGGGGAAGGTGCAGACTCACGCTGCTGTCCCACGGGCCTTGTGGTTATACTTCAGATGGGTCTTCCCAGGCCATTGTCCCCCACCTGCCACCTTCCCCGTCCCCCACTCTGCTCTGGGTGCCTGGACAGGGTGGTGATGTCCAGTGGCGTTCAGAGGCCCTCAGGGCACCTGGCTTCCTCTTGGGGGTCACCAGGGAGCCCCTTGCAGACATTTCCCAGGGGCCAGCAGTGTGTCAGGGGCTATTCCAGGTACTGGGGTGCTGGAGAGAAAGAGACAAGCCCCGCCTTGCACCTGTGGATACCATCCTGCAGGAGAGACTGTCCCTGAGCAGGGACAGCAAGGTGGCTTCAGCCCGGCACCTGTGAGGGTGCTGGCGAGAGCTGCTGGGGAGAGCTGCGATGGGGGCCTTTTTTTTTTTTTGACACGGAGTCTTGCTCCGTCACCAGGCTGGAGTGCAGTGACGCAATCTCAGCTCACTGCAACCTCCGCTTCCCGGGTTCAAGTGATTCTCCTGCCTCAGCCTCCCGAGTAACTGGGATTACAGGCATAGGCTAACACGCCCAGCTAATTTTTGTATTTTTAGTAGAGACAGGGTTTCAGTATGTTGGCCAGGCTGGTCTTGAACTCCTGACCTCAGGTGATCCACCCGCCTCGGCCTCCCAAAGTGCTGGGATTACAGGCGTGAGCCACCGCGCCCAACCTTGATGGGGGGCCTTTATGCGGAACCCTGGTGGGTCACAAAGGGATGAGGGTTGGGGGGGCGGGGCATGCATTAGGGAGATGGCCCCAGAGGACCCCTCCCGGGGAAGATGCTCAGCTGCAGGGACCCCTGAGAGAGTGCAGGTGACATTCAAAGGCATGTGTGGTCATGGGTGGGGTAGGAGATCAGAGAAATGACAGGGAGGCTGATCTCTCCATTTGTTGGAACGATGTGATTGTGTGCTGTGTTCGAGGATAGTGAGTTAGTGGAGAGGGGACTCCTGATGCGTGGGAGAGGCCACAGCTGCAGGAATGATTTCCTGGGGAGGGGGCGAGAGGAGAGGGGACCCGGCCTACAGTGGGGGGCTTGGCCAGCTAGGAGCTGGGACGTCACCAGGAGGAGGCGCAGAACCAGGCGTGGGTCAGCCAGGGACCTGAGGGGGGAAGGTGACGCTCCCTGGCATCCTCTTACTCCTTGATAGCAGGAGGGTGTCAAGCACTGGGGCTGAGGAAAGGAAGAGGGATTTGGGGTGGAGGGGTTGAGGGACAGGAGCCCTTATCCCAACCGAAGTAGAATAATGAGCTGTGACTATTTTCTAGTAAAAGACAACACATACGTGAAAACTGGCCACATCAGTGGAGATGCCCGGCTTCTCTGCAGTGATATGAGCTTCAGGGCGCAGGGGTGAGTGGGGAGGTGGAGGATGGGGGAGAGTACGTGTCTCTGCCACCCCTGAATCAGGGGCTGGCACACAGTGGTGCTCAATACATGTTTGTGGCTTGGCCCCTGGATTAGGCGCTCTGCAGCGTACTCCCTGAACTCCCGGCCCTCCTTCCCTTGTCTCTGCAGACGGAGTGAGTTCAGCCGGCCTGTCGGCTGGACGGGTGGGCACCGTGTCTGACTTGATCGCTCTGTCTGTCCACCCGGTCCCTAGTGTGAGCTGCACCGTTTTGTAAGGCCCCTGCCACTGCGCAGACCTTGGTGGAAGTGAAACATTCCACAGGGATTCGGGCCGTGAGAAACAGCCCGAATTTCATATTCTGCTGGGAGAAAGTGCAAGCAACACCCCCATGATCTTATCAATATCCTGCCAGGCAGCAAGCCTGACTACCCAGACCCCTCACGCCCATACCTGTAAGCACCCCAGCCTGTAAGCACCCCAGCCTGTAAGTACCCCAGCCTGTAAGTACCCCAGCCTGCAAGTACCCCAGCCTGTAAACAGTGGTGGGCTCTGGCATCAAGCTGGTCGCCGACCTCTGCAGGTTTTTACAGTGTACCTGCATTTCATGTAGAGCCTCCTCTCTCTCTCTCTCTCTCTCTCTCTCTCTCTGTCTTTCTTTAACCCTCACCTTCCCTTTAAAAAACCAAACACGAGTCCAGGCACAGTGGCCCACACCTGTGATCCCAGCACTTTGGGAGGCCGAGGTGGGCGGATCACGAGGTCAGGAGTTCGACACCAGTCTGGCCAATATGGTGAAGCCCCGTCTCTACTAAAAAATACAAAAATTAGCCAGGCGTGGTGGTGTGTGCCTGTAATCCCAGCTACTCGGGAGACTGAGGCAGGAGAATCATTTGAATCCAGGAGGCAGAGGTTGCAGTGAGCCCAGATCACGCCATTGCACTCCAGCCCGGGCAAGAGACCGAGACTCCATCTCAAACAAAACAAAACAAAACAAAACCTAACACGTAGTACCATGCCTGCAGGTAGCAAATGTTCAACAAAGACTTGCTGACGGATGAATGAGTGTGCAGACCAGCAGGTTATACCCTTGGCTGGTTCCTGTAGGGGGCTGAAAGGTGGCCCCTAAAGATACGTCCCTGTTCCAGAACCCGTGAATGTGACTTATTTGGAGGTAGGGTCTTTGCAGTTGTAATTGAGTTAAGGATCTCGAGATGAGACCATCCTGGATGATGCAGTTGGCCCCTAATCCCAGTCCTTGTAAGAGACACACACAGGAGTTGCCTAGTGAGAAGAGGAGGCCTCATGAAGACACAGGCAGGGACTGGGTTTATGCGGCCACATCCCAGGAACGCCTGGAGCCACTAGAAACCAGAAGCAAGGAGGGGTTCTCTGGAGCCTCGGGGGGCGCACGGCCCTGCTGACCCTGCTTCTGGGTTTTGGCCTCGCGACCATGCGAGAGGAGCTTTGTGCTTTAAGCTGCCTGGTCTGTGCAGCCACAGGAACCTCCTGTGGCCCCTGACACGGGCGTGCCCACCGTAGAGAGCAGAGTGTCTCACACCATCGCCACACACTGCTCACTGGGGGGTTGATCCTGGACTTGGGAGAGGGCAAGTTGAAGCCCACCCACAAGACACCTTCCCAGCTGAGCCCGGCACAGCAGGAACAGCTGGGACCCGGCCCCAGGTGGCTCTGCTCTCAGCCTTCTCTTCCTAGGAAGGGTACAGGGGTATCCAGGGCCAGCCAGGGGGCACCGTGCCCAGCACATCATGAGCACTCAGAGTTTATTGGCTGAGTGCCTGATGGACTGACGGACAGATGGACTCCTGGTGGGGCCCCAGACTGCTCAACCCTCATCCGGGGTCACACGGTTCCCCTGAGTGGCTCTGGGGCTCTGTTAGAGGTTCTGAGCTTGAGGCTTGCTCCCGATCCCCATCAGAGCCAAGAGAAGCCCCGATTTATGCTAACTCCTGCCCCCCAGCACTAATCAATGATGAACGAGACCTCGAGGAGATACTGCAGTGGGGGGTAAGTGATCATTGCTCAGCCCATCAACGGCCGCATGGCGTCAAGGGGTGTTTACGACGTTCTAGTGGGCTCAGCGCTGCTTTGCTTGGCCACTGGACACATCAGAGACCGTGGAGAACCCTGGGAGGAGAGGCGTTAATAACAGCGATGGCCCCGGGTCCGGACCCGTGGAAGTGAGCATGCACAGTCCTGAGACGGAGCACCTCCTGAAATTTGGGGGTCTTGTTCTTATGACCACAGTTATTCGTGTTTACTATAGAGCACATTGGAGACGCTGGATAGACACTCAAAACACCGAGAAAGAAAAGTTGCTCATAATCTCACCACCAGAGATAATTACTTTGGGAAGAGGTTCCTCCAAGCGTTTCCTGTGTGTGAGCTTTCACGCTTCGGGTCTGTGCGTGGCATGCTTTCATTCCCCAGTTGCTGGGTTTAAAATATTTCAGATTTTTAAAGTATTTTCTTTTTTCTTTTTTGAGATGAAATCTTACCCTGTTGCCCAGGCTGGAGTGCAGTGATGCAATCTCAGCTCAGTGCAGCCTCCGCCTCCCGGGTTCAAGCGATCCTCATGCCTCAGGCTCCCGAGTAGCTGGGATTACCAACGTCTGCCACCACCTGACTAATTTTTGTATTTTTAGGAGAGACCGGGGTTTCACCTGTTGGCCAGGCTGGTGTCGAACTCCTGACCTCAGGTGATCCGCCTGCCTCAGCCTCCCAAAGTGCTGGGATGACAGGCGTGAGCCACCGCGCCCAGTCTTTAAAAGTATTTTCTATTTCCACTGCCTTATGGCCAATAACGGAGCCTGATTTTTAGAATGTGTTGAGGATTGTGTGTGTGTGTGTGTTGGGGAAAGCACTAGGTTGGAAACTGTCCTCTCGTATTCAATGTCAGGTGAGGTTTCTGATAGACAATCTCTCATGTTAACTTTTAGGATTCCTGTCCATTCCACTGAAAACACGGAAACGGGTTCTTTCCCTTGGCTAGTATGACATTGTCCCTTTCTCCTTGGGCCATAAACATCTTTAACCATGACACAGATAAGATGCAAATACAGTCATATTTTGAAAGGTTCCCATGCTAAAGAAGAAAGAAGGTCTGCCCCTGTCTTCCCCCCACCCCGGGTATCACCATAAATCCTTGAAGATTTTTTTCTGTGCATTTACCTATAAATGTATGTTTTTTAACATAAATGAAAGCACAGGGCCTGGTTGTCTCATAAGCTTGTTTTCTCAAAAACAAACTCTGTCTTCTTGAATTTAACTTGTCTGACACTTCTCCCTGCTCTGCTGTCACACTGAGGTGGCAGGTCCCAGGGCTGGTGACGTGAGCTCATCCGCGCTTTGAATGTCTGTGAGGTGGGTTTCATTATCTCTGCTTTATCTGGGTTCAGAGAAGCTGAGATGCTTGCTGGGCTACCGGCCACCCTGGCCAAGCAGGAACTCCCCCCCAGGTCCCACGGGTGCAAAGCATCGCTTCTGTCCCCCATGCTCTCCTGCCTTCACCCAGATTGCAAAAAACAGGCCTCTCACCTGTCCTGGATGCAGTGTGTGGTCCCTCAGCGAAGGTGGCAGGTGCCTGCCCACTGCAGAGCTGGAGGCTTCAGCAACCACCTAGGCCCAGGCCCCTGAGCCGCTCGCCCTGTTCTGGCTCTGGCCCGAGCTGCCTGCTTCTCTCCCACTGGACAGGGCTGCCCCCAAGCTCAGAGGAGCCTGTCCCCGGGATCCCCTGCTGGTCTTCGCTGGGTTCCCTCTGAGCAGAAGGCCCTCAGGTTCGGGCCTGAGGTATAAATGCAGGATGGGTGCCTGCCCCGCCTGCCAGGGCCTCCGCACATGGGTGCCGCGGTGCTGGCCCAGAAGAGCCGGCTCAAGGCTAATGGACCTGAGCACAACCCCACGGCCCCCACAGGAGACAGCCTGGCTGCAGTGAAATGGAGGATGAGGCCGGGGCCTTTGAGGAAAGGCGATACCTCCCTTCCTGAATGCCACCGGGGATGGCCGAGGAGACCTCACAGCATTAGTGAGACCCGCCGTGGGGGGTCCAGGTGAGGCCGTGGAGGACATGGGGGTTCTTGTGGGCTGGGAAAGGCTATTACAGCCACCCCCAACTGCCTGCCTGGGGAGACGCTCTGGCTAATGGACTCACTAAGGATGCTGCCTACGGAGGGATGGGGAGGAAGGAGAGCTGGGCCTGGAGCCCAGGATCCTACTTCCAGTTTGAGTTCCGCTGCTTATGAGTTGGGGAACCACACCATTCAGGTGACCTCTCTGAGCCTCAGAGTCCTCACCAAAATGCCTGTCGTCCCTCAGGGCCTCCCTCCATTCCTGGAAAGAAGGGGAGCTCACACACATGCCACACAGGCCGACGGTAGGGCAGGCCTTTCCCCACACCAGCCGAGGCCCCCTTCCTGCCTGGCGAGTGAAGAGTTCTGATGTGTCAGTCCCCCAAGGGCAGGATGGAGGCCGGCGTCTTACCCGTGTCCCCTGGCCTGCGGGGGTACTGGCCTGGAGCAGGTGCTGGGTGGGCCGTACGGGTAGTGCAGCGGATGGCTGAGTCTCTAGGAGGGTCCTCGAGCTAGCATAGTGTTCATTCTCACTGCCCCGCCCTGCAGTGGAAAGAGGTATAGGCGTGGGAGATGCTGGGCATCTGCTTTGAACAAATGTGCATGAGGAAAGAAAAAGCGAGGACCCCAGACATGGAGGCTGGTCACAGAAGTGACTCTAGGCAACTGACTTGGGGACAGTCTTAGGGGCGTGGGCTGTGCTGCCTCTGCAGTGATGGTGAGGACTTCCCTGGCCTCTTTATTCTATGTTTGCTCTGCTGGGGCTACGGTGCCTGTCTCTTCTCCAGGAGGGGAGATCTTGCCTGAGAATGGGCCAGGACCCCAGAGACAGAGACAGACTGCTCAGAAAGACATAAGCTTCCAGAAGGTGGCAGTTCTCACATTTTTCATGCCTTCTGTGCCTAGAACATTGCCTGGCATGTAGAGATGCTCGTATTTTTTGACTAATTGCTAGCTGATTGACAGAGTCCCCAGATCCAGGCACCTAGATCCAGCTGTTCTTGAAGCCCATCTTTGCCTGGACTTTTTAGTAATAGGAGCCAGTGCATTCTGTGTGTGGGTGTGTGTGTGTGTGTGCGTGCACGTGCACATGTGTGTGTTTCAATGGCGTTTGTGTGTGTGTGTGTGCATGCACGTGCACACGTGTGTGTTTCAATGGGGTTTGTGTGTGTGTGTGTGTGCATTGCACACGTGTGTGTTTCAATGGGGTTTGTGTGTGTGTGTGTGTGTGCATGCATCGCAGGCGCATGTGTGTTTCAATGGGGCTCAGGTGTGTGTGTGTGTGTGCATGTAACTGCACACGTGTGTGTTTCAATGGGGTTTGTGTGTGTGTGTGTGTGTGTGCATGCACGTGCACACGTGTGTGTTTCAATGGGGTTTTGTGTGTGTGTGTGTGTGCATGCACGTGCACACGTGTGTGTTTCAATGGGGTTTCTGTCATTTGCAACAAAGATTCCTGACCAGCGGAGAAACCAATACCTAAAAGAGGCAAAGAGGCTTATTGCAAATACCTGCCTTTACATGTGCAATTGACTGGGTCCTGGTGGGATGACACCGTGAGGTTGGTAAAGTCCCGCTTTCTGCATTGGGCCACATGTGTCAGGAGGCAGCTCAGCTCTGCTTCCCCAGGCCTTTAAAGAACGTGTGACATCAGGAGTGGTCCCCACAGATGTCTTATCTGAGGCTCTCTCGGGGAAGAATCTGCTTTCAAACTCATGTGGTTGTTGGCAGGGTTCGGTTCCTTGCTGGCTGCCAGGCTGGGAGCCTCTGTTTGTTGCTGGCTGTTGGCCAAAAGCTGCCTTCAATGGCTTGCCGTGGGGGCCTCTCCAATATGGCAGCTCACAACACGGCAGCTGGCTTCACTGAAGCCAGCATGGGAGAGAGTCTGCTTGCAAGGTGGAAGTCACGGTGCCGGGCAGCGTCATCAGCTTTGCTGTGTTCCATCGGTTAGAAGCAAGCCACTTAGTACAGCCCATACGCACAGGCAGGGGATGACACGAGGGGGAGGCGGCATCGCTGGGGGCCGTCTTGGATTCTGGCTGCCACACCGGTGGGCTGATTGAGACCCCCCTTATGCTGCTGGTTTCCTGTCCAGCACAGAATATGCCGCAGACCAACAAACATCGTGTGTTTTTGTTCTTTCCTTTTCCTTTCCAAGTGGGAATTTAAGAAAAAAAATGCTGTTATTTCCTTTTTCCTTTCCACTGTGTGTTGTGTGTCTGGAAAGTGACCATCTTTTGGCCAGAGGGCACTGCTGTGGCCTGAAGGGGGTCTCCCCAAAATTTGTATGTTGAACCCCCACCCCCCTGTACCTTAGAATGTAATCATATTTGGAGAAAGGGTCTTTAAATGGTTAATGATGTTAAGATGAGGTCACCAGGCTGGGCCCGAATCCAATCTGACTGCAGTCCTGATAAGAGGAGGTGAGGACACAAACAGGCACAGAGGGACCACCCTGTGAGGACAGAGGGAGAAGGTGGCCGTCTGCAAGCCAAGGAGAGAGGCCTCGAGAGGAACCGGCCCTGCCACACCTTGATTTTGGATTTCTGGACTCCAGGACTGAGAGAAAGTAAACTTCTGTTGTTTCAGTGCCCCCGCCAGTCTGTGGTATTGGTGAATTGGTGACAGCATCCACAGAAAGTACTACAAGTACCATTCAAAGAGGAGGTGTTTGTGGCTCTGACGGAGGGTGGCGTGAGTAACACCCAGGGCCTGGGCTCGGAGCTGGGGAGGCAGGCCCTGCAGTTGACTTTGGTCGTCTCTGTTCTGTGGGGAAGGAAGGCATTTTATGTTGGAAATCACACAGCCACAGATTTTGGGTGGGAGCATTTAAAAATCATAGGTAGGAAAGAAGTGGACACGTAGAGGGTGGACTGAGGGGAGGAACGTGGTCAACATCTGCTGTTTGCCTGCCAGTTTATTTATTTATTTATTTATTTAGACAGAGTCTCACTCTGTCGCCCAGGCTGGAGTGCAGTGGTGTGATCTCAGCTCACTGCAACCTCCGTCTCCCAGGTTCAAGGGATTCTCCTGCCTCAGCCTCCCGAGTAGCTGGGATTACAGGCGCCCGCCACCACGCCTGGCTAATTTTTGTATTTTTAGTAGAGATGGGGTTTTGCCATATTGGCCAGGCTGGTCTCGAACTCCTGACCTTGAGTAATCCACCCACCTTGGCCTCCCAGAATACTGGGATTACAGATGTGAGCCACCACGCCCAGCCATGCCTGCCAGTTTTACCTCGGGTGCACCTCTTCCCCGTTTTCAGTCCACTGAGCTTAGGTGGGGCGACTGTCACCCCCTGTCCCCCATCCCTGCCTCCAGCTCCCAGGAGGGTGTGTGCCCCTGGCCTGGCCAGTGTGCTTGATATCAGGACTTCAGCTGGAATCCCCAGGAAGGGGTGCTCTTTCTGCTGGGATTGCAGAATTTGTAGGAGATGAACCGAGAACTGCTGCTTACCTGCTATTTAGTTTTCCATTGAGAATAAATGGAACCCAGATCAAAGCAGGGATGAAAACAGGGAAAGGAGAAGTGGCCTAGCGAACATCATTTGTGGCCCTGGATCCAGCTGTGTCCGAAGCCAGAGTCACTTCTGGAACTTTCTGGGTATGTGAGTCAGTAAACTCCCTTAAATACACACATACCTCCCAGCTACCCCACATGCCAAAGCTAGATGAACCTGGAGTTTCTGTTACTTTCCACCCAGCGCCCTGTCTGATACACTGTAAAAGTCTGCCTAGGACACCAATCTGTAGTGGCAGAAAAGCAGAGATGGTCCACCCAGGTGGGGGCAGGGGTGTGCCTGAGGCTGGACCGACCACCCAGTGGTGCCAGGGAACGTTGGGGGGATGATGGAAGCGTTTCTGCGGCGGGGATGGAAACATTCTGATGACATGGGCACATAAACATTTGTCCAAGATAATTAAACTGTATATTAAATGGGTCAGTTTTATTTTATGTAAATTAGGTCTGAATTCAATTAATTAAAAAGACGTTTAAAAAAACCTGCGTGAGCGGGGAAGCCTCCTCTTCCATGCCAGGAAACTTGGCGCTGGCACCGTGACTCACCCGCGCAGAGTTTTCCATGAGTTTTGAGTTTGTGAACTGTGCCCTGTTGTTTTCAAGTTCTCCAACTGTCAAGCCCCTACTGGCTTAAAAGGGAATGTTTTTGCACTTGCGCTCTCAGTGGTTTTGGTTTGGGACGGTTCTCTGCAATGTGTTTGCCCAGCTTTTTGACCTTGCCACCAGCCCGTCGAAGGGCACATTTCCCAGGACTGGTCATCTCCCTGTATGCTGAGGGGCCGGGCCATAGATGGACCCTCATTTCCCTGCCCTGCCTTCTAGATGAGGCCCTGGGTCCTGCCGAGGAAGGATGGTCCTGGCTGAGGATTCCGAGTCAAGCTGTGCGGATGTGAAAAGATCCTGGGGGCTTAAAATCCTGGCATAAAATATAAAATTCAAGTTATCTGAAAACGACAGTTGGCAGGGGATCCGGGAGAGCTGGGTGGATGCCGGAGAAGCGTTCCGTTTCCTTTTGTGAAGACGGGAGACAGAGACGGGAGAGGCGTCAGCGTTCAGGCCGTTTGCTGAGTGTCCCCTGAGCACCTCGTTCCCAGTCCCCTCTTTGATTCAGACACCTACAGCCTGAAACTGAGCTGTTTCCTCCATGGGTCTCCACAGAGTGTGGATAGGTCTCGATGGCCCATCTGGGTTATCCTAGGGCTGTGATGGGCATGTCCAGGCCACTCCATGCATCTCCCCAGAACCCCAACTTCCAGTGCTTTGCAGACGGGAGATGGAAGGTCAGAGAGCTGAGCCTCCAGGACAACAGGAAGGCCACTATGGGGAGTCCCTGGATGGTGATGTGGGCCTCCAGCCAGGGCCGTCCACCAGTGCGACTGACCTTGGATGAGAAACTCCATTCATGAGCCCCCACTTCCTCAGCTGAGGCTGACAGTATGGGCCGTGTAGCCCTGCATGGACAGTCAACAGAAAACCTACATGCAGCTCTTGGCCAGCGGCCACTGCCCATAGTATGTCCCCAAACAGCGGATCGGTGCTGGGAACAAACCACTCACAGGCACATCCCTTCTGCACTGGCCACTCTGCTCCCTGCCCTGAACGCCCGACCAGGGCAATCAGGCATACTGACCGCCGCCCCCTGCCACTGCACCAGCTCCTGGAGGTTGGTGCTGTAACCGACTTATCCAAGGAAACTGAGGCACAGCAAGACTGAGGTCCCATGGCTCATAGGTGGCAGCCCTCTGCCTTCCTGAGACTTGCTCTTGACTTTCCAAATTTGGCCTTGCTTATCCCTTGCATCGTCTAAAAGAGCAGCTTATTTTTATAGAGATAGTGGGTGGCAGGAAGCACGGAAAAGTGGAGAGTTCTGCCCTGCCTGGTGCCCCCATCCCTGCCCCTTCACCCCACCCTTCCCACATACCACATGGCTGTTAGAAGTCGGCTTTGCAACCCCAGGGCAGCCCTGACACTCTGGTCCCACGCCCCACTCTCCATTCTGTGACTTGCTGTGGATCCTCTTCCCAGAGCTGTGGGATGGAAATCTCCCCCGCAGCCTCCGGCTCCTCCCAAGTCCACTTTAATAATTAAATACCAAAGGAAGGAGGAGGCAAGTGGTGGAGAGCGGGCAGTTCCCGCTCATCTAATCATCTGTGCAGTCTCCCTCCATTAGCACAGAGAATGAGGTGGTCCAGGGAGGTGCAGGAATCCTCCTGGGGCTTTGCGGGGGGATGGAGGGGAAGAAAGCTTGTTCCCTAGCAAGACTGCAAAGACTTGCACCTGAGAAGGGCCAGAGGTTGGGGGAGGCCCAGTTCCCGGGGTTCACTTCTGTCCCTCCCGCCTTAGGATCCATCAGGGCAGATGCCTCCTCCTAGAGTCGGACCCAGCCTGTTCCTGACCTCCAGGCCCTACTACTGGGTGAGGCGTCCACCTGCTCACCGGCCTGGGCTCTGAGCTGTTGCAGCTGCACCCAGGCAGGGAGGCCCCTTCCTTCTAGGTCAGCAGCTCCCCACGAGGGCTCAGGGCTGGAGTCCTGGGGTGGGGACTCCCAAAGAAGAGGTGAATTTGCAGGAACTGGGATGCTCTGGGCCCTGAGGAGAAGCCAGGACCCCAGATGGCCCCCCAGCCACCTTCAGGACAGGGACGTGCTGCTGCCCACTTGTGTAGCTAGGATGCCTGAGCTGGTGGGAGCTTTCACCACTGGACGAGGACCCAGCCCTGCCTCCTGGTGTGTCTGCTCAGGGTCCCACCTGGCTTCTCTGAGTCCCTGGAAATGACCTGTTGGATGTGGTGGTCTCCAGCTCTGCTCTTCCGGGATCCTCTGAGCAGTGCTGGGGAGGGCAGGACTTGGAGGATGGCAGGGCTTTTTCCGGGCACTGGGAAGGAGCAGGTGGGGACATGCGACCTTCATCACCTAGAGGTCCTGGAACCACTACAACTGGGCCACACGAGATCCCCTCTTTTCATAGAATGGTGGCGTTGCTGAGAGGACCTGGCCAGGATTGTTAGAAAGGGGAGCATGGAGGAGCAGTGGGCTGAGTGGGCAGGAGGGCAGTGGAGGTCAGGGTGGCTGGGCAGTGAACCATCAGGGCCATAGACTTGGGCAGTCAGCCCACCGAGGGCTGGACCACTTCACCAGGGGCAGGCCGAGCAGGCTCCAGGGTCTGCAATCAAAGGCCAGGTTCCAGGCGGTTGGGTGGCTGAGCCTGGCAGTACTGCCCATGCCTCTACCCATTCCCACCTGGAGCTCGGAGTTCAGAGTGCTGCCCGCCTGCCCACTCCCGGCTCTCCTCTGCCCTGCTCTGCAGAGCCCAGCTCTGTCAGCCACGTCTCCTGACTGGGGGCGCCAATACCTCGGCCATGATCTCTCTCCATGGGACCATGGGGTGAGCAGGCTTGCCTTAAGGCTTGTCTCAAAGGAGCCAAGGTCCTAGGCTGCACACCAGGAACCCAGGACGGGGCCCTTCTGGGGGCTGACCAGAGGCAAAAGGGCCAGAGAGGTAACCTTCTAGCCTGGCCCTGGTTGGGCTGTCATCTGGGAGGGTGCCCAGCCTATCGCTGGGCTGTAGAGAGGTGTCTGGGCACTGGGAGGCTGGCTCAGGGATCCCAGGACGGACAGGGGCATCCCGAACAGGGACAACAGGAGGAGAGGCAGCAACCCACTCGATGGAGCCTCCGGTAGACACAGGCAGGATCAGGGCCTGGTGTGGAGGAGGTGAGAGCGGAGGCTCCCAGAGGCCATGGGGGCCTCTGAGCTGAGAAGAGGCAATGGGATACGCTGGCAGAGGACAGCCTGGCTGACCACAGCTCCCTCTGGCAGGGAGTGGACAAGCCACAGGAACAGGAACATGGGCGTGTGCAGCCCCAGCCCCAGGAGGAGGCCTGAGAGCAGAGGAAAAGAGCACAGTGTGCGGGAGAGCTGGCAGGGGGTGCCACCTGTCCCGGGACTCTGTGCCCTTCCTTGGGCGTCCTCACTGTGGGAAACGGAGACCCGGGGTATGACCATGGGCATGAAGCCTTCGTGGCTGCAAGTTAGGAAATGTTTATTGATATACATTTTACTGTCTTTTATAAAACTTCCTTTGGCTACATTGGGCCACTGTGCACCATAGTGCCAGTCCCCAGGTGGCCAGGGCGGAACCAGTGTCCACTTTCGGGTGGGGGCTGGAGCCAAGAGGCTGTCCAGGAGCTGCCCAGTGGGTCCTCATAGCCTGCGGGATACCTTGAGTGCTCCCGGAGGCAGCCCCGGACTGGCCCGCCCCAGAGTCAGAAAAGGCAGGTCAACGACCCAAGGCGGCCAAAGGTCCTTCCTCTCTCCAGCACCTTGACGTGACCAGAAATCCCCCCCATCAAAGTCACCAAATGACTTGACCGAGGGCAGGGAAGTTGTCTGCAGAAAGACTGAGCTACAAGGCATGTGAACCAGAACCTTCTTCCAGACACCGTTTCCTTCGGATTTGTTCACCGATGCTGCCTTGAGAGGATCGAACCTCGGGAACAATCCCGAATGGCAGGGACGAGCTGCTGGCTTGGCGCTGGCTGGGACACGGTCAAGGAGGGCTGACCCAAGAGGCAGAGGTGGCTGGGCTGGGTGACCACCTCCTCACATTTACCGACCAGCCTGGGGCAAGGAGGGGCCCCACCACCTAGGGGCAACTTCTGTACAACGGGTCTCTAGGGGAGCAGAATGGCTGAGGGAGCCGGGCAGGGACCACAGCGTCTGTTTGCAGGTGGCTGCCCAGTCTTCCAGCCACCCATGGAGTCCCCAGCCCAGGGAGAAGGAGGCCCGAGGAGAGGAAACACATGTTTCTTCTCCTTTGTGGACTCAGAGGCAGGTGCCCATCCCTGTCCCAAGGCAAAGGGTCCCGGAGGCTGCTTCCTGCCCCTGCCTCCTCCAGGCACTGGGCTCTCAGGAGGCGTTCCCCGGGGGGCACTGCATCTCCATGGTGACCGTGTTGGGCGTGCTGCCCCCGGCCTCCCCCAGCTCAGCGCCGTCCCGCAGGGCCCGCTGGAAGACCACCCTGAGCGGCTCCCACAGCCGCTGCGACTTGTCCCTCCCGGCCAGGAAGTAGACGACGGGTTTGGCGCTGCTGTTGATGCAGATGCACAGGTCGGTGACGTACTCGGGGAAGGGGGCCGGGATCTGGAAGACCCAGAAGAGGAACCAGTCGATCCCTAAGTAGATGGAGGACACCAGGAAGACGGAGACCATGGCCAGGATGACATGGTTGAGCTTGGCAGAGCGCTGGCGCCGTCGGGCCCGGCACTCCACGTGCAGGATGAGGGCCAGGCAGGGCAGTACCATGAGCGGGCAGCAGAGCAGGAACAGGAGGATGCCCAGGAAGATGTCCATGTGCCTGCAGGCCGCGCCCGGGGCCCCGCGGCCCAGGAACACGCAGAAGTAGTTGTGCAGGCAGGTGACCAGGAGGGACAGGACCCACAGCAGGGCGCACACCACGGCTGACAGGCGCTTGGGCCGCCGACGCCAGTACCAGGAGGGGAAGATGACTGACGCGCAGCGCTCTGTGCTGACGGCCGGCAGGAGGCTCACGCCGGTGAGGAACATGCACAGCCCCAGGACTCGGCACACGCTGCGGATATAGTCGGCAAACGCGCCCAGGAAGCCCCCCGTGTTCAGGATGGAGAACACCGCCTTGCTGAAGAGGTAGCCCACGTCGGCACTGGCCAGGTGCAGGAAGTAGATGGAGAAGGGGTTCCTCTTGATGGAGAAGCCGAAAAACCAGAGGACCAGCCCGTTGCCCACCAGGCCACACAGGCAGAGAAGCAGGAAGATGTAGTTCATGACGGCCGGAGGCGGCAGCATTGTGATCTGCTCGATGGTCAGGAATCCCCGGCTGTAGAGTTCCGGGGCCTCGCTCATGCCAGGGCACATCTGCACAGTGCAGAGGGGGACACCTGTGATGCCGGCTGGTCCCCACCCGCAGATCTGCACCTGGGACCTAGCGTGGGAGGCTCCCGATTAGGGACTTGGGGCAGGGAGGGGGTCTGTAGGGCAGTGGCTGTGGAGCAGGTAACTGGCTGCAACTCTATTCTCAAACATCCCGACCCCAACCCATGTGAACTCTCTGTCCCAGAGTCTTGAGCTAGCAGCACAGAATGGCGCCTATAGGAGTGGGGGTAGCACCAGACAGTGCCCAGGAAGGGTGTCAGGCTGCCCACCGGTCAGAGTAGACTGTCCAAAAAACATCCAAGTCACACAAGAAAAAAATTGCAGAGCCTTTCTTTCTTTCTTTTCTTTTTTTTTTTTAGGAGTCTCACTCTGTCGCCCAGGCTGGAGTGCAGTGGCGTGATCTCGGCTCACTGCAACCTCTGCCTCCCAGGTTCAAGCGATTCTCCTGCCTCAGCCTCCTGAGTAGCTGGGACTACAGGTGCATGCCACCACGTCCGGCTAATTTTCGTATTTTCAGTAGAGACGGGGTTTCACCATGTTGGCCAGGCTGGTCTCGATCTCTTGACGTCAGGAGATCCACCTGCCTCAGCCTCCCAAAGTGCTGGGTTTATAGGTGTGAGCCACCACGCCCAGCCGAGCCTTTCCATTTTTAAGAAGATCAAAGAGACATGACTCCGAAACACAGTGATAGAATCCTGGATTGCAAGAATAGTACAACGCCCACCAGTACTTCACCTCAGTTCAGTCATCCTTAACCCTTCACCACAAGTGCTTTCTCTCTATCTCTTGACAGATAGACTTTTTTCCCAGAAAGATCTGAAAATAAATCCAGAATCCTGGATTATAGGCTGGATCTCAACAACTGCGGGAAAGGATATGGTTGGGATCACTGGGGAAATGTGAGTATGGACGGTGCAGAGATAGTGGCATTGCATCACCGTTGCAGCTTTTGAATGTGACAATGTGCCATGGATACGCACATTTTCACTATGTGGCTGCAGGAATGCCCTTGTTCTTAGAAGATACAGGCTATTTGGGCGTCAAGGGCTTGGTGTCTGCAATTTCCTTTCGTTTGTTTGTTTGTTTTTGAGACAGAGTCTCGCTCTGTCACCCAGGCTGGAGTGCAGTGCGCGATCTTGGCTCACTGCAGCCTCCGCCTCCCAGCTTCAAGCAACCCTCCTGCCTCAGGCTCCTGATAGCTGGGATTACGGGCACATGCCGCCATGCCCCGCTAATTTTTGTATTTTTAGTAGACACGGGGTTTCATCATGTTGGCCAGACTGGTCTCAATCTCTTGACCTCAGGTAATCTGCCTGCCTTGGCCTCCCAAAGTGCTGGGATTGCAGGCGTGAGCCACTGGGCCCAGTCTTGCAATTTACTTTCAGATCATTCTGGGAAAAGGTCTATCTGCCAGGAGATACAGAGAAAGCACTTGCGGTGAAGGTTTAATGATGGCTGAGCTGAGGTGAAGTATTGGTGGGTATTGTACTATTCTTCCAAAATCTTGCAAGGTTTCAAAAAACACGAAACTATTTGAAGAAATAAAATCACTTGTAAGTTACATTTAAAGAAAAAACAAAAACAAAAACAAGTGGACCTCGGCCTTCCCCGAAGCCGGACCCTGTCCTCTAGTGGGATGAGAGGTGGCTCCCTGATGAGCCAGGGTTGCCCTTGGGGTTTCCAGATTGTGGGAAAGTCCAGGGGTCCCTGGGGTGGGGGAGAGGCAGCAGCTGTTTATCAAGCTGCAAGGAAGCATTTCGATACTTTAACCGTTGGTGTGGCTGTAAGAGTGCATCCCAGTGGAGTATCCGTCCTGCCTTCAGCGTCTAGGCATCTGTATAAATGCATGCAGGTGGGCCAGGTGCAAGGAATAGATGAGGGGGGCACAGTGGCAAACCCGAGAGCCCCTCTCAAGAGTGAAGCGGGCGGCCTGCTGTGCTCCAGCCGGTGGGGGCCAGGGGTTGGGTGGGCTGGAGTGGCTGATGGTCCTCCCCCGCTCCCTGAAGAGAAGCCTGAACTCTAGACTGGAATGTGAAATACCCGATCTTTAAATGTTAACATTTAAACACGCTGTGCGGGCCAAACAACCCATCTCTCTACAGGCCGGCTGCTGTTCTCAGGCGGTCCCCTCCGACCTCTCCTCCCAGAGGCAAAGGCTGCCTGCCTGGAGAACGGTCACTCCCCTTCCCATATCCAGCGTCTCCCCCACAAGCCTGGCTTCTGTTCCCACTGCTCGGGGCTCCCTAACAAAACAAAAGACAAGGTTATGAAGGCAGGATCCATTCTGCCGCCTTCAGGTGACTCCCAGCTCCAGCAGAAAGCTGGGTCCTGAGAGACTGTTCTCGGGGTTGGACACCCTGTTGTAAAGGGAGGAAACTCCCAGCCTGCTCAGGTCAAGGGGAGCCTGAAAACAGGACTGGAGGCGTTAGCAAACCTCTGGGGAGACTCTTCGAGGTCAGGGCAAGCACTGTAAGGGGGCCCTGCTCCCTCCCTGCCATTCTCTAAATGCATTTATCGACTCAACCTCTCTGCCGGTCTGTTCGCCCCAAATCCCACTCCTTAGCTTCTCTTTCCTGTCCTGGACACGCTTCTGGGTTGGGGAACTAGACCATAGGATCTGGTGCCCAAACAGGCCCAAGAGGACCAGCTGAGGCGCTGGGAAAGAGCTGGGCTTCAGGGGGCTGGATGGAGGCGGTCAGCTTACTCAGTGCCTCTTGCACGCATGCATGCTGGAAAAAGTCTGCAATCCCCTCCTCGGAGTCAGGGGGGAGGCCGGGTGAGTCACTGGGCGTGTAGCTGCCGTGACCAGCCACATACCGCCTTGTAAAATGCCTGCTCTGGAGCCCGGCCCCACCCCGAGCTCTGCCTTTGCGCTGGGAGTTTCTGCAGACGGCCCCACCCCACCCACCAGTCCAACCTCTGCCTCCTGCGGCCGCCACTCCACAGCGGTCACTACGGGGAGGAGGGAGAGGGCCCGAGGGAGAGGGCCCAAGGGTGTGGGGCCGAGATCCCGGGGGCTGGGCTGGAGTCCCCACTCTGCTCCTGACCTAGGGGCTAATCCCAGTCAAGTTACTACCTGGGTGTAAGCCTCAGTTTCCTCAAATGCAGAAGAGGATGGACAGGGATTCAAGAGATCCTTCCAAGTTGAGAGCGAAGGAAATCCCAGACTTTTCAAGGGACTCAGAGAAGTAGGGGACTAGGCTGGCTGAGGGTAGGAAGAGGGTCAGCCTGGAGGGGTTGTCAGAGTCTCAGGGTGGGTGACTCATGACTAATGGACCCTGGCCTGGGGCAATACTCTCAGGGTGGCCCTCGGACCCGCAGGGCTCCACGGAACACATGACATCAGGGCCACCTTGGAGTCAGCGTCCCAGGGCTTCCTGGCCCGCCTGGATGTAGTAAGTAGCTGACCGCCCCACCTCTGCAGGGAAGAGATGAAACAAGACCTTGCAAGGATGCTACAAGGCGACCCCAGGGTCAGCACAGCGAGGGACCTTGAGGGTGTCCAGTCCTGGTGCTTGCCTCACTGATGAGGACAGGAGGGTAGGAGGGTCCAGGGAACTGGTGCCCAGCCACATAGCCCAGAGGAGCCCACTGCCCACTGTGGGTCCAGAGCTGGAGAGTGGGGCCAGGAACTGGGGGATAGGGGAGGAGATGCTGGGCTGGGTCTGTCCCTCCCACCCACACCCGTCTGGGCAGGACCGGGGCCCTTCACCTGTGGCACTTGCCTTGTCCCTGTTGCCGGGATGGGCCTCCCAGGAGCAGTTTCCAGCCATCTCCAGGCCTGGCGCGTCTGGGTCCCTGCTGGCAGCTCACCGGTCTGCACACCCACCTGGCGGAAGCCCAGAGAGAGGGTGGACGAGGGCAGCAGGGACCCCTCCCCTTCCTGGACCCCCATGCCTAGGCCCACAAGGCCTGCGGTTCTCAGCTGTCACCTTAGAGGAAAGGCAGTCACCCCACTCCCTCAGAGGCAGGGGCGTTGTGGGACTGTCCTGGTGAGATTCTGGAGGTCACCCCTGTGGCACAGCCCCCTCCTGCCTGTGGACTCCGCGTCAGCCCCACTGCAGCTCACTGGAAAAGCAGCCCTCCTCTCCTTTCCCTCTTCTTGTGGGAGTTCTGGGGCCAGGCTGCTTTTGGAGACATACATGTATTTACCCACACACATTTTTGGGGCACTTCCTTTGTGCCCTGCCTGGTATGGGACACGGGTTTCCCAGCAGTCGGCCCCAGAAGGAGGAGCAGGGGAAGGGGGAAGAGGGATCATTTCTGGCAGGGGGGACCTGCTGGAGGAGGAGGGCTCCGGCTGAGCCTGTGTTTGGAACATGCTAAGGCACCTGGCCTTTCCCCTACAGTGCCTGAGAGGCAAGACAGCCCGGTCATCAGCGTCACTGTCACCACCACTTACCCTGCCAGCCGGCCTACACCCATCATCTGGTTTGGTCCTCATGACCAGCTGGGGGCCAGGTATCCTCACGCCCCTTTGATGGGCGCTCCTGAGCTTACAGGGTGAAGTCACCTGCCCAAAGACACACCCAGAGCCATGCCGTGCCCTGCAGCTTTGCAGATCTGTGTCTCGAGCAGCTGCCGTAGGGAGGGGCTGCTGGCCTAAGGAGGGGAAGCTGCACCCACCCTAGGGTTGCCACTGGAGGCCTAGGGAGGGGGGCGACCCTGCTGGAGGCCGGTCCACCTTGGCCGGCCAGATCTCATGGGTCTGCCTGCCTTGGGTCCTCTGGAATTGATCCCTGTCCCCCAACCTGAGCTTCCCCCTTGGAGGAAGTTTCTCTCCGTGGAGCCCTGTCCCCCTTCCCCGCAGAGAAGCATCTATTACTCCCTGCTGTACTGGGGGGTAAACTGAGGCTGTGAGCGGAGAAGGGACTTGCTGGGCACAGCTCGGGTCGCAGGCTGCCGGGCCCCTCCTCTCCCAAGGGGAGAGCTAGGCAGCCCGCTCGGCTCAACTCCCCGGAAATTCTTTCCTCTGTGCCGCGCGGGTCCGCCCGGCCTCAGCCAGCCACGCGCCCCCGCCCGCCGCCCACTCCTCCCGCCTGGGGGCGGGCCGTGCCCCTTGCCTCCGCGCCCACCATTGGCTGGAAGAGGTGGCCGTCTGCGCGTGTGGCCCGCCCCCTCTTTAACCCTTGGCCTCCCGGAGCTGGTGGCGCAAGTGCAGCCCCAGGGGCCGCTCGCAGGACCCGTCCCATCCAGTGGCCTGGGTCCCCTCGGCCCCGCGCAGCCGGACCGCGCCGCTCTGGGCCTTCAAGGGGCGTTTGCGGGCACCTGTGCCTGGCCTACGGGTGACTCAGCCTGGGGTCTTCGGGGTGCCCCATGTGCCGGAGTGAGCCAGTACGTTGTGATGTGTGTGCATTGGGCTTGCAGATAGCTGGTGCTGTGACCTGTGTGTCTTTAGTCTCCCTCCTTGGACTCCAGTTGGGCCATTGTGCCATTGCCACAGACAGGCCGTACCTTCTCCACACTCTGGGGCCTGTCCGAACTTTCCTGCCCTGCAACCCCAGACCTACCACCTGCCCTCATCCTTCCGGGCGCCTGGTAAGAGCCCCCCAAGCTCTCTCCATTGCCCTTACTCTTTTTGGTGGCCCTTCTGGACACCCGCCACCCCAGGTCTGGGCCCCCAGCCTTGTTTCCAGGGATGTCCTGACTCACAGGAGCCTCATCCATTCACCCCGGCCAGGCTAGACCCCAGCCACAGCCAACTAGTGCCCCAAAGGCAGTGGGCTGGGGCCCCCCCACGCTGCAGCTGGGCATGCAGTGGGGGCCCCCAGCTCCCCTCTCTACCATCCGCTTCCCTCCATTATGTGGGTGTCCTGTGCGTTTGTCCTTGTCCTGCCAGGGACAACCTGAAAAGCAATTTCACTCATGCACAGAAAGATCTAGAAGCCAGTGGACCCCAGATGGACCATATTAAAGGACATGTGTGTGACACGTGTATGGGGCGAGCGTGTGAGTGCATGTGTACGTGTGTTCCTCTGGGTGGGATCTGGGCTATGACAGAACTAGTGTCTACTGAAGCTGACTCAAAAAAGCTGCCAGCGCAGCTCACACCTGACCCTCCCCTCGAAGCAAGCCCAAGGGTGGCCTGGCCACCTGTCAGCCTCCTGCAGCCTTGCCCGCAGGAAGCTCCTCCTGTCCCTTCACCCCTACCCCACCATGACCCAGCCCCGACGCGCCTGGGGCTGTCCCAGCCCCTTTCCTTAGCCGCTTGGGCTGCCATCAGAGGGGCCTGTCTCGCTCCCGCTCCCGAGGCACAGAGCCTCTGTTTTCCTCACTCCAGGCCTGAAGTGCCCTGCTTAACAGCTTGGATTGAAGAGGCTTGTCTGGGGGGACTGAGACCTTGCAGATCATTCCAGGAACTGCCTCCATCCAAGGCCAACAGCTTCATCAGGCCGCTGGCCTGGGAGAAGGTGGGACTGCAGCTCCAACATCCTGTGGCTGCCCACACGAACCCCCCGTGTGCACCCCAGGGCTGAGAGCAGGGGGAGCCATCTCCCTGTGTGTGGGACACTGCCTGCTGGGTGTTCCCTTCCAGCCCCTCTCCAATGCATGCTGGAATGGCCAGTGAGGTTGGGGGAGGGACCAAGAGGGAGTCCTCGTCCCCAGCACCACAGAGCAGGAGCTGGACAGTGGGGCTGGGGGTGAGGCCAGCTGGGAGGGGTCAGGTCCTGCCACAGGAGGGAGACTTTTAAAGTTCCTCCATGGCCCAGGAACCCTGGAGCCTCAGGAGTTGCAGGGGAGCTTCTCCAGTGGGTGACAGCCCCTCTGGGGTCTCAGGGCTCTCTGCTTGGGGCCTTAGGATTTCTGGGAGCTGCCTGCCCTGACAGCGTCCACCTCTCTGCCCCGACGGTGCCCGCGTCATTTTCCTTCCCTGCCTGGCCCTCACCCTGCAGCCCCGGTTGCTGGAACACCCTCCCCTGGTCCCTGGGCCCCTGGAGCTACCTGCAGCTGTCCTGGTCCGCAGAGGCCTCCTTTTGTGGAGGGCTCTTCCTGTGGCTCCCGCCTCCGGCCGACCGACCCGCCGGGGCAGCAGGCCAGCGCCGAGCACGGCCGGAGCCTCGGAAAATGCGAGCTCAGAGTAGAGCCCTCGCCTGCTGGAAGAGATGGCTTTGGAAGCAGAACCCGCCCCAAACCCAATTCCTGGCCCGGCAGGAGGGGGAGGGGAGGGGAGTAGGAGGAGGGGCTGAGCAGGGATGAGGCTTCAGGAAGGAATGCCCCGCTCAGGAGCCCCCCCAGAGCCCCACCGGGAACTCATCCCTCCGCCTGGTGACGTCACGTTGGCCCGAGCACTGCTGCCCGAGTCCAGCTGTTCATCTCCCTCGCATTCTGCTGCTCGGTAAGGCTGCCCAGGAGAGGGAGCACCGGCTGTACACTTGCCTGGTGCCTTTGGTCCGCCCCCAGTGGGCATTTCGGGGCAGGCTGGCCCAGGAGGGGCTAGGCCCCACCCCGTTGTTTTAATTTACTCAGGGCTGATACAGAGCGGTGGGGGGCAGCAGGGCGAGGGCTCCATGAAGGGGCAGCGCAGAATTGGCAGAGGTGGGCAGCACCGCCCAAGCGGCACCCCTCCCCCCTCCCACCCGGGACTCGGCGTGGGCCCCCTGGGGGCTTATGGAACCAGGAATTCCCTTTTCCCCAGCCCTAATAGCAATCAGATGGCGCAAGTGGAAAATCACGGCGCTCGGCGAGCAAGCTGGAAATTGGCGGGCTGTGGTGCCTGGTGCCTGTGCTGCTCTGCAGGAGGATGAGTCAGGCCCCCTTCCCCATTGAGCCCCTGGAGGGGGGAGTCCTGGAACGCGTTCATGCCTGGGGCACTGAGCATTGGTAGGGGTGGGGGTGCAAAGTGGGGGGTGCAGGAGCCAGCAGGTGGCCAGGAGGAGGGGGTGATGAGAGGGCTCCCCTCCTGCCCTGGGCCAACTTTCTCAGGGTCCAGGAAGCCCAAGGGAATTCTGAGCTTTCCCAGCAGGAGCGTAGTGCCCAGACTGGGAGAGGTGTGCCTCTGTGGGCTTCTTGAAGGGAAACGAGAAACACAGCTGCCTCTGCACCTGCACTGGGAGCTGCCCGCCTCCTACTCGTCCTGCCCACGTGCAAACCTCACCGTGGAAGAGGGAGTCTCGCGCTGCTCCCCGCATGACCCAGCTGGCCTCCTGGGGTCTGTTTTTCAGGGATGGGCTGAGGAGGGACTCTGGGATCCTGGAGGCTCACGGGCCATGCCTGAGGCTGAGAGAGAGGCTGGAGGCAGCAGGCAGGGTGGTGACCCGTCCCCTCTTCTCCAGGGCAGCCAGCTGGGGCCCAGCTGGAACATTTGTTTACATGGGGAGGCCGGGGGAGGCTGAATCCCGGCGAGTTCCAAGTGTAATTGCATTTGGACACTTAAAAGGAATTGTGTGAAGTGGGCAGAGGCTCTTAAGTCCACCACCTTATTTGGTATGGAAATTTGTTTCTCTCAAAATAAGCGAGAGGCGCTTGTAAACGGGAAGGTCGTCCTGGCCTGGGTTTGTGGAGTCCCCTTACTGTGGGCTTGGTGTATCCGGCTGCTCTGACGCAGTACCACAGACTGGGGGCTTATCGGTGCAGGCGTTTCTTCCCACGGCTCCGGGGGCTGGAAGGCCAAGATCAAGGCACCCACAGATTCAGCGTCTGGTGAGGACCCAGCCTCTCACTGCGTCCCCATGTGGTGACCCCTTTCAGGCAGGCGAGGAAGCTCGATGGGGCCTCTTTTAGTGGGGCATTAATGCCATTATGAGGCCCCACTCTCATAACCTGCTCTTCTCCCAAACGCCCCACCTCACACCGGAGATTAGATGTCAACATATGAATTCAGGGCAGTGGGGCAGCGGGGCAGGGGCAGGGGGTGGGGCCACAAACGTGCAGTCTGCAGCAGCCACCCTGGGGGTCTCTCCCCGCCCTCCGGGGGAGTGGTGGGGTGTGTGTGGGGGGGTACCTGGAGGTCCAGTGCAAGGAGTTCCCGTGCTGCCTCCAGGCTTGGGTGACCTTGGACAGTTTTCTTTCCACTGGGGACTTTGGTTTCCTCAGCTGTCAGATGGGAAACGGTAATGACCCACAGGGTTACAGCAAGGAGGGATCGGACGCCCGGAGGAAGAGCTCTTCGTGCACCTCAGCAACACCGCTCCCTGCTCCAGGCGTCCTGCTGGTGCCATTCCCTCCCAGCGAGGCTCAGGGCTCTGGCTGACGCTGAGAATGGGGTATGGCCCCTGCTCGTCCAGCCTTCACTTTCTGAACAGCCACCACTTGCCGTCAGGAGTCCTCCCCTGCCCTCCCAGTAGAACGTTGTTTTTAATCATCCTCTGCCAAGGGCCTCATGGTCCTATGCCTCTCCCCATGTCCCCTCCTGAGGTTGCAGGCCTGGACCCTCCTCTGTTGGGGAGGTTCTTGGGGGAAGGAGACCGCAGAGATGTCTCCCTGCCAGGTGCTTCTGTTGCCTACGGTTGCTCTGCTGCTCCCTGGACAAGGGGGCGGGTGTGAACCAGTCCTTGTGGCCCTCTGCAGCCAGCACCATCCTCAGTAAAGATTGCAGATATTTCCTGAGCACTGCTGGGTGCCAGGCACTGTGGTCCGCACTGATGAGCAGGATAGGCGAGGTCCCTGCCCTCCGGGAGCTGATGTCCAACAGAGAGGCAGACCAGGTCAAAGGAAACACAGTAAAACGCACCTGTGATGAAGAAGGTGTGCAGGGCCATTCGGCTGGCGTGGTGGCTCACACCTGTAATCCTAGCACTTTGGGAGGCTGAGGCGGGTGGATTGACTGAATTGAGGAGTTCAAGACCAGCCTGGCCAACATCGTGAAACCCCTTTTATACTAAAAATACAAAAAATGAGCCGGGCATGGTTGCACACACCTGTAGTCCCAGCTACTTGGGAGACTGAGGCATAAGAATCACTTGAACCTAGGAGGTAGAGGTTGCAGTGAGCCGAGATCTCGCCACTACAGCACTCCAGGCTGGGTGAGAGAGCGAGACTCTGTCTAAAAAATAAAGGTTGAACCAAGGCCTAGCTGTCTTTCCTAATAGTGAAAGGGATCCCTCTCCTTCCACTCTGTTCCCCTCCTCCACTAGGCTGGGCCTTTCTGTGCTGGAAGGTGCATCTTGGGAATCTCAGGAAAAGTCCACATTATCCTCTGTCCTGCATATGGTAGACCATTCATTTGTTAATTTGTCCATCTGTCCATCTATCCACCCACTCATCTACCCACCCAACTACCCATCTACCTACTCATCCACCATCCATCCATCCATCCATCCAATTCATCCATCCATCCATCCATCCATCCACCATCCATCCATCCATCCATCCATCCATCCATCCATGCATCCATCCATGCATCCATCCATCCATCCATCCATCCATCCATCCACCATCCATCCATCCATCCAACATCCATCCATCCATCCATCCATCCATCCATCCATCCATCCATCTATCCATCCATCCATGCATCCATCCATGCATCCATCCATCCATCCATCCATTCAACCATCCGACCATCCATCCATCGACCCATCCATCCATCCACCCAGCAAACCATCCATCTATCCACCCATCAATCCACTCATCAATCCATCCATGTATCTATCATCAATCCATCCATGTATCTATCAATCCATCCATTCATCCATCTAGCCTTCCACCCACCCACTCACCCATCCACCCATCCATTCATTCTTACCTTAATTCAACACATTTTTACTGAACACCAGCAATGTTGGTGCTAGGAAAAGAATTGTGGAAGAACCAGACACAGGGCATGGGGAGCAGGTGATAAATAGAAACAACTGAACACAAGAACTCCAACCTGTGATTAGTGCATTGAGAAAACCAAACAGGCTTAGTGGCAAAAACTTAGGTGGTAGGCAGGGAGGAATGGGAGGTGGGCTGAATAGTGGCCCCTAAAGATGTTGATGTCCTAATCTCCAGATCCTGAGAACATGTGACTTTACCCTGGCCAAAGGGACTTTGCAAATGGGATGAAGGGTCTTGAGATGAGAGCATCATCATGGATTATCCATGTGGGCCCCATGTCATCACAAGGGTCCTTGTAAGAAGGAGACAGGAGATCAGAATGAGTAATGGGCCATGTGTTGATGTGAGGAAGGGACCACCAGCCAAAGAATGCAGGCTGCCTCTAGAAACTAGAGAGGACAAGGGAACAAGCTGTTCCCTAGAGCCTCCAGAAAGAACCAGCCCTGCCAACACCTTGACTTTAGGCCTCTGATTTCTGGAACTCTTACTAGAGTTACTTGTGTTGTTTAAGCCACTAAGTGTGTGTCATTTGTCATAGCAGCCACAAGAAACTAATCCAGGGGGATGGCCAGGCCTGATTAGCTGGGGTGGGGCTGGAGGCTCCTCTACAGAGATGATGCTTGCACTGAGACCTGAAGGAGAAGGAGAAGGAGGTGGCCGCTCACGCAACTGTCAGTTTGCCATGCGGATGCTCTTTTAACAAGACTTAATCTTTTAGTGGAGAGGTGCAAGGAGTTTATTTGGGGGATGACCCCAAGAAACATTACAGGGAAGAGAAAGAATTTTGAGAATTCCCTCCCACCTTGCTTTGAGGGGTCTTGTCTTCAGCTCACCACTGCCCTTGCCTTCTTTGTGGATTATTGTGGCAACAGACACCTGCAAACCCTAGGTTGGTCCTCAGCGAGGGTGGCTTGGGCGGCCAGAGACAGCCTGAGAACAGCTGCCAGGATGACTGTCGGACCCTCAGGGGCCTGGCGGGAAGCTCCCTCCTGCTTTGGGGCATCCAGAGAGGGAGACCAGAGTTGAAGTCACGCTGAACACTGAGGTCACGTGCGGGCTTTTCCTCTGGGCCTGCCAGTGGCACGCCTGTGCAAACCAAACTCAAATATGTCTTCAGATCCAATCCAAGTTCGTCACAGTTTCCCCTGGGACTGGTGCAAAACTGGTACAAAACTCTTTGCTTTCTCAAGTCTGAGAGATCTGGGGTCTTCTGTTTGGGGGAGACCATGTTTCCGAAACTTTTTATCAGAAGCAGCTACTTCCAGACAAAACTTCCAATTGTTCGGCCTCGAATGCATCTCTTGAATCTGGAATTCCCCCAACGCTTGATTCCACGGGATGGCTGAACAGATGACACTGGCTGGGGGGTGGGTGTAGGTGTGTTGGTGTGTATATTTCAAGTCACTTTTGCTTTTTAAAAAATATTTAATTCCAGGATCATTTTTTAAATTGTGATAAAACGTGCATAATATAAAATTTATCTTTAGCCGTTTATGTATTTTTTTCTTTAGGTGGAGTCTAGTTCTGTCACCCAGGCTGGAGTGCAGTGGCACAATCTCAGCTCACTGCAACTTCCGTCTCCCAGGTTCAAGTGTTTCTCCTGCCTCAGTCTCCTGTGGAGCTGCGATTACAGGCGCCCACCGAACCCAGCTAATTTTGTATTTTTAGTAGAGACAGGGGATTTCACCATATTGGCCAGGCTGGTCTGAAACTCCTGACCTCAAGTGATACACCCGCCTCAGCCTCCCAAAGTGCTGGGATTACAGGCATGAGCCACTGCACCCGTTCCCATTTGTCCCTTTATCCACATCTGGGTCATGTCCATCTCTCTCCTTCCTAAGCCACACCTGCCTTGCACATTCTGTACCTTAAATGCTAGGTATAGGGCTGACAGCTACAAACACACATCAGATAGACTAGGAATGGGAGAAGGGAAGGAAAAAGAACTCAGTAATATGTACCATGTATTCACACCAAAGCAGGGATGAAAGCACACGTAACCGCCGCGAGCCTTGTTCCTGTGATTCCAGCTGGGCAGATAAGGCCTCCTTTCCCCGGCACGTTCCACATTGCCTTTGCCCTCCTGCCATCTCAGCTTGTCACTGTTCTTGGCCTGGTGAGGTGATCCAAGCCTTCTTTGTTGTTGTTGTTGTTGTTTTTGAGACGGAGTCTGGCTCTGTCACCCTGGCTGGAGTGCAGTGGCGCAATCTCAGCTCACTGTAACCTCCACCTCCCTGGTTCAAGCGATTCTCCTGCCTCAGCCTCCCGAGTAGCTGGGACTACAGGCATGTGCCACCACGCCCGGCTGATTTTTTGTATTTTTAGTAGAGATGGGGTTACTACTAACCAGGATGTAGGCCTTCATTCTCGAAGGATCTGTGCCCTGGGTGGGGCTGCCTCTTTTGCATTGCTGTAGTTTCTTATGAATTTTTACCATGGGACACCGGAGTGCTAAAGGATGCGTCAGAGAATCTCCTGGATTCTAGGCACGGGTCTCCCATTGCATCATAGCAACCCACTTTCTCCTGGAGTCAGGGCCAGCCACCTCAGCCGGTGCCGTGATCCCCTCTGTGCCGGTGGGCTCAGGGCTTGATGGTTCAGAGCCTACACTTCATCCTGTAGTCCCACAACGTGTCATCGCCTGCCATGGAAAGGTGGCGATGTGTCCAAAAATTGTTCCTTGCTTAGGATGATGGGGAACTTGGCAAGACAGAGAATTCAGTGGGTACAAACCTATGGGTCCATCGCATTTGTGGAAAACTAAGTTTCTTGATCAGCAGCAACGCGCGGGGAGCACAGTAATGACCTGTAAGGTCCCATACGCCCACGGATGGGGGTTCTGGAGGAAGCGTTGTAGGCAAGGAAGACAAATCCATATTCAAAACGAGTGATTGGCCGGGTGCGGTGGCTCATGTCTGTCATCCCAGCACTCACGTCTGTCATCCCAGCACTTTGGGAGGCCAAGGCAGGCGGATCACGACGTCAGGAGTTCGAGACCAGCCTGACCAACATGATGAAACCCCGTTTCTACTAAAAATACAAAAAAAAAAAAAAAAATAGCCGGGCGTGGTGGGGCGCTCCTGTAATCCCAACTACCAGCCTGGGCGACACAGCGAGACTTCATCTCAAAAACACAAAACAAAACAAGTGATTATTCCAGAAAAAACAAATCTCTGCCCCTTCCACAGTGGAATTAGTCCAAGGAAATCAACCTGCCACGCACGAGGTGGCTGGCGGTCCCCTGGGGAATGATGTCCCATCATGGGCCTGTAGGATCTCAACAGTGATTGTAAATGGATCCGCCGTGGCCGGGGGAAGCTCACATGGCTGAGCTCACAGGAAACCAGGTGGCCAGAGAAACAGGCTGAGCGTCATCCACGGAATAGGTCATCCGGTCCACCTGTTTAGTGAGAGCCTTCTCTGTGAGGCTGACCGGCGGCTAGTATTTACATGGGATACAAAGAACTATCTCCTCCCTTGTGCCCATTAAAAGGGATTCGCCTTCATGCCTCTTCCCGAGACCTTGGATTAATCGTCCGGTAGTGTTCCTTCCAAGCTCCGGACGGGTCATTGGGTCCTGCCGATGAGTCAGTGTAGAGCCACATCTCTCACCATCTCTCCTTCTATGTAAAGTGAACAACCAGGTACGCTGTTCGCAGGTCTGTCCCCAGACACTTCAAGGCCACCCTTCCTGGGGCTACAGCTCTGGCTGCCCACTTTCAGGCGATGCCAGCAGAGCCATACATAAAACAGGCCTGGAGTTCTTTCTTCCTTGGTCAGCTGGTCATAAGGGACTCCTATGAGATCATTCGTGTGGATGGATGGAGGGGGAGGAGCTCTGCAGCGAAGGGGGTGCCACAGGAGTCTGGGCCATCTGCTTATGCAACTGACTTCAGGAGCCGCTCAAGTCTGAGCTCATGTGGCCCCCTTCCACCTGATCACGGTGCTGTGGCACACATCACGTGTATCCTGTGTTGGGTTGGTTACCGTCTAGTTTCAGATGGGCAACTCACATCATAATGGGAAAATGTGAAGCCTGTTGAATCTTTCTAGGAATCCAACAACAAATGTTTCCTTTTCTCTCTTCCTGCCTTTCTTTTTCTCTCTCTCTTTCTTTCTTTCTTTCTTTCTTTCTTTCTTTCTTTCTTTCTTTCTTTCTTTCTTTCTTTCTTTCTTTCTTTTCTTTTTCTTTCTTTCTTTCTCTTTCTTTCTTTTTTTCTCTTTCTTTCTTTCTTTCCTCTTTCTTTCTTTCTCTTTCTTTCCTTCCTTCCTTCCTTCCTTCTTTCTCTCTCTCTCTTTCTTTCTTTCTTTCTTTCTTTCTTTTCTTTTCTTTCTTTCTTTCTTTCTCCTCTTTCTTTTTCTTTCTTTCTTCCTTCCTTCCTTCCTTCTTCCTTTCTTTCTTTCTTTTTTTTTTTTTGACAGAGCCTTGCTCTGTCATCCAGGCTGGAATGCAGTGGCCTGATCTCGGCTCACTGCAACCCCTGCCTCCCGGGTTCAAGTTATTCTCCTGCCTCAGCCCTCCAAGTAGCTGGGACTACAGGCGCCTGCTAGCACGCCTGGTTAATTTTTGTATTTTTAGTAGAGATAGGGTTTTACCATATTGGCCAGGCTGGTCTTGAACTTCTGACCTTGTGATCTGCCCACCTTGGCCTCCCAAAGTGCTGGGATTATATGCGTGAGCCACCACACCCGGCCTTTTCTCTTTTTTTTTTTTGAGACAGAGTTTCACTCTTGTCACCCAGGCTGGAGTGCAATGGCGCCATCTTGGCTCACTGCAACCTCTGCCTCCCGGGTTCCAGCAATTCTCCTGCCACAGCCTCCTGAGTAGCTGGGATTACAGGCACCTGCCATCATGCCCGGCTAATTTTTGTATTTTAGTAGAGACGGGGTTTCACTATGTTGGCCAGGCTGGTCTTGAACACGTGACCTCAGGTGATCCGCCTTGGCCTTAGCCTCCCAAAGTGTTGGGATTACAGGCGTGAGCCACGGCACCCGGCCCAGAAGCTGTTTTTCAAAAGGAGAATAGTTATCTTCAGAAGAGGACATGTCTTTGCTCTAAAATCCCAATGGTCTCTTCTGTGACACCTGTTGGAGCCTGCCAGAGGCCTCATACAGAGTCCCTACCTGCCCCGGACACCTCCAGATCCACTGGATCTGTTGGGTCACTTGGCCTCAATAGCACGACAGCTTGAAAGCAGCCTGGATGTACTGCAGAGCCTCCTCTCATCCTGGGTCCTGAAACTGGCAGCAGCCTTGCAGGTTACCAGTGAGTCCGCCGGAAGAGCACACCTAGATGAGGCGTAAGCTGTGCCAAAACCCAGAGCCCCGCCAAAGGTCACACCACTTTCTTAACAGGAGGAGGTGCCTGGTCTTCCTCTTCAAGGGGCTATCTCAACACGCCCCACACCATCGTACCCCTAGAAACGTCACTGAGATGTTAGGCATTTTGTGGGGCTCATTTCCCACTCGCTGACATGCATGTGTCTTGCCAAGATGGCTCAGGTATTTCCTGATTCTTGTCAGGTCCAACGCATGCATGCTATCACTACGGTGGACCAGTGTGTCAGCCTGTGGAATGGTGAGGTAATGGAAGTACTCCAGAACTAGCTGGGACAGAGGGCTGGGGAGTTGGTAGGCCTGAGGTAACGGGGCAAAGGTATTTTGCTGTCACTGCCCAATGGAACAAGCTTCTCGTTTGTTTCTATTTTTTTCTTTTTCTTTTTTTTTTGTGTGTGTGTTCTGAGACAGTCTCGCCCTGTCGCCCAGCCTGGAGTGCAGAGGTGCAATCTTGTCTCATTGCAACCTCTGCCTCCCAGGTTCAAGCAATTCTTGTGCCTCAGCCTCCCGAGTAGCTGGGACTCCAGGCATGCACCACCATGCCCAGCTAATTTTTGTATTTTTAGTAGAGACGGGGTTTTGGTATGTTGGCCAGGCTGGTCTTGAACTCCTGACCTCAAGTGGTCCTCCGCCTAGGCCTCCCAAAGTGCCGGGATTACAGGCACGAGCCACCATGCCTGGCCTGTTTCTATTAAGTAATGAGTATAGAGAAAAAAGAATTGGTATTAAGTGTTGGGAGCTGTGTTGACTTGCTCCATAAAAACATTACATCCAGAAGAGCACAGGAAGTTGCAGTTACTGCCGGACTAAGTTCACAGTATGACTTTTGGTTTTCCATGTTGAGAGAGAGAGGCAGGGCTGGTGGCATCCATGTGGCCCTTTCTACCATAGTAGCCCTCACCCTACCAGGCAAGGAGCCACTCCATGGCTTCTGCACGACTGAGTGCCTTTTCCACTGTACTTTCCAGAGCCAGAAAATAACCATAGGGTGGGTTTAGGGCCTGCGGAGCCTCCCGTGAGACGGATCAGAACCAACCCCATTCATTGCTTGATCTCCAAAAGCCCGTGCTGTGACTGTGGGACCGCAGTGGCTGTGTGTGTCAGGCAGAACGGGTACCGCTAAGACTCAGTGCCCTGTGACCCCCCTCCCCTCTGGGTATTTGCCTTTCCACAGTCACCCTTCCCAGATAAATGACACAGGTCCCTTTGGGAACAGCAAGGAAAACGTGTGTACCTTGTAAATGCTTGGAGCAGCGTCCTTCTTCAGTGAGACCCAGCCCCACTTTATTCAAGGAGCTCTGGGTAAAATCTGGGAACTGGGTCGGGGCGCCGAGCCTCCACCACAGTGACTTGAGTCAGCTGCCTGTTCACAGATCCCCTTGATCAGGTCAAGTAAGATCTTACTACGTTGCCCAGATATTAGGCTGAACGATGTTAAATTGTAGTGTTTCTTGTTGAAAATGGTGAAACAGCTGGGCACGGTAGCTCGCACCTGTAATCCCAGCACTTTGGGAGGCCAAGGCGGGTGGACCACGAGGTCCCAGCTACTCGGGAGGCTGAGGCAGGAGAATCACTTGAACCCAAGAGTCAGAGGTTGCAGTGAGCCGAGATCACGCCATTGCACTCCAGCCTGGGTGACAGAGTGAAACTCCGTCTCCATACATAAATAAATAAATAAAATCATGGGTCACCACCGCTCCAGGTTTCAGTTGCTGAAATGGGCCAACTCTGACAGCCACTCCCAGCTGCCGAGTGGACACATGGAGCTCAGAATCTCTGGCGAGTGCACCATATCAAAATAAGCCCAACCCGACATTACTTTCTTTCCCCCGGTCTGACACCCTTAGGGTTTGTTCTCATACAGATTTCCTAGGTTTCTGCCAAAATGAACTGGAAATGACTCCTAATTATTTTGTTACGTATAGCACATCTTCCTGGGTCAGATTTTGTGGCCACGTTCCTGGAGCTCGCTGGGATTGCGGTTGAGTTACAGATCTAGAAGCCGGAGGTGGTAGGGGCTTTTGAGGAAGAGTCTGCCCTAGGATTAGAATCTTCCCAGATGGAATCCGTTCCCCATCAGTGCCCTGACTTTCACGGAAGAGAAGCTTGCAGCCCTGAGTTCAAGCGCAGAGTAGTTGAACTTGATTCTATTTTGCCACCCAGGGGATCAGAGTTTGGGGTTGGTTTTTTTGATCTCTCAACTCAGTGGCTACAAGAGATATGGGCTTCTTTTCAGGCACCAGTGGAGGTTTTCTGGTACTTTAGGTCTTGAACTGGATATTTAAAGCCCTGAGCTCTTATTTTTTCCCCAGCAAATTCTCCAGTGCGATAGGAAGTGGCCGCCGACTTCACAGGATGCAAGCTCTTTATTTTACCATCACGTTCTGTTGCAACAGCTACCATCGTCCATTTGCCTTCTGCAGGCCCTTGACTCCATGTGATCGCTGGTGAAGACTGCAGCAAGCTTCCCACACCTTCCCCAGCCCCCGCCTCCAGCTCCTCCCACATTTGTGGAAGCCCTGATTTCTACAGTAAGCCCCTTTTTCTCTGGAATGCATGGAGTGGCCCTGCTTTCCTTTCCCAACTCAGATGGATATGGTGTTTAATTTTTTAGTTTAAAAAAAATTTCTTTTTGAGGTAGGATTTTGCCCTGTCACCCAGGCTGGAGTGCAGTGCGGTGGCACGATCACAGCTCTCTGCAGCCTCAACCCCTGGGCTCAAGCGATCCTCCCGTCTCAGCCTCCCGAGTAGCTGGGACTACAGGCACGCACGACACCTGGCTAATTTGTTGTATTTTTTGTAGAGATGGGGTTTCGCAGTGTTGGCCAGGTTGGTCACAAACTGCTGGGTTCAAGGGATCTGCCTGCTTCAGCCTTTCAAAGTGCTGGGATTACAGGTATGAGCTACCTCCCTCCCTTCCTTCCTTCCCTCCTTCCTTCCTTTCTAGATGAGAGTCTTGTTTTGCCCAGGTTGGACTTGAACTCCTGGGCTCAAGTGATCCTCCCTCGTTAGTGCCCGAGTAGTTGTGACCGCAGGCAGGAGTCCCTGCAGCCTGCTTTTCCTAGTCTGTTTCTCTTAAGGCTTTACTTGTGGTACTCATTTGCCCTTCTACTCCTTTCCGTTTCAATATTCATTTCTTAATTAGTTTTCTCTTTTATTTAGACGCCTTTCTGATTTCATCATCTCTTTACAACTTTTCCTTTTCACCAATTGCTTCATTTCTGAGTTTTTCTAGTTCTGATGTATGCTATTTTCCATAACTTCTATTAGTTTCTTAATATCTAAAATCATAGATATTATGATTATCTGTGTTAAAGCAACTGCTTCTGTCTGTTTTGAGGGCGTGTCCTTTGGGCACACCATTGTTGGCTGGGTAGAGCTGTCATTCTGCTCCTTAGTCTCTCTCTTTTATTTTTATTTTTATTTTTGAGATGGAGTTTCACTGTTTTTGCCCAAGCTGGAGTGCAATGGCAAGATCTTGGCTCACAGCAACCTCCGCCTCCCGGGTTCAAGCAATTCTCCTGCCTCAGCCTTCTGAGTCGCTAGGGTTGTAGGCCTGTGCCACCATGCCCGGCTAATTTTTGTATTTTTAGTAAAGGCAGGGTATCACCACGTTGGTCAGGCTGATCTCGAACTTCTGACCTCAGGTGATCCGCCTGCCTCGGCCTCCCAAAGTGCTGGGATTACAGGTGTGAGCCACTGTGCCCAGCCTGTCTCTCTCTTTTTGAGACAGATCTCGCTCTCTCTCCCAGGCTGGAGTGCAGTGGTGCAATCTTGGCTCACTTGCAACCTCCACCTCCCGGGTTCAGGTGATTCTCCTGCCTCAGCCCCCTGAGTAGCTGGAATTACAGTCACACACCACCATGCCCTGTGAATTTTTTTTTTTTTTTTTTTTTTTTTTAGTAGAAACGGGGTTTCACCATGTTGGCCAAGCTGGTCTTGAACTCCTGACCTCAGGTGATCCGCCTGCCTCAGCCTCCCAAAGTGCTGGGATGACAGGCGTGAGCCACCGCGCCCGGCCTGTCTCTCTTTTTGTATAGCGCCTCTGTATGGGTTTGGACAACACTTCCTGTTGATCATTTGTCCAAGTGCACAGTGAGACGCCTCTTTCTGAATATCTCTGGGGGAAAGATGGGCCAGGATAGCTCCCTCGAGAGCGCCCTCTGTTATTATTAGGTTGGTGCAAAAGTAATAAACTGCAATTACTTATGCACCAACCTAATAGTTCTGAGAAGAGATGGTAAATACAGCCCCTTGCTTTCTGCAACCTGCTGCCTCTGCTCTCTTCTCTCCCTTTTATTGGGACCTGTTTTCCTTTCTGCTTCTGCCCTGGTCAATTTGGATTCTACTACTCCCAGCAATGTCTTCTCGGTGCCGGACTTTGTCGTGCAAGTGAGTTGCATTTGGTCAATTTCAAGAGTCCGTGGCCCAATGGCTCCCGCACCATCTGCCTTGCTGCTTTCTCCTTGCAGGCGCCTGTGAGTGGCAGGAAGGCTGTGAGTCTCCCTGCTTTGACTCTTGTTCTCTGACTGGACCATGGGCTTTCCAGGGAGTACTTGCTTGTGATTTGGGGGTCTCTCCAGATCTCAGAATCATCAGAATCCCCCTCTGCATTGACTTCTCTCCTCTCCCTCTCCTGCGGTTGCTGATACCATGCAAGGCTTGTGGCTGTCAGTGACTCGTACCCACCTGCTTGTGTGCTGTGGACACCTTGCCACCTAGTCTCACTGTGGCTGTTATCCAGAGGTTTTTGGTTTTGCTATCCTAGGTGCTCTGTCAATTGTTGGGGAATTTGGGGAGGTAAAAAAACTACGGCATCACTGTCCCATCTTCCCAAAATTGCTTTTAAACCCACTTACCGAAAAGTAGCAGAAACATTCATTATAAAAGCCGCAGTGTGGATGGCAGCTCCCAGTGCTTTTTCAGGGGAAATGAGAAGCTCCAAAGAGCAGAGCATGACATGTCTCAGGGCCTGGCCTCTGTCTTGAGACTGCAGAGACCCTACGGACAGAGCTGTAAGCAGGGCTGCCCTGTCCTGTTGCTGGGTTGTGTACTCCTCAAGTGCCCTTGGCTGAGAGGGTAAGTGGGGCTGAATCCCAGCCCGTGCTCCACCATGCTGAGTCCTGGGTCTGGTCCTGGCATGCCCCCCTCCCACCTTGGTAATGCACGCAGGCCCTAGCAGCTTTCCTGACTATAGGGGAGGGTGTGGCTGCGTGGTTTTGAGGCCTCTTTCTGCAGGTGGGCGGTGGGGGCGGTCCCTGCAGGGAGGTCTGCAAAGCCCGAGTTCTCTCCCTGAGATGGGGAGAGCCACCGCCACGTTCCATGCATGTCCTCCCAGGTCTGAGCTTTACCAAAGTCACTTCTGGTAGAAATGCGGAGCTCCCTCACCTCCGTCCTGACCCATGCAATCTTCAGCCTCATCTGGGAAAGAGGCTTCCGGGAACAGGAGTAGGGGGACCCTCAGCCAAGCCAGGAGCTGGATGAATTATGCTGGCTTGGCCCAGCCCAAAGGGGCTCCAGGTAGAGAGGGACTGGAGAGCCACAGTCCTTCTGGAGAACTTTCCCCTGCCCTGCCATGGACTGCTGGGGTCCCTGGTTGGTGCAGGCCCTTTTCCGCCTCTTAGTTTGTGATCACACTATTTTCTTTACCACTGTCTCTTGGAAAACTTCCATGCATCCTTCAGGGCCCAGCTCAGATGTCACCTCCTCCAGGAAGCCTCCTCATGAAGCCTTGCTCCTTACCCCAAGCTCAGTTTGTCGCTTCCGTAAGCGCTGCTGCTCCTGACTCCATTCAACACGCATGGGTTCAATCGTGCAGCCAACCAACGTTTGCTGAGCAGCTACTATGTTTTGAGTCTCTGTGTGTTACCCTGGGGTAAATGAGACTGACCTGGCTCCTGGCCTCGGGGGGTGTGCGGTGAGATTGTCCCTGTGGTGAGCTTGTTTGCCTCTCCCCAGGGATGGGCACCATGGCACATATGCTGCTGACCCCAGTGCCCAGCAAGGACCTGGCACGCAGGAGATGCTTAGTGGGGGTTTGGTGCTTGGTGAATGTCCTCAGCGTGGAGGACTCAGCCAGCGCAGCAGGGGAACAGAGGCTGTCTTTGGCATCAGTCCCTGAGTAGCTTCCTGGTCCTGGCTGCTGGGCTGGGGGACATTGCCCACTCTCCAAGCTGCTCACGTACATTACTAGCCACGGGAGATGGGTGAGGGCTTCTCAGCTCCACAGGGGCAAGCTGCAGTGACAGAGTAGGCCTTGCCCATGAATTGCCAGGGCCCCCTAGCCAAGATGAGATCCGCCCCTGGCAGGCCGTGGAAGGACGAGCCCTCCCTGAGTGCGTGACCCCCAGCCCCGCCCGACCTCAAGTCTATCCCGGAGCCTCCCCTCCCACCTCCGGGCTCTGGGTCCCCTGCTGTAAAACGCCCACAAGGCCGGCTCAGAATCTGGTCCCAGGGCAGCTGTGGGGTTGGCCTTGGCCCCGCCCCACCGGGTCTCACTCACCCTCAGCTCACCGCAAAGCCCTGAGGTGGGTCTCCTGTGGAGCCCCTTTCTGTGCCGGAACACCCCCAGACTTTTCTCTCGCAGCCTGGGGCTCATTGTCTGAGGGCAGGGTTGCCACCTTTAAGACATCGTGAGGTTCGGCCACCCCAGAGCAAGCTGCCCCCACCGTGGCTCCTCTTCAGGCCTAGCGGGGAATGGCTGCTTGCACCAGGTAACTGCAGCCCAGTCTCAAGCCATCGCGTCCCAGAGGCACCTGGTCCCCCTGGAGCATTGGCCTCCTTCCTCTCTAATCCCCCCAGGCCTCCCCCAGGGGCCTCTTAAAAGCACAAATCCCACATGTTTCTCTCCCTTGCTCAAGACCCTCTGGTGGCCTTCTCCTTGCTCACGGAGTGAGGTCTAAACCTCTCAACACGGACACCAGGCCCCACGGGGTCTACAGCTGCCCCTCACTTCCTGTGGGTCATCTCCTCTCAAGCTCACGGCTCCCAGCACTTCCCCTGCACACTGAGGCTCCTCCTGCCTCCCTGTCTGTACCCAGGGCATGGCGGACCCTCATCAGCCTTTGGACTTCAGCTGAAGCGGCGCCTCCCCGCAGAGGCTCTCCCCGTTTATCTCATTTAAAGATGGCCCTGCTGCGTGTGCGCTTTTGAAAATTGCACCATCATTCACTTACTATAAAATGGGCTCTTTTGAAAGGATACCCTTCAATGGTTTTTAGTATATTCACAAGGTTGAACAACCATGACCACTTTCCAATTTCAGAATGTTCTCATCACCCCAAAAGGAAACCCTATCCCTGTTAGCAGTCTCTCCCTCTTCCTCCCTCCCCCCAGGCCCTGGCAACCGTAAAGCTGCTTTCTCTCTCGGGACCTGCCTATTCTGGACATTTTGTATAAATGGAATCACGTAATATGTGGCCTTTCGAGCTTCCTTCACTCAGTGTCATGTTTCCAAGATCCACTCCCATTGAAGCCGGTGTTGATGCCTCACTGCTTTCTGTGGGCGAATAACACACAGTCTGGGGGGTGGGTTACATTGGTTCCTTTCATCAGTCCCTTTGTAGCACAAGTCCAGTTTGTACCTTTTATTTTTATTTTATTTTATATTATTTTATTTTTGAGATGGAGTCTCGCTCTGTCTCCCAGGCTGGAGTGCAGTGGCACGATCTTGACTCACTGCAAGCTCTGCCTCCTGGGTTCAAGCAACTCTCCTGCTTCAGCCTCCCTAGTAGCTGGGATTACAGGTGAGCACCACCACATCTGGCTAATTTTTGTATTTTTAGTAGAGACGGGGTTTCACCACGCTGGCCAGGCTGGTCTCAAACTCCTGAGGTCAGGTGATCCGTCTGTCTTGGCCTCCCAGATTGCTGGGATTACAGGTGTGAGCCACTGCGCCTGGCCTGTACTTTTTATTTATCTGTGTGCTTGTTTTTATTTTTGTTTTAATAATAATAAAAAAAATTCGCCGTGTGCCGTGGCTCATGCCTATAATCCCAAAACTTTGGGAGGCCAAGGAGGGAGAATCACTGAGCCCAGGAATTCAAGACTAGCCTTGGCGACATAGCAAGACCCCGTCTCTACAACCAAGAAACAGAATAGCTGGATGTGGTGGCACACGCCTGTGGCCCAGCTACTTGGGACTGAGGTGGGAGGATGGCTTAAGCTGGGGAGGTCGGGACTGCAGTGAGCTGTGATTGTGCCACTGCACCCCAGCCTGGGCGACAGAGCTAGACCTTGCCTCAAAGGAAATAAATAAATAAACAGAAAAGAAGATGAGTGAAAGTCCTAACTGCCTTTGTCTCTAAAAACCTTTTTTTAGAGACAGTCTCGCTCTGCCGCGTGGCTGGAGCTGCCATGCCCACAGCTCACTGCAGCCTCAAACCGCGGGTGCTGGGTGTGTGGGGAGTGTGGGGAGGGTCTGAGCTCGGCACTGCCTCCTTGCAGGGGTGTGTGGTGCCGTCCGCCGCATGTTTGCACTCCCCGACCCAGGACAGACTGGTGGTGCCCCCTTGCCGGCCCCTCCACGCAGGGAGATTTGTACCCCAGGAACAGCTCCCAGCCATGGCCAGCGACCACCGGGAGTGGGGAGAACACCCTGCTTCCCCACCTCCCCAATACCTCCGAGGCTTGTTCTATGTGGTCTCCCAGAGGTCTCCATGGGGCCTAGCCCTGCTGCCACTGCTGAAAATCCCCGTAATTTGGCTTCTCCCCTCCCCTGCACCCCTTCCCTCCTTCCCTCCCCCTCTTCCCAGGCTCTCCACCCAAACACACTACTTGTGCTGAAATCCTTGTCTCAGCGGGAGTGTCCAGGGCCCCGGCCTAAGACCTGGCAAGGCCCCAGCTTCCACCCCACTGGCTGTCCTCCCAGGCAGGCCTGACTGGCCCCCGCTTCTCCCGGGGCTTTATCCCCTGGGCCCCTCCCAGCCTTCTCCCCTCTCTGTATCCCCGACCCCCTCTCCTGGGGCTTCACCCCGGGGGCCCCTCCCAGCCTTCTCCCCTCTCTGTATCCCTGACGCCCTCCCTCTCCCAGGGCTTCACTCCAGGGGCCCCTCCCAGCCTTCTCCCCTCTCTGTACCCCCGACCCCACAGGCCTCTGGGCTCGGACTTCAGCCCTCACTTTCCCGACGCCACCCTGGTGACTCTCATCCCCCACGGCCCCATCCTTGGCTGCCACCACAGGCTGTTTTGTTCCCAACATAGCAAATGGCCCGGGTCTCCCCAAATTCCTGTTGCTTGTGTCATATGCAAGAGAACTCAAAATAGCACGTGCAGCGCGCCCTGGCCTGGGAAGTATCTGGTTTTCCCAGGGGTTGGTCCCCAGGGCAGGACAAGGGGTTTGCTCACCAATGCCCCATGTTTGGACCCTGTGCCCGGCTCACACGCTCTCCTTCCCCTCCTGGGCCAGGCTTGGCATTCACTGTGCCCCTCACTTACTGTGTGACCTCAGACAAAGCACACAGCCTCTCTGAGTCTTCATTTTCCAGTGTGCAACAGAGGGATAAACCCTGGGCCGCTCTGGGCAGTAGTTTCAAGGTTGAAGTGTGACAGGGATGGGAGAATAGTTCGTGAGCTTTTTTTTTTTTTTTTCAGACAAGGTCTCTCTCTGTCACCCAGGCTGGAGTGCAGTGGGCAGTGGTGGGATCACAGCTCACTGCAGCCTCGACCTCCCCAGCCTAAGCGATCCTCCCACCTCAGCCTCCCAAGTAGCTGGGACTACAGGCTTGTGTCATCACACCCAGCTAATTTTTTTTTTTTTTTGAGACAGAGTCTCCCTCTGTCACCCAGGCTGGAGTGCAGTGGTGCCATCTTGGCTCACTGTAAGCTCCGCCTCCCGGGTTCACGCCATCCTCCTGCCTCAGCTTCCTGAGTAGTAGGACTACAGGTACCCGCCACCACGTCCAGCTAAATTTGTATTTTTAGTAGAGATGGGGTTTCACCGTGTTAGCCAGGATGGTCTCCATTTCCTGACCTTGTGATCCGCCCACCTCAGCCTCCCAAAGTGCTGGGATTACAGGCGTGAGCCACAAGCCAGGCCACATCCAGCTAATTTTTAAAATTTTTGTAGCAATGGGGTCTCCCTATGTTGTTCAGGCTGGGTTTGAACTCCTGGGCCCAAGTGATCCTCCTGCCTTGGCCTCCCAAGGGATTGGAGAATACCTGGTGATTTTAAAATAGCAATTTTTTTTTTTTTTTTTTTTTTTTTTAGGTCGGGCGCTGTTGCTCACGCCTGTAATCCCAGCACTTTGGGAGGCCAAGGCAGGTGGATCGCAAGGTCAGGAGATCGAGACCATCCTGGCTAACATGGTGAAACCTTGTCTCTACTAAAGATACAAAAAAAATTAGCTGGGCGTGGTGGTGGGCGCCTGTAGTCTCAGCTACTTGGGAGGCTGAGGCAGGAGAATGGCATGAGCCCGCGAGGCGAAGCTTGCAGTGAGCCAAGATTGTGCCAATGCACTCCAGTCTGGGCGACAGAGCGAGACTCTGCCTCAAAATACATATGTCGATAGATAAATAAATAAATAAATAAATAAAAATAGCTTTTTTTTTTTTTTTCCTCCCAGAGAATGGGCATGAAGGAAAGGGGGTGGGAGAGAAAAAACCTGGCCTGGGGCCCTACTGCATGTCCCTTCTGTCTGCAAACCTGGGCCCTCACCATCATTATCCCCATTCTACAGATACAGAAACCGAGGTTCGGCGAGATCCTGGGGTTGCCAGAGCTCACGGAGCTGGTGGTGGGTGGGTCAGGGCACAGGCTTTGCTCATATGACCATGAGGCTGATGGTTTTTGCTTTCTTCCATGCGATCTTAGCAATCATCAGAGACTGTTACAATGAGCACATTTGGTGTTACTCCGTAGTGCCTAGGACAGTTCATGATTTGTAGTAGGTGCTCAGTAGATGCGTGGGTGAATGACTGAATGAATGAATAAAAACCACAGAGCTCCCCTTAGAAAGACCGATACGGGCACATGCAGCTAAACAGAGGAAACCCAGGTGCACGTGGGCAGTCGGCCTGACGTACCCGGAGTGGGGGAAGTAAATATGGCCAAGAAGCATCTGGAGCAGGCCCAGGGTGCTCAACCTCAGACGGCCAGTCTCCAGGCTGCGGGGATGCTCCGGTCCCTCTTGGGAGGTTCCTGAAGGGGAGTGGACCTCCTGCCTCCCCAGGCATTCTCCATCTTGGGAGACATTGATTTCAGTGCAGCGCTGGTGCCTCCACTCATTGCTGGACTTCACAGAAGCCCTGTTAGCCTCCCTGGAAGATACCATTTTTTCCTCCTATAAAATTAAGGGGGAGAGGTGATGGGCACTTTGGCCAAAATAACACAACTGGGGCAGTTTTTGGAAGCCCAGGGAGGTATTTCTGACATTTAAGCCACGTTAGGTGCAACCTCTGGGTGCCTTGGGAGAAAAAGCTCCCAGTCGATGGCACCAGCCATTGGCCCTGGCAGGACATAAGGGACCTCAGGCTGAGCCAACATCACTGTTCCCACCAAGAAGACATCTTTCTCCACTGCTGGTTCCAAAAGACATGCGTGGCAGGCAACAAAAGCCACATTGGAGAGTGCAGCTGTGCTGTGAGGGCCGTTCTTGGTTCATTTATGGGGCAGCAGGGCGGGGGGAAGAGGAGAACAGAGTCCTCTTATGACTCTCCTGGGTTGTTTTCTAGCCTAGGGGGAGGGCAGGGAATGGGGTTTCTGTGCCAGGGACCCCCTTTCTCATCGACCTCACACAACACTGGCTCACACAGCTGGGCTGGTCTCCTTCACAAGAGGAAGCTGCTGTGTTGGGGACTTGGACGGCAATCCTATTCCTGGAAAAGGGGTCTTGTCCCAGACCCTAAGAGCAGGTTCTTGGATCTCTCGTGGGAAAAAATTCAGGGTGAGTGGCAGAGTATATTAAAGTTAAAACAGTTTATCAGAAACCACTTGGCCAGGCACGGTGGCTCATGCCTGTAATCCCAGCACTTTGGGAGGCTGAGGTGGGTGGATAATGATGTCAGGAGACCGAGACCATCCTGGCTAACACGATGAAATCCTATCTCTACTAAAAATACACAAAATTAGCCGGGCATGGTGGTGGGTGCCTGTAGTCCCAGCTACTCCGGAGGCTGAAGCAGGAGAATGCTGTGAACCCGGGAGGCGGAGCTTGCAGTGAGCCAAGATTGTGCCACTGCACTCCAGCCTGGGTGACAGAGCGAGACTCTGTCTCAAAAAAAAAAAAAAAAAAAAGAAAGAAAGAAATAAAGAAAGAAACCACTCTAGGCTGCACACAGTGGCTCGCGCCTATAATCCTGTAATCCCAGCACTTTGGGAGGCTGAGGCAGGCGGATCACCTGAGGTCAGGAGTTCGAGACCAGCCTGACCAACATGATGAAACCCTGTCTCTACTAAAAACAAAAATTAGCCAGGAGTGGTGGCAGGTGCCTGTAATACCAGCTACTTGGGAGGCTGAGACAGGAGAGTTGCTTGAACCCGGGAGGCAGAAGTTGCAGTGAGCCAAGATTATGCCACTGCACTCCAGCCTGGGGGACAGAGCAAGACTCCATCTCAAAAAAAAAAAAAAAAAAAAAAAAAAGGAACCACTCATTGCAGAGTAGGGTGTCCTCAGGAAGCAAGAGGAGGAATGCTTCTACCTTAAACATAGTGTTTGCTTATTCAGGCTGTTAAAAACTGTGTGCTTTATTACAAAGGCTTGTGATCAGCTTGTGACAGACTATTGGCATTATTTTCCTATGTTACTACTGATTTTAATAAGAATTTACCAGTATACTATTATCTTTAAGAAAAACCTCTTCTGGCCAGGTGTGGTGGCTCACGCCTGTAATCCCAGCACTTTGGGAGGCTGAGGCAGGTGGATCATGAGTTCAGGAGTTTAAGACCAGCCTGACCAAGATGGTGAAACCCCGTCTCTACAAAAATTAGCCAGGTGCGGTGGCAGGTGCCTGTTATCCCAGCTACTTGGGAGGCTGAGGCAGGAGGAGAATCGGTTGAACCTGGGTGGCAGAGGTTGCAGCGAGCCGAGATTGCGCCACTGCACTCCATCCTGGGTGATAGGGTGAGACTCTGTCTCAAAAAAAAAAGAAAAACCTCTTCCTCCTCCTCCTCCTCCTCCGCTGCTGCTGCTGCTGCTGCTGCTGCTGCTTCTTCTTCTTCTTCTTCTTCTTCTTCTTCTTCTTCCTCTTCTTCTTCTTCTTCCTCTTCCTCTTCCTCCTCCTCCTCCTCCTCCTCTTCCTCTTCTTCTGACAAATGGTCTCTCTGTAGCCTAGGCAGGAGTGCAGTGGCGCAATATCAGCTTACTACAACCTCCGTCTCCTGGGCTCAAGCAGTCCTCCCGGCTCAGTATCCTGAGTAACTGTAACTACCGGCATGCACCACCACGCCTGGCTAATTTTTAATTGTTTTGCAGAGACAGGGTTTCTCTATGTTCCCCAGGCTGGGCTCGAACTCCTGGGCTCAAGCAATCCACCTGTCTTGGCCTCCCAAAGTGTTGGGATTAGAGGAGCAAGCCACATGCCTGGCAAGAAAAACTTATTCTCAACCCAAGAATGCTTTTTATTCTTGAAAGATTGGGGCATTTCCATCAGTTCTGGGTCTTTAGTTAGTTAGTGTCATCAATCAGTCTCTCAACCCTAAAAAACATCTTGTGGGCAAGACAGTCCAACCCCCTGGAATGTAACCCAGTAGGTTTGGCCTTATCTGGCCTTTATTCAAGATGGAGTCACTCTGATTAGGACGCTCTGACAATCCCAGTGAGCTGCTGTGGGTTGACCAGTGTATTAGTCCATGCTCACATTGCTAATAAAGACATACCTGAAACTGGGTAATTTCTAAAGGAAAGAGGTTTAATTGACTGACAGCTCAGCATGGCCAGGGAGGCCTCAGGAAACTTACAATCATGGTGGAAGGGGAAGCACATATGTCCTTTTTCATGTGGCAGCAGCAAGGAGAAGTGCCAAGTAAAAAGGGGGAAAAGCCCCTTATAAAGCCATCAGATCTCTTGAGAACTTACGATCACAAGAACAGCAGCATGGGGTTAACTGCCTCCATGATTCAATTACCTTTCACTGGGTCCCTCCCACAACGTAGGGTTTATGGGAACTATAATTCAAGATGAGATTTGGGTGGGGACACAGCCAAACTGTATCAACCGGCCTGGGTCAGCCTCACCGTCCATCACAGAGTCTCTCTAGCCTTGACTTTCTCATCTGCCAACTAAGAAGAGTGACAGTGCCCTCGGTTCACAGGCATGGGAAGTGGGGTGTGGGATCTTAGGAGGTATAGGAGCAGGCATGTACCCAAAGTCTCACTTACCACTGTAAACTTCCACACTACATATTGTGGTAGGCAGCCTTCTAAGATGACTCCCAAGGACTCCCACCTCTTGGTGGTCACGGCTTCTCTGTTCCCTCCCCTTGCGGGTGGGCTGGACCTGGTGACTTGCTTCTACCTGATAGAATACAGCAAGAGTGATGAGATGTCACTTCCGAGATTAGGTTGGAAGGACTGTGACTTCCATCTTGTTGGTCTTCTCTTGGGCTCTTCTTGTTTGCTTGCTCTGGTGAAGCCAGCCACTGTGTTGTGAGTTGCCCTGTGGAGAGGCCCATATGGCAGGGAGCTGAGGGAGGCCTTTGGGCAACAGCCTCTAAGAAACCGAGGCTCTCAGTTCAGTAGCCGGTGAAGAGCTCAATCTAGCCCACAGCCACTGAGCAAGCTTGGAAGAGGACCCTTCCCTAGGGCAGCTTTGTGCTGTTGTAATATAATAAAGAGTGTATATCTGGTTTTCATCTAGGGTTCCTGGCATAGAGTTTCTGAAACCACTGGAATTTCCTAAGTGAAATGGGTGAGAGAAGTGTCTTTTGTTACTCATAATAAGCCCTCTTCAACCATACTTGAGTTTATTCTAAGGAGGTGACTCATGGAGGCTGGGGGCTGGTAGCCAGAGGAACCAACCATGTGATTGAGGGTTGCAACTTTCAGCCTCACCCCCAACCTCCAGGGAGGAGAGAGGGGCCAGAGATTGAGTTCAATCACCAGTGGCCACTGATTCAGTCAATCACGCCTGTGTGGTGGAACCTCCATACAAACATCAGATCTCATGAGAACAACAGAATACAGAGAGCTGGTTTGGTGCATGTATGGAGGCTCTGGGAGGGTGGTGGGCCCAGAGAAGGCATGGAGCCCCTCTCCCATACCTTGACTATGCATCTCTTCGATTTGGCTTTTCCTGAGTTGAATCCATTACAATAAACGTGTAATGGTATGTAGACTGTTTTTCTGAGTTCTATGAGCCATTCTAGCAAATTATTTACCTTGAGGAGGAGACTGTGGGAACCTTCAATTTATAGCTGGTCTGTCATTAGTGCAGGAGACACTGGACTTTCAATTGACATCTGAAGTGGGGGCAGTCTTGTGGGATCCCTTAACATGTGGGATGTGCATTAACTCCAGGAAGATAGTGTCAGAATTAAATGGAATCGTAGAACACTCACTTGATGTCCAGAGAGTTGGTTGATGTGTGGGGAAAAAATCCCAGACACTTGGTGTCAGAGGTGGGAGTAAAAACAGGTCAGAGACCTTGAGATGACTGCAGCCCTGGCTGACACCTTGATTGCAACCTCTTGGGAGATGCAGAGTCTGAGGTACTCAGCCAAGCTGCATTCAGATTCCTGCCTAAGAAAAACTAGGAGATCATCAGCATTGTTTTAAACCACTAGGTTTTGGGGTTGTCATATGGCCATAGATAACTAATACACATATTTATTTTAACATCTCTTAGAAATACAGAGCTAACATATCAAATTGAGTTTTAGTGTTTATTACTTACAATGAAACTAAGTAGAGAAAATGAATCAATGTAAATCAATTTGAAGAGAACCGTAAGATAAACGGAGGTACAGATGGGTGTGGGATGGCAAACAGCAAGGGGTGGAAGGACAATGACTGAAGTTTGGTAAGCACTGAGCTAATTGAGCTGACCATAATTCTAAAGCCATAGTATACATGCTCAGTGTTAGGAATAAGGAAGGGTTACATCTGTCTGGGTGCAGCAGCCTATAGGATATAGCCAAGTGCTTCCACTTCCATTGGTGAGTTGTGCCCTGCCGAGGGGACTGCGCATCAGAATCATCCGGGTTCCCACCACCTGCCACCCATAGCTCCCTCCCGTCCCTAGCTCCTTCTTGCCTTACCCCCAGCCTCTATGCAGGCAGCACGCCCATCAGGGAAGGAATGACTTTGTGACCTGTTTGCTGTAGCCCTGTGTCCAGTGGCCTGAGGGGACTGGAGATCCAGGAACCCTGGTTCTTTTTTTTTTTTTTTTGAGATGGAGTCTCACTCTGTCGCCCAGGCTAGAGTGCAGTGCCACAATCTTGGCTCACTGCAACCTCCGCCTCCTGGGTTCAAGTGATTCTCCTGTTTCAGCCTCCCCAGTAGCTGGGACTACAGGCGCACACAACCACACCAGGTTAATTTTTTATATTTTTAGTAGAGATGGGGTTTTGCTATGTTGGCCAGGCTGGTCTCGAACTCTTGACCTCAGCTGATCTGCCTGTCTTGGCCTCCCAAAGTCCTGGGATTACAGGTGTGAGCCATTGTGCCCGGCCAGCATCCCTGGTTCTAGGACGACTTCTGCCATCACCGAAACAGGGACTGCGGAAGGGTTATCTCTCTTCTCTGGGTTGGGGAAGAGGAACAGTGGTGGGTAGGGTGGAAGAGAAAGGAGAGAGAAAGATAAGGGTAGGGGATAGGTGGGAGAGGGTCAAAGGATGTCACTGCCCTGCCTCGAGTCCAATGTAGAACTGCCTCCCAGTCTGGGGCACCAGAAAGACCCAGGCATGGGGCAGGCAGGAGGACTGGTGGCTTCACACAACCTCGGCTGCAGATGAGGGGAGATCTTGGCCAAGCCCTTCTTGCCTCTGGGCTCAGTTTCTCCCTCCCTAAAAGGATTGTGGGGGCCTTTCTAGACTGTATAGCCTTGAAGGGGAGGTGGCCAGAGCCACTGAGTCTGTGCCCCTTCTTCTCTGGGTCTGGGAAATGCAGTCATAGCCTCCTCTTTCTGGGTTCAGTCTCCTCCGCTGGACCAGACAGACAAGGAGCTCTGAGGATGGGGCTAGGCACTCAAACTGTGCCTACTGGAAGGGTGCCCCCTTCACAAGTGCTTCCCATTGGCCCCGCTTCTGACACATGTCATTTTGTTTGAATCCTCCCAACAGCTGTGTGAGGTGCAATTCTCTCCCCACCTTACAGATGGGGAAACTGAGGCTCAGAGAGGGGGTGATACGCCCAGCATCTCACAGCTGGGCCAGTGTAGGCGTGGAAGCAGTAGAGCCAGCAGCAGATCCCCATTTTGCTCTCCCATCTATTGTATCCACAGCACCTAGAAGAGCGCACAGCACATACGAGGCGCTCAGCAAATGCTTGCTGGGCAGGGCTGGCTAGGGGGCAGTTTCTGGTCAACCTTGCAGAGCAACTGGTCCCGAAGGAGCAGCTGGAGCCAGGGTCTGGACCTCAGCCATGGAGGTATGTGTGTCTGGGAAGACCTCCTTCACTCCGCACGGGGGGCTTGGGCTTGTTATGCCCCCACCTCACGGAAGAGGCAACTGAGCAGCCAAAAAGTGCTGTGACTTGCCTGAGGTCCTGCAGAGGTTGGGCTGGTGTCTCTCTAGTTTTTTCTTTTTTGGGATGGAGTCTCCCTCTGTTGCCCAGGCTGGAGTGCAGTGGCATGATCTCGGCTCACTGCAACCTCTGCCCCCTGGGTTCAACCAATTCTCCTGCCTCACTCAGCTTCCTAAGTAGCTGGCATGACAGGCGTGGGCCACCATGCCCGGCTAATTTTTGTATTTTTAATAGAGACTGGGTTTTACCATGTTGGCCAGGCTGGTCTTGAACTCCTGACCTCAAGTGATCCACCCTCCTTGGCCTCCCAAAGTGCTGGGATTACAGGTGTGAGCCACCGTGCCTGGCTGTGTCTCTCTAGTTTTACTCCCAGGCTAGCACTGCTCCCTGGGTGACCGGTCCCTAAGCCAGGGCCCAGAACACCCACAAATGGTGACTGCCAGGCTGCTGTGAGGATGGTGCTTTCCCTCCCGACACCCGTCAGTACGTGGTGACAGACTCACTGAACGCCGGTGAGGGACGCAGCCCAGATGCCATCCGTCCGTGCCCCATTCTGGCTGTGCCAGCGGCAGGACATTGCCATCTCAGTCTCAGCGCCCTCTTGCGGGACCTCGCTGGGCCCTGCCCCCATCGTTTTTTTCTGCCCCTTCTGAGCTCCCTCCTGCATCACGCTCCACATGGTGTAACTGCTTACTGGGAACCACATTCCACTAGGGCCTCTGGGGCTGTGTACCCAAACATCAAGGGAATTCTTTAGTGGCAATCAAGACAACTCATTGAGATGTGCTGTTTTTGCAGAGAGCTGCATGCATCTATTATTTCCTTTGTTTGAAATAAAAATATCTTATACTTCTTTTCACGTTTTAAAATGTATGCTCCTTGTTAAAAAAACAAAAAACAGACAAACAAAAAAACAAACAAAAAACAGACAAAGAACAAAACTCAAACCTGTGGCCACATCCTGGGATCTCTCTCCACTCCACTCTGTTCCCCAGAGCTGTGTCATCTTTTAAACATGTGCTGACTTAGGAGTTCAGTGATTTCATTGTTACTTTAATTTGCATCCCTTTGTAGCCTAATGAGATGGAGCTTTATTTCAGGCGTTCCTCATTGATATTTCCTCTTTCTTGGGAACTTCTGGTTCAAGTCTTTTCCCATATGCGGAATTTAAGGCTGAATTTATGGGATTTTAAAGGCTCTGCAGGAAGCAGAAGTTTGGCACCCATGGTCTTCACTCCTGGTGTCCTGCCCATGGTTGTGTTAGATGAGATGGCAAAAAGGATTCTGTAGACACAACTAAAGTTGCTAATGAGCTGATCTTAAATTAGGGAGATCATCCTGGATTATCTGATGAGCCCAGTGTAACTGTTCCCAGAAAGAAGTCCTGGTCTAGATCCCAAGAGACGGTTCTTGGATCTCCCGCAAGAAAGGATTCAGGGCAAGTCCACAGTGCAAAGCAAAAACAAGTTTATTAAGATAGTAAAGTAGGCTAGGTGCGGTGGCTCGTGCCTGCAATCTCAGCACTTCGGGAGGCCTAGGCCGGTGGATCACCTGAGGTCAGGAGTTCGAGACCAGCCTGACCAACATGGTGAAACCCCGCCTCTACTAAAAACACAAAAATTAGCTGGGCGTGATGGCGTGTGCCTGTAATTCCAGCTACTTGGGAGGCTGAGGCAAGAGAATCGCTTGAATCCAGGAGGTGGAGGTTGCAGTAAGCTGAGATCGCGCCACTGCCCTCCAGCCTGGGGACAGGAGTGAAACTCTGTCTCAAAAAAAAAAAAAAAAAAAAAGATCAGGTGCAGTGGCTCACGCCTGTAATCCTGCCACTTTGGGAGGCCGAGGCAGGTGGATCACCTGAGGTCAGGAGTCCGAGACCAGCTTGACAAACTGGTGAAACTCCGTTTCTACTAAAAATACAAAAATTAGCCAGGTGTGGTGGCGGGTGCCTGTAATCCCAGCTACTCAGGAGGCTGAGGCAGGAGAATCACTTGAACCTGGGAGGCAGAGGTTGCAGTGAACCGAGATGGTGCCAATGCACTCTAGCCGGGCAACAGAGCAAGACTGTCTCAAAAAAAAAAAAAAAAAAAAAAAAAGAGAAAGTAAAGTGGTGACAGAACAGCTGCTCCATAGACAGAGTTGGGATGTTCCGGAAAGTAAGGAGGAACGCATCCACCCTAGGTACAACACTCCTTTATATATAGGATGATAAAAGATCAAAGATCATGAGGACATGTGTTCTGCTAACAGGGTTTGTGATAAAGAATTTTCTTAATTACTGTATTTTGCAAGGATCGGTATTATTCTCTTTAAAGCAAAATTAGGAATGCTTCTGTTCTCAAGATATCAGGATATCAGGACACTCCCAAGTCTAGGTCTATTTAGTAAACATTATCAATCTGTTCCCTTAATTGTGAACATCTAGAGGCTGGGAATGCCTCACTTTCTGGGAATGCAGATCAACAAGTCCCGGCCTCATTTTTCCTAGTCCTCACTTAAGATGGAGTCGCTCTGGTTCGAATGCCTCTGACATAATCATACGAGCCCTTGGCTCACTGCAACCTCTGCCTCTCAGGTTCAAGCGATTCTCCTGTCTCAGCCTCCTGAGTAGCTGGGATTACAGGCGCCCGCCACCATGCCCGGCTAATTTTTGTATTTTTAGTAGAGATGGGGGTTTCACCATGTTTGTCAGGCTGGTCTCAAACTCCTGACCTCAGGTGATCCGCCTGCCTCGGCCTCCCGAAGTGCTGGGATTACAGGTGTGAGCCACCGCACCTGGCCTGAAAGCACAGTCTTGACAAATTATTTCTACATCCATGTTCACAGCAGCATTGTTCACTACAGTCAAAAGGCGGAAGCAAGTCAGTGCCCATCCATGGATGAACGGATAAGCAAAATGTCATGGATACATACAGTGGGGTATTATTCAACCTTAAAAAGGAAGGAAATTCAGACACATGCTACATGGATGAACCTTGAGGATTTTAGGCTAAATGACATAAGCCAGTCACAAAAGAACAAATACTGCAGGATTCCACTTATATGAGGAATCCTGAGTCGCCAAAATCGTAGGGATAGAAAGGAGAACGGTGGTTTCCAAGGGCTGGGGGAGTGAGGAGTCAGTGCTTAACGGGTCCAGAATTTCAGTTTTGCAAGATGAAAAGAGCTCTGGAGCTGGAGGTGATAGTTGCATAGCATCATTAACGTATTTAATATCAATGAGCTGTACACTTAAATATAGTTTCGTGAACTAAAAATATCTGAGACAGGTCTCAATCTATTTAGTAAGTTTATTTTGCCAAGGTTAAGGAGTGCCTGGGAGGCAGGTCTATGCTTTCCTCGGAGGATGATTTGTAGGACTTCAATCTTTAAAGGGGAAAGAGGCCGGGTGCGGTGGTGGAGGTTGCTGAGTGAGCTGAGATTGCGCCACTGCACCATGGCCTGGGCAGCGAAGCAAGACTCTGTCTCAAAAAAAAAAAAAAAAAAAGGGAAAGGGTGGATATTGGGAAAGAGGGAGAAATTTTAAAAATATGTGCAGAGATAAGAGACAAAAGTTGCATTCTTTTGAGTCTTTGATCAGCCTTTTACTGAAACACACAATTTACAGGTTGCGGGGGTAGAGGAATAGTCACTTATGCCTTCGTCTGGCTCAGTGAATCTGCATTTTTACACCAGAGGAAGCAATCAGGCGAGCAGAGGGATGACTTAAGAGTTCCATCCTTTGTTCGGAACCTGTGAAGACCAGCTACCAATTTACATTGTCAGGGCAAAATTCAACAGAACCGTTTTAGGGTAAACTTCTTGGGGCCCACAAAAAATTTCCTAGTGGGCAAGTTGTGAGGGAGGTATGTGGCTTTTTATATCTTTGTAGCTGTTTTATTAAAGAACAAAAGGCGAGGCAGGTTTGCCCAACACAGTTCCCAGCTTGACTTTTCCCTTTGGCTTAGTGACTTTGGGGTCCTCAGATTTATTTTCCTTTCACAGTTATGATGGTACATTTTATGTTATATTTATTTTAAACCCTCTCCCCCCTCCCCAAAAGCGGGGGAGAAAACAAAGAGACGTAGCAGAAGGGGAAGTCACAGAGAAGCATCTTGTAGCATCTTTTTTTTTTTTTTTTTTTTTTGAGATGGAATCTCGCTCTGTCGCCAGGCTGGAGTGCAGTGGCGCAATCTTGGCTCACTGCAACTTCCACCTCCCGGGTTCAAGCGATTCCCCTGCCTCAGCCTCCGAGTAGCTGGGACTACAGACATGTGCCACCACGTCTGGCTAATTTTTTTGTATTTCAGTATAGACAGGGCTTCACCATGTTGGCCAGGGTGGTCTCGATCTCCTGACCTCGTGATCCACCAGCCTCGGTCTCCCAAAGGGCTAGGATTACAGGCATCTTGCTACATCTTGAAGCGTCTTCAGTGTGCTCTTGCTTGCTGGCTCTGATGATGGAGGTGTTCAAGCCATTGTGGAAGGAATGCAGTGGCCTCTAGGAGCTGAGAATGACACCAGCCAACATCCAGCAAGAAGACATGGGCTTCAGTCCTAGGCCCATGGACACAATTCTGTTAATATCCTGGATGAGCCTGGAAAGTGGGCTTTCCCAAGTCTGCAGATAAGAGCCCACGGCAGCTGACATTTTGACTTTAGCCTTGTGAGGCCCTGAGACAGGGACCCAGTCGAGCTGCTGGTTTCCTGCCCGGCAGGACTGAAAGATAATGCATGGGAGTTGTTTTATATTATAAGTTTGTGGTAATTTCTCACTGTAGCAATAGAAAACGAATACAAGGTCTTTAATGCATTAATGTTGAAAACACTTTTTATATATGTTGTAATTATTTTTTAAGTGTGTCATGTGTTTTTAAACTCTTCCCTTAATTATATTGAATCTTCCTAATTTCACTATCAGAAGGTAAACTCCAGTTCCATTCTTGGGGGAGTCCTTTGCAGTCACCCCAGGTACTCAATATTCACATGCATCAGAATCACCCCGAATGCTTGTTAAAACACAGATTCCTGGGTGCTGCCCGCAGAGGTGCTGATGCAGTAGGTTTAGAAGGGCCCAAATATTTGCATTTCTAAAATGTTTCCAGGTGATGCTGAAGCTTCTGGCCGTAAAGACAATCCTTTGAGAACGTATTTCCTCCCCAGCACTGGGCCCTTCAGCCCCAGAGCGCTGCCCCGCCCTGGGTGGAAGGAAGCTGAGCTCCACCCCAGAGGGGCGGGGCCCGTTAAGCTCCGCCCTACGCAGTTGGCCAGGTTATCATTGGCTGGGAGTGCAGGGATCCCCTGCGTCACAGTGCCGTGCGCTCCCCGGCCAGAACGCCTGGGGCGGGGGTCTCCGCGCCTGCGCAGTGGAGCTGGGCGCTCTTGGGGCTTGAGTTTCTAAGGGTCGGGTCCCGCGTGCGGGCTACCGGATGGCGGAACCCAAGGCGGAGTCGGAGCCCTTGCTGGGCCGGGCCCGCGGCGGTGGCGGCGACTGCCCGGCGGGGCTGACCACTTGCCGCAGCATCCAAGTCGGCCCTGGTGAGCCGCCCGGACCCGGGGAGGGGACTGGCCCGGAAGACCGGGGTCGCGCGTGGGGGTCCCGCTGTCGCAGCACCCAGCGTCCCGCCGGGCGCGCCCCCAACAGGTTCGAGTCCGAGCGGGGCCCGGGCCGCGCCGGGCGCCAGGGGAGCCGGTGTTCTGAGGGCGAGTGGGCTGCGTCCTGCGGACCCGGACCGGGGTCAGGGCAGAGCTGGGATCGCTTCCGTGTCGCTTCCTGATCCCGACCAGCCGAGCGGAGAGGCCCTCGCCCAGCCGTGGGCAACCCCGAGGGAACCGGCCCCCTGCGGCAGGCAGGCACCTTCCGTGTGCCCAGGCGGGTCCAGACCCCATACTTCCCGAGGGTCGCCTGATTGGCTCAGAGAAGGCAGCACTTTGATTTTTCCCGTTTCTTCTGGGAAAAGCAGAGGCTCAGAGAGAGGCGTTACCCTACCCAAGGTCACACAGCCAGTAAGTGGCAGAGGTGGGATTCGAACCAGCTGGGAGCTAGGAGTCCTTTCTTTGTAGGGTGCCTTTCCCGGTCCCACCTCCTGTGGGGCTGGGGTGGGCCCCCTAGACGGTGACAGCTTCCGCGCCTTGCTCTCAGCCAGCCCAGAGTCCCCTCCCCACTCCCTCCTGCTGTTCCTGTTTTTTGTCCTGGTCTGAAGATTGCTGAATCCCCCCGAGGGTGGGGTGCGTCCGCCCCTCGCTGACACCAGGGGAATTAGGTTCTGGATTAGAGGTGGAAGGACCTTAGCTTCATTTTATAGATGAGGGAACTGAGGCCCAGAGAGGCCCTGAGACCTGCCCAAGGTCACAGCCCTCTGTGCTAGTGCGGCTGCTGCTCGAATCGCTCTGAGAATTCACACCTGGCCGCTTCCCTCTCTGGCCTGTCTTTCCTTCTTTCCTCCTGTGTCTGGAAGGAACTGGGTTGGAATACTGGTGTCACCCACTGTCGGTGACATATGCCCATCCATGGAGTAATGGGGGGCCAAGGAGAGGACCCTGACAAGAGATGAAAAACCAGAGACTGAGGTGGCCACCCTGTCTGCTCACCTCAGAAGCTTCCTCTGGGAAGTTCTTAAGGTGTTTCCTGGGACCAGTCAGAAGGGAGATCTGCAGGGAGCAGCTCTGGCAGGCCCCTTGATGAGACGCCCAGCATATGGCAGCGTTCAGGGAACACAGACTTTGTGTCTAGGATTCTGGGCGCCTTTCTGGGGCTACCCTGGCTGTGTGGCCTTGGCAGTTGCTTAACCTTTCTGTCTTTTTTTTTTTTTTTTCCCCCGAGACGGAGTATCACTTTGTCACCCAGGCTGGAGTGCAGTGGTGCGGTCTCGGCTCACTGCAGCCTCCACCTGCTGGGTTGAAGTGATTCTCCTGCTTTAGCCTCCCAAGTAGCTGGGACTACAGGCGCCCGCCACCACGCCTGGCTAATTTTTGTATTTTTAGTAGAGATGGGGTTTCACCATGTTGGCCAGGCTGAGCTCACACTCCTGACCTCAGGTGATCTGCCTGCCTCGGCCTCCCAAAGTGGTGGGATTACAGGCGTGAGCCACCGTGCCTGGCCCTGTTTAACCTTTCTGAATCTCAGTAAAAGGGAGATAATACTAGGGACTGCCTTGTGGGCATTCAGAGAGCATCCAGAGTTTGTCCTCAGCAGAGGGCCTGATGGACTGGGGTGGGGGCCAGTGGCCATCCTGGGTAAGCACCGTGATCATTGCAGGTCCTGGCCCTGGCAGGTGAGACCTGCTCTGCTGGGCAGTGTGGCTGATGAGAGGAGGCTCTCAGGGAGCGCTCTTTGTCCCTCTGCTGTGGCCTCAGCCAGGGCTTCTGAGAACGTGGACAGGACGCTCTGTGTTCCGAATCGCCTTGGCCAGGGTCTCCAGCAAGACTGGTAGACTATGGAGCCATGGAGACTCCCAAAGGCTCATTCAGTCTCAGTGCCGGGGCCTGTGCCAGACTTTGAAATGAAGGCCCTGTGCTCTGGTTCGCAAGTCCTGTGGTTGGTCTCTTGCCAACGGGTGGTGGGGGGCTGCTGCTGTGGGCGCCCCGAGGACCCCAGTGGACCCTGCTGTCGGGTCCTTTTGACTTTGCCCCACCTGACGGGGCCGGGGTCAAAGGTTGAGGACAGTTGTTTTCTGTTGTTTCTGGGTCAGAAAATCACAGTTTTACTGATTATCAAAAAAGAGGACAAGGGATTACAATGCTCTAGAGGCTTTCAGAGTAACTGAGTGCTTATGAAGGGCTCACTTAGCAAAGTACTCTGGCTATGGTAAGTCATTCAGTCTGTACTTAGCTCCTCCTGGGTGGGGGTCCATGAGGACCTGGAGCACCGAGAGGTTAAGGCACTTGCCCAGGGTCACACAGGATGCTGGTCGGGACTCTACACAGGTTGTGCAGCCTGGAGCCTGGAGCAAGAGGGGAGCGGGAGCTCAGACCTGGATGTTGCGGGCCAGAGGCTTGGGTTAGGAAGCCGTGTCAAGGCCTGGTGTGCTGGATGCAGCGTCTCGGCCCCTGTTGTCCTCTGTGCCCTGCAGAACCCTCCAGCCCCCCGTAGGGTGATGGCATGTGGACAGGTGATTGCACTCCAGGGTAATGAGCTCAAGGCGGGGCGAGCTGCCCCAAGGGAGTTCCTGGACCCACACACTGGGGGATGGTGCTCCTGGCAGAAGCCGCAACCTGAGTAAAGGGTGGGAGGCTTTGGAGAGCATGGCCTTGACAGAGCCAAGTTCAGAATGAGTGGCACGGAGGGTTGAAAGACAGGAGAGAAGCGGGCCGGCAAATGTGGGAACCTGCAGTGCCAGGCCAGGGTGGAGTGTGGGCCTGGAATAGTGGGGACCCAGGGGAAGCTGTGATGTGCTTCTGAGTGTTTGGAGCAAGATTCTCGGGCTGTTGCAGGGTGAAACGGAGGATGGCCAGACCCAGAATTTTATAAACCAGCAACCAAAAAGCCAGGCGAAATGGAACCACAAGTGCGGGATGGTTCCAGGGGTGCCCACCACTGTTGGCCCGGGATGGCTGGCCTGGGTGGATGTGAGCACTTTCTCTTTTTTTTTTTTTTTTTTTTTTGAGACGGAGTCTCGCTCTGTTGCCCAGGCTGGAGTGCAGTGGCCGGATCTCAGCTCACTGCAAGCTCCGCCTCCCGGGTTCACGCCATTCTCCTGCCTCAGCCTCCCGAGTAGCTGAGACTACAGGCGCCCGCCACCTCACCCGGCTAGCTTTTTGTATTTTTTAGTAGAGATGGGGTTTCACCCTGTTAGCCAGGATGGTCTCGATCTCCTGACCTCGTGATCCGCCCGTCTCGGCCTCCCAAAGGGCTGGGATTACAGGCTTGAGCCACCGCGCCCGGCCAAATGTGAGCACTTTCCATGGTCCTGGGGTTGGAGTGAGCCCTGGAACTCGGCAGCTTGTCTCTTGTCTAAGAAACTTGTATCACTAGATCTCTCCTGGTAGAGATTCTATCTTCTCCCAGGGAATTTGGTAAGGTGGGGCCTTTCAGAGCACCTGCCCCCCAGGCTCCCTTCGGGGCTGTTCGTTTATTCATGGGATAAATCAGCTTTGAGTCCTGTGTGCTTGAGTTTTGGGCTCTGCAGATACAGCAGGGAACAAAACAGTGTGGCTTCTGTTCACGGCGATCCCAGGATGTGCTCAGGGGACATAAACAGTAGCCACTTTCAGCGCTTCCCTGGGGAGACATTCGGCTGTCCTCAGGGTGGGTCTTGTGGCTGTGCACATGGGTACCAAAGCCACAGGGAGGGAAGGCTCTTGCTTCCGGCAGTGCAGCAAGGCCGGGCAGAGCCAGTGGGGTTCCGGTCTCTTGCCTCTGTCTGGGACCCCCACATCTCTAATCCGTCCGGGGCCCAGCTGCCTCTACCTCATGCCCCCAAGCAGGAGCCCCGAGGACAGGGCCTGCTGCCTCCCTAGGGATGGCCAACAGAGTGGGCGGGTCATGGCCTGGACCTCTGCCTGGGGACCAGCACCTCCTGAGGCCTCTGCTGCTGCCTCCCGTGTCACCACATTGTCTTGGTGCAGCTGTGGGCCCCAAGGGGCCAGGTGTAAAAGCTGAGTCTCAACTGAAAAGACAGCTGCTTCGCCCTCTCCCCGGGCTGGGAAATGTCAGCCTCTCCGGGTTCCTCAGTTGCTTCGGGTTGAGCGTTCCTTCTCCCTTGGCTTGCTGAGGAGCAGCTCTGCAGCGAGGCCACACAGGTGGCATGTGCCTGCGATGCGGGTGGGTGGCCCGGGCCTCCCGCAGTGGCTCAGTGACTGACCAGGTGTGCCCGCTGGCTGCTTCATGGCGGGCAAGAGGCTTGTGAGCAGGCCAGGATGCTGGGCCTTGGCTTCTGTGCTGCCTGACTTTTCCTGAAGGCCCCTCCTAGTCAGGAGCCACTGCTGCCTTTGCCCAGGCCTGTCGGGAGGCTCCACCCTGCTTGTGCTGTTGGTAAAGGCGGGCGGCCACCCTTCACCACAGAAGGCACCGGCAGAGGCTGGGGGACTCGGGCGTTCCCAAAGCTCTGACCCTGGGAGTGATTTGGGTGGGCTTGCCTGGGCCCATGGGCCGGGACAGTGAGGGGATGGAACCTGGGTCGCTCTCATGAAGCCTCACGGCGGTGCCTTCGGGTTCTAGATGCCAGTTCTCCCTGTCGGTGTTGAATCTGAGGTCTAGTTTGATGGGGGGGGTGGGACAGTGGGTGCAGTGTCCTGGCTCAGGAAGGCTGTGCAGGAGCCAGGGTCGGGCCAAGCAGAAGAGGGCTGACAGCAGCCCCGTGTACCGAGCGTGGTTGGGGAGTGTGGCAGGGGGCTCTGGCCCTCCTGCGTTGCACCTCCCAGTACCCTCTGGGGAGCCGAGTGGGTGGCTGTGAATAGCCCCTCTTAGCAGAGGAGGAGCCAGCCACAGCCTTCCTGCTAGCATGTGGAGGAGCCGGGCTCTGAACCCCGAGTCTGGCGCCGGGGCCCTGCAGGACGCGCTGCTTCTCACGGGCTTGCTGGGTGTGTGTGCTGCAGGCAGAGCCGCCGTGCCCTGGGCCTGCCCTGCGCACGTGATGCCGAGGCACTTACCTGGTTTGGTCCCTGCCCCGGGCAGGCACTTGCAGCCCCACTGCCGGGTGGAGTCATCTCTTTACACATGGCCTTGGGAGGAACCGCAGCTGGCATCTTTCCTCGATCCCGGGTGTCCTGGAGGGTGAGGCCATGTCATCCTGCTCGGTCACCTGATGTCCCCCTCTGCCTGCAGGTGCCGCGGCCAGGTGGGACCTCTGCATTGATCAGGCTGTAGTCTTCATCGAAGATGCTATTCAGGTTGGTGGCACCTGCTCCCTGTGGCCTGACCTGAGGGGTGGCCACCCTCCAACTGGCTCGCCCCTCCAGGGGTCAAGACCTCTGTTGCTGGACTGTAGCTTAAGAGAACCGAGGGCGGAGCCTCTGGGCACGGCTCTCCGTCAGTCCCCAGAGAACTTGTTTTCTGCATCCTGGACACATTTGCTGCTTTGATGCACTGTGTTCTGAGGCCTGTTGGGGACCACCCCATTCTAGGTCCTGGGTGGGTGGGGGTGTCTTGGAGGATGGCACGGCTGCACGGGACATGGGAGGGTCAGCCTTGCACAGAGAAGAGAGAGCCTCACAGGCAGACACAGGCATGGCCGTGCCCTCAGCAAGTGTTCCCTGAGCGTTTGCTCACACACACACCCGCCCTGGGTGTGTGGCCTGTGAGGTCTTGTGTGTTGGGCAAACCTCATGGTTTGTGATGGTGTGGGCCTGCTGGGTCGGGGCCGGCCATGTCCACACGCTGAAGCGTCCCCTGTGATCCACAGCCTGAGACTTGGGCCTGTCTCATGTGTGGTGCGGGGCTCGGGCCACGGCCCACCCTGCATGCACCCCTGTCATGCCTCATGTGACTTTTTGCTTCCAGTACCGCTCCATCAATCACCGGGTGGATGCCAGCTCGATGTGGCTTTACCGACGGTATTACTCGAACGTATGCCAACGGTGAGAACGCACCCATGTGGAACTCACGGTTCCTGCCGGCTTGCGTGGCGGGGGAGGCTGGCCCCTACCTGGGGATCACCTGGTCTCAGGGTCCAGGCAGGCTCCCTGTTACATAGATAGGGTGGTTACCATCGTCCTCTCTGGAAAGGAGACGGCCTGTGATGGAAGGCTCCTTCGACAACAAGGGTTCCTTTCTGGAATGCTGGGGTTAGCCCTCGGCAATGGAGCTTTGAGCAGGTTCGTGATCTCCCCAGTCACGAGTGTCCATGCTCAGGCAGCGCCAGCTCCCGCGCTTCGGACCGGGGAAGCTCCTGATCAGCCTCTGGGCCCCGAGGGCTGCTGACTCCTGCGTTTTCATGTTTCTGTTCCCTTTCCAGGACTTTGAGCTTCACCATCTTCTTGATCCTGTTTTTGGCTTTTATCGAGACCCCATCCTCGCTCACCAGCACGGCGGACGTGCGCTATCGCGCTGCCCCCTGGGAGCCGCCCTGCGGCCTGACCGAGAGTGTCGAGGTGCTCTGCCTGCTGGTCTTTGCGGCCGACCTCTCTGTGAAGGTGAGGCGGGTGCCAGGCCCTCTACGTGCTGCCCTGGCCTCCCAGCGCCTGGCCGCTGCTGTCCTGGTTTATTGCTGATTCTCTGGAGCGAGCTGCCTTTTCCCCAGACTTTGTACTTTGACCCTGTGAGGAAGGCACACTTTCTTGGACAAGCAAGCGCCTGAGGCAGAGGCTGTGTCAGCTGCCCTCCCTCTCCACCATGCAAACCCGGTGTGCCGTCAGCTCTCCTCCCTCCCCACCACGCAAACCCGGTGTGCCGTCAGCTTTCCTCCCTCTCCACCATGCAAACTGAGGCCAGTGTGCCGTCGTGGGTGGCGCAGGCTGGCAGGGCCTCTGAGAACGGTCCAGGGTCTGTAGTGCTGCTGTGAGGAGAGGTCCCAAGTGAATAAGTGAGGCCCAGGCGGTCCCTCCTCAAGGCTCACCGTGCCACCCCAAACAGAAGAGGAGAGGAGGCGGGCGTGGGGCAGAAAGGGGTTTCTTGTGCACACAGCAGCTGCTGCACGTTTGACTCTGGATTCTGCCTGTGACGCACGTCCTCCTAGAAGCTGGAGGTGGGGCTTTGGTGCTCACCTAAGCTTCTGAGCCTCGTCAGAGCCTTGGTGACTTTCCAGGGAGGTGCAGGCTACGTGTTCTATTTTTGTCAAACAGTGATTCCAATGCTGCGGTCTCAGGAGCCCCCACATCCCTGCCCATGGTGTTAGATCAGGCCCTGGCTGCAGCCTTCCTCAGCGCCCGCCCTGCCACTCCTTGGGCTTGGGCTCACGTGGCCTCCCGGTCGCGTGGGGCCTCTGCCCGGCGCTGCCTTGTAGTCCCTTGTGGGCAGGGCGGGCTGTGTGCTGACCAAGGGTTGTGGCTGGATGCTGGGGTGTGTGATTGCAGGCCCTGGGCAGTTTCTCATTTCTTCGTTTTTAGCTCCTCATGTGGTTAGCAGGTCTGGGGGTTTTTCAACTGGAACTGAAACTGGCAAAAGGTTGTTAATAGCGGTTTTTGAATGGTTGGTGTGTTTGAGATGTGTCAGAGGTGAGAGAGGGTACATCAGCAAGCTGTGACCTCTGGCGGCTGTCTTTTATTTTATTTTATTTATTTTTTGAGACAGAGTCTCGCTCTGTTTTTTGAGACAGCACTCGCTCAGGCTGGAGTGCAGTGGCATGGTCTTGGCTCACTTCAACCTCCCCCCTCCTGGGTTCAGGCGATTCTCCTGCCTCAGCCTCCCCAGCCGTTGGGACTACAGGCGCGTGCCACCACGCCTGGCTTATTTTTTGTATTTTTAGTAGAGACGGGGTTTCACTGTGTTAGCCAGGATGGTCTCGATCTCCTGACCTCATGATCTGCCTGCCTCGGCCTCCCAAAGTGCTGGGATTACAGGCGTGAGCCACTGCGCCCGGCCGTCTTTTATTTATTTATTTTTGAGACAGAGTCTCGGTCTGTCGCCCAGGCTAGGGTGCTGTGGCATGATCTCAGCTCACTGCAACCTTTGCCTCCTGGATTCAAGTGATTCTCCTGCCTCAGCCTCCCAAGTAGCTGGGATTACAGGTGCCTGCCACCATGCCTGGCTGATTTTTCTATTTTTGGTGGAGGCAGGGTTTCACCATGTTGTCCAGGCTGGTCTCAAACTCCTGACCTTGAGTGATCTGCCTGCCTTGGCATCCCAAAGTGCTGGGATTACAGGCGTGAGCCACCGCCCTCTGGGGACTTTCTCGATGGTGGGAAATGGCAGTTAGGTAAGGGAAGAACAGACCAGACCTCACTTCCCAAACTGCCTTGCTGTAGCGGCGGAGACCTGCCCACTGAGCCGGTACTCTTCTAGCCTTTTCCAGAATGCATTCCGTGCCTTCTCAGCCTGCACAAGGTGGTTGGTTGCATAGGCAGAACAGGCAGGAGCCTCCTGTTACTGATGAGGACCAGGTTAGAGAGCTTCGGTGCTGCTTGAGGCTGCACAGTGAGTCCCTAGCAGGCTTGGGTGGGAGCTCGGGCCTCCTGACCGCTGCTCAGCATCCCGTGGGGACCACACTGTTGTGGGGGCACACCCTGCTCTGGTCGTCCGGTCCCTGCCCTGCGCACCGTCATTCTCTGGCTGCAGGGCCAGTGTGTGGGGCTGCTTGCTGCTCACCCGCCCGTCTCTCTTGCAGGGTTACCTGTTTGGGTGGGCCCATTTCCAGAAGAACCTTTGGTTGCTGGGCTACCTCGTGGTGCTGGTGGTGTCTCTGGTGGACTGGACCGTGTCCCTGAGTCTCGTGTGTCATGAGGTAGGTGGCGAGGCGGCCCTGAGACAGGCGGAGAGCTCTGGGGGTGGTGTGGGTGCAAGGCCCACAGGGATGTTGGGATGGAGCCCTGAGCCCACCAGCCATCCTGCCCACCCGCCCAGCACTGCCCACCTCCCGTGGCACTTCTTCACTTGTTGGCTGGGGAGCCTTGTTCCCGTCTTGCAGATGAAGCCCCGGAGGGCTGGACAGGCGCAGGGTTCCTCCTGGCTCACGCTGTTGGTGAGGGCGGACCTGGGAGTGAGATCCAGGACTCTGGCCTCCCAGCTCTCCACTTTCTAGCTGAGGGCCTCGTCCGCCCAGCGCCCGACGAGAGCGCCACACCAGAGCCTCACCATGCCCCATAGTCACAAGCCCCAAGCTCTGTGAGGCCTGACAGTGAGAAAGCCCCTCACCCGGCCACGCTCAGCTCTTTCCACTGCAGCGTCTCGGTTTCCCCTCAGAGCACCCGGAAGCCCCCCCTGGGCTTTGGGAGAACAGAGCGGGAAGAGGTGGGTGCGGAGTCAGCAGGATCCACTGGGTCTTGTCGGGAAGCAGAGCCCCGCAGGTGCCCTGTGGAGAGAAGGAACAGAGGGCCTTAAATAGGCGCCGAGAAACCAACAGTGAAAGCAGCCCAGTGGAACCAGAACCGCCGGAGCAGCCCCACCCCTGGGCAGGGCACACAGGGGAGAGATGGGGGTTGTTAGCACCTGGAGGCCCAGGGGAGGGGCCCATAGAGCTGGGACCTTGCCCTCTGCCCTCTGGGAGGGGGCGCTACCCGGCGGGCGCTGGTGCCTCCCAGAAGCTCAATGAGGTTGGTCCCAGCAGTGCCGATGGGGAGGCTGGGAAGCTCTGGGTGCAGCCTAGTGAGTGCGTCTCCTGTCCGCCTGCCCCAGGGCCCTGCTGGCAGGACCTGGTGGGGAGTAGCCGCTGTAGAGAGCTGGAATGGGCGGTGTCGCGGCCACAGCCCGGCAGAGCGGAAGGGTGGCTGGAGGGCAGCCCCGCTGTGCTGCTGTGGGGCCTCCGTGGCCGCCTCCTTCCTGTCTCCCTGACCCGGCAGCGTCCCGAAGCCTCCTCCCTGCACAGGAAGAGCCTCTCCCGTGACTGCCCCAGCAAGGGGAGCGGGGATGGCCCTCCCACCGCCATTTCTGAGTTACGGTCGTGGCAGCTGTATCGTGTTTTGTAACTTACAGGCTAAATTGTAAGCCACACCAAGAATCCTTATATGAAATTAGGATGGGGAAGGAGACAGGAAAAAGGGACACAGGTCTATGTTACAAGCAAGGAAGAAAAGAAATAAAGGCCTGTTTTTGTACCTGGCCGTGGGCCCTTCCTGGATCTCTTCTGCCACCTGCTCTGTGCTCCCTTCACTTCCGCCAGCTCCCCAGCTGGCCCTGGTTTTTCACCTGGCACAGGGACTGGACCTTCCTCCCGGAGGGGCCTGAGTCCTTGGTGGTCCTGCCTTTGGAAGGCTGGAGTTCTTTGCTCACTTTTCCTATGGGGCATAGGAGTAAGAGGTGCCCCAGAGGACCCCACCCAGCCCTCCCTGCTGTTCTCAGTGGTAGCGGCCAGCCTGCCCGCTCAGCCCGCTGCACAGCAGCCCTCTTCTCATGAACAAGCTATGGTCCAGACCACTGGCACCAGCGTGTATCCTGGTGGAAGCATCCCCACCTTGGGAGGGGATATTTCCAGACCGGGGACCCAGAATGGGCGAGGTGGGAGGTGGAAAGCTGGCCATCCCCCTGTGCCTCTTCACCATGTTCACTCCCGTTGCCCTTGCCTGGGTCCCAGTGGGTCCTAGCTGGGGAGAGACAGCCCCGCCCAGTTGCCTCCAGTTCAGAGCCTGTGCTGTGCCCTGTGACCCTAAGCCGACAGCGTTGCTGAGTCTTCCTAAGGCTCTGGGACCCTTCCCACAGCCAGCTACTGTGGGGCCGTGCCAGGGCTGCCCCCGCTCTACCACTGGAAGCGGTATTTGTAGGGCTGTGAGTGGGACATAGTGCCCCACTGAGTTCATTCCGCAAGTTTTGGGATGGTGCTGGCAGAGACGTTGGGGGCAGGGCAGGCAGATTCATAACCTGCACGCCTGTCTGTCCCGGGAGGACAGATGAGTGCCGGTTATGGGCAAGGGCCCCTTTGTTGCCGGGGGCTGTCTTGGGCCGGTGCCGGGCTCTGCCTCTGGCTGAGCGGCTGTGCTATTGGCACCAGGCATAGCCTCCGTGTCTGTTGTGATGGCCGATTTGTGTGTAGTGGAGGGAGTTAGGAGCAGGGTGGCTGAGGGAAGAGGCCCAGTTGCATCCACAGGACGCCTCATCCTGGCCAGAGAGGCTCCTGGCCGCGGTGCCCTTGGTGGGCGTTCATGTGGGGCCTCGGCTCCTCACGCCACGTGCCGTGCAGAGCAGCTTGTTCAGAGCAGCTTGTTCAGAGCAGCCAGTCCACGTGCTTCCTCCCAGACCTCCTTCCCAGTCTTCCACCCTTCTCTTTCCACGCCCCTATCCTCCACCTGGGAATGTCCCCTTTCCAGTCCACGCAGGGGACCGCCCACTGCAGAGCTTTGCCTTCCGCCGCGTCTGTGTGGCGCTTTCTTGATGGAGGCTGAAATGCGCGTGTGTATGTTTCTGGCTGGACCGGCCGTCACTCAGCACGTCTGCAAACCAGGCCTGAGGTTTTCCTCTGTGGCCAGCTGTCCCGTCATACAGAACTCGCACAGGCACTGGGCGGCTTGCAGGGAGGACCGGGTGCCCCCAGCCTTGTGGCCGGGGGAGCTGGATAACCCCTGGGCTGCCGGTCACTGTTGGGTTTTGCTCATTCACTTTGTCTTTGCCAGGGCTGTTTGGACGTGGTTTGTCTTCAAAGCCTTGGGTCTGAGGGTCCCAGGGGCTTGACTGGCATTGTGGTTGGTTGTCCTTGAAGGCTGGTCACCTGGATGTACCTTCCCATCCTCATAGAGGCCTCACGGCCCCAGCTGTCAAGGGAAGGCCCTCAGGGTTGGGCTCTTGCGTCTGGGGAAGCTGTGCCGTGGTCTGTGTCTGACTACAGGTAAGGGTGCAAGTTCCTGGGCAGGGGAGGGGAGCCAGCAGCACCTTCAGTGTCTTCCTGGCCTGTAGAGGGGCTGAGAGAAGCCTTTGTTATCAGGCCCTAAAACCGGAGTTTCCAACCAGTGGGCAACAAGTGGGTTCCGGGTGAGCTGGGCGCACAGGGCAGGAGCCAGAGCCCTGAGCCGTTCTCTGTTCACCGCTGTTCCCTTGGCCTTCTCAGTCTTGCGCCAGGCCTTGGGGTCCCTTTTGAGGGTGATGATTCACTTGGAGTGAGTGCTGGGGATCAGTCACTTGCAGACGTTCCGGAGGGCCTGCTGTGCTGCTGCTGGGTGGACTGTGGTGAACAGAACAGGCAGGTCTCTTGTCCTCTGAGACCCCCTTCTGGAGCGACAGAGAGACTGCCAGTGCACAGAAGTGCCAGACGCAGAGAGTGATTCCCAAGGGTGGTGGGTGCCGTGCCGGAGAGGAGCCCGGCAGCCCTGGCAGAGGTAGTGTTCTGCAGGTTGGCAGGGGGGCTGAGCCGGCCAGCTGGGCAGAGACTGGCGGCTGGAGGACCGTGGCCTCTGCGGCCTGGGAAGGGGCTGGACTGACTGGCCGGGACTGCTCTGTGGACCCTGGAGGCCATGGGCAGAGCCGTGGGCAGCTGTCGGAGCGTTTGGTTTTGTGCAAGGAGCTGACAGCCGTGCGTTTCTAAAACAAGGCACTGATGAGGAGGCGAGACTGCAGCTGAGAGCGTGGATTTGAGATTGACAGGCGCCAAAGTGTAAACGGGATACTCATGGGACTGAATCCAGGTGTGAGGCAGAGAGAGGAGGTGGGGGCAGGGTGCGCAGCACAGGCGGATCGGGCAGTGCAGGGGGCCCACAGGGCAGCCGGGAGCACCGAGGTAGCTGTGTCTGGTGCCGAGGGCGCCAGGCAGGATGGGAAGGTTATCATGGGGACCCCCAGGTGGGTCCCAGTGGCCAGGAGGGGAGGATGGGCTGGGACAGGAGCAGGGGAGGTGGGTGAATAGAGGGGAGGGTAGGGAAACGTGGCATGATGGAAGCTATGAGAAACTGGTGTGTGGTGGTTGGAGCAGGAGGTGGTGATTGAACCAACACTGAGAAGGCTGGGGTGGGTTGACAGGACTGTGGGTGGGCGCTTCTGTCCTCCCAGGAGGAAGGCAGTGAAGATGGGAATACCTGTGAGAGTGTGTGTGTGTGGCTGTGAGTGTGTGTGAGTCTGTTTTGCATGGCCATAAAGCAAGACCTGAGGCTGGGTATTAATAGAGAAGGGGTTTATTTGGCTCACGGCTCTGTAGGCTGCATGGAAGCATGGTGCTGGTGTCTGCTTCTGGTGAGGCCGCAGGCAGCGTCCACTCGTGGCAGAAGGAGACGGGGAGCGGGTGTGTCACATGGCGAGAGAAGCCTGCAGACTCCTTTTAACAACCAGATCTCTCGCGAACCCTCACCTGAAGTCATTACCGCAGGGAGGGTGCCAGGCTGTTCACGAGAGATCCACCCCATGACCTAGACCCTTCCCGCTAGATCCCGCCTCCAACACGGGAAGTCAGATTCAACATGAGATTTGGAGGGGACGCACGTTCACACCGTGTGAGGGTTGGGTGTGGGAGCAGTGAGGCTGGAGGGCGCTGTGTGAGTGTGGGGGTGTGGAGGTGGGGCTCCTGGGGGCAGGGTCTGTGTCTGGGAGGGGAAGGCTTGGAGGCAGGGGCACGAGGGGAGGCGGGTTGAGGGGTGAGGGGTGAGGAGGTGGGGATGGTACCCTGAGAGGCCAGGTGTGCTGGGCAAGGCAGGAGGGTCCCAAGGCAGGCATGGGGCCGCCACCCTTCCAACTGTGTCCTGGGTGGGCAGAGGGGAGGATGACCTTGGACAGGGATGGGGACAGGTGTTAGGACTGGGGAGCCTGTGTGTGCAGCACCCAGGAGTTGGGAGATGGGCAAGGGGGAGGCCTGCGACGGGGAAGGACTGCGGATCATGCGGCCCGGAGCAGGTCTCAAGGCCAGCTCTGGAGCCAGGCCCTCCACTCCAGGCTCAGTGACTGTAGAGTGGCCCCCAGGGCACCGGGGTCTCTGACCTGTGTGCCCACCTGGGATGGTTGGCGGGGGTGGAACTAAGCACTGCACGTGGTGCTCAGCTGCCCGGATCTCTTCCAGCCTCTGCGCGTCCGCCGGCTCCTCCGCCCCTTCTTCCTGCTGCAGAACTCCTCTATGATGAAGAAGACCTTGAAGTGCATCCACTGGTCGCTGCCGGAAATGGCCAGGTGGGCTCTTCGTGCCCCAGGCTCGTAGGGCTGGGAAGCGGCTCTCTCTGCCCCAGGCCATGTGGTTGCAGGCGGGGCCCATAGGAGTCTCACCTTGGACTGCCTGCTCCGCATCCCTGGCTGGCTGGTGACGGTGTGGGGAGGATGCTGGGGGGACGTTTGGGGTCTCAGTGGTTCCAACAGTTCCCCAGAGGCCTCCCAGCAGCCTTCGACCTAGGCCCGGGGCTGCAGACACTGTGGCCCCAGCTCAAAGGCTGTGAGTCCCCTGGGCACTCTCTCCGATGGGTCTCCTCTTGTCCCCTCTGTCCCCACTGGGGCTGCGCCTTGCCTCTCCCCTCTGCTGTCCCCTCCCACTCATGGTGTCTGCACGTTGCCAGCCTAGACTTCGTAAAGCCGAGCTGCTCCTGACGGCACCCCTGCTTGGAAGCCCTCGTGGCTCTTGTTGCCACTAGAAGCGTGGGGCGCTCTCCCTGTGCCCCAGCCCAGCCTCCATCCACCTCAGCTCACCCCGGTCCCGATCCCCTGTCACCCTCTGCTCTTGCCAGTGGCAATGCTGCGTGAGTCCCTAGTGGCTCAGGTGCTGACCCCTCACCATCCAGCTCAGGTGGGTGGAAGTGGCCCCCTCTGAGAGCCCTGGGCCCTTGGATGCTGTCTCAGCTGGGCCCCCTGGGTTTCATTGGTCACTGTCAAAGAAGGGACCCTGCCAGGGCAGGACCAGGCCTTTCCTCTGGGCCCCATGAGCTGAGCATGAGGCAAGGCCCTCGGGGAGAGGGGGACCCAGCTGCTGCAGACTCCTGGGCGCTCCTGTCACCGAGCCCTGCAGGCAGGTCAGGTGTCCCTGGGTCCTGCCTGCCCACCCGCCTGGCTCAGGCTGAGTGCTACGCTCTCCCCCAGCGTCGGGCTGCTGCTGGCCATCCACCTGTGCCTGTTCACCATGTTCGGGATGCTGCTGTTCGCCGGCGGGAAGGTAGGGCACCCTACCTTCTCAGTGGTTCCAACAGGGTCTGGGTATGGGGCTGCCCTGTGCTGTGACTAACAGAGGGGGCTGGGCCGGTGTCTGCTGCCCTGGCTTAACCCATGTGCAAACTCTGTCCAGGAGTTAGCAGTGGCCCATCAGGGGTCCAGGGGCCTGCCTTCGGGTGGCCACAGTGCTCCACTACCCCACTGCCCGGATACCTGTCTGTCCTGGGGTCTCCTGGGCTTAGGGCCACTTGTTGTCTGTCCTGGCTGCCCGTCTCCAACCCTCCCCTGCTCCCTCCCATCCTGACTCAGTTCCCTTACCCTCCTTCCCACTTCCCTCCCTCCCTCCCTATCCCCTGTCCTCCTCCCCTCCTACCTTCCTCCCTGTCTCTGTCTCCCCACCCCTCCCCGGCCCTCCCCGCCAGGCCCTTCACTGAGGGTGGTTCCTCTGGTTTCTCCTCCAGTCCCGTTCATCCTTCCTGACAACCAGGCTTGCCCTGCACCCTCTCTGACTGCAGCCCCCCAGGCTGCGCTGGCCTATTGGGAGGGCCCTCACCTCCCACGCCCTCTCCTGCCACTAGTCTCTCCCACCATATCCTCCTCTGTGGCTGCCCGGGGCGCGGCAGCTCGTTGCTTTGTGGAGGCGTCTGCCTGTCTCCCTACCCCGCTGCAGTGTTACGAGTTTATTCTCCCGTCCTGGCCGAGGGCACCATCCTCCTTGGGGCTGGGGCCACACTGCATCGCTGCGGCTTTGTCGTGGGAGTGGACAGTGCTCAGCCTGTGCTGCTGTTCGTTTGTGGCCGCGTTGGGGTTTGCTGTGTGTTGTCCAGAAGGGGAAGGCTGAAGCCTGGGTTCTCACCCAGGGCGGAAGCAGTGAGTGAGCCCCTGTGTGTGCGTGGTGTCTGTATGTCTGTGTGTGAGTCTGTTGTCTGTGTGCGTGTGTGGTGTCTGTGTGTGTGCGTGGCTTGTCTGTATGTCTGTGTGTGTGTGTGGTGTCTTATGTGGTGTGTGGTGTGGTGTCTGTGCATGCGTGGTGTCTGTATGTCTGTTTGCTGTGTAGTGTCTGCATGTGTGCATGGTGTCTGTGTGCGTGCGTGGTTGTGTGCATGCATGGTGTCTGTATGCCTGTGTGCGTGCGTGGTGTCTGTACGTCTGTGCTGTGTGCGTGTTGTCTCGTGCATGCGTGTCTCTGTGTGTATGTGTTTGTGTGCCTGTCAGGAGGGAGAGAGGATAGGGACTCTGGTGTGGATGCCCCCTTGCCAATGGCTGTGATTCGGGGGCAGCTGGGCTGTGGAGATGGAACCGGCTGACGGAATCTCAGGCCCTCCTCTTTGTGACTGTCCAGTGACTGCTGCAGTGGCGCTGTTTCCCAGAGCCCATACAAGGTGGATGTCATCATTGTGGGTGCTGGACGTGGCAAGAGCCTCAGCCTTGAGGCTGGGGTGTGATCCTCCGCCTGGGAAAGCCGAGCATCCCATCCTGAGGCACCGGGAAGGGCCGGCTCCTCCTCTAGGCGTGGGGTTCTGCCCCATGGAGCGGCCCTTGGGGAGCAAGGTGTGCCTTGTGTGAGGGGTCAGAGCGCTTGTCGTGGTCTTGGCAGGAGTCTGGATCCCTGTCCGAGGCAGGACTTGAGAGGAACATGGGATGGTGGCCGGCCTGTCCCTGCCTTCCTTCTCTGGCCATCGTGCCCTGCCAGCCTGGCCTGGGGCAGTAGCCAGGCTGTGCTTCCGGATGGCCTTGCTGGCATCGCCGGCTCCTGCTGGCGGGGTGCAGCGGCTGCCTTGCTTTAGCTACCTTTGTGAGCACGGTCCAGAGCCAGCCTGCTTGTCCTCTGCTGGCTTTGCTCGTTGTGAAGCTCCAACCTGGACTGATTTCCAAGAACCAGGGTTGGTGCTGGGGTGTGTGGTCTCCCAGCAGCCGTGATGGTGCTGTCCCATTTTACAGACGTTTCTCAGGTCGGGGCTGTGGGCTGGCTCGGGTCCATCGTTGCTGGTTGTGGCAGGTTGGGCGGGAGCCCAGGGCTCCTCTGTGTCCCTCGCAGAGCTGTGGCTTGGGCTGGGCTGTAGGTACGGGAGGTCACGCCTAGGGTCTGCCCGAGCAGGGGTTGAACTGCAGAGGAGGAGCGTGAGGCCTGCTGGGAGGCGCAGTGTGGGGTGGGAGAAGGGCCAGGGCAGGGGCGTTCTGTCGGCTCTGTGGACCTCAGCATCCGTTGGGTGGTGTGGGTGCCACAACCTTCCTCAGCTGACTCGAAGCCTGGCCCGGAACCTTGCTCAGTGGGCGCTCGGTGGGTTGCTTTACGTTCGGGAATGTGGTGGTTTGACTGGGTGGGAGTGGGAGTGGGGAGGCCCAGGAGGCCTGAGCCCAGCGCTCCAGTCCTGCTGTCCCCGGTGACCGCTGGAGGCCAGCCTGCCCTCCAGGCTTCAAAGGCCTCGCTCTGCTCCTCCACTCTGGCTTGGGCTGAGGCCCAGGAGGGGCCCGCCTTGCTCTCCCCAGCAGGGGAGCCTGTCCCTACCCATGGCTCTGTGCCTGACAGTGCTCCCTGCCTTCTAACTTCCTCTCAGTGGCCCCTGTGCCCCCTCCCCTTAACAGACTGTGGCGTCTTCACCATCAGTTAGTTCATGTGTCCTTGGGAGCCCCTGACTGGGCAGATGAGGGGACAGGGCCATTTTATAGGTGAGACCTTGCAGGCCTCGGTGCTATTGATGTGGCTCTGAGGCCGGAAGGGTGGCCTGTGTGAGAGACAGTGGCCGTCACAGGCGCCTCCGTGCCAGGGCCTGCTTGCGAGGTCTCCCCTTCGCCTGCAGCTGGGCTCGTGGCTTTGAAACGATCCCTAAGAGTTTGCTTTGTGTGCTTTGTGTGCCAAGTCCCGCTGTGCCACCGGCCCATCCAGTTCACACAACCAGTCTGGTTTGCAGGAACCACCCATCTTCCAGCTGGGCATCTTCCAGCTGGGGGTCTGGAGGCTTGATCGGCAGAGGGTGCCCACGAGCCTGGCCCCAGTGAGAGCCCCGGGCCCAGAGTCTCGAGTGGAGTTGCTTTCTGAGCAGAAACCCTGCAGGTGCCAGCTGTGTTTTGTGGCTGGGACCCCTCTCAGGAGGGAGAGAGGATAGGGACTCTCGTGTGGATGCCCCCTTGCCAATGGCTGTGATTCACCACTGCCACGAGCACGGTGCCTCTGGGTCCCCTGGGTGGCCATGGGCCCTGATACACAGCCTCTAGAGTAGGCTTCACGGAGGGTCCAACCTGTCCCACCGTGGCAGCCTGGGCCCCTCCTGCCCCTCCTGCCCCTGCCCGCCCCTGCCCTGTAGCCTCACTGCCCGCACAGTATATGGCAGAATCGGCCGCGAGCAGGTGAGGTGGCCTGAGGGAGGTCACTAGGCTGGCCGAGGGCTTTTTGCTGTGGTTCTGAGCCGTCCTGCTTCCAGGCACCATGTCCGTGCGGGTGAGCGGTCTCCCTGGGTGCCCACTCTTACGCCCTGAGATCCTGAGTTCGGTGCTGTCTGGCCATGAGCTCAGCCTGCTGGGAGGCCACAGGGAGATGCAGGCTGGGCAGTGGGTGGATGGTTCCAGCCCGTTGGGTCCGGGGCCTGGGGCTCAGCCTGTGGGGTGGGGACCCAGTGGCGCCCTGGAGCTGCCGCTTCTGCTCTCAGCAGGATGATGGGCAGGACAGGGAGAGGCTGACCTACTTCCAGAACCTGCCTGAGTCTCTGACTTCCCTCCTGGTGCTGCTGACCACTGCCAACAACCCTGATGGTGCGTGCAGGGCCAGGGAGGGACCCTGGGGGTTGGTGAGCCCAGCATGGGGAGCCGGTTTGGGTCGCTGAGCCTTAGCACCCAGCGGGAGTGTCCGAGCCCTTTTTATCGACAAGTGGAGAAGAAAGGGTGACATTTTCCTTTCTCCCCTTCTTTTCCTTTCTCTTCTTCCTTGTCTTGATTTTCTTCTCCCTCTCCCTTCTCCCTTCTCTTTCCTTCTTTCCTTTGCTGTCTCATGCCTTTGCTTTCTTACTCCCTCCTCCCTTTTCTCTTGGTCTCCTCTTCCTCCTCGTCGTCTCACTCCTCTGAGAAGCTGAAAGTGGCTGGTGTTCTTCATAGGGTGATGATGGCAGTGGTCAGAGGGTCCCCTGGTGCCCTCCTACTGGAGGTCAGTGGTCAGAGGGGTCTCCCGGTGCCGTCCTGCTGGAGCTCCACACACCCACACTCCTGTTGCTGCTGAGGTTCAGCTGTGGGAGCCACTGGGCAGCAGCACGTGAGGGCCAAGGGTCTTACCAGCCATGATGCTCACCCTGTGTGATGCTGGTGGAGTCTCCGCTGCTCAGGTGCAGGTGTGGCCAGGATGAAGGCCACGGTCCTGGGCTTGGCTGTGGCCCAGCCACCCTGGCTGGTACCTTTCATGTTGCGGACCCTGAGTGCTGTCTCTTGTGTCCTCTGAGTCCTAGCAAGTGACCGCAGGGGGAGCAGGACTGTCTATGGGGAGGGCTGCAGGGAGGCTGTGAGCTCTTCACGCAGAGGGACATCCTTGATAGGTAGGGAGTTCCCCGTCCTGGAGGGTGTGCGAGCAGAGGCGAGAGATCGAATTCGGACAGGAAGGCCTCTCAGTCCTCCCAGGAAACCTCTTTTCTTTTCTTTTCTCTTTTCCTTTCCTTTTCCTTTTCCTTTCCTTTCTTTCAGACGGAGCCACGCTCTGTCACCCAGACTGGAGTGCAGTGGCGCGATCTCGGCTCACTGCAACCTCCACCTCCTGGGTTCAAGCGTTTCTCCTGCCTCAGCCTCCTGAGTAGCGGGGATTACAGGCATGAGCCACCACGCCTGGCTCCTTTTTGCATTTTTTAGTAGAGATGGAGTTTCACTATGTTGGCCAGGTTAGTCTTGAATTCCTGACCTCAAGTGATCCACCCGCTTCAGCTTCCCAAAGTGCTGGGATTACAGGTGTGAGCCAACACTCTCGGCAATGGAGACCTCCTTTCTACAGTGGAGACCTCCTTTCTACAGTGGAGACCTCCTTTCTACAGTGGAGACCTCCTTTCTACCATGGAGACCTCCTTTCTGTTGCAGAGGCAAATAGTGTGGGGTCAGGATGGGAGTGGGATCAGGAGCTGAGGTTGTCAGTTTGCGTTATTTCTTTTTTCTTTCAGTGATGATTCCTGCATATTCCAAGAACCGGGCCTACGCCATCTTCTTCATAGTCTTCACCGTGATAGGTGAGTGCAGGTAATGTGGCCAGCATTCTGTGACAGGATCCCGAGAGCTCAGGGACCGGCATACTCCGCTCCCTCCATGACCTGAAACTTCATATCCGTGTGTTTCACTCCAGAGATCACCCCAGGGATCCCCCGCCAACAGCTTCACCCCAGGGATTCCCCACCCCACGGCTTCACCTTGGGGAGCCCCCACCCCACGGCTTCACCCCAGGGATCCCCCACCAACAGCTTCACCCCAGGGATTCCCCACCCCACGACTTCACCCTAGGGAGCCCCTACCCCACGCTTTCTGTTCTGTCATCACCGTTGACCTCGTCGTCCTCCCACCCGTGACTGCGCTGGCCAGGCCACATTTCCATTTGATAGGGGCGCCCCCGGCACTGTGCTGTCCTGTGCTGGCCGCCCTGGCGTTGGTTTTGCTGCTGTGCTGGTGGCCCCCTGACCATGGCTGTCTCCTCTTGAAGGAAGCCTGTTTCTGATGAACCTGCTGACGGCCATCATCTACAGCCAGTTCCGGGGCTACCTGATGGTGAGCGAGCTCCCCCATCCTGGCTCTGCCTGGAGCTGTCGGGAGGCCAAGCGGGGTGTGGCTTGAGCTGAGCAGCTGGGTGACCCTTGCTGGCCAGGCTCCTGGTGGGACGGGAGGGCAGGGTTGCCACCTCCTGTGGATCTGCTGGGGATACACATATGTTGTTGCTCTGGCCACTGCCAGAGATGGCAGCTCCCAGGACAGCAGACCCTAAACCCTCTTGAGGGGGAGCCGGGGGCCTCCCAACACACAGAGAAGAAACATGGCCCAGTGTATTGCACAGCACGCCCATCAGACACCTTCCTGTGTGGCCTGTTGCGGGAGTCTGTGACCATCCTCTCATTCCCGGGGGATGAGGGAGTCTGTGACCATCCTCTCATTCCCGGGGATGAGGGGCTGCCCCCAGGCATGGGGGACTGGGCCCCCTCCAAGGCTGCCCAGATTCCCCCTCTGCCTGTTCCCCAGGGGAGGGACGGGTTGGGGGTTCTGAGCCGGGGGAGGGCTGATCCTGCCGTTCAGAGCCTTCCTCTTTGCAGAAATCTCTCCAGACCTCGCTGTTTCGGAGGCGGCTGGGGACCCGGGCTGCCTTTGAAGTCCTGTCCTCCATGGCAGGGGAGGGAGGAGCCTTCCCTCAGGCGTGAGTGCTGAGCATGGACCCTCTTCTCCCTGAGGGTGGGTGCTGTGGCTGCTGGGCAGGGGCCGGGTGTTCATTAGGGGCTTCTCATGCTTGGCCTGTCCCTCGCCGCTGCTGGCTGGCACCCGACTCACAGAAACCACCATGTCCCTGGCGCTCTGTAGTTCCCGGCATCCTTGCCCTGAGTCCATGCCTTTATCTTCGTGCCCCTCAGGGACCCTGGGCTGGTGAAGGGCTGAGCGGCCTGACCTTCTCCTTGTCCCCCTTCTGTGCTGACTTAGGCAGCAGAGCCAGAGGTGCGTGGGCCAGGTGTCCACACCACCGTCCTGCTTGGAAATGAGGGCAGAGAGCTTGAGGGACACTGCGGTGGCAAGTTCTGGTCCTGACTGCTCATAGTGGTGAAGTCAGTTTGCCCCTCCTTGGGGGGACGGCAGTGGCAGGACACTCCTTACAGGGGCTCTTGTTGTGGCTCAGGCTGCAAAGTGGCTTCACGGCAAAGCTCAAGCCAGACGCCAGGACTGGAGGACTCAGGCCCGGGTTCCGAGCGGGGCTGAGCTGGCTGTGCTGACTGGGCTGTGGGTTTTCCCTGCAGAGTTGGGGTGAAGCCCCAGAACCTGCTGCAGGTGCTTCAGAAGGTCCAGCTGGACAGCTCCCACAAACAGGCCATGATGGAGGTACCCGCCCCTGCTCCCAGCCTCCTCTGGGCTCCTCCCGGGAGGGCACTTGGGCCAGCAGCCCCTTTTCAGGACTGCGTGTGTGGCTTGAGGTCACCTGCAGCGTTCACAGCCCGTCGGGGTGGGGTTGGGGCTGGGGGCACTCAGCTCCGAGGGCGTTCACCTTCCCGGGTGCCCCTGCTGACCGGCGCTCCTTCCTCTGCAGAAGGTGCGCTCCTACGGCGGTGTTCCGCTCTCGGCTGACGAGTTTCAGAAACTCTTCAACGAGCTTGACAGAAGTGTGGTTAAAGAGGTAAGTGGGGCCACGGCCGCCCAGGGCGGATGGGGGGGCCTTCCAGTTTCCACAGCCCTTGATCACCTGGGGAACTCCTCTAATGATGGGCGCCGGGATTCGCCTGCCAGGGGTCCTGGCTCCTAGGATGGGAACTGGGAATGGAGATCTCTTTGGCTCTTGGAGATTGGGGAGATTTTTATGAAATTCCCCAGACCCCAGGAACTAGCCTGAGCCCAGCCCGACACAAATAAATCTCCCAAGTGGTTTTCTCCATTTCCATGACAGACTCTCCTTTTCCTGTCTGTCCTTTCGTAGGAGGTCCGCATGCTGGTCCTCTCCAAGACCTTTGTCTTTCACCCTTGACACGGGTTTACAGAGTTCCCAGGTGGGCCTCAGCAGCCGTGTAAGCTCTGTGTCCGGAAGGCCTGGGCCAGGGGGGCGGAGACACTGGGAAACAGCCCAGGCGCTCACAGGCAGTGCGGGGGCAGCACGGGGGCTGCCGTTCCAGCTGCTCAGCCTCAGAGGACTGAGCCGGACCCTGGAACAGGGATGGGGCACAGAGGCGGAGTCGCAGACGCCTGCCAGTTCTGGGTCACTTTTCTCGTTTGCTCAGGCTCCTGGGATGGCACCACAGACTGGGGCAGGGGTGGGGCTGAAGCAGCAGACATTTGTCATCTCACAGTCCTGGCCGTCAGTCCGAGGCCAAGATGTCACAGGGCTGGTTCCTCCTGAGGCCCCTCTCAGTGGCTTGTAGGTGCCACCCTCTCCCCGTGTCCTCACCAGAGGCCTCTCTCCGTGGCCTGTAGACATCACCTTCTCCCCGTGTCCTCACCTGAGGTCTTTCTCCGTGGCCTGTAGATCCCACCCTCTCCCCGTGTCCTCACCTGAGGCCTCTCTCCATGGCCTGTAGACATCACCTTCTCCCTGTGTCCTCACGTGGTCATCCCTCTGTGTGTCATCTCCTCTTCTTAAAAGGACCCTATTCAGATTGGATTAGGGCCCATTACTAATGGCCTTGTTTTAACCAAATTACCTTTTAAAAGGCCCTATCTCCAAATATAGTCACATTCTGAGCTACTGGAGGTTAGAGGTTAAAGGTACGAATTCTGAGGGAGACAAAATTCAGCCCCCAGCAGCTGTCACCTGCCTCAGGATTCTGTCGGCCTCTGTGGCTGCAGGCCCCTGTCAGAGGTAGTTCTCTAAAAATCATGTTTTCCTAAGGTCCTTCCAGACCTCTGGAGTCAGGCCCTGCCCCAACCTGAGCTTGAGTGGCACGTGCTCGTCCCCATTGTCACTTTGGGCATCCCCTTTAGGGCTGCATTCCTCAGTGTGGCCCCCCCAACCCCTAGGGGCATGGGCGATGAGTGTGGTGAGGATCAACAGGCGGCACTTTAAGTATTCACGCCATCAAACCTCTGTTTGGGACAAGGCTGGGCAATGTGGTATCAATTTAAGGTTGTCTTGAAGATATGAAATAAATTTTGGGTGCAGGTGCAGATTTCCCAGAAACTGTGGAGATGGTCCTCAGATGACAGAAAATTAAGAAGCAGTGTTCTAGATAATGGTGCTTGTCCTAGGGCCAGAGATGTTTGGGGCTCAGGAAGCAACTCTTAGCGACTGTCATAGGCTAGTTTGCTGTGATCCGGCCCCTTCCGGGGGCAGGCAGACGCAGGCCGGGAGAAGCCAGTCGTCCTAAAGGTTCTGGAAAGGTGGTTGTCGTTTCTCAGGCTTTGCTCCTGGTGTGCTCTGGGCCATCTGGGCTCTCCCTGAACCGTTGTTGCTGTTCCCTCGGGTGCAGTTGAGTCCTGGTTGTCCAGAGCTGACTCTCCCACCCTTTTCCAGTGTCAGGATTTGATGAGACCTGGAAAGGAGTTCCTCCTCCCGTGATGCTGTGGAGGAAGAGTGGATGGATTGCTTTGGCCGTGACCCAGTAGAGCGGGCTCGTGTGCGCGCAGGAGTGGGGAAGGCCCAACAGGCTGGCCTGGCCTGATTCCCAGCCCGGCCGTCTCCTTTGAGGTCCCAGCGATGCTCTTCCCGGGGCACCGAGCACTGGGCTTTGAGATGGGAGTTTAGGTTCCACAGGTTTTGGGAGCTGCGAGATCCTTAATTTGGTTTTCTGAAACCTTCTTTCCTCAATAATGCTGACTGTAGAGGGGAGGCCATTGCCCCTCGGTATCTGCAGGGATTGCCTCTAGGACTCCATGTGGATACAAAATCCATGGATGTTTAAGTCTCTTATGTAAGATGATGTAGTGTTTGCAGGTAACCTACACACATCCTTCCGTATACTTTAAACCATTTCTAGACTACTCAGAATATACCTAGCACCTAGGGATGCGGTGGGAGCTTGGGGGATGCGGTGGGAGTTTGGGGAATACGGGTAAGCAAACCTGTACGCTCCGCATGGACGCCGTTTCCCCTGAGTGTGTTTCGATCTGCAGTGGGTTCAGTCTGCAGATGCAGAGCCCGCTGATGCGAAGGGCTGGCTGAGCTTCCATTTTGGAAGGTAGATGCTTCTGGGATTGCTGAGATTTGGGGCAGCCTGTGGTTTTGGAAGCACAAAGAGGTGCTTTCTTGGCAGGCTGACGTCATGGGAGCGCCAGCCTTTTCGAGAGCCCTCCTGTGTGGGGTCACCGCCTGGGCGTCAGTCTGGCCGTGGTCAGGCAGTAGTTTGGTGCTTGCTGGCGAGCTCCAGAGAAGGTGCCCTGCCTGCTGCTGAAAGAAGTCTCCTCTTCATATAAGAAGCTTTTGGGGTTAAAAATGTAGTCATCATTCATTATAGACAACAGAGGAAAGTGGGAAAATCCACCTCACTGGCTTTCTACCCAGAGACAACCACTTTAGTCATATCAGTTACTTCTCAGTTACACAGCTAACGTATGAACACCTGCTCCCTGTAACAATTTAAACATACAGATAATGCTAAAATCTCTCTTGGCCACGGTCAGTCTGGGTTAAACAGAAAGTGTCGTATATGGAAGTGGCAACTACGATAAAAGAGTAACTGTAAGATGTAAGGAAACCGTGTGGTGTCCTCGGGCCGAGGGGAGTGCGTGAGAAAGGATGGACCTGGATGGGGACCCTCCAAAGCTGGGGTTCAGACCTCTTGAGAGAAGGTGTGGGTTCATCCACAGGAATGCAGAGATGTTCACTGGTCTCCCTGGGCTCCGGTTGGTCTGTGGTCACTGGGTAAGCAGGAGGCGACCCTCCCGGGTGCAGCAGGCTCAGGCTGTGAGCAGGCGGTGGCATTGTCCTGCCGAGGGAATTGTGTGCCAGTGCGGGCAGGTGGCGTTTGGGCACTGGTTTCCACCCTGAGGACTGGGGGAAGCTGAGAAATTTTCAGGAGGTCAGGCTGCGGCTGTAGGTTGCCCGGGGACTGTGTGTCTGGGACAGAGAGCGTCCACATGTGCTTCACACCACACCCCGATCCACCCTGCAGCATCCGGAAACCACATGCCCTCCTGCCGTGTCCCTCCACTTGCCCTCCTGCCCTCCTGCCGTGTCCCTCCACTTGCCCTTCTGCCGTGTCCCTCCACTTGCCCTCCTGCCCTCCTGCCATGTCCCTCCACTTGCCCTCCTGCCCTCCTGTGGTGTCCCTCCACTTGCCCTCCTGCCCTCCTGTGGTGTCCCCCCACTTGCCCTCCTGCGGTGTCCCTCACTTGCCCTCCTGCCATGTTCCTCCAGCCCCTCCGCTGAGAAAGCCTCACCCCCCTCTCACTGCGGACGAGACACTGAAAGGGACCCTGCCGTTGTGGCAGAGTGCGTGTCGAGGAGGATATCGGGAGCCGAGAGGAAGTTCGCTGATCACTGGCACTGCCAGTTTGGATCTCACTCGAGAGTAGCCACTCTATTCAACTGGCTATTTTGGTGTTTTCCTTCCAGACTTTTCCCCGTGTAATTTCAGGCATTTGTAGGCACCTGAGGAAACAGTTGCTTTGTTCTTCTTTGACGTATACGTGAAGCATCGCGATTTTCACTCCGCAGCCTGCCTGTTCATGCAGCCGTGTCTTCTCGCCCTCTCCATTTTCATATGGATTTTTTGGGGGGATGAGCTGTAGCGACGTGTCACATGCGGCTGTGGAGTACTTGACACGTGGCTGTTGCCACTGAATAACTGAGTGTTGAATTTCGTTGCATCGAAATTATCATGAAATAGCCGCCGGTGGTCAGTGGCCCCTGTGTGGGACGGCAGGTGCAGGTCCCCTTGCTGAGAAACATTTAGGCCGTTCCCGTTGTCGACCTCGTGCACACATGGACGTGTCTCAAGGAGACTGCTGAGCGTGGGAAGTGCTGGGTCTCGCGAGGATCCTGACGGTGGCAGTGGCTACCTGCCTGCCCCTCACTGCCTTCTGCCGCTGCCAGCCCACCATACAGGAGTCGGTTCTGTGCTAAGTTTCTGTAGCTCTGAGCATATCACTTACGTGTGTTTTTTCACACAGCTTTTTTGTTTTTAAATATCAGGGTGACACTTTGCATACATTTAAGGTGACTCTAATATCACAGCATGATTTCCTTACAGCCTCAGTGGACATTTCAGTTGCTTCTATTTCTCTTTGGGTGTTACAAAGACCACTGAGATGAACACCTCAATGTATAAAGCGATTTCTGTGTCTGGGATTATTTCCTGTGACTGGATAGATAGGACGGGAGATGAGGTAGGAAAAAATCTAATCCCAGAATAAGAGGGCATGAGCATTGGCTGCAACAGCCACGGCTGCTAGACTGTGCTTCTGAGCGCGTGTGTTCCTTACCCAGCACCCGCCGAGGCCCGAGTACCAGTCCCCGTTTCTGCAGAGTGCCCAGTTCGTCTTTGGCCACTACTACTTTGACTACCTGGGGAACCTCATCGCCCTGGCAAACCTGGTGTCCATTTGTGTGAGTGCGGATTTGCCTCAGAGCTGGCCTGGAAGTGCCTGTTCCCACCCACCTTGCACGGGAGCCTGCCCCGCCTGCCTCGCCCAGCGCTGTGCTGGGCCAGCCGGTAAGCCCTCTGCTCTGGCTTTGCAGGTGTTCCTGGTGCTGGATGCAGATGTGCTGCCTGTTGAGCGTGATGACTTTGTCTTGGGGGTAAGTTCTGAGCTGCCCACCTGTCAGGGCCAGGGCGAGGCTGGGCAGGGCTGCCAGCCCTGGGGCCCAATGCTGGGTGCCTCTTCTGCCCCTTTAGATTCTCAACTGTGTCTTCATTGTGTACTACCTGTTGGAGATGCTGCTCAAGGTCTTTGCCCTGGGCCTGCGAGGGTACCTGTCCTATCCCAGCAACGTGTTTGATGGGCTCCTCACCATTGTCCTGCTGGTAAAATAGGCGCATCCGAGGCCGGCCTCTCCTGGGCGGGTGGGTGAGCGCCACCTGGGCTCTGTGCTGGCCCATCTCAGGCCTCCCCTGAGGACCAGAGGCTGTGGGAAGGTGGGCTTCTGTTCTCAGTGGTGAGGGCTGGCTTCCCTTCTGGCCGAGTTGCTCAGTGGGTAGCCGGTGGGGGCTCTAGGAGGCTGGGTTTCTACTGTGTCTGAGTGTCATGGGGGGCAGGCTGCCACTCCTGACCCCCAGGGGAGGCCCTGAAGGACCCGTAGCCCTGGCCAGCGACTCCAGCCTGGGGCACAGCCTCTAATGTCACTGATAGACGGTGTGACCTCAGCATGGTGGAGCGAGGGGCCGGGGGCTCTCAGGCACCAGGGTGTTCTCGGGAAACGCTTACACTTCCTTTCCCCAGACCCCGTGGGAGTGAGGGCATGTCACCCTCGGGGTGTGTGTCACAGGCGGCCACATCAGAGTGACGTTTGCTGTAGCTGGCAGGCCCCTCGGCACGCAGGTGAAGAGAAGCTTGAGAAGGGCCCTGCGGTCTGTCCTTGACTCAGTAGTTTTCTGCCATCCCTGCCCCCAATCTATGCAGTCCCCCGATTCCTGAGTCCCCCGATTCCTGAGGCCCCCGATTCCTGAGGCCCCCGATTCCCGATTCCTGAGGACCCCGGTTCCTGAGTCCCCCGATTCCTGAGGCCAGGGTTTCTTTCCAGCTGAAGGGAGTCCCGACATCTGCAGCCAACCCACAGGGTCCAGGACCAAGCTCTGGTTTCTCCCCAAAAGCCCCTTTTGGGGAGAATGTGTTAGAGATGAGCTTTATATTTCCTTTAAGGGCCGCCCAGATTAGTGTTGCTGTAGCGAAGCCTTCTTTTCTTTTGTAATTAAAGGTTTTGGAGATCTCAACTCTGGCTGTGTACCGATTGCCACGCCCAGGCTGGTATGTGACTGGGCAGAACCGAGGGCGGCTACAGCAAACAGCACCACCACCTAGCACCCCTGGGAGGGTCTCAGTGGTGTCCAGGGAGCCAGGCCTGCCCGCCGGGTCTGCTCTGACTCTAGGGCAGACCCCATGATGGTGGAATGGGTGGGCCGATCCCTCAGCAGAGGCTGTGTCGGGGCAGGGCCCTGCCGTCGCTCTGGGCGTCCTCTCTCCAGAAGCTGGCGCTTGCAGGCTGTGGAGGGAAGCCGTTGTTTCCCCTCGGAGATGCCCTCCAGGGCAGCAGTGGGCTCCCCTCCGAGCACACATGATGGGGACTGGCAGTGGAGATGCCCCTGGCTCAGGTCTCAGGGGGCCTGTGATCACTGGGGTTGGGCTGAGCCCCTCTGCTGGAGGGAAGGTCCTTGGGAGAGCCCCCAACTCACAGTGTGACCTTGAGTCATCACCTCCCACTCTGGATGTCACTTTAGCCCCCTTAAAATAGTGGAGCCAGGGGCCTGGGGCTCGCTGAACTCTGATGCAGTGTGCTGATTCCTCACTGCCAGGGTTCTGGCCATGAAAAGACAACCTGGGCAGGGACTCTGCCCTGGCCATCAGCCGGGCTGCTCTGCCCTGGCAGTGTGGCTCCGGTGTGCCCGTGATGAGACAGGAAGGGTGGGGCACAGGGCCCAGCGTGCCAGCCTCGGCCCTGTGGTTAGGCCAGGCTCCTTGGGTCTGTGTGTGCTTTGTTATCCACCCCCCTGCCTAGGGAGCAGCTGGGAATCGCTTGGAGGGGGTGAGGATGGTGAACAGCAGAGGCTTGCTGTTCCGTCACCTCCCTAGGAAGCCCCCCAGGACTTAGGAAGGCAGGCAGTGCCACCGTGCTGCGCCATGGGGCTGGCGTGGCTTCGTCTTTCACGTGCACTGAGCATGCCAGCTGCACTTTGGTCTAAGTCATTACCTTGGGGGGCTGACACTCTGGATGAGAATGGGTTTGAGTTTCAATAGAAATGAAAGCATGGAAAGACCGAGACCCGCCAAGCGCAGGAAACCAAGGCAGGAGACTTGGCTCAACCAGTTCTGCTGGGGCCTGAGCTGGAGCAAGTTCAGTGTCTGGAGCCTCCGTGCCCTCCCGTGTGGACGGAGGGTCTGTATAGAAGGAGGGCTGCAGCCTTCCTGCGAGGACCGGGTGGGAAGGTGTTGGGGGAATGGGGGTCGCTCCGGGGCTGCAGGTGGAAGCAGAGCAGTGGGTGGCCCAGGCCCCGCCCTCTCACTGCCCTGCGGAGGCTTTTCTGCTGGGCGTTGGCTGTGGGGTGCACTCTCCTCCGTGCCGTTGCCCTCCCTGCGCCTCTGTCCAGGAGCCCAGGAGTCTCCTTGTCTCCTCCCCGTGGGACTCCTGGGCCCCTCCAAACCCGCCCCCCGTGTTTCTCCCCAGGAGGCCGGAGATGCTGGGCTTGCTGTCGCTGTGGGACATGACCCGCATGCTGAACATGCTCATCGTGTTCCGCTTCCTGCGCATCATTCCCAGCATGAAGGTGCGTCCCGGCCCCACCCCCGTGCTCGGACCCCCCCCCCCATGCTCGCCCCGCCCTCCTGGTTCCCGCTGCTGCGTTGCTCCAGGGTGGGTGAGCCTGGGGCAGGAAGGGCCCGAGGACTGTGCCTGTCCCTCTGGGCTCCCTGACTGCACCCTCAGCTCTCTGCCGTGTTCTTGTGACGCTGGGGTAGGGTCATTAGAAGCAGGAGAGCCCAGCCCTGCATTTCTGGGTGGGGAGAGCAAGGCGGGCAAGGGTGCGGAGGGCGCAGTGCTTTGGCCAGTCGCAGGAGCTCCTTGGGATTGGAGCCCTGGACACCAGCGCTCCCCCAGGTCTCTGAGGTTTCCAGAAAGGTCTTTGCCATGGCTCCCAGGGTGCTAGTAATGAGGGCAGCGGTATCCCTGGCCAGAGAGCTCCTTTCCAGGATTCCTTAATGCGGGTGCAGGTGGCTCATGACCATCTCTGAGCACTGGTTTCTCTTAATGCACCGGTTGGGAGCAGTGGGCACTTTGAAAGTGCGGGCAGGCAGAGGTGGGGGTTCTGGGCCTCGCTGCTCCTGGCTCCATGTCCTAAGACCCCTCTTCCGAGTGTCCAGGTCCCTCCTCTGTCCCCGTTCATCCTTCCTCTGAGCTGTGCACCTGTCCCACCTGGCAGTATGTCCCACTTGAAGGCAGCTCAGGGGTCCTGAGCCTTCCTAGGGGGCTGCTGTGCTGGGACCTTCATACACACACACACACGCACACGTGTTCACACATAATTACAACCATACAGGTACCCACAATCATACACATATAGAATACAGCCGTGCATACGTGATCTCACACACAACCACACATGTGACCATGCACACGCATGCACACACAATCGCAGGCACACATGATTATACACAGTCACAATATACATCATACAATACACATCATGCACATGCACACGTACATTCATATATACACGCACCCCCGTATCACCATGTGTTAATCGCATGCGGACATCCATGTGAACCTATGCCTGTATAAGATGCATGATCGTGTGTGCACACATCCACAGTAAGGCCTCAGTGCCACCCACAGGTTCTTGGAAACTGTGACTTTAAGGGAAATGACGCACAGCAGGCCCTGGAATCACGCCGTTTTGCTTGAAGTCGCAGTTTCCCAGGGCCTCTCACGTGAGTATATGCATGCTCACGATGACTCGCCCGTGTGCACACGTCCATGCTGACTGGTCTCCACTGTGGCGTTTAGCTGTGTTGTGTAATTTGGATTCCTCAGGTGGGTTGATGCGGCTGATGTGAAAGCCTTTCTCCCAGCTACCCTGTGATGAGGAGGAGCGGCTCTTTGGAGCTGGGGCCTCCCTGCTGGTTCTCAGAGGCCCCTTCTCAGACTCAGTTCCTGCGGGTGGTCCTGCCACCTCTACCTCTGCATTGCTTTGGCGCCTCCAGGCCACAGAGTAGCTGACCCACCCGCAGTGGGTTGGGAGGCAGAGAAGGGCTTCCCACAGGGACTTGAAGTCAGTGCTTGAATGAGGCTGGGCTGGAGGTGTTGGGATGCAGGAGTGGGTGAGTGAGTGCGTGCGGGTGGGCCATGCAAGCGTGTGTGAGTGCGTGTGGGTAGATGTGGGTGTTCGGGGGTGCGAGAGTGTGTATGGGTGGATGTGGGGGCCTGACAGGCTGTGTGGGTGTGTAGAGGCGTGTGGGGTGGCTGTGGGTCCAGGTGTGTGTGGGTTGGTGGTCACTGGCCTGCCCCATCTTGCCTTTCCGTCAGGGTCAGGGTGGTGGGCCGGGATGGTTTCCCCCCCTGCGGGGCCAGGAGGAGTAAGGGCTGGCTCTCTTCCTGTCCTCAGCCGATGGCTGTGGTGGCCAGTACCGTCGTGGGCCTGGTGCAGAACATGCGTGCGTTTGGCGGGATCCTGGTGGTGAGTCCCAGGCTGCTGCTGGCGGTGGGATATGCACTGGAGTGGGAGGCTGGGAGGCTGGCGGAAGGCAGTGCTGGGCCGGCTCACTGCTCTGTCGGCAGGAAGTTTCTTGGGTTTGGACGGCAGCAGGTTCCCGAGGCCAGGGGAGTACAGGGTCGGGGTGAGAAGCCAGAGGCATCCCGTTCTTCGCAGAGCAGGGCGCTCAGGGCGGTGTGGCTGGTGGCGCTGCGTGGGCATGCTTCCCGCCCATGCCACAGAGGGTTTTGGTAACTTTTGAGTCTCTCGTGTTTTCTGGGTTGTGGATCTCGTTGAGAAACTAATGACAGAAATTTAAGAGGCACAGGGCTTTGCCTCCAGGACCCCAAAGCCCACACAAGCCCTAGGATGAGGACTTGGTCGAGGTTCCTTTCTTAGAGTGGTTTCAGGGACTTGCAGCCACATTTGCTGAGCAAGAACTGTGGGACGCCCCGGCCCCTCCCCTTGGCCAGCCTTCCAGCTGAGGAGCCCGTCTGCTCTGCCTGGTGGCTGGGCTTGGGCAGGAGAGGGGCCCGTGACCAGGCAGGCCCCAGAGCTGCTTCGTGTGGAGTGACAGGAGGCGCCCTCTGCAGGAAGCCCGGCCGCACTTCAGGCAGTTTTGTCATTTTATTCTGACCACGTTGACATAGAGACCACTGGTGTGAGAAGGTGTCTCTGGGGCCATGGGGTGCTCTGAGCTGGACCCCAGCTGTGCCTCGTGCCTCTGGAAATAGACGCTGGGAAGAGAATCTTGCCTCAGGCACTGTCTGCCCAGCCCCCTAACTTGCATAGCAGAGGAAACTGAGGCCCAGAAAGGGGACCAGGTTAGCCCAGGCGTGTACCCCTCTGCTCTCTACTGATGCATGTTAGGGATAGGCCTGGGGTGGGCCGGCAGTCTGTCCCCTAACTGTGGCTGCCAGGGTACCTGTATTCCCGTAGGAGCTCTGTGACCACCCCTGCCTGAGCCCCACTGTGTCTGTGGACCTGGCAGCCCTGGGGGAGGCCAGCTGCATGTGTTTTGAAGTAGCAGCCAGGCTGGAATCCCAGCTCTGGGCAGAGGGTCCTGGCCTCACAGGCGTCAGCCTGGCTTTGTGGTTCTGTCTGAGGGCGGGGAGGGGTGGGGGCAGGTGCGCCCATGGGTGGGGCTGACCAGTCCCTGGCTCCTGGCCCCCAGGTGGTCTACTACGAATTTGCTGTCATTGGGATCAGCTTGTTTCGAGGTGTCGTTGTGGCTCCCCCTGGAAACAGCAGGTGAGGTGGGGTCTGAGGTGCCATGGGGAGTGTCTCAGGGGTGCCAGCGTGGGTGGGAGGCCTTGGCGGTGGCCTTGGTGGGCTCAGCGTCTCAGGAGGGGAGGCTGTTCTCCCAGTTCCTTCATCTCCTCCCTCCACCCTCTTTTCCCGATCTCCGATTTCCACCTCCACTCCGCGCCTCTGCTAGGAGCCCTTGCCTGGAGTCTGCTAAACACATTTCTCATGGCCTGCTCAGAGCAGCACTCTCCCTGCCCCCTGACCTTCTGTACCCCAGTTTGGACCTTCAGGCCAGGCTGAGCACACCGGCAGAGGAGGGGCTGTAAGGTGTCAGGCCTCAGAATCTGGAGCCCCCGCCCCTGACCCAGGTGTGTTGTGACCCCCAGCCTGGCCTCTGCCAATGGCTCGGCGCCCTGTGGGAGCTTCGAGCAGCTGGAGTACTGGGCTAACAACTTCGATGACTTTGCGGTGAGCCCTGCGCCCTGCCCCAGCGCCCTGCTCCCTGGGCTCCTCCCCTCCCCACCTCCTGGGCCCTCCTGGACTGCTGGTCTCTGCCCCTGCAGGCTGCCCTGGTCACTCTGTGGAACTTGATGGTGGTGAACAACTGGCAGGTGCTCCTGGATGCCTATCGGCGCTACTCGGGCCCGTGAGTCCCCGTCTGGGCGGTGGTGATTCTCCGTGCAGCCTGGGGGTTCCCTTACATCCGGGCACGCTGCACTAGATGCCCGGAGCGTGGCTGCGACAGGGACTCGGGCCTTGACAGGGAAGTCAGCCAGAGTGGCATCCTGGCTGGCCTTGCCCCTGCCCCCTGCATAGCCACATCGTGACTCTCAGGATGGTTGCCAGTGACTCTGGGTTTACACCTCCTGGAGGCCATTGGTGCGTTTGGGGCTTCTGAGGAATTCCACGGGGGTGGGGGAGCCCCGGGAAGGCTGAATGAACGAGATAGTTCAGCTCTGAGCTTGAGCTCAGACTGGCCCCAGCGATGGTCCTGGGTTTTAATCCCAGCACTGCCTCCTGCTGGCTGAGCTACCTTGTCAGCTTGTTGCACATTTCTAGGCCTCGGCTGGGTTGTTTTGAGGTGGAAATAGTAGCGCGCTCTGTATCATGGTATGCGTGGACCGGATACCTAGGAGCCATCCTGACCACACAGCAGCGGTGTCTGTATCAAGTGCTCTTGCTTTGCTCATCGTGGTTCACGGGGTGGGCCTCTGTCCTCCGCAGGTGGTCCAAGATCTATTTTGTATTGTGGTGGCTGGTGTCGTCTGTCATCTGGGTCAACCTGTTTCTGGCGCTGATTCTGGAGGTATCAGAGATCCCCACCCAGGCTGTTCTCCGTGGTCATTTGTTTCTAATTCCCTCTCGATGGGCCTGAGGCCACTGGCCAGGCCTGCCTGGAACTTTGATGGGAGAGTTGTGCTGGGTTAGGCGGGTCCTGAGTGAGGCTGAGCCCTTCCTGTGAGGCTCAGTGCTGCCTCCCCTGGCTGCTGGGGCCTTGGGGGACGCTCCTGACATCTGGGCTGTGGGAATTCTCAGGCTGCCAGGTCGGGCTGAAGGAGGGACTTGGACGTCGGCTCCAGGAGGAGCCAGCAGCCTCGTAGGGCCTGTGCCTGGGTGTCCAGGGTGAACGGCTCAGCCCCCTCAGTGGGTGCCCTGTGGCTGACCCTGGAGGGGCTGGGGATGGGGCAAGGCTGCTTTCACTCGGGGCCCACACTCACCGGCCACTCCCTCCTGCTTGCCAGAACTTCCTTCACAAGTGGGACCCCCAGAGCCACCTGCAGCCACTTGCTGGGACCGCGGAGGCCACCTACCAGATGACTGTGGAGCTCCCATTCAGGTGTGTGAGTGGGGAAGGGCTTCTGTGTGGCCCCCCTGGGGTGTGAAGCCAAGAGCTGGGGGGTGGAGGGGCCAAGGTGGCCGGCAGGCCCTGATGGCCCTCCTCCCTCTCCGCCCGGTTATCTGGCTTTGGTCCTGTGCTGCATGGGAGAAGCTCAGAGCTGGGATCGGGAGGCTTCCTCTTCCTGCCACCGGGGTCATATCCTTTGTCCTGTCCTGCTCGGGCATATTTAAGGCACCATCCTTCAGGGTCCATTGGATTCTGTTGGATGTAAACAGGGGACCTGAGGAAACCGCACCCATCTCTTCTCCTGGCAGCTTTGAGATGGTTCCTCTACTAGTCCGGAAAGGTGACCACCCGGAGGCAGCCTGCTGTGGGGCCGTGCCTTCCACGAGGGGCTGCTGAGTCGCTGCAGCCAAGCCCTGCGGTCCTGCCAGCCAGTGGGAAGATGTGCCCCCCGGGCTTTTGAGAATGCCGTGTAGATATTTCTAGGGGCCGCATCCATCCTGAGGCTCATCTGAGTCCCCGTGTCTCTGTGTCCCTGTGACACTCACTTTGCATGTGTTGCTAAGCTCTGCTCCCTTGTTCTTGTGAGCAGGCCGGGGTGTCCCTCCTTCAGAGGCCCCTGTGTGCATCTTTCCTCAATTCCACAGGGATATTCTGGAGGAGCCCAGGGAGGATGAGCTCATGGAGAGGCTGAACCAGCACCCGCACCTGCAGCTGTGCAGGTGACATCCGGGCTGCCGTCCCAGCCAGGGCAGCAGGAGAGAGAGGCTGGCCTGCACAGGTGCCCATCATGGAAGAGGCGGCCATGCTGTGGCCAGCCGAGCAGGAAGAGACCTTTCCTCTGATAGACCACTAAGCTGGAGACAGGAATCAAGTCCTTCGCGTGCGGCCCAACAGCCATCCACAGAGCAGCTGCTGGTGCTTCCGGGAGGCGCCGTGCGCTCCGCTTTCTTTTATAGCTGCTTCAGTGAGAATTCCCTCGCCCACTCCACAGGGACCTTATAGACAAAAGAGCGAGAAGCAGCGGCCTCCCCTGTCCCCTGCAGCTTCGGGTGCCTTTGCTGCTGGTGGCCCTTGGGGACCACAGGCCTGACCAGGGCCCACACAGGTTAACCGGCAGACTTCCGGGGCATGCCGGTGGGGATGCTGGTGGTTTGACATGGAGAGAACCTTGACCGTGTTTTATTATTTCGTGGCTTGCGTGAGTGTGACTGGGTGTGTTTCTTTAGGGGTCTGATTGCCAATTATTTTCATCGATAAGTCTTGCGAAGAATGGGGTTGTCATTCTTAACTTAGCACAATTCTAGTCCTGCTTCTCCGGAGTGGGGTGTTGAGTAAAGCTGCTTGGGTTGTGCACTGCACAAGGGCACGTGGCTGTGAGGCATATCCTGGGGGTCGGGGGCGCCGTCTACCTGCCTTGAGGGGCACCTTTTCTGTTTTGCTCAAGGGCATGTATAAGCCAATGGTGACCTTATTTCCTGTGTCCTCAGGTGTGTGGCAGGGGGCCTGGAGTGGGGAGGTGGGGCAAGTGAGCAGTGTGTGGAAAGCCTTGTTGCCACTTGAAGCTCTCCAGGTCCAGACTGACCAATGGTTTTCTCACCTCAGGTGCCAACCCACGCCCCCTTTCTGCTGAGGTTTGGGTGCCATCTAGTGGTGGGATGGGATTTGGTTGACTATTTTTAAGGCAAGGTGGACCCAGCAACTTCCAGAAACAACTCCGGGGGCACCACTCCCCGTCACGCTGCACACGGAGCCCGGTGCCCGGTCCGTGCCCGAGCTCAGCAGGACCAGGAAGGGATGGGCCCTGCCAGGGTTGCCTGTGCACTGTGCATTTTCGCCTGGGAGGCACAAGTTCTTTCATCTGCTTTTCCTTTAGAGGTGCTGAGCCCACGCCGTAGCCCCTGTGGGGTGGCTGGGGAGGGGGTGACGCGAACAACAGCGTGGTTGGTATTGAGACTGGGGAGAGGAGCAAGTCCGAGGAGAAGGTCATGAGTTCCTTTTTACTCATGTCGAATAATAACAATAACGATATGGAAACCACCACAAACTTGGGGAAAAGTTACAAGTCAAGAGAAGCTTCCTTCTGAATCACTCGACTGGTTGCCGTTCTGGCCCTGCACCCTCTGTGCTTTGGGGCGGTGTCCAGCCCGCATTCGCGTCAGGAGTGAGTTGCACGTGGCTTTGTGGTCATGGTGACTTAATCCGCCTGGACGGTGGCTCCGTCTCCCTGGGCTCGTACGACCTTGGCGCTTCTGGAGATAAGCCCGTGGCTCCCAGGTTGTTCATGTGAGGTTTCCTCGTGGTAGGTTCTGGGTCTGCGTTTCGTCTAGGAGTGTCACAGGAGGGACGCTGCCTCCTGGCGGGGGCTGCCCGGATACAGTTAGCCTCCTGCTGGTGTTCTCGCTTGTTGCCTGGTGAAGGTGGCCCCGGTCAGCTTCTCCACTGCCCAGTAACGACCCTTTGTAATGAATGAGTGGGGAGGTAGTGTGAAGCGATGCCAGTATCCCATCCCCGTCAAACTGCCTTTACTTTTTCCTTCCTTCCTTGCTCCCACCTGTGTGGACCTGGCCCCTGCTTGTATTCAGGGCTGTGGTCTGTTACGATGTTTACTCTCCGGCTCAGGTCCTGCCTGTTTGACCCGTGAGAGCTCCTTCCTCTGCCTTTTGTGTTTTTTTGGTATGTACCTACAGTTCTTTAGCTGTTTCTTCACTTTCTGGTGCAAAAAGATGTTCCGGCCTTGTCTTATACCTGGCTGCCCCTTTCCCTTTCATTGACTGGAGCGAGCCCCGGCTCTGAGGAGCCCTGTTCCTTTGAATGGAGAGCAGCACCAGGAATCAGGCTGTGGGTGCGAGGGGTGCTCCTGGCTGTTGTGGATTGCTGCGCACGGGAGCTCTTAGTGGACAGAGCTAGAGGATATGTGCACGTACACTTCCATCTCTCTCATCTGTTAACAGCTGAGAATGACACCAGGACCTCTGATTTCAGCCCAGCACCACAGGTTATGTTCCAGCTTTCTCTCTTTCCATAGTTCTAAGGCCCTTTCTGGAAATGGTTCTTATTCTCCTTATTCAATCTATTATTGGGTCAGTTTCCCTGCATGTCACCAACCTCCCATCACTGCCACCCACTCCCCACAGAGAGGCCCTGCTCATCTGACTGGGGCTTTGACTCCCACACTGTGTGCCCCTCTTATGTGGACGCCCTCCTGCCAAAACCTCCGGCAAACAGCTTTCCAAATGGAAGTTGTCACTGTCAGGGCCTTTACAATCAGGAACAGCAAAATCTGCGTGCTGCTGAGGGTCCTGGCTCATTAAGATGCAATAAATATGCAAGTACATAGAAATAGCAGTAGAAGAAATGTAATGCTTTCTTCTCAAATATGTCTACATATAAAAGCCAAAATTATTAAGAATAGTAAGAATTCAGCACAGTTGTTTTCTATGAGATTTAAAAAGTTTTTACTTTATTACCTATTCATGTATTTATTTTAGGGTCTTGCTCTGTTACCCGGGCTGGAGTGCAGTGGTGTGATCATGGCTCACTGCAGCCTCCAACTCGTGGGCTCAAGCAGTCCTCCTACCTCGGCCTCCTGAGTAGCTGTAACTACAGGCACATGCCACCAGGTCTGGCTAATTTTTTCATTTCTTGTAGAGATGGGGTATCTCTGTGTTGCCCGGGCTATTCTTGAATTCCTAGGCTCAAGTGATCCTCCCACCTTGGCCTCCCAAAGTGCTGAGATTACAGGTGTGAGTCACCGCACCTGGCCTGCCGTGAGATTATATACTGGAATCAATTGCTTTTCTAGATACTAGCAGTACGCTTGTAAATTATATTCAAGAATTCAGTTATATTCATTTTTTAAAGGATATTTAAGATTAAAAATTCTTAAGGTTTCTAAAAATAAATGGAAGGAAGATATTCAAGGCCTACATACAGAAAACTATAAAACTTCATTAAAGCCCATGACTGTTGATACAAGTAAATAGAGACTATGGTAGTTTTCTGTTGCTGTGTAACAGGTCCCCACATACTTGGTAGCTTATCACAACCTCATTTCTTAGCTCCAAGCTGCAGGTCAGACATCCAGGCACGACTTGGTAGGTCCTCCGCTCAGGGTGTCACACAGCAGAAATTGGGGTGTCAGTGGGCTGGGTTCCTTCTGGGAGCTCCGGGGGAGTTTGCTCCCATACTCACTTGGGTTGTTGGCCAAATGCAGTTGCTTGCAGGTATAGGGCTGATGTCCCTGTTTCCTGCTGGCTGTCAGCCAGGGGCTGCTCTTAGGGACTAGAGGCCACCCACATTCCTTGCCATAGGGTCCCCTCCATCTTCAAAGTCAGCAACAAAGAAGCCGCCTCACATTGACTCCCACTTGCCCTTTGAATCTCTTTAAGAAAAGCCTGTGCCATTTACAGTTTCACCTGATTAGGCCAGACCCACCAGGACAGCTGTCCATCCTTAAAATCCTGTGTGCCACCTAACACAACCCAAGCCCGGGAGTGACGTGTTCACGGGAGGAGACTGTGTAAGGGTAAGGATCACTGGGGTCACCTGTGTGCCACCTAATAGGCAAGCCACACACTGGGAGAAGATTTTGGTAACTGATACGGCTAAGAACTTATATCCAGACCACATAAAAACTACCTACAAATTAGGAAGAAACAGACAAAGCAATAGAAAGTTGGGCTTTTCCCAGAAAAGCAAACACCAGGTTCCATAGCTATGTCAAAAGGTGCTCCATCTTACTAGTTATTAGAAATATGCAACTTGAAACTGAAACACGACATTTCACTCACTCCATGGTCAAAGTGGAAGAGGTTGGACCATCTAAATTGTTGGTACTTACATGTTTACCCTTGGAGACAAACGAAGCTGAAACAACCTCTTTGGAAAATTGTTTGGTGTCATTTGTTGCAATTGAATAGGACGTATCTTAGTAATTCTCTGCTAGATACACTGACAAGAGAAACTGCTGCGTGTGTGCACTGGAAGACAGTTGGCAGAGTGATCCTGTATCAGTACTAGCAACACACCTGCCAGCCGAAACGTCCTCAACAGAATGACAGGTACACTGCAGCTTGGTGACAGTGGAATATTACACGGCCATGAACATGAATGAACTCCAGCTGCAAACAGCTACCTGGAAACATCTTAGAAACATATTGTGGGGTTAACAAGTTCTGAAAGTCTCCACATGGCACAGTATTATTCATGTAATCTTCAAAAACAAGGTTTAAACAACATACCATGCAGGCACGCATACGTCAGTGATGAGATTACTTCAACGCAAGACGGCCGGAAGCCTATGGTCCAGGGAGTGGCCACCTCTTGGGGAAATGGGGATGGGATGGGAAGGAACTGACTGCCATGAGCAAGTTCCGGGGGAAGTTCTTGTCCTGGCGGAGCTGAGCAGGGCTCATGGTCATGGTATTAACCTTTGGAACATACACGTGTACGTGTGTCGTTTTGCACGTGCCAAATATTAAAAGGAGAATGAGAGGCATTGAAGACAGGGAGGATGGACGGCTCCCCCAGGGAATCTTGCTGCAAAGGGGATATTGTGGTGGTTTTCACGTGGGAGGATCTTGTGTGGACTGATGGGGAAGACCTGGGGTGCAGCCAGAAAAGGGACAAAGCAGGAATGAGAAGGCCGGGCAGGGTCAGCTACGGGGACGTCGCTGGGCAGTGGCAGGACATGCAGTGCCAGGTGTAGCAGTGGGGCAGAGGCAGGGCGGGACTGGGTTGGGCTGGCGGGTCCTCTGTCCCCAGGGCTCAAGCACAGGGCTGACCAGAGCCGTGGTTCTGCCGGCCCCACAGGCCTGGTGTCTCCAGTGGGAGCCCTCAGTGGCCATCAGGGTCCTCTCCCAGTTTCCCTCCCACGTGCTGTCCCCAGTGCAGGTGGCTGGATGGGGTCCAAGATCCATGCCCAGTCTGTCGCTGGGGCCTGGGATCAGGGTCTTAGCAAGCAGGCTGGGGCCTTTCATGTGGTCTCTGTCCCGCTCGGCACAGCAGGGGCAATCTTCCCTACTGCCAGAATGGCTTGGCTTGGGTTTCCTGCCTGAGATAATTAGTGGTTCTTAGGAAAAGGTTAGAACAGTTCTTGCTTAAAAACCACCGAATGGGACTGGGCACACCGCACCGCTCCTAAAAATCAAAGAGGAGGCGTGGAACCCAGACAACACTCCTCACATCAAAGCGGCCAGCAGACGGCCCAGGGCAGCGGGCACAGCCTCCTGTGCGCTTCTCCCCAGCCCTCGAATCACATGTCAGGGTGTGTGTGTGGGGCAGCTATTCTTCTGAGTAATTCAATTGGAGCCTCACAGGGTGGTGGGACCCACACCTGTCGGGGGGGTCTGTGTAGGCCTGGGTGCCTCCCTGGTTCCGACCACAGTTGGCTAATCCACACCTGGGCCTAGGCCCCAGCAGCACCTGTTGCCAGGTGAGCCTGCCTGCCTGCCTCCCAGGCCCTGCGGGTTGTGGTCTTTTTAAGCGCAGCTGACGGGCACACTGACTGGTGAGGTGGGTGGGGCCGATAACACAAGCCCATGGTGAACATTCTAGAGTGGTTCTTATTTCTGAAGCTGAGACCTGCGCAGTGCTGGGTGTTTGCCAGCACGTCTCTGACTTGAGTATGCGTCAGAACTCCCTGGGGAATGTTGACAACGCAGATTCCCAGCCTCTGCCCCAGAGTTTCTGATGGAGATGGCCAGGCTTGAGGATGTACATGTGTGAGAAGTTCAGGTGCTGCTGCTGGCAGGGGCCACATGTGGAGGACGGGTGGCCTAGGAGCTCCAGCTTCCCTCCCTCCTTGCCTTGTTTTCTTTCAGTAAATTGTAAGGAGCACCCAGAGCTGCTAGGGACCAGTTTGAAACCAGCAGTGCTTTGGGAGGAGCAGCTGCAGAACGGCCCCTTCTCTAGGTGGTTGGAATGAATCCAGCGTCTTGGTGGGGGAATCAGGGAAGAGCGCTGGCTGCTCAGTGCTGCGGTGCCCCTGGCCACACTGGTGGACGTGTGGCTTGGCCGGCAGGAGCCAGGCAAGACGTTGGCCTGTCTGCCTTGGCTCTGGAGTGTGTGCAGGGTGCACGGCTGGATGTGGAGAGCCTGACTGGACCCTGCCACTCCCAGGGGCACAGACACCAGCAAGAGCCCCTGGGCATGAAGAGAGCAGAAATGGGGTCCCGGCCTCTGTGGGGTCTGGTAGCTCCCGGCTGATGCCTCCAATCCTACAGCTCCATGCTCCTGGGCTTTCGAGCCCCTCCACTCCCCCTGCGAGGCCCTGTGGTGTGGAGAAATCTGTAGCTATTTGTGCCATCGAATACCAGAAAGAACAGAAGGTGGCTGACATCTGGTGCTGTAGCACGCAGTCAGTGTTTGTCTGGGGCTACTGTGAGCCAGGCACGGGGCGCTCATGTTCTCACCTGGACGTACCAGGGGGACGACAGAGAAAAGGCTGGGACCAGGAGGAGGAGGAAGAGGCTGGATATGAAGCGTGAAGACCTGCTGTTACTCCAAGCCAGCTTGGAGCTTCCTAAGGGCCTTTGGGAAAAGGGAAAAGGTTTCTACCTGAAGAGGCACGGGTCTTCTTGTCGGTCAGCCCGGCCCTTCCTGGCGGAGACGTGCCTGGTGGGCTAGGCCTGGAGGAGGCCACCACCCAGCGTTGGTGACCCCAGCACCATGCTGGGAAACATTGGGATGTGAGCCAGGACCCACAGAAGCGTCGGTTTGGTCGTCTGCGTGTTTTGAAGGCTCATGGCGGGAGGCCCAGGGGGTGAAGGGGGTGAAGGCACTTTCTAGTCTTGGAGGCAGGGAACACATGCCCATTGTGTTTTATTTCTCTTGAAAGAAATCTCAGGAGAGTAATAATAGTGATAATTGGTTGGGAGTGACAGAAGTCATGTTGCTGGGGGCCTGCTGGCCTCTAGGTGCTTTCCGGAGCCCTTTACCTGCCGGCCGGCGGATGGATGTGTTTAATCCTACAGAGTCACCCACTGACAGATGGGGAAACTGAGGCTCAAAGAAGGTGGATAACCTGCCAAGACGGCATGGCCGGCGAATGGTGCTGCTGCTGCTCCTCCCGGCCCCAGCCTTCTCTGCTTTTGACCACCTGGTACCTCTGGGTGGAAATGTGAGCTCCGTGTGCCTGGCTTCTCCTAGCCCCAGATAAACACTCACTGAATCAATGCTGCAGCATCAGATGCAACTCCCAGGACAGCCCTTTGCCCACCATGGCAGGGTGGCCAGTCCCAGTGGCTCTGTGTGTCACCGTGGAAGGTAGCAGGTGACACTCGGCCTAGAGTCTGAGGCTTGGCCTGGGTCCTGCCTGCTGCTGGCCGTGGTCTTGGACTTGAAATCTGCTTTCCCTGGCTCCTATCCTGTCTTTTGGAAAAGGAGGCGAGTGGGCTTGTTGGGAGAATGGCAGTGAGGAAGCCGAGCCAGCGACCTGGGCTGTGAGCTTCAACCACCGGCTTCAACCCTCAGAGCCCCTTGCATGTGGGGTCATTGTCCCCGTTTCGCAGGTGAGGAGACTGAGGCACAAGGTGATTCAGGGGCCCATGCAGACAGGTGGCAAGGTGGAGCGTGAGCCCAGGGCCCCTCTGCCTGCAGCCCCAAGCCGTGGCCACGGACTTCCCATGGGGTGGCTCCTGGGTTTCCAGGCCTGGGCTCAGCCATAGCGACTGCGGTCTGGGTGGACCACCAGCCTCTCTACACTCAAGTGCTTAGCTCTCAGTGTTCAGGATGGCGGTGGGCATATGGCCCCTCTCCTTTCCCATGTCCCATGGTACTGACCTTGATAAGTGCAGAGTGGAGTGAAGAGTGAGGGAGGGAGAAGCAGTGTGGGGTGCAGCAGGCGGAGCTTCCGGTAGCAATGCTCCAGGTGAGGGACCCTCGAGGCTGTGGTTGCCGCCTGCTTGCAGGACCCATCCCCGGTGCAGCCGGACCCTCCCATTGCCAGGTGAGGGGTGCCAGACATGTCGGGAAGGAGGGGGCTGTGGGTCAGCCGTGGAACTCGTGGGAACTCTGTTGGGACGGGAGTCCTGGGATCTGGCCACTTCCTTCCTCTCTCCTGGCACCTCTTCCTTCCAGATTTGCCGATCGAGGCACTGGCAGAAGAGGTCAGCGGCGAGGGGCCTTCCTTTCCTGGGTCGATGGAGGTGGGCTCTGACGTCGGTTGATGCGGGTGGCCTCCAGCTGAATCGGGCTCCCTGGGTTCCTGTCAGCTCCTCTACTGGGCCCTTCATTGGCCCAGCACCTCAGGCACTGGGGACCCTGGTCCTCCTATGGGTCCTTAAGCCAGTCTTCAAATAGTTCATGCCAGGGTCCTCTGCCCCTCCCGCGTGGTCCCCACCTGGATCCTGGCAGCCTCAGTTATTCTTGGGCCCACTGGCTGGAGGCTAGAGGTGCCCTCCCCAGCCCACCCCCACATGGCCGGGCTGCTGTGGCATCAGGCACCATCTCCATGTGGGGGCCACCAGGTGGCCCTGAGCCCTGTCACCAGGCTGGGCGTTGGCTGGTGGAGTGGCCACACCCTTTGCACTAACCCCACTTTCTGGGTCCCTCTGGGTGTTCTCTCATCTCCAGTGGGTGAAGGGTGAAGAGACCTACAGGTCGGGAGCTGGTTTTTTTTCATTTCCTCTGTAAATTCTTATGTCCAGAGGCCTCCTGCCTTGGGATGTCACATCTCCAGTTTTCGGGTGGAAATGCCCATTTTAAATCCCGTTACAGGTGTGTTTGCAGAGCAGCAACACTGCATACATATGAACGTGTCCCGTGAATGGTGGGTCAGTGGGGCATTTGCTCATTTTTTTGTCCTTTTTAGTATTTTATTATTGCTTGAGATGGAGTTTCGCTCTTGTCACCCAGGCTGGAGTACAGTGGTGTGATCTTGGCTCACCGCAGCCTCCGCCTCCCGGGATCAATCGATTCTCCTGCCTCAGCCTCCTGAGTAGCTGGGATTTCAGGTGTGCACCACCACGCCTGACTTTTTTTTTTTTGTATTTTTAGTAGAGATGGGGTTTCACTGTGTTGGCCAGGCCGGTCTTGAACTCTTGGCCTCAAAGGATCTGGCTGTCCTGGCCTCCCAAAGCGCCACGCCACTGCGCCCCGCCTCACATAATGTATTTAAATCAGCCCCAAATCCATGGAGATCCAAGGAAAATGATTACATTGAGCAGCAGTTAACAGAATATCCCAGACCCCGAGGTGTGACAGAGCAAGGCCTGTGCAGCTGCAGCGCAGGGCTGAGCAGGGACGCGTGAAGATGCCGGCTGAGATGCCGGCTGCGGCGGCCGTGTGATTTGAAGGCAGCTGTGCCTTCTGCTCGGGGTGGGGCAGAGGCCTCAGGAACACGACTGCGGTCTGTGGTGTGCTCGTATTGGAGGGAGTGCCGGGAAGTTCCCAGGCCCGGGATGGGCGAGCCTTCTGTTGGTCCATACAGGGCTCCTGCCTGTCTTTTGTGAGTGTAATGTCGGGGGTAGCTTAGTTCTGATTTCAAGCTCAGCTGCACCTCAGCTCCGGTGTAGTTTAGTGGCTTAGCCGCGACAGGGAGTGCATGGGGTCGGCCCAGCCCCCTCCCCACGAGGCCTTTCCTGATCTCCCCCATCAGAGCAACGCCCTCTCAGTTCCTACCACCTGTTCTGTCTGTCCCACCATCAACCTCGCCGTCCCGTCTCACAGCTGGCTGTGGGCCTGTGAGTGCTCCTGGATGGAACGTCCTGGAAGCCCTGGTCACAATGAATGAACTGATAGCATGGCACCCGATCCACCCAAAGCTGACACTCACCAGTACATATGGAAAGCGGGGTAGGGGGGAGCTTTCCGGCATTGTTCCAGTGGTTTCCAAACGTTAGTGTCCGTCGGGATTCCTGGAGGGCTCATGGAAGAGGCCGCTGGGCCCCGCACCAGGGTTCCGAGTGTGAGGCCTGGGAAGGACCTGGGAATTCCGCTCCTGACCAGCTCTCTGTGATGCTGATGCTGGCGGCTGGGGGTCACACGCTGAGAACCACCTCTCAGCATTAGCATCACTGTAGTGGGCTGAGCAGGGATCCCCCAAAGTATGACCAGGTCCTAACCGTTGGTACCTCGAATGAGACCTTATTTGGGTAACAGGGTCTTTGCAGATGTAATTAGATTAAATGCCTTGAGGGGAGGCCATGCAGGATTTGGGGTGGCCCTGGATAGAATGACTGGTGCCTTATAAGAAGGGAGAATGCGGCCGGGCGCAGTGGCTCACGCCTGTAATCCCAGCACTTTGGGAGGCCGAGGCGGGCGGATCACAAGGTCAGGAGATCAAGACCACGGTGAAACCCCGTCTCTACTAAAAATACAAAAAATTAGCCGGGCGCGGTTGTGGGCGCCTGTAGTCCCAGCTACTCGGGAGGCTGAGGCAGGAGAATGGCGTGAACCCGGGAGGCGGAGCTTGCAGTGAGCCGAGATCGCGCCACTGCACTCCAGCCTGGGCGACAGAGCGAGACTCTGTCTCCCAGGAAAAAAAAAAAAAAAAAAAAAAAAAAGAAGGGAGAATGCAGAGACCACAGAAAAGGCCACGTGAAGACAAAGAGGGCAGAGACTGGAGCGATGTGGCCACAAGCCAGGGAATGCTGGGAGTCCTCCGGGGCTGGAAGAAGCAGGGAAGACCCTCCTCTAGAGCCCCCTGGTGGGCGCACGGCCCTACCGATGCCCTGACTTCTGACCCCCGGAACTGTGGGAGAAGAAACCTCTGCTGTTCTGAGCACTGGTCGGTGGTGATTGTTGTGGTGGATGGAGGAGACCAGCGCAGCCCCGAACTGTGCTCATTAGCAGCTGCTTCCGGGTGCCGAGCTCCACAAGACCTCACATCGCGACCTCCAGGCAGCCAAGGCTACATGGAGCGAGTGCAATGATTTCATGCTTCTGTGCCCTGCTGTTTCTCCATGAAGCGGCCCAGGGGTGCTTCTGGAACACATCTAGGCCTGAGCCCCTGGGTTCCGGGAGCCTCTGGAGGGCTTGCAGCCTGGGGCCGTCCCCAGGGCCCCTCTCTCTCTCAGTTTTGTTTGGAGCGGTGACCTCGAATGCTGCCCGAGCCTGGGTTGGGGGTACCAGCTGGGCAGAGGGATGCCCTGTGACCTCTCAGGGGGCTGTGGCATTTGGGAACAACCTTTCTTGGGCCCAGGGTGGGGGGTCCATGAGACAGGGTGGTGGGGTGGTGCTGGTGCAAAACCGCCTGCCCAGGTGGGGAGTGCTCCAGCCGCATGGGGCATCAGTCACCTTGGGTATTGCTCCAGGAGCAGGCAGTCTAGGAGACCTCAGAGGAGGCCTGCCGGCTGGTCCACTGGTTTGTCGATCACTGGCAGGCCAGAGAGTGATGAGCTGGGCTTGGAGGGGACACAGTCTTGGATATGAGCCCAGCTCTGTGGGCATGGGCACTGTGGCCCCTTCTCTCCACTGGCCTCAGGTTCCTGGTGTGTGAGATTGGGTGGAAGTGAGGGGAAGGGGCTCCTGGTAGGGCTGCGAGCCTCCTCCCTCTGGGTCCCACATAGGTGCTGGGTCCCAATGCCCACCTTGTCTCAGGGGTGACGTCATCACCTTTTGGAGAAGCCCCAGGTGGTGTTGAATAGCGCCACCCCAAGTGTGCACCAGGGAAGCAGTATCTGCATTGCAGACCTAGCAGTCGAGGGCAGGCATGACTGAGCCCATTCCAGCTGGGCCTGGGGCAGGAGGCTGGCGACGCGGGCACCTTGTAACCCACAAGATGCCCTCAGAGCATAATTTGCATACAGGTGAGGGCCTGCGACAGAGGCCCTGGATGTCCAGAGGCAGGGCCAGGTAGAGCAGGTAGGCTAGACACACCTGGAGATGCTATCCTGGGTACACGCAGTTCCTGGGTAAGCCAGCGGAGGGCAGCAGAGCCTAGTGGCAGGAGACCCGGTGCCCAGGCCCTGGTACCCTCCTAGCACCGCTCAGCACCAGGCCTGGGAGGGCAGGGGGAGTCCCCTCCCGGCAGGAACTCCTCCTCCTCCTGGCAGCCTTCCTGGGCCTGCGCTGGGAACCTTGCAGTCCTTGCCTAAGGGACCCTAGGGGAATCCGCATGGTGGCGGTGACAACCAACACTTGTTAGATTCTAGCCAGGAGGGAGGGCAGTTTGCTTTTAGTGGGGAGAGGGTGTGATGAGGTGGGCGGCTGGCTCCCGTCACCAGGCCAGCCGGCCGCCTGGAGTGCAGGGCGCCGATGGAGCCTTCTCTGGCTGTGGGGTTCCCTCTGGGTGGGGCTGGAGCCGCCCCTGCGTCTGTCCACCTGCCGGCCACTGTGGGGACACTGAGACTGCCTTCTCCCCGGGTGGGGCGCGTCAGTCCCACCAGGTATGTGAGGTGCTCCAAAGACACTGCGATTCTGTGGGTATGCGACTCATTCCACCGCAGTGGGCCACTGGTAAGGGGGGTCGCGCTTTGCAGACAGGGCCAAAGTCCCAGGAGGGGGAATAGGTTGGGAGCTGTCAGAGGTCGAGTTGGACAGCTGCCCGTTTCCCCCTGAACTCCACAGCCCCTCCTCCTGGAAGTGGACAGGGCAGGGAGGACTGAGAGGGGAAACTGAGGCCCAGACATGCTGGGCAATAGCTGAGGTCACGCCAGTGTCTGTTCCTTGAGTGCAGCAGCAGCTTGGGCCCCAGGTGCCCTGCCCATCTGTCAGCTCCGCCCCCACCCCGCCTGATTTTTCTCCTTGACATAGCCCACCCAGCCTCTGGCACAGCCCTGGAAAAATCATCAAAGAAAACTCTGGGTGCTGGGCCAGCATCAGAGCAGAGCCTGGGGGACTCTGGACCTCCGTCGGTGGTCGCAGTGGGAACACTCTGGGTAGAAGTGTGTTGTGCACACTCATGCATTCTCCCTTCTGACTTACAGAGGAGGGAGCTGGGGCTCAAAACATTCTGGAACACGCTCACCCCTGAGCACACCTGGGCTGGCTGCCTCCAGGCACCAGGGTGGTGGTGGCCACTCTGATGGGCAAAAGGGATTGCATTTGTTTTGGGGACTGTCTGAGGTTAGGAGTCACCCAGTTAGGACAGGAGAACATGGGTGGGGGATATTGTCTCGGTCTGAGTGCCCGAAGGTGGCGTGTTAGCTCAGCTGTGGGGACAGGCGGTGCACAGCCTGCGCTCTGGCCAGGAGGCGGGGATGCATCAGGGGCTCTGTGGCTGGAGGCAAGGAGACCTCTCAGCAGTGCTGGGAAGGGGGAGTGGGGGCCCTGCTCCTGTGAGAAGTGGCAGGTGGGCAACAATGGCCATGGCTGGGCTGGAGGAAAGCTGCTGACCCACACCACTCAAGCGGGACATGGGACCGGCCCAGGCAGAAGGGCCCGAGACTCCAGGGCCCTCATCAAACGTTCGCTGGCTCCTTGCGGTCTGATGAAGAGTTCGCACACCCAGCAGCATGCCCCCTCTGGGAGGCAATCTTGCCCAGCTCCTCCACCTCTGGCATTTGTTTCAGTTGCCAAGAATGTGTTTGGGGGCGCCGGGGCTGATGGTCCTGCTTTCCACCTGGCGAGTAGTCCTGTCACATAACTGAAAGTCAGTGGCTCCACCTGACCACGGGGCAGGCAGGATGGCGAGCTCTGCTCCCACCTGCACGGGGGCAGCGGCCCCAGGAGGCGGACTCCGGGCTGGACGGGAGAAAGGGGGAAAAGTGAATCTGGTAGAGGTTACAGAGGGGCCACCCACTTAACTGGTGCAAGCAGGAATGCTCCCAAGAGAGGCCACCCTTCCAGGCTCTGGGGACCTGTGTGCACCGGGGTGGAGAGTTCTGGCATTTATTATTATTATTTGTTCCAGAACAAAATTCACTCCCATCCTCAGTTGGCCAGTAATGTGGTAGGAACAGGTGGGAGCTGAGCCCCATGGCTCAGTTGCAGGGCGCTGGATGCTGTACTGATTTTCTGGGGCTTCTGTGCAAAGTACCACAGCCCGAGTGGCTTTAGACAATGGAAATGTGCTGTCTTGCAGTTCTGGAGGCTGGAAGTCCCAGTTGCAGGTGCTGGCAGGACCGTGTGCCCTCTTGAAGGCCCGAGGGAAGCGTCCCTCCTTGCTGCTCCTGGCTTCTTGCGGCTCTGGCGTTCCTTGGCTTGTGGCTGCATCGTTCCAGTCTCTATGTCTCCCCTTCACGTGTCTTCTCCCCTGTGTGTCTCTGTCCACATTTCTCTCTATTTATAAGGACACCCATTACATTGGATTCAGGGCCTCCCCTGCTCCAATATAACCTCAACTTAATTACATCTGCAGGAACCCTATTTCCAAATAAAGTCACATCTGAGATTGCAAGTGGATGTGAATTTTGGGGGCACACGATTCTACCTTTCCAGGTGTTTTCTGTCTCACAAGCATTCATGAGCAGGCAGCTGTTTGATTTTTACGGTGAGGGACGGAACCCAGCATTGCTTTGAATGGCCGCCTGCTAGGCACTGGGAGGGGTGAAGGCCAGAGAGTGGGGTGCAGGTATCAGAAATGAAGGGACGGGGGCCGGGGAGGCTCCAGCATCGAGTCTTCCTTCTGATCCCAGCCTTGCCATTTTCAGCTGTTTGGTGTTTGGGCAAATTATTGGACCTGCCTGAACTTTAGTTTCCCCATCTGTAAAATGGGCCCATTAGTTCTCTGTGCTGCACTGGCCATCAGTTGCTGATTCTCTGAAGCCCATGGAGACAACAGAGTGGGTTTGTACGGGGCCAGGAATGGTGTCCTCAGAAATGTTCCCGGGGCGGCCACAGCTCTGCCTCCACCCGCTGGCTGTGCAGACTCCTTGTGCCTTGGGTGCCTCATCTGCAGAATAGGAATAACCACAGTCCCTGCCCTGTTGGTTTAAGGCGAGGACAGGTGGGAGATGGGCCCAAAGCCCTCCCAAGTGCCTGGCCTGGGGCCAGCCTTCGATGCTGATCCCTCTCCGTGCAAGTCGGCTCTGGGGCTCAGGCATCTGGAGGTGGTCGGGGAGGCCCTTGCAGATCTTCCTTCTTTCCCCCGAGACCCTGGCTCCACTGTGGGTTTTGTTGGCATTATTGGCGGGCGGCAGGGAGTGAGTGCCAGTGAGATGAACCTGGTAGCGATGACAGTTGCCAGCCACATATCCAAGGTGGACTTGGTCCCAGCCTGGCAGCACGGGAAACCGGGAGTGGCACGTGCAGGGCTCTCTGCATAAGCGGCATCCTGGATTCTTTCTCTTGGACACTGGCTGATGGGACGTCAGGTCACGCGCGTCCACGCACAAGCCCTTGCCACCAGTGTGTCTGCAGCGAGAAGACGTCAGGGGCTGTGACAGCGGAGCTGCCAGCGCCCACCTGCTGGGTTGAAAGCACTTGCCTCTGCCCAGAAGGGAGGCCCCTGTGGTGGGTGAATGAAGGTTGGGTTGGTTTCGCGGACCCCCCTTATGCCCACTCTGCCCGTCTCTCTGTCTAGACCAAGGCCACGTCAGCTGGCAGGGCCTGTGAGCCCTCTGGCCTTACATTTCCTTGGTCTGGGCCTCTCTCTGTCACATGGCGAATGATCCCTGAACAAACAGTGCCATGTCCTTGGGGAGCTTCGGTTTGAAGGGGCCTCGCCATGGGTCTTTTGTAATGTGAGCCATTGCCCCGTGGGTTGGGGTTTCCATGGATTGGTGGGGCACACCGCACCTGTGGTCAGCCCCCGCCCCCATCTTTGAGTCTGGGTAAGACAACTCCAGCCTTGCCCGGCCCCGGGTTCCCCCACAGCTCATTCACCTGGCACAGAGAGGCAGTGAGCAACCAAGAAAGGCACTTTTGATCTGGGGATGGCTGGCACGTTTGCCAAGAGCCCCCAGACATCCCTGCCTGGCTCGAGCCCAAGACAGCTTCTCAAAGGGCAGTTCCTTCAAGAGAGACTGTTGGGAAACACCTTTGAAAAATGACTTTGTGCAGCCGGCCTGGAGGGCTGTGGACCGAGCCCCAGGGCTCCTCCTTGGCCACCAGCCTGGGTCCCAGGACGCAGGGCCATATGGCAGGTTTAGAAATTAAGCCAGGCCCTGACATTCCTGTGTGCAGCTCCGGCCCCCCTGCCCCTCCACGCCTGCAGCCCACTCCCTGCCTCTGCCAGCCTGGGGCTCAGCGCCTGCCCTGCACTTGGGGTGGGGTGGGGTGGGGTGAGGGGCTGGGCTTCCCCACCAGCTGACTGGGAAGCTTTTTGAAAGTGGTGAAACCCAAGGGAAAGCCGTGGAATCTTTCCCCGCCGCCACCCGCTTTGGTTTAGAGATGCTCCGCTGGGCCACGTATCCTGCTCTCAGAGTTCGGAAGCGACTTAATCTATTTTTGTCCTGTTCAGCCAGGATGATTATCTTTAATAAGGCCATCTTGAACGTTTCCTTGTCAGCTCGTTTTAAGGAAATGTTTGCGCATTAAGCATTTTCCCACAGCGGTGAGACAATGTGCTGTCCCTTGCCAAAGATCACATTTGCCATCCTCGGCGTTCCTGCCTCTGGAGGGTGAGCCTGGAGGCTGGCCAGCCCAGCGCTGCCAGGGGCCCTCCATTGATCACTATCAGGATGTGTTTGATTAATATCTCACGAAGAAGGAGGCCTGCACTTGGCTGGCCCGGAGCTCCCTGCTGCCGAGGGGCTCTGTGGGCAGGGTCCCTGACCACTGGTGGTGGGGAGGGGCAGCAGCAAGGTGGTGCATGGGCCTCCGGCAGGTGGCCTGAGTGATGGGCTGAGCTTGGCCGTGGCTGTGTGAACCGGCTGCCCGGCCCTGCTCCCAGCTCTTTGAAGCACTTCCAGTTTGCCCAGCTGGGTACGTCCAGTGCAGTCCTTTACATTTCCAGTTTGTCCAGATTCACCAAGCAAAACCAAACTGTCCAGGTCCCCTGAGGCCTGCTGGCCTTGGCTCCCAGGCCCGGCTGCCCAGTGAGGCGCTGTGGGAAGGTGCCTCTGGGTGATTCTCTGATCCTGTGGGCAGGGGACGGAAGGAGCTTGTCCCAGCCTCCTGTCCTTGGTGAACTGCTCCAGTGGGGACAGGTCTCCTTCCACCATCTTCCTACTCAGGGCTACACAGAGGCCAGGCTCCCAGGGCCCAGCCCTCACCTGCTGAGTGACCAGGGCAGGGGACAGCATCTGTATCTGGCTGTGTGGGGGCCCAGCCACAGAGAGCCAGGTGGGACAACAAATGGCAGCGTTTGGGGTTTCCAGAGGCCACAGCTTCTGAGGAGAGGAGGATCCCCGAGCATGAATGATTGCAACAGGATGTGGGGAGGGAAGAGGAAGAACTGGTCCAGACAGAGAAGGAGTAAGGAGGGTAATGCTGTGTCTGCTGCGTATCCAAGAGGTGGTACTGGGGCTGATGCCTGCGGAGAGTTGGGCAGCCCAGGGAGTGCCTGGCCTGCTTGACGAGCTAATGGCTGGATGGGTAGGGCCATCCAATGAGGGTATTTTCTAGATTGGAAAGTCCCTGATCTTTTGGGAGTCGGAGAATTTTAAAGTGGGAAGGCCCTGTGGAGACCTCGGCATCAGGCCCCCTGGTGTTGGGGAGGCTGAAACCTGGCATGGCAGGAGTGGCCCAGCCCACACTGCTGGGAGAGGACCAGTGGCTGCTGCACTGAGATCTCACCTGGGGCAGGTCCATGGGTCTCTCACAGTGCAAACCCCAGGGCCTGGAATGCAATATTCATACCAGAAACACCAAGAAAAGCTCTGCCATCCAGGGACTGTGCTGTGAGGGTTTGCTGAGCACCAGGATTTTCTGAGCAGTGGGATTTGCCAATCACCTGGGTTTGCTGAGCACCAGGATTTTCTGAGCAGTGGGATTTGCCAAGCACCTGGGTTTGCTAAGCACTAGGGTTTGCTGAACACCAGGACTTGCTGAACACTGGGGTTTGCTAAGCACCTGGGTTTGCTGAACACTGGGATTTGTTGAGCACTGGGATTTGCTAAGTACTGGGGTTTGCTGACTACCATACTGCCTGGAATGCCACAGTGAATGCAGGCACAGCCCCGCCTGAATGTTGCTTCAGACGATTCAGCCTCTTCTTATCCCAGCTCTGTGAGATAGGGCCCCCACACCTCAGGGTTGTCCAGAGTATCACACCTGGTCACACCCTCCTCCCCATCTTGGGAGAAGCCTCTATGACTCCTGCTCATGCCCATGTCCTGGGCTCAGTGTTGATGCTCCCACTTCACCCCATTGCAGTCATCAATAAAGTCCATTTGAACCTCCAAGAACATTTTTGGTCTGCCTCTCCTCGTTCCCTCTCCCCTGCCTGAGTCACCCCCGTCCAACACACCTGGAGGACTATAGCAGTCCTTGATGGTCCACCTGTTTCTCCACTGCTGCCTTCGCTGCTCTATCTTTGCCCCACAACAGCTATCAGATCATGTCCCTCCCCATTGTGAAACTCAGCCATGGCCGTCCACAGCCCTCCACCCTGGCCCCCAGCCCTGTGTACACGAGCCCCTGCACACTGTCCAGGCTCCTGTGGGCCTGCCACCCCTGCCATGTCACTGGCCAGCACCACACCTCCCAGCCTCAGGGCCTTTGTCCAGGATGTTTGGATTGGGCTGAATGATGACCCCTTTAAGATATGTCCAAATCCTAACTCAGAACCTGTGGATGTGACGTTTTTGGAAATAAGGGTCTTTGCAAGTGAAATTAAGGTAAGGGATGAGATCATCCTGGATTATCTGTGTGAGCTCAAAATCCAATGCCAGGTGTCTCATGAGAGAAGAGGTGAAGACAAGGAGAGGAGGAGGAGGAGGATGCACGAAGACAGAGGCAGAGACTGGAGTGATGCGGCCACAGCTAAGGAACACCTGGAGCCCCCAGGAGCTGGAAGAGTCAGGAAGGACCCTCCCCTAGCACTTTCAGAGGGAAGGCAGCCTTGCTGACACCTGGATCTTGCGCTTCTGGTCCCAAGAACTGAGAAAAGTCTCTGTTGTTCTGTGTCATCCAGTTTGGGATGGTTTGTTACAGCAGCTGCAGGAGACTTGTACACATTTGTTCTGCCAACATGCTTTTCTCATTCTCACACGCCTTTCAGGTCTCAGACCCACTCCCTGGGGGAGGAGCTCCCTGGTGCCCATCCAAGCACCTGCCCCTGCCCCTTTGGGAGTCTCACCACAGTCTATGATCATGCATTTACTGATCACTTTTTAACTTATTTATTGGCCAATTACACATTTGTTGATTATTGAAAATGCGAACTATGTCTGGTTTACCTTTGAATCCCAGCATCTGTGAAGAGCCAGCTCCTGCTATTATTATTGTTAATTAGTATTAGTATGAAATGAATGAACGGATACCTCCTCATTCATTCATTTATCCACTCAACTACCATTTATTGAATGCTGTTGGGTGCCAGGGGCTGGGAATACGGCTGTGAACAAGACAGGCCCAAGTGCTTGCCTTAGTGGGCTCTTCTAGTCGGGGTGGCCAGGAGAAGCAGACAAAGTGTCTGGTGCATCAGGTAGTGGTGGGCTCCAGTGGAGATTTAGGCCGGGCCAGGGCAGGTCTGGTTGATGAAGGAACACACACCCAAGGAAAGGGAGGCAGGGATCCCAGTGGAGACCTCGGGACAGAGCAGCATGTGCCAAGGCCCTGAGGTGGGGCATGCTCAGCTCCTCGAGGTTCCCCGAAGGGGCCTTGTGTGGAGCAGAGGAACTCCTGGGGGTTCAAGTGGAGGAAGGATGAGATCCAATGCACTCTGTTAAGGCTCGTTCTGAGTTCTGATGGCTGGGATGTCCGTGGCCTTTGAGCTGTGTAGTGGAGAAGTGAGGATCTGCAGGGGTGGCTCCAGGCGTTTTTGAGGCTGCAAGCGAGACAACTGATCACTTTAATCGGGCACTGCAAACTCTTTAGATCAAGGCCTGGGAGATGTGGCCATTTTCTTGTTCACTCTAAGGTGGGAGATAGCTGAGGTGTTGGTGTTGACCAAGATTAAGACAGGGCAGCACCACTGTTTGCCAGACTCTGCCGTATTTAAAGGCATCTCCCACCTGGCTGCCTTGAAGAACACTCACTCCCTTCAGAGTCTCAAATTGATCAACTGATCAATCAATCAATACATCAATCCTCGTGTTACTTTGTTAATCACCTCCTGTTTCAGTCACAGTACTGGCATCTGGCACACATTATCAGATGTAATCCTTCTCACTTTCCCTCATGAGACCCTTTATACAGATGAGGAAACCGAGGCTCAGAGAGGAAAGTCTGTGGCTTCAGGGTCATCAGCTAGGAAGTGGCCGACCCTGGCCTGGAGCTCAGGCCTGTGTGAGGCTGAGGTCAGTGTGTCCTGGCATGGAAGAGAGAGAAGTTGGCAGATGCAGCGCCCCAGCATCTACTTGGAGGAAAAGGTTGGGGTCCTTGGGAGAGAGGGCTTCTGGAAGTGCAGGTGTTCTAGGAGAGAACTGTGTGAGCAGTGCACAGTGCTGGAAAACATGGGACCAAGAGGTTGGCCTGGTGGAGTTCTCTATCTCCGAGGCTACGACTGGGGGACACAGCCAGTGGGGATCCCTGACTGAGATCTTTGTAGAGTTCTAGGGAGAGAAAAGCAGAAAATATAAATTATTCTACCAAGACAATTGTCTTTCTGGGGGATGACCAATTTTCTCCACCATCCATCCATCCATCCATCCATCCATCCATCCATCCATCCATCCATCCATCCATCCAAACATCCATCCATCCATTCATCGATCCATTGATCTATCCATCCATCCATCCATCCATCCATTCATCCATCTGTACATCTATCCATCCATCCATCCATCCATCCATCCATCCATCCATCCATCCATCCGTCCATCCAAACATTGATCTGTCCATTTGTCCATCCATCCATCTGTCCATCCATCCATCCGTCCATCCATCCATCCATCCATCCATCCATCCATCCATCCATCCGTTCATCCATCTGTCAGTCCGTCCATTCCATCTAGATATCTAAATATTCATCCAAATATCTGGTAATCCACTCCACCCATCCATCCATCCATCCATCACCCATCCAAACATCCATCCATCCATCCAGTTTCATCCATCCATCCATCCATTCATCCATCCATCCATCCATCGAAACATTCCATCCATTCGTCCATCCATCCATCCATCTAAACATTTATCCATCCATCCAAACATCCATCCATCCATCCAAATATCCATTTATCCATCCAAACATCCATCCAAACATCCATCCATCCATCCATCCATCCATCCATCCATCCATCCATCCATCACCCATCCAAACATCCATCCATCCATCCGTTTCATCCATCCATCCATCCATTCATCCATTCATTCAGCCATCCATCCATCTATCCATCCATACATCCATACATCCATCCAAACATCCATCCTTCCATCCATCCATTCATCCATACATCCAAACATCCATCCATCCATCCAGACATCCATCCATCCATCCAAACATCCATCCAAACATCCATCCATCCATCCATGAATCCATCCATCCATCTAAACATTTATCCATCCATCCAAACATCCATCCATCCATCCAAACATCCATCTCAAACATCCATCCATCCATTCATCCATCCATCCATCCATTCCATCCATCATCCGTCCATCCATCCATCCAAACATCCGTCCATGCATCCAAACATCCATCCATCCTAACGTCCATCCAAACATCCATCCAAACATCCATCCATCCATCCATTCCATTCATCCAAACATCCATCCATCCATCTGTCCATCCATCCATCCATCCATCCATCCATGCATCCATCCATCCATCCATCCAAACATCTGTCCATCCAAACATTCCCCAAATATCTATCCAAACTTCCCTCTTTGTAGTCTATGACAAGCATTCTTCTTGGCACTGGGGATACAGGATGGACCCTAGTTCCTGTTCTCAGGAGGCTGGGAAGCTCTGAAGAAATGATTACACAAATAATTCTACTGGAATTGTGAGGACCACCAGGAAGGAAGGTACAGCGCTCACTAAGAGTGTGTATCCAGGCCCCTCACCTGGTGCTCAGAGTGGGCTTCTCTGGCAAGTAAGCTGAGATGAATTGGATGAGCCAGGGTGACCTGGTCGGGAGCAGAGAAGCGCAATCCCAGTGGGAGGAACAGAATGTGCAAAGCGCCTGAAGAAGGAAGGGCTTGTTGAAGTGGGAAGAACAGAAAGAAAACTGGTGTCTGGAGGGGTTGGTGGGCAACATGAAGAGGCTGTGGAGGAGGCGGGGGGCTCAGGCACTGGGTCAGGGGGGCGATACTCTGACGATGCTGACACACTTAGGGTCAGGTGATCACTCCGGGGTGTGAACTCAATGTGGCCCCCTTCCAATTCTGTTTTGCAGTCTCTGCTTTCTCAGGTTCCTCTGAAAGGGGACCGCAAGGTCAGGATGGGCACGGGGAGGCTTTGGATGCCGAAGCAGTTTTATTTTGGCAAGTCAGCCTAAGGAGCACGTGCGCCTAAAATGAGGCAAGAGTGTGAGCTGCACACAAGTTCACACGCTCAAAACTCCTGTGGGCAGGGCCTGCGCAGCTCTCCTCTGTCTGTTAATGGTACAATCTGTTCAGACCTTTGGAACATTCCTCAGCTTTTATTTAATGTAGGAAGAATCATTTCTGGAATTAGCATATAAATTGGCAGAAGTCAGCAGCTCTAGCAGAAGTCACTCTCTGTGTCAGGACAGGAGAGGGAAGGCCTGTGCATGGATGGGAGGTCCACTCTCCTGGCGCCCTTCTTTCTCCTTCAAGGGGCAAATACATGCTCCATTTAAAACACTCCAGCCTTCCCAAAATGTGCAACTTGAGAAGGAATCTGTGTCCCTTCGGCGGTGGCTGCAAGGGGAGAGGGGTCGTGGCCAGGGACCGGGTGCTGAGGAGAGCATGGGAAGCGTTTCTGGCCAAATGGCTTGCTTCGGGAAAATTTTCCCACAGGAGTGGCCCCATGGCCTGCCTCCCAGTGCAAGGTTATTGAAAGGGGAGGCAGAGAAATGCTTACTGCCCTAAGCTGTCTTGTCTAGTCTGGTCGGGGGCAGATATTTTACACATTTTATAGCTCTATTAGTTTTAGGTCTTTTGGATAGGGGTGACCAGTTGATCATTAACTGTTTGCTACGTGTGGCATTCCGAATTCTGGCCCCAGATAGCGCAGCCCAGCGTGCTGATTCCACCTGGCCATTGGGCCATGGCTGGGCGGGCCGCCGCCTTCCCCAGCGGGTGGGGAGAATTCCCCTGATGCCAGGGCTCGGGCCCTTGTGGAGGCCTCCCTGGTTCCCTCGGGCTCTGATGTGAACACTTCATTATTTTTTCTGGGAGTTCAATCCTCTTGTGAACCCTCCACTATGAAGTCTTCATGCCTACTATGGGCGTCTGCCCTAAAAAGGCACAAATGATTTCTGACATCCCTACTTTGGTGTGTTTCCCCCAGAATAAAATAGCAATCAGGCTGGGCATGGTGGCTCATGCCTGTAATCCCAGCACTTTGGGAGGCTGAGGCAGGCAGATCACGAGGTCCGGAGATTGAGACCATTCTGGCTAACGTGGTGAAACCCTGTCTCTACTAAAAATACAAAAAATTAGCCAGGTGTGGTGGGTACCTGTAGTCCCAGCTACTCGGGAGGCTGAGGCAGGAGAATCGCTTGAACTCAGGAGGCAGAGGTTGCAGTGAGCCGAGATCGCGCCACTGCACTCCAGCCTCGGCGACGAGTGCAACTCCTCCCCACCCACCCCCACCTGAAAAATAGCAATAAAATAAGGGCTCTCTCTACTTCCTGGACAACCATAGGGTCTGGGTGTCCTCTTCTCCATCTTTCGGCCTCCAGGCCTGGCCAGGACACTGTCCTGTCTTCATTGTAAGACTCGCTCTTTTGACGTTCTCTACCTACAAAAGGTTCCTGCCAAAGTGCAGCTTTTGGTCTGGTTGGGAGTCCTTAAGAGAGAGGCTTCTTGGACAGGAGGGTTGGGCAGGTCTCTGGGGTAGGAGTTGGGAAGCAGTCACACTCATGAGTAGATTCTCGTTTTGCACTGATCAAATTTTCTACCGGAGCTTCCAGAAATGTTATTCTCTTGCAGAATCAAAGGCAATTGCAAGGCATTAAAAACCAATATGCCTTCAGTGTGTAGGCTCCGGTCTCACCCCCAGCTGTTCACGTTGCCACCCAGTCCTGTCTCAGATCTCATCAGGCCACCTGTTCTCCCTCCCCATCCCCAGCTCAGTGCCATCTCCTCTCCTGGCAACTCCCTCTTCTGACTCCTCTCCTTCTGGGGCACGTGGCCTCTGGTGGGCACTTCCAAATGGTCAATGTTGTCACTCACCCTGGGCTTGGAACTGTCTATGACTCTTCAGGATTCAATCTAAGAGAAAAGCCCCAACCTGGTTTGATCCTAGAATGCCTGGCGAAGCCCGGCCCCTCCTTTCCCACACCAGTGCTCAGGGCAGCTTCTAGCGGCCCCTCCTTTCCCCACACTTTCACTCAGGGCAGCCTCGAGAATGTCCTGCAGCTGCCTGGACATGGCACCACTGTCTCTCTCTGTCCATGTCCACTGCTGTTCCCTCTGCTGTCTCTCTGTGCATGTCCACTGCTGTTCCCTCTGCTGTCTCTCTCTGTGCGTGTCCACTGCTGTTCCCTCTGCTGTCTCTCTCTGTGCGTGTCCACTGCTGTTCCCTCTGCTCTCCCCTCACCCCCACCTGGCCGGCCCGCCTTGCCCCGACGCCCCTCTTCAGGAAGCCTCCCCATCCCCGTCTCTGGTCTCTAGTGCTGCATTCACCACCTTATTCCCTTTCCATGTGTCTCATTTCCTCCCGGGCTTCCTTCCACCTCGGTGCATTCTGGGGCCAGAAGCAGCTTTGAGCCCTGTGGATGTGAGACAGACGGACCAGTGTGTGTGGGGGTGAGTGAGGGGTGTGCAGTTTTATAGCTCAGCCCAGAGCACAGGCGGTGGAGCCAGACAGACCTGGGCTCGAGCCCAGCCCTCGCAGCTGTGTGATCTGAGCAAGTTACCTGACCTCTCTGAGCCCGGTTTTCTCACGTGAGGACGTGAGGTCATGCGACAGCACTTCTGGAAGGTCAGGGAGCCCGTGGCCCGGCCCTCACTCGGAAGTGCTCAGTGATGGGTTTGGAATATTGCGGGGACCGAGTGGTGGGGACATTGTCGCTGGCTGCGTGAGGATGGCCCTGGTGTGTGGAGCAAAAAGACAAGCTGGCCCCCGGGTGTAGGGCCTGGGGGTGCCACAGGGAGGTGCTTTCATGTTCCTGCCTTCCAGAAGGGGAGAGCCCCAGGCCTCACACAGGAAAGAGAAGGACCTGTGCCAGGTGCCTGCTTCATGTCCAGCTCTGCCACCCTCTTTCGTGGGGACCTAGGGCCCCATTGTTCACATGGGGGTGGCCTCTAGGCTCTTGGTGATCTCTTGGGAGCTGCCTTTGGTGACGCTGAGCTGTCTACAGGGGTCCTTCTGGAGCCTGAGGCCAGGTGGGCACTGGGCCCCTGCCCCTCGGCCCCTTTGTGAGCCTAGCACAGCCTGCACCTTTGGTGCATGACCTGCAGCTCCTATGGCCACTCTTCCAGAAGCCCCTCTGCCTGGCAACGGGGCCTCCACCGAGGACTCCTGGTGCTGAGACGCACGGATCATGATTTCCTTCTGCCTGCACCAGACTTTGCTTAGAAGAGAAAATGCCGGAAACAAAAAGGCTTGTCTCACCCTCAGCCTTAACAGGATTTATTATGAATAAATGAAACTCCCTTGCAGGGTAGTTGCTCTGCGGCCAGCGCGGCCTAGCAAGGCTCAGCTCCAAGTGATCAGCGCTGTCCTACGGAGGCTGAAGCTTGGAGCAGCTGGTGACAGGACCACGGGCACGTAGCCTGGATTTGGGAGAAAATGGGAGTGGCCATCACTAGTGTTTGCGGAGCGCTCGCTAGGAGGCCTGAGCCAAGGATGTTATCTTATTAATGTATGTTATCTTATTTAATCAGAACCTGGCAAACATCCCAGTCTGCCTCCAAGTCCCAGGCGACGCCTGTCACCCTGGCTTCATCATTCATACCCCCCTGAAGGTGAAAACTCTCAGAGCGCCCTGTGGAGCTGATAAGGAGCATGGTTTCGTTGTGTTTGGTCCTCGGTGGAGCCCTCTGGATTATCCCTATGAAGTGAATGAACGAACTGGGGGTCAGGGGATGGAGGGACTTGCTCAAGGTTACAGCTCGGAGGCAGGGCTGGTTTCCAGGATTTATAATCTCAGGGGTGGGATTGAAAGGCACGGCCCTCTAATCCTTCCCAATCGACGGAAGGCCCCGCAGTGCACTTGCGGTGTCAGGGAGGGTGGTGGGAAGGCAGGGACGGGGGTCCCTGCAGAGGCCTGACCTTCCCAGGATCCCTCACCGGCGGTCAGCAGCCGGGGTCCCGGGAAGAATTCTGCCGAGAGAGAGCTTTTTCCCCTTCAAGGAATAAAAAGCACACACACACATTCCTCCGAATCAAAGGTGTGTCCAGAGAGAGGGAGGGCAAGGCCCCTTGACCAGCAGCTGCCAGCAACCTGGGCACATGACAGCCCCCGAAGGCTGCTGGCACCGACTCCAGCCAGGCATTTGCAGTGGACGGTGGTGCCAGGAGAGGGAGGGCAGCCTTTCACCAGCTTGGCACCTCTGCCATGTGACGGCCGCCTCCCTTGGGGGAGGGTGGGGCCGCCCTTTGGGCAGGCAGGTGCCGCCCCAGGGGTGCTGCGGGCCACTGCGGGACCTTCAGGGCCCAGCTCCCGGCGCTGGCCTCTGTGCCTTGGCCGTGCCTGGGGCGGGGCGTGGGTCAGGAACTCGCACTGTCACTCTCGGGAGATAAGAACTCCGTCCCGTTCATAACCCCACCGTGTAACCTGGAAGGCACTTTGAAGCTTACAAAGGCAGTCATAGCCAGTGTCCTTGAAGGAGGCACTGTCACTGTCCACTCCCGAGAGCAGCCTGCGGCCTGGGAGGGGGCGTCTCCTCCCCGACGTCACCTGGGGGGCCGTTTCCTCATTGGGTTCCAGTGCAGGGCTGTGATCTGGAGTCCAGGCCTTGCTGGCCGGAACCCCCAGGACAAGGGCGGCCGTGACGCGCGTTCTGGTACCTTCGGTACTAGCGAAAGAACGAGCCAGCCCCATAAGCTGGGAGATTTCCTGCGGCTGCCGTAACAAAAGATCACAAACCAGTGCGGGCTGAAAACCACAGACATGTCTTCTCTCCCAGTGCTGGGGCCCGGAACCCGATATCTAGATGTAGGCAGGTGGCGCTCCCTCTCAAGGCTCCAGGAAGGGCCCTCGGCCTCTTTCTGCCCTGGTGCCTCCAGGTGCCCCGTGGCTTGTGGCTGCACTGCTCCGGTCTCTGCCTCGTTTTCACGTGGCCCCTGTCCTTTCTCCCTGTGTCTCTCCTCTGAGCCCTTAGGAGGAGGCTGGTCATTGGATTTAGGGTCCTCCAGGATGATCTCATCTTAAGGTCCTTAACTGCATCTGCAGATGCCTGTTTCCACATAGGGCCACATTTGGTTAGGACGTGGACATATCTTTCGAAGCCACCGTGCAAGCCGCTACAGGAGATTTCATGAACTCATCTCAATTTCCAGAGCGCCTGGTGTTGCTTGGCCGGCCCCCTCCAGCAGTGACCAGAGGTTGCTGGGTAGCAGAAGCTTTAGGTAGGGCAGGCCCTCACCTGTCTGCCACAGCGAACCCCACCCCTGACCCCCTACCCTGCCTGGGACCCCTCACCTGGTCTTCCTAGTCCATTTCACAGCCAGATAAACTGAGGTAGCTCTGGCTGAGTTATTGCCAGGCCCGGGCTGCCCAGGGCACCTGGCCACGGGCAAACCCCAACGCAGCCCTCACTTTACCAAGGAGAAGCTGGGCTTGGTCAGGGGCCACGGCCAGCCTTCTTATCACGTGGAAGCCACCTGGGGGCTTCCCAGGGTGTTCTGCCTGCTCCCCTGTCCCCAAGGGTAGCTTGTGTCAGGTTGGGATGACTCAGAATAATCAAATATGGCCATGTCTTTTGGGACGAGCAGCCATTTACCATTTTTCCTGGGGATCAGGGGTTTTCCCTCTGTAAAGCTGAATAATGTTACCTGGTGTAGCCCTAGGCAATGTTACTTTGAAGGCTGAGAGAGAATGTGGAAGCGTTTTGGAGCCTGAAGAGAAGAGGACAGGAGGAAGAGACCGTGGTGAGCATCAGGGACAGTGCAGCGTCCTCTCCTCAGCCATATGGGGAGTGTGGTTAGGACAGAAGGGAGAGACCGTGGTGAGCATCAGGGCAGTGCAGTGTTACCTTCCTGAGCTGTGCAGGGAGTGTGGTTAGGACAGAAGGGAGAGACCGTGGAGAGCATCAGGGCAGTGCAGCGTCCCTTCCTGAGCTGTGTAGGGAGTGTGGTTAGGACAGAAGGGAGAGACCGTGGAGAGCATCAGGGCAGTGCAGCGTCCCTTCCTGAGCTGTACGGGGAGTGTCCTTAGAAACTTCAGGAACTCCTTCCGTGGAGTTTCCCTGTTCTTTGCACCCATCCTGTGCTCAGCCCTGAGCTAGGCACTGGGGAAGGGGAGAGAGAAGGGCCTCTGTCTCTGTCTCTCTGGGTGTTATGTGACTCCAGGAGCTGGTTATTGAACGTCACAGGCGTGGCAGCCCCTGGCTGCCCGAGTGGCTGGACGTAGGCGGTGGGTGTGCGGGGCAGGAAGGATGCCTGGCTCAGGCCATCGGGGACAGTGCAGCGTCCCCTCCTGAGCCGTAAGTGCAGGAGCGGGGGCAGCAGTGAGTCTGGGATGGAGGATGCACTGTGGGGAGACCACAGGGAAGACCGCCCAAGGAAGAGCTCCTGTGTGACTGGTCACCCACAGAGAGATGGCGGTGAGGCCTCAGCATGGCTGGCTCAGAGCCCCTTCCTGAAATGGCTTCGCATCACGGTGGTACAGGAACGGAAATTCGGAGCACGGGGAGGACTGCCATGCCTCTTTTCTGTGCTCTTGGGGGCAAGGCCAGAGCAGGAATTGGGTGTGGTGGGCGCTACTGAGCTTGGGTCCTATGTTCACTCTCTCCTTCCATTTATTTATTTATTTTTGAGACAGGGTCTGGCTCTGTTATGCAGGCTGGAATGCAGTGGTGCGATCATGGCTCACTGCAGCCTCGACCTCCAAGACCCAAGTGATCCTCCCACCTCAGCCTCCCAAGTAGCTGGGACTACTGCTATAGTATAGTCCAGTGCCTAGACTACACTAGGACTACAGGCACAGGCCGCCACCTCTGGCTGATTTTTGTATTTTTGTAGAGATTGGGCTTTACCATGTAGCCCAGGCTGGTATCAAACTCCTGGGCTCAAGTGATCTGCCCGCCTTGGCCTACCAAAGCCCTGGGACTACAGACATGAGTCACTGCATCTGGCCTAATTACTTATTTTTTGGGGGATGGGTCTTGCTCTGTCACTCAGACTGGAGCGCAGTGGCAGCATCATAGCTTAAGCAATGATTTTGTCACTACCCTCAAGCCCAGGAAACCTCAGACTCCTGGGCCCAAGTGATCCTCCTGTCTCAGCTGCCTGAGTAGGTGGGATTACAGGCATGAGACACCACATCTGGCTAATTGAAACAAATTTTTTTTTTTTTTTTTGGTGGAGACAAAGTCTTGCTGTATGGCCCAGGTTGTTCTCAAACTCCTGGCCTCAAGTGATCCTCTGAACTCAGACCCTTCAGTAGCTGGGATTACAGGCGTGAGCCACTGGGCCTACTTCCTTTCCTTTTAGACTAAAAATCCAGTGTAGGAGCTTTGTGGTCCATTGAGTCAGCTACATTGCCTAAGACTCCCTGTTGCTGGAGAAGTGTATCAGCTAGCTTTCGCTGTGTAACAAACCACCTCAAAACGTTGTGACTTAAAACAGCAAGGGTTCATTATTCCTCCAGGTTCTGTGAGTTGGCTAAGCAAGATTTCTGATCCGGGCTGGCCTGGCTGTGGCCGGATGGTTGGGGATGGCCTCTTTCCCATGTTGGGGGCCTCTGCTGGGACAGCAATGCTCTCTCTGTGTGATCATTCATCCTCAGGGGACCAGCCTGGCCTTGCTCATGTGCTGGCAGGAGGTCCCAGTACCGAGACAGCAGCCTGCATGCACAAAAGCTTTTCTAGCCTCTGCTTGCATTCTGTTTGCTTCATCCCTTTGGACAAAGCAAGTCACAGGCCAAGTCCAGATTCAGGGGTGGAGAAATAAACGTCATCTTCTGGTGGGAGGAGTGACAGAGTCAAACAGTCATGTGGGGGAGTGTGAATAAATTAGGGATCATTACTGTCATGATCTACCACTGAGTGTGTGACTCAGTTCTGGCCAATGAGATCTGAGCAGAGTGGGTCTTTTAGGAAGTCTCCTTCCAGGGAATAGGCACACCTCCTTTCTCCCTTCCATATCCCTTGCTGATTGGAATGTGGATGTGATGACTGGAGCTCTTGCAGCCATCTTAGACTATGAGGTTGAGAACCATGCCCTGGGGGTGGTGAATTAGTTGGAAGGAAGCTTGGATCCTGTTGACTTCTTGGTGCCTTGGACTGCCTATCCCTGGACTTCTTTTACATGATAGGAAAGTTACGTGTGGTCAAATTTCATCCTGCCCGATACATTTGGCAAAGATTCTTGTCTCTTAGAACGTGAGGATTTGGGTGGCCTCTCGGTGTCCTCTGGGTGTTGTATGGATGGACCTAACACACATGAGGAGGCAGCTCGGGTGCTTCTCAGGGGCCCAGATATCAATCATGGGCTTCTTGGGAGAGATAATCTGGGGGAACCTCTGGAGTTAGGGCATTAGGGGCAAACCAGCTTTGAAGACCTGAGATCTGTGATGGTGAGAGTGGCAGCAAGTACCATTGTGCCCAGCACTGGCCTCACCCATGTAATCCCACCACCAGCCCCTGCAATAGCTCTGTCATTATTTTACAGGTGGAGTAGTCAAGGGGTGAGGTGACTTTTGTATAAGGCTGTACGACCCAGTGTGGAGTGAAGATTCCAACCCGCAAAGGACCTCAGGACCCTGACTCTGAGCCGAGCCTGAGGCAGCCCATTTATTCATTCACTCACACACTCATCCATTCATTCAGCACTTTCTGAACACCTTCCTTGAGCCAAGCACATGTCACAGTGCTGGGGCACCGCCGGGGACAGAACAGACCGAGTCCTATCCTTGTGGCTCGCATTCTCATGGGATCAGAGACTCAGCCGCCTGGGGACGTGACCTTGGCCCAGAATCAGGGTGGGGAGAGAGGGCAGCCTTGCTGGGGAGGTCTGGGGGTCTCCTTGGAGTAGCATGTCTGAATGGAAGCCACGGCTGGCTGTGCACCATGGCTGCAGCATGTTAGCTGGGTAACCTCAGGCAGGGGTCCACATTGTGCTTCGGTTTCCTCACCTGTAGAGTGGGGCCGTCGACCTTCTGCTGGTGGGGCTGGTGTGAGGAGGTGGGATACCCCACGCTCACAGCAGCACGCAGGGGCCACTCCTCTGCAGGTGGCTCTATTGGTCCCTCCTAGAGGCCTCCAGTCTTGGTCTGACTATCTCTTTAGCATGGAGCAGGAGACGAGGAGGTGGCCCTGACTATATCACTGTTGCTTTCCCAGGGTCCTGCTGATGCCCGCTGGCTGGCAGGGGTCAGAAAGGCCCGGGCACTGTGTGGCAAACAGGCTGGGTGCACAGGTCACGTGAGAGAGTCCGGCCGCAAGAGCGGCTCAGAGTCCAGCAGATGGGCTTGGGCCGTTTGCTGCAGAGCCCTTGGGTCAGGTGGCCACACGCTCCTGTCTGCTACATCCCTGACATGCCAGGTGCAGGTGGGGGGTGCCCGTCTGCAGGTTCTGGAGTCACAAAGGCTGGAATTTAATCCTGGCTGGGGTCCTCACTGGACAAGTGCCTAGCTGGGCACTCACTAGGTGCCCAAAGGTGACCACTGCTATAATCATGGCAGCAATAAGTGTGACATACTCCAAGGTGGTTATAATTTAAGGAACTTTCTTATGTGAGCCACACATATACTTACTCACATGCACACACAGGCACAACACACCTATACAAACATGTACACACACATACATGCTTCCGCACACCAACACACACGGATACATGTTTCTGTACACCCACACACACTTACCTGCCTGGGCATGCATGCACACACGTACATGTTTCTGCACACCCACACACACGTACCTGCCTGGGCATGCATGCACACATGTACATGTTTCTGCACACCCACACACATGTACCTGCCTGGGCATGCATGCACACAGGCACACAGCACATACCCATAAGACTCAAGCATGCACCCGCCCCTGTGTGCCTTTGGTCTCAGGCTTGAGCTTCACTTTCCAAATGTGCAGTGGGCAAAGTCATGCACAGGCTGAGGGGGCCGAGCTGCAGAAGGCCCACCCAGGGAAGGAAGTGGCAGCAGCTGTTGGGTGCATGTTAGATCCCTGCCAGGCTCCTGCTCAGGGCTCTCTGTAGATTTTCTTCCATAAAGAGAAGTTTTCTCATCCCCATCATACAGATGTGGGCATCTAGGAAGGGGTGTGACGTGAGAGGCAGGAGGTGTCCTGCCTGGGAGTGGCTGTCCCAGGGCTGGGGTGGCTGTCCTCAAGCCCAGCTGAGCACCTCCCCCGGGATTTTTGGGCAGCTGGTAAAATGTTGGCTGGAGTACTCTGTATCACTGAGGCTTGGATTGGTGGTTTTGGTCGGGAGGGCCCTGGGAGCCGGGCAGAGGCACTGGAGAGAAGGAAATGGTGCCACCCTGCACAGGGGCCCTGGGAGCAGTAGGGCATTATTCAGTGCCAGTCATCCCGAGCCCACGCCTTTGGGAGCACCTAGCCCCACCACGACCCTGGGGTGCCCAGCAAGAGGCAGGAGGCAAGGTGGGCCTGAGAGCAGGAGCGGAGGCAGCTGGTGGAGGGCAGCTTGGAGGGAGTTAAGCCCCTGCCCATCTGTCTCAGCCTGATCCCCAGGGACTCTGGGGAGGCCCCGGGTGGGGTGTACCGCTCAGAGGGCAGTGGGAGCATTGCTTGGAGAATTAAAGAAGAGCGTGATCCCAAGTGGCTGAGAACTTGGAGTGAAGAGCAGTGTGCTCAGGACCCACGTGGAAAATGGATCCCGGCTCAGCCATCCTTCCCCAGCCCAGAGAGCCTTCGGATCCGCCCTGCCCTCCCTGCAGCTGTACCCTCACACGTCTGTCTTCTCGGGCTGTGAGGGGCTCCCAGGCAGGTGGGCGGAGGGCCCCATGCCCTCTGGAAGCCTGCTGGAGGCGCTGCGCTGCGGGGGGCTTGAACCTGCAGGTTCTGGCCTTGCCACATCCTCAGAGTGTGGCTGACGGCAAGCTGGCTTCTCCACGTGCCCATTTCTGCCTCCCTAACGTGGAGAGGGTGTGGCACAGACAACAGACACCACGTGCAAAGCCCCTACCCAGTGCCTGGCACACAGTGGGTGCTTTGATTCTTATCTCATTGGAACTGTACGTGTGCTTAGCGTGGTAGGAATTCCTGTCCCTTTTCCAGGTGGGGAAACTGGGGCTCAGACCCATAAGTGGCTTGCCTGTCCCAGGTCACACGGCCAGTTCGAGGTAGGGCCCCACGTCTGCGTACATGATCCCGTCGTGAGACAGCACCTCTGAGCAGCCAGCCTTCCAGGGAGGGCTAGAATACTCTTCAAATCTGCAAGGTTTCATTCATATCCAGGGACAGCCGTGCCCAGGCAGCGCTTGGGCGAGAGAGCACTGTGCTGGGAGTCCAAAGTCTTGGCCCCGAGTCCCGGAAGGACCCAGGGCAAATGCCTTCCCTCCTGGTGAGTGCCTTTCCTCCTCCTGGGCACTGTTCTGATGTTACCTGGGCTGGGCCATGGAGAATGCCGCCCAAGGGCTGGTCCTGGGCCACTGTTTACCCTAGTTCTGCATGGAGGGTTTGACCTCACGCCGGGCTCCCCACCTGCCTGCCCTGCTGTGCGGCCTCCTCCCTGCCTCGGCTGACTCACAGCTCTGCTATGCGTCCTGCAAACATTCCGGAGCCCTCGCCCTGCAGCAGTGCTCTCTGCATTGGTGGATAATAGGGCAGCACTCTGTACGCGCAGCAGGAGGCATTTGTGTCCCCTAAGAAGCATTTGTCATTCTGTCCCTGCCTCTGGGGGCTCCTGGCCTGTGATCTCAGAAACGGGGCTGGGTGTGTCTCTGCAGCCTTCCTGGGGAAGTTTTCTTTTAATCTTCTAGACCCACGGCAGTGGGGCGAGGGGAGGGGAGCCAGAACACCCTGAGCTGTTCCTGCCCGCTCAGGGACCTTGGGCAAACCGAGTCAGCTCCCTGTGAGAGCAGGAGTGGGTGGCATCAGTGGTTTGCAGAGACGTAGGTTGCAGAGCCGGTGACATCTTGCGTGCAGCCCTGATCTAGCGAGTGAAGGAAGTGCTCAGGCTGGGTGTGTGGGGGCGCTGGGGGCTGAGCTGGCCTTTCTGTGCGCTCTGCGGAGGCCTCTGAATCTCCTCTACTCATGGGGGTGGGGAAGCCCCAGAGTTCCCTGCACCTTCGAGGTCTCTCCTTATGCCAGCGGGCTGCAGCCCACGGTAGCCCAGGGTCACACAGTGGGGCTCAGCTAGAGTTTGAACCCAGACCTTTGTGACCTTGCACGCTGCAAGCATTCCGCTTGACCGTTAGGGTGGTCAGCACCGGTCCCTGCCGCCGATGCCAGCTCTGTGAGGCTGAGGCCCCTCCCACCACTGCACCCCAACACTGAGCACAGTGGTGGGTGCACGCCAGGTGCCCAAGTGTCCTTTGCTGACTGGGCGAGGGGTGCGGTCCCCCTACTTCCCCCTGCCCTCCCTCCTGGCCCTTGCAGGGGCTAAGTGCCTTTGCATCCCTGGGCGCCCCCCCACCACGCCCCTCCCCGCTGGTCACTTCCCTTTCCCTTTTCTGGCCTTCCAGGTCTGCAGTGTCTGGTCTCTCTTCACCCCTCCCCTGCTTCTGGTAGACAGCGGCCAGAGGCGGCGCTCCTGGGGTTGGATTCACTGCTGGTTTTAGGAACTGAGAAAGGCCCCCAGTCCCTGGGAAAATCCAGGGCAGAATATGGCTGAGGAGCTGGAGGGAGGAGGGGAGGCCGGGCGCCCTCCCAGGGCCTCCACCTCAGGCCTGCAGATATGAGGTCCCCCAAGGCCTTGCTTTGTGACGTGGGCAAGTGACTCCATCTCTCTGGGCCCGGAGAGGGATTGATGGATCCTATCTTGTTGGAATGCTGGGATCATTCAGGGCAGCTGGAGAATGTAAGCTTCACTCCCAGACTGGTGCTCGGCGAGGGTTGGTGAGGGCTCTGCTGTGTTTATTACCACCTTTACCAGCGAGTTCAAAAGGAGCAAATCAGCAAAGGCTCCAAAACAACACTGGGGCCCAATAGACATGCAGGTTCCCCTTGAACAATGCACGTGTGAGGGGTGCGACCCTCTCCCCCATGCAGTGAAAACCTGCTTGTAACTTTCGACTCCCCCAAAACTGAACTACGAATAGTCGACTGTTGACCAGAAGCCTTACTGATAACATCAACAGTTGATGGACAGATATTTTGTATGTTACATGTATTACGTACTGGGTTCTTACAATAAAGTAAGAACATGTTATTAAGAAAATCATAAAGAAGAGAAATATGTTTACTGTTCAGTAAGTGGGAGTGGATCATCATAGAGGTTTCCATCCTTGTCATGTTACATCAAAGAGGCTAAGTCAGAGGAGGAGGGGGAGGAGAAGGAAGGAGGGGGAGGGGGAGGAAGGAGGGGGAGGGAGAGGAAGGAGGAAGAAGGAAGAGGAGGGGGAGGAAGAAGGAAGAGGGGGGAGGAAGAAGGAAGAGGAGGGGGAGGAGGAGAAGCGGGGAGGAGTAGGAGTGGGGGAAGGAGGAGGAGTGGGAGGAGAGGTTGGTCTTTGTGCCTCAGGGGTGGTAGAGGTGGAAGAAAACCCGCCTGTAGGTGAAGCGGGCAGTTGAAACCCGTGTTGTTTCAGGATTAGCTGTAGACAGATGGCTCCCAACTTAGGATGCACCTTAGGGATTTCTTCTTGACTTCACAATGGTGTGAAAGCCATATGCCTTCAGGAGAACATCCGTAAATTCCATGAAATAGTAAACATCTTATTATAAAGCAGGCTTTGTGTTAGATGAGTTTGCCCAATTGTAGGCTAATGGCAGTGATCTGGGCACACATAGGGTGGGCCAGGCTATGCTGTGATGTTCAGGTGGATTCAATGCATTTGATTCAATGGATGGGTTTGTTGGGACGTAACCCCATCGTAAGTTGGGCAGCATTTGTCATGCGAACCACAGAGATAATTTAAAATTTTTGAGTAGCCACATTAGAAAGGTAAAAAGAAACTGGTGAAATGAATTTTAATCACATTTTATTTAACCCAGTCCATCCAAAATATTGAATCAGCACATAATCAATATTAAAATTATTGGGATATTTTGCATTCTTTTGTATGTACTAGTCTTAAGAACCCAGTACGTTTTTTTTACATCGAGAGCACCTCTTACTTCAGACACTACATGTTGAAAGTCCTACCTAGATAATAAAGTTGTGTTGAACAAGAGGCCGTTTCACATGGCTTCAGTTTTTTGTTGTTGTTGTTGTTGAGACAGAGTTTCACTCTGTCGCTTAGGCTGGAGTACAGTGGTGCTATCTCGGCTCACTGCAATCTCCGCCTCCCGGGTTCAAATGATTCTCCTGCCTCAGCCTCCTTACTAGCTGGGATTACAGGTGCACACCACCACGCCCAGCTAATTTTTTTATTTTCAGTAGAGACGGGGTTTCACCATGTTGCTCAAGCTGGTCTCCAACTCCTGACCTCGTGATCTGCCCACCTCGGCCTCCCAAAGTGTTGGGATCACAGGCGCGAGCCACCTCGCCTGGCCCACATGGCTTCGGGTTTAAAAATTAAATTTAATGAATTTTTCTGCAGGTCTGTAGTAGGTGTATGTACCTGTGGGGTCCATGAGATGTTTGGATACAGGCATGCGGTGTGAAATCAGCACGTCCTGGGGAATGGGGTATCCATCCTGCAAACATTTATCCTTTGAGTTACAAACAATCCAATTATTGCTTCAGTTTTTAAATGTAAAATAATTAAAATTAAATATGTTTTTAAAAAATCACAGTTTATCAGTCTCACCAGCCATGTACAGAGTGATCAGCGGCCGCGTGGCCAGGGGCTGGTGTGTGGGTGACGCTGGTCCAGGCGTCATCTGTGTCCTTCCACCCTCATCAAACTGCACCTGCACAGGGCCCTGTCCCTCCAGCCGGAGCCTCTGCTGAGTGGCCCCTGGCTCACCCGAGGCTCTCAGGCACACTTGTCTGCGAGAGGCTGAACCCCACCTCCCGTTTAGAGGCATTTAGGGGACATTCGAGGGCTGATCAGATGGGGCTTCAGGCTTTTCAAAAGGGAGGCAGGCAGGGGAGGGGTTTTGCCTTGGAGCCCTCTCTGCTGTGAGGTTGAAGAGGGCTCACGCCTGGTGGGGTCTGAGTCCTTGGGCTGGGCGCCTGGGGCTGCACGCAACCCTTCTCTGGGCCTGTCCAGAGTGTTCTGACGTCCCCTCGGGCTCCAGTCTCTCTGCCTAGTACTTGCCAGTGCCCACAAGTCAGGAACTGGAGTCCTTCCCAGAGGTCTAGCAGCACCAGACGGTGCCTGATGGACAGACGGCCCTTCTTGGTGGCCTGGTACATGGATACAGGTGCAGGCCTCACTGTGGAGTGCGGTCCGGAATGGTCTTTATGTCTCACCTGCTGCAGGGGTCTGACTCTGACCTTCCTCAGGGACCCTGCCATTCCAGGGTTCTGTACCCTGTGCAGTGACTGTCCAGCCTTGCTTGGGGCCCGCCTCTCCCCGCACGCTGATGACCCCGTCTTCCTGACAATAGCCTGAAAGGCAGGTTGTACTCTGTGGATGGGGAGACTGAGGCACAGAGTGGGGAAGCGATTTGCCCGGAGTTGCAGAGCTCACGAGTGGCAGAGCTGGGGATTGGACCCGCTGCCTGGCTCCCACGCTCCTGAGAACTGCTGAGCGACTGTCCCCTCTGATACCCAGAACCCTGGCTCTAGTCTTGGCTGTTCAGCCTCCTGGTGCCAGCTTCAGTGTCTCCAACTGTACCATGAGTGAATGGGACCCTCTGATGGCTAAGTTCTATCCAGCTCTGAGAGCTTCTGTATCGCCTGTTACTTTTTATTTTTAAAATGATTTTGTTTTGGCGCGAGGCTGAGGGAGGGTGAGGCCGAGTGGGTGGGAAAATACATGAAATCGCTCAGCCCCAGGCCCTCTGAGCAGCTCAGTCCCTGCAGATGGATGAGAGGCCTTGCACACATTTCCCAGAGGCCATGCTGGGAAGCCCGCCCAGCCAGATCCCGGCCTCGGAAAAGCCCACTCTGTGTCTTGGCACTCGGGCCTCACAGCTGCCGGGGGCTGGCTGCGTGAGGTCCTGGGGCTGGCGCGGCTGCGGCCGGGTGGGTGTGGGGTGTGCCGAGGGGCATGCATCCATCACTGCCAGCAGCTTGCGTGGGCCCTGCCAAGTCGTGGTGGAACTGGGCCCAGGTGCCAACGTGCTTGGTAACTGGCTTGCTATTTGAAAAATTAAAGCGGTGTCAAGAATATCTAACCTCCGCATTCATATCAGGAGTCTGGAGCCGAGCGGGTGGCAGCCAGAGTGGGGCTGTTTGTGCAGGGCGGCCAGTGGAAAGGCACCCTTGGAAGGAGCAGATTATAGCAAAGAACTTTATCCACCCAGTGCCCGGGAGGAGGCACAGGCGATAACCGGGGACAGGGAGTAGAAAGCACAGGCCAGCTGACCTCTCTCTAGGTGCTGGGACCTCTGCAGCAAGGCAGCCTGGTGCGTACCTACTGTGTGCCAGGAGAATGTGCCAGTTGTTGGGGTGGACGGAGATGGGGTGGTGCCTCCAGGATGCACAGTACCTGGGTCCATGATACTTGCAGGGACCCACAGTGATATTTTAATGTCCTTCAAAATCAAAAGAAAGAAATGAACTTTTAGGTTGAAGAAATAATGGTTAATAATGTCCCCACATATGACCTAAAGTGATCTACAGATTCAGTGCAATCCCTATCAAAAGAGCAATGACATTCTTCACAGAAATAGAAAAAAAAATCCTGAAAGTCGTAGGGAACCACAAAACACCCCAATAGCCAAAGCAATCTGGTGCTAAAAGAACAAAACGAGGCATCACACTACCTGACTTCGAAATATACTACAAAGCCATAGTAACCAAAACAGCATGGTACTGGCTAAAAACAGACACATAGACACATGGACCACAATAGAGAGTCCAGATGCAAATCCATGCATGTATTAATAGCCACTTGATTTTCAACAAAGGCACCAAGAACATCTGTTGGGGAAAGGACAGTTTCTAACAAATGGTGCTGGAAAAACTGGATATTCACATGCAAAAGAATGAAGTTGGACCCATACCTTACGCCATACACACAAAAAACTCAAAATGGATTAAAGACTTACTATGAAACTACTAGAAGAAAACATAGGGGAAACATTTCAGGATATTGGACTGGGCAAAGATTTTATGGCTAAGACTTCAAAAGCACTGGCAACAAAAGCATATAAAGAACTTGAACAACTCAACAGCAAAAAATCCAAATACGATTAAAAAATGGGCAAGTGTTCTAAATAGACATTTCTCAAAAGAAGACATACAAAGGGCCAACAAGTATATGAAAAAAATACTCAACATCACTGATCATCAGAGAAACGTAAATTAAAACCACAGTGAGTGCCGGACGTGGTAGCTTACGCCTGTAATCCTAGCACTTTGGGAGGCCGAGGCGAGCAGATCACTTGAGGTCAGGAGGTTGAGACCAGCCTGGCCAACAAGGTGAAACCTGTCTCTACTAAAAATACAAAAAATAGCTGGTCATGGTCATGCATGTCTGTAATTCCAGCTACTTGGGAGACTGAGTTGGAAGGATTGCTTGAACCCAGGAGGTGGAGGTTGCAGTGAGTGGAGATCGTGGCACTGCACTCCAGCCTGGGTGACAGAGCGAGACTTCATCTCAAAAACAAAAACAAAAACAAAAACAAAAAACAAAACCACGATGAGATATCTTATCCCACTTAAAGTAGAAATAAAGTTATCAAAAAGACAAAAACAACCAAATAACAAATGCTGGTGAGGATACAGGGAAAAGCAACTCTTATACACTCTTAGTGGGAATGTAAAATAGTCCAGCCATTATGGACAACAGTATGGAAATTCCTCAAAAAATTAAAAGCAGACCTACCATATGACCCAGCAATTCTGCTAGTGGGTATGTATACAAAGACTAGGAGATCAGCATGTGAAAGAGACATCTGCACCCACATTCTCACTGTAGTGCTATTCACAATAGCTAAGAGATGGAATCAACCTATGTGTCCATCAATGGATGAATGGATAAAGAAAATCAAGTGCATATACATAATGGAATACTATAAAAAATAATGCAATTCTGTCATTTGAGGAAAAGTGAATGAGCTTGGGGACCAGGGAATGGGAAGGGTGATGGGGACAGGGGAATAGGGAGAGATTAGTAAATGGGTACAAAATTACAGTTGGACAGGAGGAATGAGCTGTAGTGTTCTATGGCACAGTAGGGGGACTATATTAATAATTTATTATATATTTCAAAATAGCTAGAAGAGAAGAATTGGAATGTTCCCAACATAAAGGAGAGATAGATGTTTGAGGCGATGGACGTCCCAGTCACTCTGCTGTGATCGTGACATGTTGAAATAGGATCATATGCATGTATTGAAATATCACATGTGCCCCATAAATATGTACATTATTATGTGTGAATTAAAAAAATAATATCCCCACAAAATTCACATCCATTCGGAGCCTCAGAGTATGAGCTTCTTTGGGTCTTTGCAGATGTAGTCAAGTGAAGAGGGGGCAGTTGTGGAGCAGGGTGGACCCTGACCCCATGGCTGGTATCCTCATAGGAAGAAGAGACCCAGAGACACAGGCTGGTAAGACCACGCGCCGATGGAAGCAGAGATTGGGGCGATGCGGCCATAAGCCAGGGAATGCCAGGAACCAGCAGAAGCTGGCAGGGGCAAGGAAGGACCCTCCCTGAGAGCCTCAGCGGACCCAGCCCAGCCGACACCTTGAGTTTGGATTTCTGCTTCCAGAGCGGTGAGAGAATTTCCACAAATTTGAGCCACCTGTGGTAATTGGTTATGGCGGGCCCAGGAAATAATACTATGTATAATATTGATCTGTCTCTATTCTGGCATAGTTAGATCAATAGAATTCTTTGCAGGGTGTGGTGGCTTATGCCTACAATCCCAGCACTTTGGGAGGCGGAGGCAGGTGGATCACATGTGGCCAGGAGTTTGAGACCAGCCTGGGCAGCATAGTGAGACCCTGTCTCTACAAAAAATACAAGAATTAACTGGGTGTGGTGGCGTATGCCTGTGGTCCCGGCTACTAGGGAGGCTGAGGTGGGAGAATTGCAGAATTGCTTGGACCCTGGGAGTTTGAGGCTGCAGTGAGCTGAGATTATGCTGCTGCACTCCAGCCTGGATGACAGAGTGAGACCCTATCTCAATAATAATAATAATGATAATAAAATAATAAATTCTTTTCTTTTTAATGCAAGAAGGAATGTAAGTGTTCTTTCAAGGTGATGAATCTTGCCATCCTTCCAAAAACTCACTTCCTGGGTGGGAGCCTTGATGGGGGTGAGGGGAGCAGGAGTGGGATTTTCCTGGGTAGGTGGAATCTGCATGTGTAGGGAGGAGGGCCAGGGAAAGACATGGAGCGCTGGAATCAGAATCTTGTGCTCCAGTCCTGGCTCTGCCATGTCTGGCTCTGTGGCCGGCCTTGAGAGGGAACATGACTTCCGTAAGCCTCAGTGGCCCCTCTGTTTACTCAGGCTCCCTACTGTAGAGGACGCTCCCAGGGAGTCGGGGAGGAGGTGCTGTCCGATCCCAGGAAATCCATCTTGCAGAAGCTCAGTGGGCTTCGAAGGCTGGCAGGGTATACTGTCTGCTCAGGGATTGGGGAACCTCATAAATAAGGATATCTGTCTTCTGGAGTTTTCCATCCGTGTTTCAAAAGAGCCGAGTCCTCCTTCCATCAGAGCGGGTCCTCTCCAGCATTGTGTTCCCCTGTGACCGTGTTTCGATGCATTTGTATCTATTCCTGACTTTAGAGGTCTGGTGACGTCAGAGGCCTGTCAGCTTGTGGTCCCTGCTGGCTCTTGTCCTGGAGGTCCTCTTAGCATTGTGCTGTCCTAAACAGAGGGTCCGAAGGCAGTCCCCCACCTCTGCTGTCCCGGAGCCCCTTCCCTCTGGGTGTCTGTACATCTAGGCTAGGCCTTGCCTGAGGAGGGTGCAGGCAGCCTGGCAGGGGAGCCTCCTGATGTGAGCTGGCCAAGGTCCCTGGCACTGTCCCAGCTTCCCAGGGGTGGCCCGGAAAGGTTCCCAGACTGTGATATCTCGATGGGCCACTGTGTCTCAGCATGGGCTGCCTGGTTTTCCATGGAAGACATCTGGCCAATCCCAGAGCCACCAAATTTCCAGGCAGTGGGCTGTCCCATGTTCCCAAGAGCAACCCTGGGCCGGCTGCCTCATGGCTACTAGCTGTGTGCCAGGTGATGTACTTTACATACACCATCTCCATGAGAGACTGGGGTGTAGATAGGATTGCAATCCACAATTCCCGGATGAGGAAACTGAGGCACAGAGAAGCTGGTAGGTGGCCCAGCCATGATGGGAAGCTAGGGTGGGAAGCACTAAGAGACGGAGGGAGCGGCTCTCCTCCCCAGGTGTTCAGACCTGCCTGATGGTGCAAAGGCCTCAGCCACATTCCTGCCTCTAGGTGGGGCATCTTGCACGTGTGTTCCCGAAGGCTCTGCCTGCTGGCTGGGAATTCCTGGGTTAAAGAGCTGAGCACTTGCATTTTGGAACTCCCAGAACTGTTGATCAGAACTGAGGTGGGGTGTAGAGGTCCTGCAGCCAGTCTAGAAAGGTCTGGTGCCTGACCCACCCACCTGCTGTTGCCCTTCCCTGCAGACCGGGAAATGCAGTGTGGACTCTCACTGCTTCTCTGGCTTGGAAACGGCGTTCCTCTCTTCGCCCTCTCCTGGGGCTGGAATCCCTCCTGGACAGGCCTGAGGCATGTCTTGGGTCCCACTCCCTCCCTGCTCTAACCCTAGTGCCCCCATGGGGAACCCCCAGCTTCCATCATCACCAAGGTCCCAGTGTCGCTTTCAGGAGGGAACTGCAGAGAGGTGTTTGCACCTCTTGGGTGTGTCTGGCAAGCCACTTGCCCAGGGTCTGGGAGGTGACCTTGTGCCAGATGGGGCTGGGAGCTCCCTGAGGGCAGGGGCGGGGCTCACCCTGGTGCACCTGTGTTGCATGCGGCCTCAGACTTTGTTCCTGTCATGGCTTCAGACCTCGTTCCTGTCACGTCTTGGGGTCTTTTCTATTCCCAAGGTTGTCATAGGAAGCTGTTTGTTGACAAATGAGGCCTGGCTCCCTCTGCATTCTGATTCTGTCGCTCTCTTCGTGAGCCTGGATGGGTTCCCCCTGAGGCCTCATCCTTTCCTCCGGAAAACAGGAGGAGGAGGCTGGCTTGATACCCAAGGTCTCTCCCAGGACAGCTTTAGTGGTTTGGGGGGTGACGCTGCAGTCAGTCCTGGGTGGAAGTCCCAACTCCATTCCAGCCTTCCTGGGTGGCACTGGGTGACCTGGCACCTCCAGGCCTCCGTTCACTCATCTGTAAAATGGAGAGAACCCAGGGCCTCCTGGGTACCTGACCACAGGGAATGCAGCTCCTCGGTCGTTCAACACCATTTCTGCCATGTAGGGAGTGCTCCTCCCCTTCCTTCAATGTCTTTACTTTCAATGATGAGGCCAGTGAAGTGATTTTTTTTTTTTTGGTGGGGTGTTATTGAGCCATAATTAGCACACAGCAAAAGTGGCTCTTTTTACAGTTTGATGACTTCTGACAAAGACACAATCATGCAACGACCACTTTGGTCCAGGCATAGGACAGTGCTGTCTCCCAGAAGTCCCTCAATGCTGCCCCTTGGCTGTCAAAGCCTGCCCCCACCCCAGCCCCTAGAAACCAATGACCTGGTTTTCATTCCTGTGGTTTTCCAGCATGTCATAGAAATACAAGTGTGCAGTGTGCAGCTGTCTGCCTGTGACTGTATCACTTGTCATATGTGTTTGAGACTCACCCATGTTGTTGCATGTATCTGTAGATAGTTCCTTTTTACTGTTGAATATTGTGTGACCATTGCACGAAGACTGAGTTTTATGAATATGCCACAGCTTGCTTTCCCACTCACTGGTTAATGGACATTCAAGTTGTCTCCAGTTGTGGCTACTATGAATAAAGCTGCTGCAAACATTTGTATCTGGGTCTTTGTGTGCCATATGTTTTCATTTCTTTTGGACACATGCCAGAAGTGGGATTATCAGTGGATTGTATGTTAAGTGTATATTTAACTGTATAAGAAACTGCCAAACTCTTTCCCGACATGGCTGCATTGTGTTACATTCCCAACAGCAAGGTATGAGAGTTCCAGTTGCTCCACATCTTTGTCAACACTTGGTATTGTCAGTTTTAAATTTTAGCCACTTTAGTAAGTATGGTAGTTTTAATTTGCCTTTCCCAACTCTCTAATGTTGTTGAACATCTTTTCAGTTTGCCATCCAGTTGCTTATTTGCCATCTCTTTTCTTCTTTGGTGAAGTGTCAGTTCAAATTTTGTGTATTTAAAAAATAGGCGTTGTTTATTTTATGACTGAGTTGTAAGAGTTCTTCTATGTTCTAGATGAGAGACATTTATAATATATGCAATTTGGAAATATTGTCTCCTAGCCTGTGACTTGTCTTTTCACTTTATTAGCAGTGTCTTTTGAGAAGAAATTTCTATTTTGATGAGGTCTAATTTATGATTTTGTTCTTTTATACTTTGTACTTTTTGAGTCATACCTAAAAACTCATGCTTAACTCAAAGTTGCAGAACTTTAGCTCTGTATTCTTCCAGGTTTGTAGTTGTAGGTTTTACATTTATGTCTGTGACCCTTTGGTGTGAATTCACTTTTGTCTACAGTGCCCTGCAGTGCTTACGTCCTGTGGCCACTAGCAGCTGCAGCTGGCCAGGCTGTCCCTGTCACAGCCGCCCTTGTCCACCTGGGCAGCTGTTGGCCAAGGCTGCTCTGCCACCTGTGAACAACAGATGCGAAGCTGTTGGGCCACCCTGCGGGTTTTGGTGCTGGCGTCAGCCTTTGCCCAACTGTTTGCCCTCAGAACTGCAGGGTGACTGTATTAGTTCATTCCCACGTTGCTATAAGGAAGTACCTGAGATTGGGTAATTTATAAAGAAAAGAGGTTTAACTGGCTCATAGTTCCACAGGCTGTACAGGAAGCATGGCTGGGGAGGCCTCAGGAAACTTACAATCATGGCAGAAGGTGAAGGGGAAGCAGACATGTCTTACATGGCTGGAGAAAAGGGAAGAGAAAACGGGGGAGGAGCCACACACTTTTAAGCAATTGGATCTCGTGAGAACTCACTCACTATGACCCGAAAAGCAAGGAGGAAATCCGCCCCCATGACGAAATCACCTCTCACCAGGCCTTTCTTTCTTTTTTTTTTTTTTGGAGACAGAATATCGCTCTGTTGCCCAGGCTGGAGTGCAGTGGTGCAATCTCAGCTCATCACAACCTTCACATCCCGGGTTCAAGTGTTTCTCCTGTCTCAACCTCTCGAGTAGCTGTGACTACAGGCATGCAGCACCACACTTGGCTAATTTTTTGTATTTTCAGTAGAGACAGGGTTTTGCAGTGTTAGCCAGGATGGTCTCGATCTCCTGACCTCCTGATCTGCCCGCCTCAGCCTCCCAAAGTGCTGAGATTACAGGCGTGAGCCACTGCGCCTGGCCTTACCAGGCCTTTCTTCCAGCACTGGGGATTATAATTCAACATGAGATTTGGATGGGAATACAGAGCCAAACCATATCAGTGACCTTGTCCAGGGGACCCCAAGGCTGGATCCTGCCCACTGCTTAGAAGATACAATTGCTGAATGAGCCACGTCTGCCTGTCCTTTCCAGCCCTGGGCAGCTGCTGCTTGCCTGTGCCCCAGGGGTTCTCCTCCTCCTCTCTGTCCAGCCTGGGGGCACCTTCCCTATCACTGTGTGGGCTGAGCCACCCAGCCCAAACACAAACATTTTTATCAGAGTCTACCCACTCTCCTCACCCCCCAGCAGGTTCCTGGCCCCATTTCTTAGGGTGGGGAAACTGGGTTTACAAGAGAACCACTTATTTGTCCAAGGTGGAACAGTATGAGTGGCAGAACTGGGAATCAATCCCTCGATGCCGTGTAGCTTTCCCAGGTCAGGTCTTACCCCATCAGGCCTCCTAGATCTGCATCCACACAGGAACCTGGCTGTGATTTAACCAACATCATTGGCAGGTGGTTATTTCAGGGTGAGGGTGCTGCCGGCCCCGCTCCTGTTCCGTAGGTCTCCCTTGGGTTGCAAATTTCTTGTGTTTTGTGTCTCTTCCCTCAGTGACTCAAGGGGCTCTCACGTGGAGTCCCCAGAATGGCACCAACTCCTCACGATGCTCCTGACGGTGGTGGACAGACTCTCCATGCCCCGATGAAGTTGTGAGTCACATACATCCCTGTCCACAGCACCTGATACACAGTAGGTGGTCCAATAAATGCTTGTGGCACAAGTGAATGAACTTGGAACCACCCATCTAGTGGAAATGGTAAATTATAACAAAACCCAATGGACCGTGAAAGCCAGGGTCAAGGCTGGGGCCTGCTGAGGCTCTGTCACCAAGGGGGTTTTTGTGCTGGTAAAGATGATGACTGCCCTGGTGCAGGGCCCCTGTAGCCCAACATGTCTGGTCCGTGGCAGGCTCTTAGTGGGGATGAAGGGCCTCCAGCAGGAGCAGGCCTGGGCACAGACTTCTGACCTGGGCACAGGGGAAGCGTGATGAGAGGTCAGAGCAGGCTCTTGGCCTCAGGTCAAAGGACAGGAGTCCTCCTGACTCTGCTGTGTCTGAAGCCCACAGTTACGCACTGCAGAAAAAGAAGTGCTTGACCCTTTTGTTTTCTCCAGGGTTGGGATCCCTGATATGGTTGGGCTGTGTCAGACCCAAATCTCGCCTTGAATTGTAATGATCCCCACGTGTCAGCAGTGGGGCCAGGTGGAGATAACTGAATCATCGGAGTGGTTTCACCTGTGCTGTTCTTGTGGTAGTGAGCAAGTCTCGAGATCTGGCGGTTTTATAAAGGGGAGTTCACCTACACACGTTCTCTCTCGCCTGCTGCCATGGAAGATGTATCTTGCTTCTCCTTTGCCTTCTGCCACAATAGTGAGGCCTCCCTGGACATGTGCAACGGTGAGTCAATTAAACCTCTTTCCTTTAAAAATTACCTCGTTCCAGGTATGTCTTTGTTAGCAGTGTGAGAACAAACGAATGCAGTCCCACAGAGAACAGCGCTGGTGGTCAGAAGGAAGGTTCTGTGTTTGAGGAGGGACACTCAGGTTCCACCCCAAGCCCACGCCGTGACTTGGGGCTGCAGTTATTTTGATTCTCATTATGTGGGGGAACCAAGACCCAGAGAGGGAGGACACTTGCCCCAGACTGTCCAGGTCTGGAAGGAAGATCCTGCCTCTCAGCTGGGGAGGCTGAGGAGGTGCAGCAGGAGAGGGACCTGATGGGTGAGTGCAGGCTGCATGCAGCCTTGCTGGGACCTTGTGGGAGGGGAGACCCTGAGTCCTGATGGGTGTTCAAGAAACCCAGGACCAACAGAGGTGAGGAATTAGGCCTGGGCTGCTTTCCTCCTGTCTGTGTGCTGGCTGTGGGTTCTGCTGACATGGCCCTGCCCTGGGACCTGGGTGGACAGGCAGAGAGGCTGTGTATACCTCAATGGCCTGGGGCCCTGCAGGGCTCAGGGTCCCCTGGTCTCAGTAAGGGCCTCAAGAACAGCTGGAGAAGGGAATACACCTTTGTCAGGGACTGTCCAGCTGCCAGGCTCAGTGCTGCAGCCTCGTCAATTCCTCCAAGCCGGGGTCTCTCCGCTGTGGCAGCACTATACACGTTTTGGACAGGGCCACTCTTTGTGGAGGCTGTCCTGTACATTTTAGGATGTTTCGCAGCATCCCTGGCTTCTACCCACCAGATGCCAGTAGCATCCCCACCCCACCACTGCCCAGCATGACCACCAAATATGTCTCCAGACATTGCCAAATGTCCCTCTGTGGGTCCCCTGGGTGACAGCCCCTGCTCCCCATCACTCCCCATTTTGAGAGGGCAAATTGAGGCTCTAGAGAGGCTGAAGACTCGCTCACGGGCACCTGGCATGTCCAGGGAGAGCTGGGGCTTGGTTAGCTCACAGTCTCTCTCCCGGCTGGGCTGGAAGCCCAGGAGAGCTTGTTGCATTCCCCGCTGCGTTTTCAGGGCTTAGCACTGTGCCTGGCACATAGTAGGTGCTCAGGGACTTTGCATGTGAACGGTGAGTGAGTGAATGAGCTGATACAGGAATAGGTTCTGGGTTGGTCTCAGGTTCCCAACTCTGCCCTGCTTCCTCCTTGCGTGGCCTTCCGAGTGGCTTAGGTTCCAGGTGGAGGGTGTGGCTCTTGTCGCCGTGTGTTCCCCTGTGAACATGCTTCAGTGCATTTGTATCTCTTCCTGGCTTTAGAGGTCTGGTGACATCAGAGACCTGGGGCGGGGCTGGGTAGGTGTGCTGAGTTTGTGGTGGTAGTGTGAGTCTCCAGCTTTGGTGCACGCGTGTGGGTGCGTGCAGTGAAGGCCTTTGGAGCATGGGGGCATTGAGGAGCAAGCAGGAGTGGCGGTGCCTGAGACAGGGCAGGCAGGGCTGGGTGGACACTGGAGCCAACAGCTGGTTCCAGTCCTGGGCCAGACATGGCCGAACTGAGTGACCTTGGACAATGAGCTGAAGCTGCCTTTGTCGGTGGGATGGGGATACCCAGGATACCTTCTTGCCCCAGGGAGTCAGTGGGATACTTGTCAAGTGTGTAGCTTGTCCCTGCCTCTACCTAGCAAGGGCCTGGTAAAAGCGAATTCTCATTCTCTCCAGAGGCAGGAGTTGCTCCAGTCACCCTCCTGCTGAGGAGTCATGAGTCTGCTCTGCTGTCTGATGCTATCGTTAGTATCATCTGCACTCCTGTACCAATGACCCAGGTTCAGGGGCGTGAGGGAGCCAGCAGGGTCTTGTCCTCCGCGGCTCCTGTGTTGTGGAGGCTCTTTGAGGTTATGGGAGTGGACACCATACCAAAGCATATGTCAGGTTCACTGTGTGGGGCCCAGGGGAGGGTAAAATTGTGGCCAACCGTCAGAGCAGTCTTCCCAGGAGTGGGAATGGAGGTGGGCTTGACCCTGGCTTCTGAGGAAGGGAAGGACTCTGAAAAACCAAAGGCATGTGTATCAGTTGTTTATTGTTGCACAACGATTTCCCCCAGCACTTAATGGCTTAACACAACAAGAAACATCTATTATCTCACACAATTTCTGTGGGTCAGGAATTTGGGAGTGGCTTAGCTGGGCAGTCCTGGCTCTGGGTCTCTCATGAGGTTGTGGTCAAGGTGTTGGCTGGGCTGCATCATCAGAAGGCTTGAGCAAAGCCAAGGATCTGCTTCCAAATGCAGATTCTCATGTGTTTGGCAAACTGGTGGGAGGCCTCAGCTCCTGGCAATGGAGACCTCTCCACAGCAATGCTTGAGCATCCTCACAACATGGCGGCTGATGTTCCCCAGAGCATGCAGTCCAAGAAGCCACAACATCTTTTACCGTCTAGTCTGGAAAATCACACTCCATCATTGATATTTGTTGCAGAATAAGTCTTATTAAGTGCGAGAGGGCACTACACAAGGGTGTGGATACCAATGGGAAGGAATGTGAAAGACATCTTAGAAACTGGCTGCAACAAAGAAGGAGATGCATTCCTGGTGGGGCTCCTGTGTGAGCAGTGGAGATGAGTCTGAGGAACAGGGAGACTGGCCTGGCCTGAGTGAGTGAGATGCTGGCACAAAGGACGATGGTAGGAGTACTAGCCAGTGTGGTAGGGACCTTCACCACCAGGTGAAGAGTCAGGAGCTTGGTCCTGTGGGTCTGGGGGAGAGAGCGTGGCTGAGAGACTCACACAGACCAGCTTTTCCCTTCTGGCTTCACTGATTAGTGAAGTGGTTCCAATGACCAGCTGTCGGGCCTTTGTGGTGTCTTGCTGAGTCTCAGTTTTCTCATCTGCCTGGTGCAGGACCCAGTAAGTGGATGTGCTCAGGATCAGTCTCGAAGGGTTTAGAGTGTGGGGTGGGGGTGGTTCATGCACATGGCATTTTTGGGAAGATTAATGTGGCAAGGATATGCAAAGAGGACGGACTAGCAGGGGAAGACCCACCACCAGGAATCTGGGATGTGAGTAAGAAGAGCTGAACATGCCTGGTGGTCTCAGAGGCAGCGGTGTGACAGCAGCCCTTCACCCTCCAGTGGCTTTATGGCACAGCGTCTCTACATGCCCAATTGCAGGGTGAGGTGACTGATGCCTGGGCAGTGGCTCTCAGCGTAGCATGGGAGTTATCAAAATGGGCCAGATCTCAGTGGAGTGGGAGGTGCCCTAAACAAGGGGAAGCTCCCACTGGTCCTGCCACCCCCTCTGCTGGGACTCCCATGTCTAAGCCTCTGTATGTCCTCATCCCTCATCCAGCACATCCTCTGAAGAGGTGCTGGGCAGCTGGGGCCACCACCCAGCCCTACCCACTCCCCATCTGCTGTGGACACCTCCAGCTCTTCCCGCTGCTTTTAGGGGTGTAGTGGCACCCAGATTTCTGCAGGTCTTGAAACCCCCTGACCTCTCCTTCTGATCCCACCACCCAGGTGCTCCAGGAGCTTCGGGAAGTATGGGGCTGACAGTCTCAGGAAGAGCTGCCCCATGGCGGTGCCAGAACCCAGATGTTTGCTCAACAGGAAATATCAGAGCCGTGGGCTGCCCTGTAGAGGGTTATCTTAATCCCTGGTTTCCTTTTCGTACCCCCTAGCTCTCCTCCTGCTCCTGAAACAAATCTCAGCATTCCACAAGAGATTTTAGGAGCCGGTAGTGCCCAGACCTCATAGACTTTCCATTGTGGCCAAAGGGGTTCGTTTCCTGATAGATGGAGAAGTGTCCTTGTTGCCTTATGCAACGTGACTTGGCTGGGGAGCCTGCATTGTCCCGAGCTCCCAGTCACAGAAAAGGACATTATTGTACCGAGTTACTTGGAAACATTAGACACATCATCCAGGCTTAGCCCGTACAATGTGTGATTTCAGATTACCTGGGTAAAAGTCGGAAATGAGGTGGTGGTCTTGGGCAGGCAGGGGTGGAGAAGAGGGAGGAGGGAGACCAAAAATTCCTCCTGGCAGCCTTCCTTATCTGTGATAGCCAAATTTCTACCTAAAATGGCAGAAGCCAGGTTCAGAGAAAGAACCTGGAGACCCCTGATTTAGGTTCAGATCCCAGCTCTGAGGAGCTTGGTTCACGTTCCTCAACTTCTTTGTGCTGTAGTTTGTTAAAAAATACCTGCCTCATGGGAATGATTGTGGAACCATCTGAAACTGCTGAGCACGAGGGACCATGGTGCCAGTTGCGGGCCCACTGGCTGGTCTCCCTTCTCCCTTCCTAAGAGAACCCTGGAGGCAGTGGTGTTAGAAGTGGGCCCGGAGAAGTTTCCTGACCTTCCAGCTACCTTGAAATTCAGGGCCATGCAACACTGCTGAAGGGATGTCATTGGAAGTCTACAGAGGACTGTCCAGTAAGCATTTGCTCCCTTGAGATAGGCATCACTGCCTCCTCCCGGGCTCTTCTCTTCTTCATGAAGCCTAGGTTAAGGGCTGGCATCGTGGCAGTCATTTTGAGCCATGAGGTTGAAACTGCAAGCTCTGCATGGTGGGGGTCAGAGGTGCTTGGATATTGAAGGTGTCAGGAAGATGCTGCCCAACCCTCATTATCAAAGACAAATTCCATGGGTGAAGTTTCTGTGGAGGGTTTCAGAGACCTCCTAATTGATATATATTTGGAATATAGTAGACACCCAACAAAAGCTAAAATCATGCTCACCCTTTTGCAGGCACTTGAGGTCCAGAGGCTGGAAGTTGCCTGCAGTAACATATTCAGTAAGGGGGGCACTGGTTCTCAAGCCCAGCACCCTGGGTGTTCAGGCCAGTGTACTTTCCAATATTCCCTGCCCTGAAAGAGGGCATGGGTTCCAGAGTCCAGGATCCTGGGACCAGAGGTATATGAATGTGGACTCAGGGGCCTCTTAATCATTCCTTTTTCATATGTCACTGAGCACCTGGCTACCAGGCTCCCTTCAAGGTGCTGAGTGAGGCTCAGGGGAGAACGAGGTGCGTCCCTGCCCTCAGGGAGCTTACAGTCTATTGGTGGAGATATTGGCGAGTGAATGCACAAACCAAATACAGCTGATTCTGGTCATTCACAGTAGCTATGTTCCATAAAATCACTGCAAGCACTGCATTAGGAAACACTGACCCATAGGCCTAGGGGAAATATAGGGTTAGTATATTAATCTGTTTTCACACAGCTGTAAAGAAATACCTGAGACTGGGTAATTTATAAAGGAAAGAGATTTAAGTGACTCACAGTTCTGCATGACTGGGGAGGCCCCAGGAAACTTACAATCATGGCAGAAGGCAAAGGAGAAGCAAGGACCTTCTTCACAAGGTTGCAGGAAGGAGAGCAAATAAAGGAGCAACTGTCAAACACTTAGAAAACCAGATCTTGTGAGAACTCACTATCATGAGAACAACATGAGGGAAACTGCCCCTATGATCCAATTACCTCCCACCTGGTCTCTGTCTCGACAGGTAGAGATTACAATTCGAGTTGAGATTTGGGTGGGGACACAGAGCCAAACCTTATCATTTAGGTTCCTGCACATCATGGCTGTATTTTTACCCACTGATCAATACGCAACTTTGTCTTACATGTGTTTCTGTTTGAAGACACCTCATTTTCTATCTATGACTGACTCATTAACACTGAACTCATGGCCAGCAGCACCATATACTTCATGCCTGAAAGAGGCTCACCTAGTGCAAGTCTAGCTCCATAAGGCATGTCACAGCCTTTCCGATTTAGGAACATTAGACAGCACTTTAAGTGACAGAATCACAAGCAAAATGCACAAACACGTGGATAATGTGGCATTAAGTAGATCGCAGAAATAACATCTGTTTCAGTACAACAGGTTGAGAGCCAAGACAAGAAGGCTGTGTGTTGGCTGGTTCAGCCTCAGCTAGGAACGTGGGCATCAAGTAGTGCAGATGCTTTGCTACCTGCACATGTCTGTATGTGGCTGTAGAGGCACTGCAAGTGTTGATTTGAGGCTACACGTGATTTTTAGCAAGTGGGCGCAGTCACAAGTGTGGAATCTGCATATGACAGGGATGGTCTTCACTAACCAAACAGGACCACACCATGAAAGCAAAGAGATGGGAAGTGAGCTCAGCCAGGGAGGTTAGCAGGGGCCTCTCTGAGAAGGCGGCATGAACTCTGCAACCTGAAGGACCAGGAGCAGGCAGTAGGCAGAATTTCTTTTCTCTAGGTCAAGTTCAGAGCTCTGACCAGGTCTCGGTGGTTGCCATTACATTCAACGTAACTTTGGGGAATTTGTTTCCACTCTTTGAGTTTGCCCTACAAGTAGTTTTTTCTTTCTTTTTGTAGCTTCATTTAGATTTATTTTTGAATTTTGATTTTTATTTTTTCAGATAGAGTCTCGCTCTGTTGCCTAGGCTGGAGTGCAGTGGCGTGGTCTCAGCTCACTGCAACCTCCGCCTCCCAGGTTCAAGCGATTCTCCTGCCTCAGCCTCCTGAGTAGCTGGGATTACAGGTGCTTGCCACCACGCCCGGCTAATTTTTTGCATTTTTAGTAGAGACGGGGTTTCACCATGTTGACCAGGGTGGTCTCGAACTCCTGACCTTGTGATCTGCCCTCCTTGGCATCCCAAAGTGCTGAGATTACAGGTGTGAGCCACTGTGCCTGGCCCAGATTGTTCATTTTTCTTCTCATTTTATTTTCTCCTCCTCTATTACTTTGGAACTCATATATATATATTCAATTTCTGTTCTCATGGTGGTGACCCTAGAAATTTTGGATCAACTGAATAATTTGTCTCTTAGATGAAAAATTTGTCTGTGAATATTTGTACTAAAACATACTAAGACCAAAAGTCAAAACATCATTTTAGTTAACAGAAAATTGTTGTGATGTAGGCAATAAAAGGGAATTGAAAGCATTATTATTATTATTATTTGAGAGACGGTCTTGCTCTGTTCCCTGGGCTGGAGTGCAGTGGCATGATTTTGGTTCACTGCAACCTCTGTGTCCTAGGCTCAAGCAATCCTCCTGCCTTAGCTCCCCCAGTAGCTGGGACTACAGGCGCACACCACCACGCCTGGCTAAATTTTGTATTTTTTGTAGAGATGGGATTTTGCCATGTTGCCCAGGCTGGTGTTGAACTCCTGGGCTCAAGTGATCCACCCACCTTGGCCTCCCAAAATGCTAGGATTCTAAGCACGAGCCACTGCACCTAGCAGAAAGCATTATTTTAAAATCAGTTGTGCCATATACATTTGGCCAAATATGAGGCCAACAAATTATTACTGAGCGGTAGACTCACCATCCAATACTATGGCACAGGCTTTTGGAGAAAAGAAAGAGCTTTATTGCGAGTCAACGGCAAGGAGACAGGAGGCAGTGTTCAAATCTGTCTCTCTGATCTGGGGTGGGTGAAGCTTTTATGGCATTTATAACTAGTCCCAGTTGATGCCCACACAGCTGGTCTGCCAGGCTGGCAACATTAACAGGAGGTTAAAGTGTTTTATCTTGTGCACGCCTGGACAATTCTGGCTCTGTGTCACCGGTAACAACTCACACAGTGGTTGATCAGTTTGAGTTATTCTCACGGTTACAATATATTGTAGTATCTACATTACCCAAAACCCATGTTTCCCTCTCTGTAGCATGGCTGCGATGATACTTGATTTTGTGGCTGAAACAGGACTTTTGATTTGCCAGTAATGACCTGGACCACCAAACTGTGTCAGATGCCATTCAAAGTAATGCTTGCATATGTCACAAGAGAAATTATAGATTTTGACCCCACTATGAGCTGAAATTCTGGTAACAGCAGTAGGTGCTTTTTTGTGACTTCTGTAGATCATAAGAATAGAGGTGAAGCCATGTTTTCAGGGAAATGTTGGATTTTGTGAAAAAAGCTCCCTTTCAGAGGCCCACGACAATTGGCAATTTCTCTGAATAGCCATCTTTGCGATGATGTTGTACCACCCACTGTAAGTATTGGTGAAGTGAGGAACATTCAGGGGCCACAGATAACAACTTACCTTGCTTCAAGAGGTCAGTGACTGGGAGGTTTGAAGCCTTAACAATAATTGGCTGAAGTGTATCATGAAATAAACATCTACCCATTAGAAGAGGTAAAATGAAAATGCCCTCAAAAATAAAACTGCTAAAAAATAAAATCTGAGTTTGACCTGCAGGAGTTGATTATAGTTGAAGAATTTGATCTGTAGGACCTGCAGGGACAAGTTGTTAAACTGATCTGAAATTTTGACCAGGTATACTAAACTTGTAAAGGTCGAAGTTAAACAATATTTCATGCTTCTTCCAAAAGGTACAAAATCATAGAATCATCTCCTGTCTCTCCTCTTCTGACTTATATGCAATTGTGTTATATAGTTTATGTTATGGTCTGGCTGTGTCCCTACCCAAATCTCATTTTGTAGTTCCCATAATCCCCACATGTTATGGGAAGGACCAGGTGGAGATATTGAATTATGGGGGCGGTTCCCCCATCTTGTTCTTGTGATAGTGAGTTAATTCTCACAAGATGTGATGATTTTATAAGGGGCTTCCCTCTTTTGCTCAACACTTCTCCTTGCTGCTGCCACGTGAAGAAGGATGTGTTTGCTTCCCCTTCCCCATAATGGTAAGTTTCCTGATGCCTCTCAGCCATGTGGAACTGTGAGTCAATGAAACCTCTTTTCTTTATAAACTACCCAGTCTTGGGTATGTTTTTATTAGCAGCATGAGAACGGACCTAATACAGTTTACTTCTAATTTTGACTTCCCTAAGCAGACCTGACTTTTCTCGTTTTATTTGGTCAGGGTTTGCTTAGATTTCCCCAAATATTCCCCATGCTCTTTGCGCACAATCTTTTCTTGCATCTTAAACATTCCTTCTGTGGTAATTTCTCTTTGACCTGAAATATATCCTTTGGAATTGTCTTTACTGGCAGTTAATTAGTGCAAACATCTTAATTTTCATTTGTCTAAAAATACATTGACCAAATTAGTCTATTCTTTTCTGTTATGATTGGTACTTTTTATGTGTTGTTAAGATGTCCCTGCCCCCAAGGCTCTAAAATGTTACTCTGTATTGTCCTTTAAATGTTTGATAGTTCTGCCTTTCACGTTTAATTGTTAAGCCACCTGAAACTGATTTTTGGGTAAGGTGTGAGGTAGGGGTCTATGGTGGTCATTAGTGTTCTTACCACAGTATTTGCAGCTTTAAATAGTTCAGGCACATGGTAAGATTACCAACCTCCACCAAATTCTCTATTAGTTATCTATGCTGTATAACAAATTACACAAACTTAGTGGCTTAGAGCAATACCCCCTTATTAGTTCACAGTTCTCTAGGGCAAGAAGTCCAGATTGGCTAGGTTCTCTGCCTGGGTTCTCATAAGGCTGAAATCAAGATGGTGGCTGGGACTGTGGTCCCCAACTGGAGGCTCAGAGGAGGAATCTGCTTCTAAGCTCATGGGGTTGTTGACAGAATTCAGTTGCTTTTGGTGTAGAACTGAAGTCCTTGTTTTCTTGCTGGCTGTCAGCCAGAGCCACTCTCAACTTCTAGAGGTTGTCCTCAGATTCTAACCTGTGGCCTCTCCTCTCACAGTATGGTAGCTCACTTTTTCAAAACCAGCAGAAGAATCTCACTCCACTTGGCTATGATGGAGTCTTATATGGTGTAACCTAAACATGGGAGTGGCTATCCAATCACATTTGTTAGGCTTGAACATGTGACTTGTTTTGGCCAATGGTGTGCAAGCAGAATGGGGCATGTCACTTCCTGAGAGAAGCTTTAAGAGCTGTCTGGGACTTGCTATATGTCCCTCCTTTGGCTTCTGTAATTGGGGAAGTGTTTGTAGAGATGAAGCCTCAGGTCCACAAGAGACAGTAATGGGCAGTACTTTCCTCCTGAGTTTCCCACACTGACTTTCTAACTAGAAACCTTGGTAGAGTCTGTTCTTATTTTGAATAACTCGTTTGTAGATTATTTTGGAATTTCAACATAGATAATTGCATTATCTGTGAATAACAACAGGATTTTGTCTTCTTTTCCAGTCTTTACATGTCTTTTTTTTTTTTGCCTTATTGTCCCAGTTGGGGCCTTCAGTGCAATTGATGAATTCGACCACATTACAATTTAGAGTTTATGTTAATCAAAGAACACCATAAGGGCCAGGCACGGTGGCTCATGCCTGTAATCCCAGCACTTTGGGAAGGTTAGGTGAAGGGCTCACTTGAGGTGAAGAGTTTGAGACCAGCCTGGCCAACACAGCAAAACCTCATCTCTACTAAAAATACAAAAATTAGCTGGGCATGGTGGCGCATGCCTGTAATCCCAGCTACTCGGGAGGCTGAGGCAGGAGAATTGCTTGAACCTGGGAGGCGGAGTTTGCAGTGAGCTGAGATCGTGCAACTGCACTCCAACCTGGTGACAGAGCGAGACTCCGTCTCAAAACAACAACAACAACAACAACAAAAATTTTTGTATTTTTAGTAGAGATGGGTTTCACCATGTTGGCCATGATGGTCTCGATCTCTTGACCCCATGATCTGCCTGCCTCAGCCTCCCAAAGTGCTGGGATTACAGGCTTGAGCCACCGCGCCCGGCTGCTATAGGTTTTGTTATTATTCAGATATGGCGAGGCCAACAGATCAGGGGATAACCATCATTGAAAAGATAGTTTGTTACTCACAGATCTGAAGAGGAGGGGACATACTGCAACCCAGGGTGCATGGGGGGTACAGGGAAGCACGGGAGTTGGTCTGGAGGGATAGGGACTAAGGGGAAAGTGTGGGCAAGAGCCTTGATTGTGGTTTCTGTAGGAAGAAACAAGTGAGGCAGGGCAAGCAGGCATAGGATGGACTAGTTTGAATAATGTTACAGGCTCTGGGGCACAGGGGCTGTCCCTGCCTGTCTGATACCTGGCCCTGGAGTGATTATGGCAGGGGGATGGTAGCCCTGAGTATGAGAACCTGATAGAAGAGGTAGTTGCAAGTGTGAGCCCTGGATTAGTTGGTTTGCATTTGAAAGGTGCACTCACAGGTGACTTCATTTCTAGAAATTGGCAAATCCTGGGAGGGGCCATCTCTCCAGGGTCAGCAAGTTCCCAGATGTCAAAGCCTCAGAATACAGGAAAAAAAGGGTAATGGTTAATACAATGAAGAATGCCTACAAATTCCTAAGAAAAACAAACAACCAAAGACTTAACTGGTACTTCACAAGAGAAGAAACCCCAAAGGCAATCAGCATAAGAAAAGTCAACATGAAAATGCAACCCCGAACTACACTGGGACATCATGTCTCATCCACCAGATTGGCAAGCACTCAAAAGCCCGTGTTGGTGAGGATGAGAAGTGTCAACCTTAAACAGTGACATTCAGAAAATATGATTAAGTGTAGAGATTCTTTGACCCCAAAGCATGAGGATAGCTGCTTGGGAAACACTGACTCCAAATGAATGGGGTCAGTGTTCCAAAGTGGAGAAGTTAAGGTTTCTCTTACGTAGGCAGAGACAGAGAAATTTCAGCAGGATTACAACATTTTTCATATAAGATCAGTTCGTACAGTGATTTGATCGGTTACAGATTGCTACATTCCAAGGAAAATACTTTATTACTCCATGAGGAGGGGTAGAAATTCAAGGGATTCTTATCTCTAAAGTCGTTTGGTCTTCTGAATTATTTATGGGGAAAAAAAGGCAGAAGTTGCAGTTGCATTCCACATGACTCAAGTTGCATAGTCACGTTCCTCTCAAGGCTCCGAATACAGTTCCAACAGCTTTAAGTCTGAATCCTTTAATTCATAGAAGCAACTGGAAGGAACCCAGACTAAGCTATTGTTGGAAGCGTCCATGAAGCCAGATCCGTATTCCCTTCAACTAAGCACGTACACTCATAGGTATGTTCCCAAGAGAAACCTCTAGCATGTGTCATTATTTAAACATTTTTGGTTGAGTATACAGTGCTAGGTAGTCACTTCACTCTAGCACCTTAAAGATGTCATTCCACCATCTTCTGCTCATCCATTGCTGTTGAGAAGTCAGCTGTGGGCCAACCTTGCCTCTTTGGCTGCTTCTAAGCTACACTCCACTGTAATAATCATTCCTGATGTCCTGTAATTTGGTGTCTTGAAATCATGAGCCAAACTATAGCCAGGCTTATTTCTATCCTTACTATCCTTGCGTTTTCATGGGTGCACAAAAATCATATCATAAACCCTCTGGCCACAACCCCCAACATCTGTGTTTTGCCTTCTGCCCGATAGGGGACACCCTCATTTAACCTTCTACCACCAAGGGGAGAGTCTTGACTATTATGGTACTTTACTAGTATTATTACTATGGTATTATTACTATGGTAATAATAATAACTATGGTAATAGTAATAATAGTAATAGTAAACTCTCCCCTTGCGTTCCTCTGCTCCCTCTGCCTCCTGGCCAACCCTGGTGCTTTCCTATGTAGCCTGTGTAGCATGGCATGCCCCTTGCTCCTGAACTGTAAGTAATAAACTTCTTTTAAGGCAGCTGTCTCCATGTCTGCCATGGTAATGTACCTGATTAAAACAAAATCCCAGGTACATTTAAAAACACCTTGTGGTATCATATGGTATCACTATGATGTCCCCGGTATGGATTGCTTGTCACTCATCCTATGTTGGATTATCTGGGATGCCCAAATCTGAGGATTGATGTCTTTCATCTGTTCTGAAAACTTCTCAATCATTTCCCCTTCAGATCTAGCCTTTGCCCTATTCTAGTCTCTCCTACTGGAGCTCCTGGGACCATACAGTGTACCTTTTACTGCACCCCTCATGCCTCTTGGTAGCTCCTTCTTGTCTCCCATTGTCTCTCTGTGCTGTATTCTGGGCCATAGCTCAGATCTGTCTTTCGGTTCACCAACATAATTTTCAGCCATGTCTGACCATCTGTTAATATCACTTAATATATTTTCATTTCTGGAATTACATTTAGGTCTTTCCAAATCTGCTTGGTCATTTTATAATCTTTTGCTCTTTATGTTTTAAATATTTTCTCTTAATCTTTAATCATGCTTATTTTGTGTTCTGATAATTTTGACAGGTCTTTCTGGGTCTGATTCTACTTTCTGTTGTTTCTGCTGGCAGCAAAAACTTTTTGATAGACTATTTTCATCGAGAGGTTATTCATGCTAACATCTCCAGCTGCCCAGTGGAGCTTTTCTTCTTCTTCTTCTTTTATTTTTGGTTTTCTTTCTTTTCTTTCTTTCTTTTTTGTTTTTTTTTTTAAAGCTCTTAGCATGGTGGAGCTTTATGGCGTGTTCTGAGCAATGCCCTGGTTTCTATTGCCTTCAGTTGCATTGCCCAATGTGGGACAGGCAATCTCACATACACAACAGCTTCTTGTTTCAGTGCTGCATTGTACTGCAATATTTTTGAAGTTATTTTATTTTATTTTATTTTCCAAGACAGAGTCTTGCTCTGTCACCCAGGCTGGAATGCAGTGGCGCAATCTCAGCTCATTGCAACCTCCACCTCCTGGGAAGCTCAAGCGATTCCCTTGCCTCAGCATCCTGAGTAGCTGAAATTATTTAAAGTGAAAATTAGAAATCCAAACTTAGGTTACGAGTCAACCAGGTGTGGGGACGCAAGGCAAACACCTGGTGGAGGTTAAATAGATTATGGTTTATGCTCAGCTGGAGTTCATACAAAAGCAGGGAATGGCATCTTTATTTCTGTCTCCTCCTTTCTGCAGTATCTGAAAATGAGTTTTAATATCTACTAGAAGCTATACTTGATTTCAGAATTATCAAAGTATGAAAAATACATGCCTTAGAACTGAGGCTGGAGTGAGTGGCGCGATCTTGGCTCACTGCTACCTCCTCCTTCCGGGTTCAAGCAATTCTTCTGACTCAGCCTCCCAAGTAGCTGGGACTACAGGAGCGCGCCACCATGCCCGGCTAATTTTTTTTGTATTATTAGTTGAGATGGGGTTTCACCATATTGGCCAGGCTGGTCTCGAACTCCTGACCTCGTGATCTGCCTGCCTTGGCCTCCCAAAGTGCTGGGATTACACGTGTGAGCTACCACACTAGGAAGCGACAGGAGTATTTCCTCCCTCATCTCACTGGCCAAAGTGAATCTCGTGGCCACTCCTGAGTTCAGCAGGGCAAGGACAGAGAGTTGTCCTGCAGGGCAGGGAGGCCAGGGCATTGGGGAGGAGTGATAGAGCCGCCTCCCCTGGCTCAGCATCTTCACCTGGGGCTCAGTGACAGGAGCCTGCATGTGAACTTTCAAGTCAGGGCTCCCAGAGGCAACAGATACGTCCTACCTCTCCGAGCCTCCCATGCTCTACATGTGCCAGAAATGGACACTGGATATGGAGGCAACGTGTGGGTTGTCACGCCCTCTGTGACTATACAGGGTGGTTGGTGTTTTCGTCTTTGTTAATAGCCCCACAGTGCTCACTGCTAAGGATGTTCAGTGGCACCTGGAAATGTGTTGCACGTGTGTGTGCACATAGGTTAGAGGTGGGGGCCGGCCACATGTGCTCTGCTTCTCGTGTGCCTTCTTGGAACCCCCACAGCCATGTGTGTACCTCAGCCCTCAGCGGGTTGGTCAAGCTTGGACTCTGCCTGTGGAACCAATGCAGGGGCTGCTGGGCCCTTCTGATTCTCTCTCGGGAGCCTGGGGCTGGGAGGCCGGGACCGCAACATGTGGGTGCTGGATTTATTTATGGGTGAGGCTGATAGTGCCTTTAGGCTCAGGCAGAGCAGAGGGAGCCAATGAGCAGAGAGAAAGTGAAGCTGGAAGAAGTCAGGTAGAGAGACCCAGTGCCTTAGAAGGAGAGGTGGCCACTGTGCTTCCTGGTGAGGTTCCAGGGGATGTGCCCGACCTGGCCCCCAGCCGAGGGATGTGCCTGGGCTAGCTTCCGGCCACAGGACGGGCCCGAGCTAGCCTCCACTGGGGGTCATGCTGTGTCCGGAATTGGTTCCTTCTGGTGGATTGTTGGTCTTGCTGACTTCAAGAATGAAGCCGCGGACCCTCGTGGTGAGTGTTACAGTTCTAAAGATGGTGTGTCTGGAGCTTGTTCCTTCAGATGTTCAGATGCGTCCGGAGTTTCTTCCTTCCGGTGGGTATGTGGTCTTGCTGACTTCAGGAGTGAAGCTGCAGACCTTTGCAGTGAGTGTTACAGCTCTTAAAGATGGTGTGTCTGGAGTTTGTTCGTTCAGATGTGTCCAGAGTTTCTTCCTTCTGGTGGGTTCGTGGTCTGGCTGACTTCAGGAATGAAGCTGCAGACTTTTGCAGTGAGTGTTACAGTTCTTGAAGGTGGCGCATCCAGAGTTGGTTGTTCCTCCCGGTGGGTTCGTGGTCTCGCTGACTTAAGGAATGAAGCCGCAGACCCTCGTGGTGTTACAGTTCGTAAAGGTAGTGCAGACCCAAAGAGTGAGCAGCAGCAAGATTTATTGTGAAGAGTGAAAGAACAAAACTTCCACAGTGTGGAAGGGGACCAGAGTGGGTTGCCACTGCCCGCTGGGGTGGCCAGCTTCTATTCCCTTATTTGGCCCCACCCACATCCTGCTGATTGGTCCGTTTTTACAGAGTGCTGATTGGTGCATTTACAAACCTTTAGCTAGACACAGAGCACTGATTGGTGCGTTTGTGCTGATTGGGGCGTTTACAAACCTTTAGCTAGACACAGAGCACTGATTGGTGCATTTTTACAGAGTGCTGATTGGTGTGTTTACAAACCTTTAGCTAGACACAGAGTGCTGATTGGTGCGTTTTTACAGAGTGTTGATTGGTGCATTTATGAAACTTTAGACACAGAGAGCCAATTAGTGTGTTTTTACAGAGTGCTGATTGGTGCATTTACAAACCTTTAGTTAGACAGAAAAGTTCTCCAAGTCCCCACTCGACCCAGGAAGTCCAGCTGGCTTCACCTCTCAATGCCTAGGCTATCCCCCAGCCACAGGATGAGCCCCAGTTAGCCTCTAGCCAGGGGTCATGTCTGGGCTAGCTTCCAGCCAGGGGATGTGCCAGAGCTAGCCTCCAGCGGGGGTCACAGTTGGGCTAGCCTGAGCAGCCTCCTCTTCCTGCTAAGTGAACACTGTCACCCACTGACAATGGAGTCTCTGGGAGGCTCTGAACACACGTCCCTCAGGGTGGCTGTGAGACCACAGCATTTCTTTCTCTCTCTCTCTTTTTAAATTTTTATTTTAAATTCAGGGCTACATGTGCAGGTCTGTTACATAGGTAAACTTGTATCATGGGGGTTTATTGTACAGATTATTTCATCACCCAGGTATTAAGACTAGTAACCATTAGTTATTTTTCCTGATCTTCTCCCTCCTCCCCTCCCATCCTCCATCTTTTAAACGGCCCCAGTGTCTGTTCCCCTCTTTGTGTTCATGTGTTCTCATCATTTAGATCCCACTTTTAAGTGAGAACATACAGTATTTGGTTTTCTCTTCCTGCATTAGTTTGCTAAGGATAATGGTCTGTTGCTCCATCCATGTCCCTGCAAGGGATGTGTTGTCATTCTTTTTTATGGCTGTGTAGTATTCCATGATATATATGTGCCACAATTTCTTTCTTCATTGATGGACATTTAGGTTAATTCCATGTCTTTGCTATTGTGAATAGTGTTGCAATGAATGCACATGTGCATGTGTCTTTATAATAGAATGATTTATATTCCTTTGAGTATATACCTTGTAATGGGATTGCTGGGTCAAATGGTATTTCTCTCTTTGGTCTTTGAGGAATTGCCACACTGTCTTTCATGATGGTTGAGCTAATTTGCACTCACACCAACAGTTTATAAGTGTTCTTTTCTCTCCAGAGCCTCACTAGCATCTGCTGGGTTTTTTTTGACTTTTTAGTAATAGCCATTCTGATTGGTGTGAAACGGTATCTCATTGTGGTTTTGACTTGCATTTTTCTAATGATCAGTGATGTTGAGCTTTTATTCATATGATTGTTGGCTGCATGTATGTCTTCTTTTGAAAAGTGTCTGTTCATGTCCTTTGGCCACTTTTTAATAGGGTTGTTCCTAAGCAAAAAGAAAAAAGCTGGCGGCATCACTCTACCTGACTTCGAACTATACTACCAGGCTACAGTGACCAAAACAGCATGGTACAGGTACAAAAACAGACACACAGACTAATGGAACAGAATAGAGAACCCAGAAATAAGACCACACACCTACAATTAAATAATCTTCGACAAACCTGACAAAAACAAGCAACGGGGAAAGGATTCCCTATTCAATAAATGGTGCTGGGATAACTGGCTAGCCATATGCAGAAGATTAAAACTGGACCCCTTCCTTACACCATATACAAAAATTAACTCAAGAGGGATTAAATACTTAAATGGAAAACCCCAAACTAGAAAAACCCTGAAAGACAACCTAGGCAAGCCTTTCAGGACACAGGCACGGGCAAAGATTTCACGATAAAGATGCCAAAAGCCGTGAACCCGGGAGGCGGAGCTTGCAGTGAGCTGAGATCCGGCCACTGCACTCCAGCCTGGGCGACAGCGCGAGACTCCGTCTCAAAAAAAAAAAAAAAAAAAAAAAAAGATGCCAAAAGCAATTGCAACAAAAGCAGAAATTGACAAATGGGATCTGCTTAAACTGAAGAGCTTCTGCACAGCAAAAGAAACTATCAACAGAGTAAACAGACATCCTAGAGAATGGGAGAAAATTTTTGCAAACTATGTATCCAACCAAGGTCTAATACCCAGAATCTATACGGAAATTAAACGAGACTACAGCCTTTCTAAGGTGACAGGAGCTTTTCCTTGTGGCACACACTTGGTGACAACAGGGCACCTCCCGGTAACTCAGTCTGACTTTGAGAGCCCTGGAGCATCATGGGATTCTCATGCCCATTGTCCTTTTGCTGGGGTCCTGTTCCGAGGCCCACTCCTGCTCACTCTCACAAAAATCATTTTGTGTGCACATGGCAGGCCTCAAACGCATCTCCCTGTCCTTGTCCCCACCGCTTGGTTTCTTGTTTTATTTAGAAATCAAGAGAGAATCTAGGCTTGGGAAATGGCAGAGATTTCTCCAAGCTTAGCCCAATTCTTTTATCTTTTTTGTTTTTTGTTTTTTAATTTAATACCATTAGGTCATCTCCTTTAAAAAAAAATTTCTGGGAAAATCTTTATTTTGTGTATTTCTCAAGCATCTTGACATTCCGTCTCAGAGTAATGGCCCAATCACTTCCTTCCAGCTCCCCTTCAAATTCCCTGTCGGCTTTATCTCTTGCAAATGTCTCCGTGCTGTAAAGCAAACTCCCCCTGCCCGGACCCTCCACCCCCCTCTCTGGGGACAAAGAAAGGGCCCCATACTCTCACTGAGGCCTGGGCAGACCAGATACATCATCACAGCCTAAGACGAGGAGGAGGCCTGGGAGCCTTCAAAGGTGCCCGCTCCAGAGTCGGCACAAACCTCTGCCTATTAACTCTTTCAAAGAGCGTTTGTGGGCTGTGAAAGCCGTCTGGGTTCATTGATAAAAAAAAAAGATATTGTCTTTCGGGCTGCTGAATATATTAATGAGTTGTCACGGCGGACAGTTAGGATTTGCAAAGGGCGACAGTTACCGTTCACCTACTTGTTGCCTTAACATTTAAAATCATGTCCAAATGAAGACAGAGGTTTCAGGCACCTCTGCCAGCACACACTACATTTGAGCCGCCGGCAGGGATGTTACTCTTCCTAAAACCCCAAAGAGTTAAGCTGAAATGGTTAATATCCCTGTCTCTGCCCCCCTCCTCCTGTATTCTAATGTATGAACCCGCTCATTCAGATGTGAGTGGGCCTTGGGACAGCTCGCCTTCCCTACGCGATTGTGTATGGTCCCCGCTGAAATGTTCCTAAAAACACGATTTTGTAAACGCTTATGCTCCACTAGACATCCCGCGCATCTAAGTACGTGTAGCCCAGCGTCCCGAGTGGGGTTCATTTTGTCTCTTCACACCCAGGGACTCTCAGCCCGAGGTGAGGAAAAGGAAGGGGGGTTATTAAGAATTCTGACAAGGTAGGCTGAATAAATTGTGTTTTCTTTGTGAGCCTTAATCCGGTGTTGTATTGGCTTCTTGGACATGGCTAATTTATTTGGAATTTCATTCTGTTCCTGACAGCGTCCTTGACTAGCTGTTTGATCACCCCGAGCAAAGTTACATACCAGCTTTCAGCCGTTGGGAGGGCAGCGGCGTCCTTTCTCTTAAGTACCTTCTCCTGGGTCGGGTTTTATGCCTGCAGCAGGGCGTTTCAGACGGCTGGGGCCATCCCTTGTTAGGGAGAGAAACCGCCCGGGCAGGGGTCTCCCTCAGTGAGGAAGCCCTCCACTTCCCCCACTCGTCCCACTGTTGGTGATTTTAATCTTCTTTTGTGGCGCAGGAAGAAAGAAAATTAATTTTCGCCCGTCTGTGTGTAGGGAGCATTTCAGTGGAAACCCGGTTTGAAATGCATGTTCTGTTGATTTCGGCAGCCTGCGCCGGCTGGGTTTTGAGATGCAGCATTTTCAGGGGAGGAGGTGATGGGCTGCAGACCTTCATGGGGTGGGAACTCAGGCTCCCCGTGGGCCCTGGACGGGGTCCCCATGTCCTGTGCTCCGTCTTGGCAGAAGTAAGAGTTGATGATGTTAATGCTCTCCCAACTCACCCATCTCTGCCATGGTTGTCTTTTTTTTGGGGGGTGGGGTGGCGAGGGGGCGGTTAAAGCAAGCATATTTTGCTGTTGCAAAAAGAAACAAAGAAAAAAAAATAGCGATTTTCAACAGGACCCTGACATGTCTGAGAATGTCTCACTATCAACAAGGCTGTAGGTGGTGGTTTTACAATTTTGGTGGAATCTGGTCTAAGGAAAACACGTGCTTCCTTTAATTTGGCCTCGCGGCTCTGATGCAGGCGGCCGTCCTTGCTAAGAGCCTTCTGGGTGCCTGGAACTGTGCTGAGTCCTGGGGGATTTGGTGAGAGCTCGAGTTCTAGAAACACATGGAAGAGTTCAGAGGATGTTGGTGCTATGAAAATAACAAACAAAACCAACCAACCCACTGATGCCCTGGGGGATGTGCCTGGCGGCCCCTGGGCGATCTGCCTGGCGGCCCCTGGGGGATGTGCCTGGTGGTCCCTGGGGGAGGGCGTTCAAGGTTCTTCCTGGGGCCTGCATTCGAGTCAGCCAAGTCCAGCTCATCCCTATGACATTTGGGCAGGGATTTCCCATGCGAAGCCCTCTTATCCCCATCCTTGCTTGCAGAAGATGGGGAGGGATTATTATCCTCTCACCTTTTTTTTTTTTTTTTTTTTTGTGATGGGGTCTTGTCCTGTTGCCCAGGCTGGAGTACAGTGGCTCGATCATGGCTCACTGCAACCTCTGCCTCTCAGGTTCAAGCGATCCTCCCACCTCAGCCTCCTAGCTAGCTGGGACTGCAGGTGTGCACCACCACATCTGGCTAATTTTTTTTTTTCTGTAGAGATGGGGTTTTGTCATGTTGCCCAGGTTGGCCTGGAACTCCTGAAACTTCTCACATCGGCCTCCCATAGTGCTGGGATTATTTTCCCCTTTTACTGAGGGGAGGAAACTGAGGCCCAGTGATGCTTCAGTGGAGACCAGCTTGCCTGGGGCTCACAAAAAGCTGCTCATGAGGTTCTTAGGGGCTCTGTCCAAGGCTGTCACCTGGACTGAGGGCTGGTCCTAGGCGGGGACCAGGCTTTGGGGGCGAGAACTTGCACCTCCTCATTGCTTCCACCCCAGGCCTTCCCCACGGAGCTCACCTGTGGAGAGGTTTCCTCTGCCAAGCATTTTGTCAGGAAACAGTGAGTGAGGGTGTGTCACTCACTGCTGTATCAATGTTGAATATTTGGGTGCAGGAAGATGGCTTGGCTGTTGGAGGTCCCGATGGCAACTTGCATCCCCAGATCCATCCTCAGAGGCCCGGGGCTGGGAGCATCCCTGGATCCATCCTCAGAGGCCCGGGGCTGGGAGCATCCCCGGATCCATCCTCAGAGGCCCGGGGCTGGGAGCATCCCCGGATCCATCTTCAGAGACCCTGGGCTGGGAGCATCCCTGATCCATCCTCAGAGGCTCGGGGCTGGGAGCCGCCACCGCCCAGCTCCATGCATTCCCACTGGCGGGGTCTGGGTCTGCGCTGATGGGGAGCTCCTCTCGCTTATCCTGGATTATATTCACAGGCGGCTAACTCAGGGGGTGGTGTGATGGGGAGACACAGGAAGGAGGAGCAGGGAGGGCAAGATGAAGTGGGGCAGGCTGGGAAGGGGGTGACTTCAGGCACAGCCACACGTCCCTGGGATTTTCAGGGGGAGCTCTAAGGGCTCAGAGTGGCCTGTAGTTTGTCCTGCCCCGAAGCAGGGAACCCGGGCTACGTCCTGCCCAGGTCAGCCTTAGGTTAAGGGCTGCCTGGGGGAGGGAGCTTCCTGGGCCTTCGGGTCTCTGTGCATTGGGGTGGCTCCCGTGGCCCAGGATGCCCTGGAGAAGGGTCCTGCTGGAAGCGAAAGTGCAGGGCAGCAGGCGGTGAGCCACCTGTGAGCACAGGTCGCAGCCCCAACCACAGCACTGCTGATGGTGAGACTGCTGACGGTGCGGGGACGTGGGGAGTTTCCCCTGAGAATGGGAGGTCTCACAGTCCCCACGCTGCAATGCCGTCAGTGCGCTGTGTCTGTGGCTTGCTCATGGTCACTCGCTTTTTCCCTGTGGCTCCGGCCACTTTATCCAGCAAGCAACCCCCTCTCGGGAGAAGCCGAGCCTGGACACCACCGGGAGGAGGCCACTCCCTTCCTCTCTCGAAGGGCATACTGTCCTCGTCCTTGCTGATTCCCAGAGGCCCAGGGACGTCTGAGGGGGAGGGGCCAGGCCTCCTTGACCCCTCCGTGTGGACACCACGTGACTGGGGCGTGGCTGACTCTCTGTGTCGATTGGGTGCTTGGCAAACACAGAGTTTTGTCCAAGGCCACCTTGGTCCCCACCTGTCCAGGTTGGGAGGTGCCCTGCCTAGTGTGAGCGCCTCTGGCCTGAGCAGACGCCCCCGGCTCTCCCAGGACATGTCACCTGGAGAGGTGACCCTCTCAGGTAAGGGACATACCCGCTGGCAGCAGCCTCTGCACCCTCCCTGCGTGCACAGCTGCTCCTGTCTGGGGACCCGCACCCCATGTGCCGATGGGCTTCCCCAGAAAGTCAGCAGGACTTTCCCTGGCCTTCTGGAAGGCCCCATAGCAAATGCACTGTTGATGACTCACTCTGTGACGGGGTCCAGAGAGCTAACTCCCCACCTATGTTTGAAGTGATCTTCAAACCTCTGTGCATGGAAAACAAGCCCAGAGCTAAATGTTCCCTAAGTGAGTGGCCTCCGACAGCAGCGCTGGGCAGCCCAGTGGGTGCAGGGCACACCACGGATCGAGGAAGGGCCGGGGCATGCTTCCCAGACGGCCTCTGCCAGTCCAGGCAGGGGCTCCAGGGTGGCAGCAGGAAGGCAGCTTAGGCAGTGCCCGGCTGAAGGTGAGGTAGCATCGCGCTCCACACTCCGTTTGAATGCGTGGTCCCGTTGGAATCTTCTGGAAAGGCTTGGCAGGGAGGACACTCATTGTGTAGATTGGGAAGAAACTGAAGAGCTGACTTCCGGTGACCAGCAATGGGCCCCAGAGCCCTGTGGCCAGGAAGGCCCCCGTTGCTGTTCTCTGTAGCTCAGGCTGGACATTTCCTGGTGAGAACTGGCTGAACTCCCAGGACCCAGCCACCAGAGACCTCTGTTCCTCACGCTCAGCCCCGCAGCTCCAACGGGGGCCCCTTTGCTTCATGGGATGTAGGCTTAGAGTTAGAGGGGGCAGTGCTGGCAGTCTATCTCTCACCCACAGAAACTCGGCTGTGAGAGGCCAGAGCTGGACTTGGGGGGCAGAGCCTATAGAGGTCAATGTGTCCTTATTGTGTGTGCACACGTGTGAGTCCGTGTGCACACAAGTGTATACATGTGTATGCGTGTGTGTATGTGTGTGTGTGACAGAGAAGGCTGGGCAGAACTGTTATTTCAGAAAAGATGTGGAGGCCTTTCTGAAGGCATCCACTGAGAGGAAGGGGCCAGGATCTCTGTGCCCAGGTGCTGGGCTTGGCCTCTGAGAAACACTCTCTCCCCCAGTCCTTCAAAGCAGGAGGTATTTGCTTCACTTTTTAACGCAGGATCTGCAGCTCTGAGAGGTTGCACAACTTGCCCGAGGTCACTCAGCTAGTAGAAGGCGGGACTGGCGTCAGGCCCAGGGCGACTGTGAGGATGTCAGGGACCCTGCAGGCCTGTGCGCTCCAGCTTAGGGCTACAGGTCCCATCTAAGGCTTCTTGGTGGGAGGTGGTGGGGGTGAACGGGAGGGAGGTGCTGCTGGAGGTCCACCGGTCCCCTTCCTGGGGGTGAAGCCAATTTCCGGGGTGAAGCCAGTTTCCGCGCTGACCCCCTTGCTATTAGAGGCCCGAGCGCGGTCCTTGTGCTGCTGAGCCGTGTTTGGGGCCGCCTGTGGGCTGGGGCTGCCGTCTTCATCTTCTCCCCCTCTCTCCTTGGTTTTTCATCCACAGGCTGTGTCCTCCTTCCCTGCGGTGGCCCCAGCCTCCCCGCCAAGCTTCCCGACCCCCGCCCCATCCCCGGCCTGCTGCTGCGGAGACTGTGGGCCGGCGCTGGACGGCGCGGCCTCCAGAAGTGATAGCTAATTGGGGAGAGAAAGGGCCCAATTGTCTGGCGGGGCCGGAAGAGCCGCGTGGGCTGCTGAAAGCGCCGGGAGGAGGTGGCCGCTTCGCCCAGCAGCTGCCGCCGGGGATGTTTGCAGATTACGTCAGCGCTGGCGAGCAGGGGGCGCAGGGACAGCGAGGGGGGCCGGCTCCCGGCGGCCTCCCGCCCCCCAGGCCCCTGGACAATGCTGTCATTGTCAGCACAGAGAGTGGTTAATTCTGGATGAATGGTACACGGGCCTCTTGACCAAGGAGGCCGCTCGCCGTCCCCAGTCTGTCCTCTCACATGCCAGGGAGGCCCTGGGCTGGAGTCTGGCGGGCAGGTCTGGCCTGCTTGGTGGCACCGGAGAGAACAGGGCGGTCCCTTGGGGGCGCCGGCTGCAGAGGCCTCAGGCTGGACGGAGCTTCCTGACCCCGGTCTGCATGGCGGCCACTTGGCAGTGCTGGGCTTGGGCGGCAGGGCCCCACTGTATCGGGGTTGGAGGGCAGAGGCTGCTGCTGCTCTGTGGTGCCGACCTCAGGCATGACCTCCTGGCCAGGTGGCAGCTCGGGCCCTGACCCCCTCCTGGCCCTGCTGGTGGTGATCCTGCTAGCGCGCCTCATCCTGTGGTCCTGCCTCAGGACCTACATCGACTACAGACTGGCCCAGCGGCGGCCCCAGAAACCCAAGCAGGACTAGGCCTCTGCAGGCTGTGGCCTCCGCGCGCCCTGTCTTGAGACTCAGCTGGCCTTTCTGGTGGTGGTGGGAGGCGAGGGGAGCAGGACAGGCACATGACCCCCATGTCCCACCCCCGGGGCAGGAGCTCAGAGAGGCCTGAGATGGATCGTGCCTGCCCAGACTGACCAGGGCCCTCCCGTAGAGGCAGTCGGCCATGTGGGGAGATGGAGGGGCCGGCCTTGCAGGTCCATCACCAGGTTCTGGGGTCCCTGGTTGCAGGGAGTGGTCCTGGGGGTGGGTCTTGTTTTAAGACCTTCTCTGCCTCCAATTCCTTATAAATATGCCTGCAGGGAGAGCTGGGTAAGCCAGAGGACTCAGGTGGAGGGACCACAAAGACAAAGGTGACCTAATCACAAGCCGGCCCTGCTACCAAAGGCCACGTCCTGTCTCAGCTCACCACCCTCATAACCAGGCTCCTCCTGCCTCCCGAGGGACAAGACAAGTGCAGATGGCTGTCTTGATTTCCCCAGAGCAGACCCCTGGGAAAGGTCTCAAGACGCACTTGTGAGACTGAGTTGACCAGCCAGATGCACTTGACTCTGGTTGAGCCTCTGCACACTCTCTAACGGTCTGAACCTCAGTTAGGACACAAGGATCCCTGTCTGCCCCCCTCAGCAGGACATCATGTGGGGGACGATTTAGGGGACAAGCCAAGGGACCTACCAATGCCCTCTGTTCATCTGTTCCTGCAAGTGTGGGGCTGGGACGTGGCCAGGAAGGCTGACGGGGCAGGGAAGTTGAGTTGAGGCCAAGCATCCAGTGCTCCTGCCCCGCCTCCCTAGCACATTCGCCGTGATGCCGGTGACCTAACCCACAGCTTGGGGAAGCTCAGTGGTTCTCATCCTGACTCCATATTCGAGACTCTGGGGGAAATTCGGCAAACACCCACGTCCAGGCTCCACACTGTATTTCCTGGGATGGTTCCAGCGGATTCTGGATTGCAGCGAGGGCTGCTGACTATATGTGGAACTGTGAGATGGAAGGGACGACGGGCGGCAGCTCCAGGGAGGAGCATCGAACCAGATATCGTCCCGGGGAGACTGGGCCTGGTGATGTGGCAGCATCTTGCTCCCTGAGAGGTGATGGGTGTGCTAGGGACACTCGCTCAGGGAACGTGGGCCAAGTCTTCTGAACACGAAGCTTGCACAGGGGGTGATTCCTGTGAATTCTGAAAGGACTTGGAGACATCCAGCAAGAGCAAGAGCTTAGATGGTGGTTCCAGGGCTGGTGTTGCTGACTGGGGCAAGTGGCTCCCCCCAGGGTGGGCATGGAGCGGGGCACTGGCTGGGAGCCTCTGCCTTGCTGTATCCTGGCTGAATGGCCCCAAGTGAGGACCAGAAACACCATTATCACTGTTTCTGCAGCACCTGATACACTCACCTATGCCAAGGAAATCTTTTTTTTTTGGTTTCTGCAGGACTTGCTGTGCTCAGATCCTTCATTCAAGAGAGCTACAGACATGGGGGTGCTGGTGAGCAGGAGCAGAAACCGTCTGGGAGGGGGACCGACCAGAGTTTGAGGTGTCCAGGGGGTGATGTGAAGATGACCTATTGCAGAGGGTCCCTTCTCATTCACACTCTGAAGTCTGCACAGGGGCAGGGGCTACCATGCTCTGTTTCAGTTTGGCCTCTGTTGTATCAACCAGAGGACAGCAGAACTCTATGGCCACTCCCCCCTGCCACAGACAATTTGCCACCCCCACCAGCCACCAGGACTCTGTCTGAATATTCTCGCCTGATCGTAGGATTGTGGCGAGGAATGTTCTTATTGATCTCTAAGGAAAATATTGTTCACTTTTTAAAAACATGATCTTGTACAATTTTATTATTCTCTTTAAGGAAGAAAAATCACATTGTTGTCATGAGCAGGTACAGACGGAGCTAGGATGGCCAGCTGTTCTGGGTTGCCCAGGGCTGTCTTGGTTTTAAAATGGAAAGTTCTACGTCCTGGGAAACCCCTCAGTCCTGGGCAAACCAGGTCACGCTGGATGGAAAGAGTTAGAAGTTCATCCGACGTGCTGATGTCTTGCCAGTTGTAGAGTTTTGTGTAAACCTGTGTGTGGCCTGCGTGTTCATATGGGTGTGTAGGATGGCACCTGCACACATACCTGAGGTCACCTCTTGGTCCAGTGAACCAGAATCCTAGGACTTCTCCTCCTTCTCCTCCTTCTCCTGCTTCCCCTCCTCCTCCTCCTTCTTTCTTCTTCTTCCTCCTCCTCCTCTTCCTCCTCCTCCTCCTCCTTCTTCTTCTTCTTCCTTTCTTTTTTTTTGTTTTTTTGAAATGGAATCTCACTCTGTCACCCAGGCTGGAGTACAGTGGCGCAATCTTGGCTCACTGCAACCTCTGCCTCTGGGGCTTAAATGATTCTCCTGCCTCAGCCTCCTGAGTAGCTGGGATTACAGGTGTGCACCACCATGCCCTGCTGATTTTTGTATTTTTTAGTAGAGATGGGGTTTCACTATATTGCCCAGGCTGGTCTCGAACTCCTGACCTCAAGTGATCCACCTGCCTTGGCCTCCCAAAATGCTGGGGTTACAGGCATGAGCTACCGTGCCCAGCCTCAGAATCCTGGGACTTCTGCTGGAGCCAGGGGTCAGAACAGACTCCTCTGCTGGGGCTGCCTGGCAGGGAGGACAGAAGCTCCAGGCAGCCCCATGAGAACATATCAATCTGGAAAGATGGTGGAAGGGAAGATTCTGCCAACCTCCTCTGACTCCCTATCTCAGTTACACTGGTTCATAATTTCTTTTCTTTTTCTTAAGCCAGTTTCACTGGTTTCTGTTCCTGGAAAATAGACACAATTCTAATGAGTTCATGTATTCTGCATCCACGTGTCAGCATCTCCAGCCTCGTGATGCAGTGCCTGGCTCAGAACAGGCACTCAGGCCATGGTGGCTGAATGAACGAGAGGGTGTGCCCTGGCCGTATCTCAGGCAGCAGATGCATTCAGCTGCAGGTGACAGACACGTAGACAAACAGTGGCTTAAAAAAGAGAGGCTTTAAAAATATTTTGTTTTTCTTTCTTCACGTAGCAAGAAGTCTGGCGTTTGGCATTCCCAGGCTGTGGCGTGACAGCTTCATGAAGTTATCAGGGTCTCAGATCCTGCCATATTTCTGCTCTGCCACCCTCAGCACGTAGTTTTGACCTCCATGGCTACAAGAAAACTGCTGCTACTCCAGGCACCTTACACGAGTTCCAGGCAGGAAGAGAAAAAGGGTGACAGAGACAGAAAGCAGTGTCCCCAGATACCCTTAGTTTTCCATCTCATAAGCCAGAAGGATGTCACGTGGCATCCCTGGATGCACAGGAGGCTGAGAGATGGTGGTGTTTGTTAGCTGGTCTCGTTGCCATCCTGAATGCCAAGTTTGTTATAAAGAAACAGAGGCAAAATGGTGATCAGGCGGGCAACTGGTGGTCTCTGCCACGTGCTCCTTGGCCATTCTTTGTAATAGTGGTCTTTGTCTTGGACCCTATTTAGGATATTTGGGCATCTTTTGTGGTACCCTTATGTGCTGGTTTTGCTGTTGTCTGCCCTTCAGGAATAGCAGCTGAGTCAAGCTGTCTTTGGCTGCTCCAATCTGGAGTCAGAGGTTGGAGATTTCCATGGCTCCCCATGGCTCCTTGGGGCCTCCTAAGAAAATGTTTTAATAAGGAAGTCCAAGGCTGAGACAGACACGCTCCTTCTTAGAGACACATGGGAACACGCCTCTGCTCACAGCTGGTAGCCACAGATGCAAACTGTAGCCCGTGGAATGGAGACAGTGAAGAACTGATGGATAAATGAATAATGATGATGGACAGCAGATGTATAAAAGGCATAAAAGGATAGTGTTAGGGCTGGAACATGTGCCCCAATTCATATGTTGAACCTTTAATGCCTAATACTTCAGAAAGAGATTCAAATACAGTATCTGAATTTATGGTATTTGAAGATATGGTCTTGGCAGAGGTAATTAAGTTAAAATAAGGTCATTAGGCTGAGCCCTAATCCGAAGGATGGGTGTCCTAATCAGAGGAGGAGATTAGGACCCAGACACACACAGAGAAAGAGAGCCAGGTGAGGACACAGGGAGAAGACAGCCATGTACAAGCCAAGGCGAGAGGACTCAGGAAGAACCAACTGACTCCAGCCTCCAAAACTGTGAGAACATAAATGTCTGCCGTTTGAGCCATCCTGTCTGCAAGCAGTCAGCAAGCATTCACTGAGTGCTTGCAGTATTCAAGGCACCACAGATACAATGTTGAATAAGGCAAAGCACCTGCCCTCAGGTAGCTTGCAGTCAGAGAGGTAAGGATAGTGGGCAGAGAGACCTGGAAACAGATATTAGACCTACACTAAGCGTGTGTGGTTATTGAACAGTAAAAATGTGGCCATCACAAATTGCGATATGATGTCAGTAAAATACATACTGACTGTGGAAGACAGCACAGAAAAATAATGTAAAATCTCATTAGTAATGGTTTTATATTGATTATGCATTGAAATGATACTATTTTGGAGGCATTGGGTTAAATATTACATTCGATTTCACCTGTTTCTTTTATTTTCATTTTTTATTGGCCATGATATTTTATTTAACTTTTAACTTTTATTTTTGGTTCAGTGGTACATGTGCAGGTTTGTTACACAGGTAAACTCATGGGGGTTTGGTGTACAGATTCTTTGTCACCTGGGTACTAAACTTAGTACCCAAGAGTTATTTTATCTGAACGTCTGCCTCCTCCCACCTTCCACCCTCAAGTAGGCCCCAGTGTTTGCTGTTCCCCTTTATGTGACCACATGTTCTCACAAGAAAGAACATGTGGTATTTAGTTTTCTGTTTCTGCATTAGTTCGCTTTGGACAATGGCCTCCAGCTCTACCCATGTTCCTGCAAAGGACATGATCTCATTCTTTTTTATGGCTGAATAGTATTCCATGGTATATATGTATCACTTTTTCCTTATCCAGTCTACCATTGATGGGCATTTAGGTTGATTCACCTGTTCCTTTTAATAGGTCTTAATATGGCTACTAGGAAATTTAAAATCACATAGATAGCTTATATTATTTTTGTTATGGACAGTGTTGTGCTGGACCTTCATAATGTAGTAAAAGGGTGGTGGGTGAATGCATGGTGTGTTACAGGAACGCAGGAGGGAGCTTCTTGGAGGAGGTTCTTAGTCCATTTATGCCTGAGGTTGCCTTTTTTTGAATTTTGCAATCAGACCTTGGTGATTACCTTGAGCAGTAGGATATATAAATAACTCCCACATGCTTAGCATTCCAATAATGGAACACTAGGCATAAATGGGTTGAGTGATAATGTTCGGACTGCAAACCAGAACCTGTGAGATGCAGCCAAAGCAATTCTTAAAGGGAAAGTTATAGCTTTAAATATTCATATTAACAAATAGGAAGGATGAAAACATATGGATTAGGCATATGGCTCAATATATTGAACATAATAGAACAAAACTAAGAAAAACAGAAGGAAGAAATAAAGGTAGAGGAAATGTATGCATTAAGAAGTGATAGAATTAACAAATGTATCCAAGTGCCAGATTTTTGATGGGCATAAAAAAGGATGCTGTTAGTCAATCCTATCAAGAAAAAAGAAGGAAACGTAAATGAAATAAAAGTCTATGGGGAAAACAACCACGGAGACATAAAATGGCAAATAACCACAGGAAACTGGCACTGGGATACGTAAATGATTTTGAGACTTTGAAAACATAGAAAGCATAATTTATTTAAAAAAGACTCCACGCTGGGCATGGTGGCTCACACCTATAATCCCAGCACTTTGGGAAGCCGAGGCGGGTGGATCATGAGGTCAGAAGATCAAGACCATCCTGGTGAACACGGTGAAACCCTGTCTCTACTAAAAACACACAAAAAAATTAGCTGGGCGTGGTGGCGGGCACCTGTAGTCCCAGATACTCAGAAGGCTGAGGCAGGAGAATGGCATGAAGCCAGGAGGTAGAGCTTGCAGTGAACTGAGATCACGCCACTGCACTCCAGCCTGGGCAACAGAGCAAGACTCTGTCTCAAAATAAAGTCTAAACAAATTGATTACCATAGAAGAAATAGAAAGTTGTCAAAGTCAACCTTCCTTTAAAAAAAAAAAAAAAAAGGCATCAGGCCCAGAATGTTTTATAGGAGGATCCAACCACACCAAAAAGGAACAGGTAACACTATTTAAACTGTTCTAAAACATAAAAGAAGAAACTTTTAAATTTCTTTTTATGTAACAAGCCTATCATTGATGCCAAGATCCATCATAGATGGCGTGGAAAGGGAAAACACACACCAGTGTTGCTTGGGAACATTGATGTAAAAATATTAAGTCCCTGAATTAAGCAGCACATTAGGGAAATAAATCATTGCAACAACTGAGTGGAATGGATTCCAGAAATGCAAGGATGGTTGGATATTAGAAAAACAATAAGAAAAGAGGAAGAAATCAGAGGTGCAAGCACTGGGAAGGAAAATAATTATTTACAGAGAGATGGATGATTTTCTTGGAAAATGGAAGAGAGTCAACTGAAAGCAATTACAAATGCTAATACCAGAATTCAGTCAAGTGAGTGGGTCTAGATCAATACGGAGAAACCATACACACAGCAATTCATTAGGAGATAAGAAGCATGAAAGACCCCATTTATAAGAGCAACATAAGGAGCAGAAACATGGTTGGCCACTGTGGATGATCAAGTTAGGGTTCACAGTGATTTCCTTTAGTCTGTTTTAATGTGCGATCGCCATGGGTGCTCTAGACGAGATTTATTATGGACATGAGACCCTGACAGTGTCAAGGCTGGTGGAGAAGCCCACACAAAGCTGGTGTCCAGCCTGGGGGGCCCAGGTGACCTGCAGGGGAAGCTGGTGGCTTTGTCATGTTGCTGAGACTAGGAGGCCTGGATAAGCTAGAGGAACAGCCTTGGTGGAGGGGCTGCAGCTGGGGACCACCGTGGGCTGGGGACTCCAATTGGACTTTCAGAGCACAGAAGCTGACTCTCCTTCCCCACGGCTGCCCAGTCCTGTGCTCCTGTACCTGTCTCTACAGTGCAGTCAAGAAGACACAGAAAAAAGCCATCGTAGTTTTTTGCAGGTGGCGATGGTGGGTGCCTCCATGTAGGATGAGTAATTAGGGTGGAGGTATTGCCTGGGCCATGGGACTTTCAACACTAAAATGGGGAGGGTCTTGGCCACATTGGGATGGCTGGTCATCCTGTTTATAGGACTTTCTGTGTAGTAAAGAATTAATCTGACCCAAATAGAAGTCTAGTCTTTGTCCTTGGTTCCTAGGAGGGGATCTCCAGGCCCTTGGGATGTCCTGCTTGAGAAGAGCATCTTTGTTTGCCTGTTGTGAGGAGGAGTTTGGGTCACGTGGTCTCCATTTGACCTCTGGAGGGGCAGAAGAGTAAGGGTCAGTCACTTGGGCATCAGTCCATCATGCCCACGTGTTCGTGATCAAGCCCCAGTAAAAACTCTGGACACCGAGGCTCCGGGGACGTCTCTGCTTGGCAATACTCCATGCATCTTGTCACGCACCATTGCTGGGAGGAATTCATACGGTCCATAACTCCACTGGGAGAAGGAGATTGGAACTTCCTTGCACTCTGCCCCATGCATGTCTTCCCTTGGCTGATTTTAATCCTTTCACTGTAAAAAACCATAACTAACCATTACAACTTTCAGTGAGTTATTGAAATGGAGGATGATGAACTTAAGGATCCCTGAACTTGCAATTGCTGTCAGAAGTGAGGGTGGTTCTGGGGACTGTTTCCTAATTTCTGTGTCTTCGTTTCCTGTTTCTTCTTCTCTTTCTCCTCCTCTTCTTTCAAAACTGCAGAAGGATATACCATGAGCAAGGATTCTGTCTCCTCAAAGCCATCTTGTCTCCCTCCATCAATGCAGCCCGAGCTACCTGTTTCTTGTGTCTCATCCAGAGCTATCCCATGTGCTTCCAGGCAAATGCAAACGTCTTCTCCCACCCACCCCATTTTCCCTCATAATTAATAGCATGTGTGCATACCCCATCCTTATTGCCCCATATGAAGTTTTTGTGGATTTTCTAGTTTTCCTGTAATGAGCACACATTTTTTAAAAATGAAGAAACAAGTGGGTTACACAGATTGGAAAGTATAGTGAGCAAGGCTGTAGGAAATGAGTAGTTAAGGGTGGTAGTAGTAGTAAGCTTAGGGAGCTGTTGTTCCCTTACTTTTTGAGACAGGGTCTTGCTCTGTTGCCCAGGCTGGGTGCAGTGGTGCAATCAAGGCTTACTGCAACCTCCACTTCCCAGGCTCAAATGATCCTCCTGTCTCAGCCTGGCCTATATATATATATATATATTTTTTTTTTTTCTAGAGATAGGGTCTCACAGTGTTGCCTAGGCTGGTCTTGAACTTCTGGGTTAAACAATCCACCTGCCTTGGCCTCCCAAAGTGCTGGGATTACAGGAATGAGCTATCACACCCAGAGGTGAGGTGGACTGAGGCAGGGCAAAGGTGAACTGTGAGCCCTCGGTCCTGGGCACGGATGTCATCACCAGGAATTCTCCTCCCCATTCCCCCACCAAAGGGGTCACAGCCCTGGGAAAGGGCTAGCTCTTCTGGGCCCCCAGAGTGCTCCCAGCTTTTCTTCTATGGAGGCAGGTGCAGCACACCTGGGCAGCCCGTGGCTGTGGCCATGGCAGTGGCCGGTCTGCATGTGGAGGAAAAGATGGTGAGGTGAGGCCCTGAGAAACAACGGCCTGGTCTCACCCACATCTCCCCTCCTAAGCAGGATGAGACGGATGCACCCTCTGCCGCAGCCACCTCTTCTGCAGGTGCCCGGCTTCTCCAGACTTGCTGTTTTGGAGGGGAGGTCTGTGGGAGCGACCGACTGCCTTGCATCTCAGCCAGTCGTGGGCCCCAGGGTGTGGGCAGGGGCAGCTTCAGCCCTCTCGGGCCTCTCACTCCCTGCTTGGCCTCCGTAAGTCCGCCTGGGAGCAGCTCACAGAGCCCCTGTGGTGGAGATGAGTCACTTGTTCTAAAAATAAAAGAAGTGAAGTCATAATATAGTGTATTTCCTTTTTAAGCCCGATGTGCCTGCAGAGGGATCCGCAGCAGTGTACTGGCGGCAGGGAGGGCCAGGAACCCTGACAAGGTCTGGAGCCTCAGAGTGCACCTGCCCCCACTTACAAGCCCCGGCCTTGGGGATTGGGTGGGGTGTCCCCTGCCTCCAATGGCTCCCAGATGAGTAAGTAAAGGATGGTGCGTAGGCCAGGAGTGGGGGCTCACACCTGCAATCCCAGCACTGTGGGAGGATTATTTGAGCCCAGGAGTTTGGGGCCAGCCTGGGCAACATGGTGAAACCCCATCTCTACTAAGAATACAAAGAAATTAGCCGGTGTGGTGGCACGTGTCTGTCATCTCAGCTACTGGGGAAGCTGAGGTGGGGGGATTGCTTGAGCCTGGGAGGTCAAGGCTGTAGTGAGCTGAGATTGCACCACTGCACTCCACCTTGGGTGACAGAGTGAGAGCCTGTCTCAATAAACAAACAAACAAACAAACCGATGGCATGTAAATAGCTCCCACATTGGGAAGACAGTCTTAGGCTGTAAGAGAGGGCAGAGTGCCCTGGAACACACACAAGGGAAGGGGCGCTGCTCACTCTTGGGGTCTGCGGGAGGCTTTCTGGAGCAGGTGTCCCTAGAGGTAGGACTGGGGGGACTCTGCTAGGCCAGTAGGAAGGGAACAGCATTCCAGGCAGAAGGAACGGTGTGAGCAAGGGCCTGGAAGCTGCAGAGCTCCTGGCAAGCTCAGGACATGATCTTCTGCAGGTCTCCCCAGACCACCTGGGGAGCTGGTGGCACATGCAGATTCCCAGGCCTGAAGACCAGCTGGATTCCAAGAGCAGGGCCCAGGAATATGATTAATAATTCCCCTGCATGATTCCCATAGTCTGCAAAATTTGAGACCCTCTGGTTCAGACACTAGTGCATAGAGGAAGGGATGAAGACGTACGATGGCAAGGCAGGTCGGGTCCAAATTGTGAGGGTTTTGAGGGTTGCCTAGGAGTTTGGATTTTGGTGTACAGGCAGGAGGGGGCTGTCAAGGGCATTTAAGGAAGAGAGTGCTGCTCCTGGACCTGGTTCTGAGAATGGCTCCTGGGAGTGACCTAGGTGACTGATTGATGGGGAGGGAGGAGGCTGGGCAGACGCTTGGGCAGAGGCTTGGGGTGCTGGGACTGTAACAGTTATGTGAGAGGAAGCAGAGGTCTGAGACAGTTGCAGGGGCAAAATGTAGGCCCCCAACCCCTGGTTCAGGAGAGAGCCCAGGGATGGTCACCAGGGATCCAGCGATGTGTGTGTGTGGAGTGTGAGCAAAAGGTGGGGAATTACATGCTTGTTACCAGAAGTGGGGTTGGGGTGAGGAGGGAGAGAGCAGTTTTGGGTCCTGGAGAAGCAGGGCAGAGGGGTTCTGGAGATGCCAAGCACTCAGGGCACAGAATGGGGCCCGGATGCTTGATGGGGGTGTGGGGAAGTCCTTGGAGAAATCAGAGCCCAACCGTGGGCTTCAGGCAGCCACTGAGGGTCTTGGGTGTGGTCCTGGAGGGGCCAGGAGGCAGGGAGAGGGTAGCAAGGGAGAAGGGATTGTGCACAGACTCACCTGGCAGGGAGGTTGTTCCAGCAATATGTTCGGAGACAGCGATGGCCTGGGCCTGAATCCCATGCCCTCCACCTCTACCTGGGTGGCCTGGGCATGTGTGCTAAGCCTGGGGCCCAGCTTCCATCTGTAAGAAAAGGACAGAACGACCATGTTCCTCAAAGCCCTCAGCACACAGCCTGAGCACACAGAGCCCTCCAGCACTGGCAGGTTGCAATTTTTTTTTTTTTTTTTTTTTTTCCAAGATGGAGTCTCGCTCTTTCGCCCAGGCTGGAGTGCAGTGGTGCGATCTCGGTTCACTGCAACCTCCGCCTCCTGGGTTCAAGCAATTTCTCCTGCCTCAGCCTCCCAAGTAGCTGGGATTACAGGCATGCGTCACCACGCCTGGCTGATTTTTGTATTTTTAGTGGATATGGGGTTTCACCATCTTGGCCAGGCTGGTCTTGAACTCCTGACCTCAGGTGATCTACCCACCTCGGCCTCCCAAAGTACTGGGATTACAGGTGTGAACCACTGTGCCTGGCCTGCATTAAAGTTTTTAAAACAAAGTCCCAAAACTTCCCCAGGATGCATAGGACAGCATGCCTGATGGGACTTTCCTATCTCTAGAACTGGATGAAGCCACAAAGCTGAGGCCCAGAGGTGACGAGAACCCCTGCGTTCTCGAGAAGCACAGGCACCCTCACCGGTCCTGCCAGGTCTGCGTCTGCCAACCCATCAGCCACCTCCAGCCTAAAAGAGACGAGAAAAAGGGGGAGGCTCCCTGAGGGGCTTCAGTGAGGCATCCAAGGCGACTGTCCCTTTCCTGGTCAAGGCACGTTGGGGGCTCCCAATAAACCTACACTAGCCCCTCCTCATCCACAGGTCCACTTTCTGCAGTTTCAGTTACCTGGAGTCAACTGCAGTCTGAAAATATTAAATGGAAAATTTCATAAGTAAATAATTCCTCAGTTTTAAGTGGCATGCCATTCTGAGTGGTGTGATGAAATCCCGTTCCGTCTCGCTCAGTCCCCCTTGAAGCGTGAGTGATCCCATTGTCCAGCGCCTCTACACCTTGATGCTACCTGCACGCGAGTTACTTGGGAGCCCTCTCAGTTGTGGGATCCACTGTCTCCATATTGCAGGGCTTGTGTTTAAGATACCCTCCTCTTCTGTTACTTAATAATGGCCCCAAAGCACAAGAGTAGTGATGCTGAGGTCGGGCGTGGTGGCTCACGCCCGTAATCCCAGCACTTTGGGAGGCTGTGGGTAGGCAGATCACTTGAGGCCAGGAGTTCGAGACCAGGCTGGCTAACATAGCAAGACCCTGTCTCTACTAAAAATACAGAAATTAGCTGGGCGAGGTGGTGGGCACTTGCGGTCCCAGCTACTCAGGAAACTGAGGCAGGAGAATTGCTTGAACCCGGGAGGTGGAGGTGGCAGTGAGCTGAGATAGCAGCACTGCACTACAGCCTGTGTGACAGAGGGAGACCCCATCCCCTCGCCAAAAAAAGTAATGATGTTGACATATTGTTACAATTGTTCTATTTTATTATTGGTTATTGTTAATCTCATTTGGTGTCTATTCTTTAGATAAAGCTTTATCATGGTATGCATGTACAGGAGAAACGTACATAGGTACGTATGTACACAAAAATTGTATATGATACTAACGCCTTCCGGCTTCCGCTGGGGGTCTTGGAATGTGTTCCCTGTGGATAAGGGGGACCTCTGTACTCATAGAGACTGGGGTGCCAGTTGCAGAGTTATGGAGTGCTAGCCCAGGGCTTCGTGAGCCCAGAATGTGGTGGAGTGAGAGAGGGCTTGGCCAAGCTCGGCTGGGATTGCATGGGACATGGGTCTCGCCGGCAGGCAGTGACTGGTGTCTGCATCTCTCCTTTGAACTCCGGAGGCGGGAAGCTGACTGGAGCTGTCCCCAGGGCAGAAAGAGGAGACAGGGCATCCGTGAGCCCCTGTGCTGCCCTGTTGGGGGTGGCTAAGCCTGGCTGATTCCGCTTTTCCTGTAGGGAGGAGTTATTGTCCCCATTGTTAAGGATGGAGAAGGGAGATTCCATGGATTGCAGATGACGCAGGCAGCAGAGGGAGGAGAATGAAGCTATTATCTGTTCTGAGCCTCTTGTTACACAGCTTCATCTAGTCCCTGACCCGCGCACCCTTCCAGGAAAGCTACCTCTAACCTCCTCACTCATAAGATAGACATAGGCTGCCCCACCTCCAAACGTCTGGAAACAGCGAGGACACACAGCCAGCCTTTGTGATGTCTAAAGGGCAGCTCTTTCCCCCAAATGCTTGTCCCCCCTTCCCTGGAATCCTTCTGAGGCCGGGACCCACAATGATGGCCTGGCCCAGCACCACATCCTCCACCTCCTCGGAAGCATTTGCTGCCTGTTGGGAACACAAATCCCTCTGACCTTTGGCTATTCCTATCATGTCCTCAGAAGGACAGAAATTAGCAAGGGAATCAGGCAGTGGAAAAATGGCCACCGTCTCCCCCTACTCCCTCTTTTCACAGTCAACAGCAGGGCAGGACGAGGGCGTGGGCTTGGCTGCTACTGGGCCTCTATTTGGGGTGTCCTTATGGGTGGCAGGGGGTTTCACATCCCACCTTTTGTAAAGCCTTCTGCTCATGGGAGTTTGAGGTAAGCTGAGGTGGGCTGGAGCTGGCATGGGCTGGGGGCAGGTGATGCCATATCCCAGGTGCCCTGAGGCCTCAGGCCTGAGTGAGCTGTCTCCAGCAGCCCAAGCCATCCCAGCGGTGATCTTAACATTGGCGGCAGCAGGTTCCTCAAGATGTCTTTCCTGATGTCTTCACCTGCAACCCCAGGTCCCCCTTCCTCCAGCCCCCAGTGTGATGGTTAATACTGAGTGTTAACTTGATTGGACTGAAGGATACAAAGTATTGTTCCTGGGTGTGTCTGCCAGGGTGTTGCCAAAGGAGATGAACATTTGAGTCAGTGGGCTGGGAAAGGCAGACCCACCGTTAATCTGGGTGGGCACCATCTAATCAGCTGCCCACGAGGCTAGAATATAAAGCAGGCAGAAAAATGTGAAAGGAGAGCCTGGCCTAGCCTCCCAGCCTACATCTTTCTCCTGTGGTGGATGCTTCCTGCCCTCGAACATCAGACTCCAAGTTCTTCAGTTTTGGAACTCGGATTTATTTGTTCTCCTTGCTCCTCAGCCTGCAGATGGCCTAATGGGGGACCTTGTGATTGTGTGAGTTAATACACTCCCATGTAGATATATTGCATTAGTTCTGTCTCTCTAGAGAACCCTGACTAATACACCTGGTATCTGGCGAGTGCCCACTGTGACAGTGTGGACAGCTGCCTGATTGCAGTCTTGAGCACGTGCCTTTCTGATGCCCTTTCTCCTCTTTTTGCCCTGGGGGTGGCTCCAGCCAGTTTCTCACCTCCGGAGTTGGAGTTCAAAAGGAGAGATGCAGCCAGCTCCTTCCCAGCCAGCGGATTGGCCAGGGGCCGGCGGAAGGGGAGGGAAAACCCTCGGACATGTGGCCTGGCGTTTTGAGCTCCCTGCACTTTGTGGGAAAAACATGCAGTGGAAGACTAACATTCACCTAGAATTAGGAAGTCAGGGCCAAGGGAAAAAAGCAGCTACGTTGGGAAGGCGAGTCCAGGGACAGATACAGAACCCACCACGTCCTCCATGGTTGCTGTAGCCAACCTGCAAGTTCCTGGCGGCCAATGGGAGCCTGGAAAGAAGGAAAGGTTTAAGGTTCTCATGGCCGTTGGAGAAAATACTTTGGCTGCTCAGGAACTGTAAATCTTTCCCTAGCTCTCATTTGTCAAAGCAGTTTTCCTGAAGGGGCATCACCAGCAACTCACTGGGAGTAATGGTGATTGGATTGGTCAGTGTTCTCCAGAGAAACTGAACCCATAGGATGTGCTGATATGCAGACAGAGATTTATGATAAGGAATTGGCTTGAACCATGTTGGAAGCTGGCAAGTCCAAAATCCACAGGGTGAGTCTGCAGGCTGGACAGCAAGGAAAACCGATGCCATGGTTTTAGTCTGAAGGCTGTCTGTGGTAGAAGCAGGTGGAGCTGACCTTGCAGATGGAGCCTGAAGGCCGTCTGCAGCAGAATTCACTCTTGTGTTTGGGTTCTAATCAGGCCTTCCACTGATTGGGTAAGGCTCACTCACATTACGGAGGGCACATTGCTTTACCGAACATCCTCCAGTTTAAATGCTCATCTCATCCAAAACACTCTTGCAGAAACACCCGGAATCATCCTTGACCAAATATCTGGGCACCCTGTGTCCCATTCAAGTTGCATTAGTCTATTTTCAAGCTGTTCAGAAAGACATTACTCAAGACTGGATAATGTATAAAGAAAACGAGGTTTGATGGACTGACAGTTGCACGTGGCTGGAGAGGCCTCACTATCACGGCAGAAGGCAGAGGAGGAGCAAAGTCACATCTTGCATGGCAGCAGGCAAGAGGGAGCGTGTGCAGGGGCACTTCTCTTTGTAAAACCATCAGATCTTGTGAGACTTATTCACTATCATAAGTCCAACATGGGAAAAGCCTGCCCCCATGATTCAATTACCTCCCACCACGTCCCTCCCACGACATATGGGGATTATTACAATCAAAGGTGAGATTTAGGTGGGGACACAGAGCCAAACCATATCACAAGTTGACACATAAAATTAACCACCACAGGGATGGGAAGTGTTGCCCCCATTTCTACAGCACACACAGCCCTGGACTGTCCAAATGGGTCCCCCAAATGCACTTGTGTGGGTGCACCATGATTCTGATTGGAGGAGAGATGGGTCTACTACTCATCTCTCTCATCTCTGGGGCTGGCATGCATCTCAGGGAGGTCTGGGATTCTTCAACTAGGCTGTTGACCATACAGTCATGTGGTGACATAATTTTGTTTTTGTTTTTTTTTTTTAAACGAGATGTTAGGTTTGGAAAATAAGAAAATGAACACATCAGATGCCTGAGTGATTTTAAGGGCAGAGCCTTAGGCAAGTGCCTGTTGGGAATCTTTGGCTCCTCCAGTCAGCCAATTAGCTCCTTCTCACTTATGAGCCAAGGGAGCAAAGGAAGATGGGGTTGAGGAAGAAGAAGTCCCAACGTCAGGAAGTAGAGAGAAGATAGCTGAGGAGAAATGGAACCTTGCTTCACCTTAGAGCATTGTGTCCCATACCAACCTGCTGGGACTGCCACAGGGAACAGGGAGAGAGGGGAGAAAGTAGCTGAGATTCTGCTTCCTCCCAGCCTCCGCTCTTACCCTGGGGCCTCCCATTGGCTGAACCTACCCAGAAGCCAGAGGGCAAAGGACTCTGGGAAATGTAATTCCCTTTGGCATGTGCACAGGCAGGGCAGGGTTAGCAAACCACTTACACACCCAGATGATAGTTCACTCATTTCCTTCAAGTGTCTGCCCAACTGTCACCTGCTGGGAAATGCCTTCCTTGACACCAAACCACCCCCTCAACCCTACCAACCTGGCCTGGCTCAGCACTCTCTATTCTTCTGCTAGCCTGCCTTTATTTTTCATTATAGAATTTAGTACCAGCTGATGTTGCTTTACGTATCTATTTATCTATATATCTATACGTATCTATCTATTTATTGTCTGGTTCTATTTTTTAATTGTATGGTCTAGTTCTATTTTTTATTTATTATATTGTCTGGTTCTATTTTTTATTAATGGGATTGTCTGGTTCTATTTTTAATTTAATGTCCAGAATGCAAGCCCACAAGGGCAGGCCATCTGTCTGTCTTGCCCTCTGTCTCACTCATTTGAGAACAGTACCTGAAACATAGTAGGTGCTCAACCACCATTTCTGGGTAGATAGAATCTTCTTTCAGGTCTTCTCTTCTTTGGGTACATATCCTTAGTTTCTTCAGCCATTCCCCAGGACATGCTTTCTGGCTGGCCCCTGCACTGGCCAGCTTCTCCTGGCCCAGCCCTCTGGGCAAGGCAGGACTGATGGTGAGGGCAGTCCCAAGGTGCCAGTGCATCCTGCCTCGAATCCAGTGGCCAAGTGGCCATCAACAGACACAGGCTTAACTTAGCTCCTCTGCGGCTGGTTGAGCTCTTGGTTCTGTTCCATGTGCAGCTCACTGAGTGCTGGACTCCAGGCAAGTTACCAGGGAGGAGCATGTGGGCATCACCCTTGAGGGGTTAACAGGTCATTGTAAGAGCCAGACACAGATGCAGTCTCTACTTCTGAGGACAGTCCCGGGACCAAGGCTTATTGAGTGATCCATATGGGCCAGGGGCCTTTCTAAGAACATTCCATGCATCCTTTCATCTGCTCTTCACGAACATCCTTCAGGAAGGGGCTGTCATGGTCCCTGGGCTTCAGAGAGGCAAAGCAACTTGCTCCCACCCCTGAGCTGGTCAGTGGGCATCTGGGGTGCGGACCTGGTTGGTCTGACTGGGGGACCCTCATCCCTTCACCCCTAGGCAAGTTGTCTTCTGGGCACTGCCAGGCTGAATGGGCAGATGCCCACTACAGAGGGTCAAAGACCTACGGGGACATAGGATGGGTGGAGAGCTCTGCACTGGTGACACTGAACTCAGCCTTGAGCCTGCAGAATGTGTTGTGGTGGCAGAAGGCGGGGGGCTTCCATCTGGGGGCAGGGCTGAGGACCTTGTGTAGGCTGGGACTGGGGAGGGTGGGTTTGGAGAGCTGGGCTGCTGGAGGAGGGGGATGCCTGGTGGCTGGATCCTGACTGCTTTCGGGAGAAATGAGCTCTTGCTTGCAAGGAAACATCTGTTTGGAGTGCTGCGTGCCTAAATGTTTTTACACATGCCACACAGAATGCGGGAGAGCCTGACTCCACATTCTCTACGTATTTATTGCAAAATAACCTTATCCTAACAATAACAGGAAAAATTTCACCCACATTCCCACTACGCTGACAAATCAACTGTCTACATTTTTCCCGTTCCCCTCGGGGCCACACGCTTGTGTGGACAAGACTTTGAAGCCACGGTCAAAGAGCAATTGTGTTTGCGCATTCGTTTGTTCAGCAAAGCTATTTCCCAAGTACCTACCTCCTCTGTGTCAAGAAACTCGCTCCTAAAACTAATGGCCTATATTTTCCTTTCGAGTTTTACCACCTATACAAATATCCTTTATTAATCAGGGTATATTAACTGTTTTAACAAGCAACCCGCTAATTGTAGCACCCTAATTCAATACGTGTGTATCTCTTGTTCATGACAGTGCAGGGCAGGTTGGGTTAGGCTCTGCTCCATGCAGCCATGCAGGGACCCAGGCCTTTTTTTCTGAGTGGCTCTGCCATCCCCTACAGCCCTGGAGTCCTCCATTTGGTGCACTGCATTGAATCAGCAGAGGAGCGAACAGAGAGAAAGAGCAGGCTGGATTGCGTAGGAAGCTTTTTTAGGCAGGCCTGGAGGTGGTAGACGTTATTTCCATCACATTCTATTGGATGGAATGCAGACATGTACCTGTACCTACCTGCAAGGGAGGCTGGGAAATGCAGTCCAGCTGAGTGTCCAGGAATGGGGGAGGAACAGGCTTGGTGATCATCTGGCCAGCATCTACAAGCTTACAACACATTGTATAGTTCTAAAAAATTGAAGGAAGCACAAAGAAAATTGTGTAAGGAAATGGCAATGTTGTCACCAAGAGTTGAAAGCTCACAGAAAAATATAAAATACAAAGGCCAGCTGAGTTCTGGCAAACTCAGGGCAGCCAGCCAGGCTCTGGCCCTCTCTGAGAGAATTGAAGATCAGACTGTCATTGGGCAAAGGCATGAGTGAACCCTGGGAGACTGAGGTCTCACGATAGCTGGGCTATCTGATGAGGCTGACCTCTGGGATCATGGCAGAAGGATGGCCAAAGAGAGCTGGTTGCTTCATATCATTGGCTTCTAAGCTCACAGTGGCCAGTTCCTGCTCTCAAGAATAGATCAAAGTTCTCAGTTGGTGGAGGCAGCCCAGCAGGAGAAACAGCAGGAACTTTGTCAACCTCTGGTCAATATAACCCAAGCAAAGATAAGACCCTCACCCCATACTCTGTCCTCGGGTCAAAAAGGGGCACAGTGGTAGCAGAAATCTTGTCACATAGCTGTCACCTGCACTGGCAGCCTTCTATGTGGAGTGCGTCATGGCCATCAGGGATCTTTTGGGGGACTGCCTTCACCTGCTACTTCCTGTATGTCGAGTCTTCTCTTTCTTGGTTTACCTTCTCAGTTGGGTGTAGCACATCCTTCAGTAGCTTTCTGAGAAAGTGTGGCTTGTAGGCAAATTTGTTAGAGACCTCACACAGCTGAAGGGATCTCTATTCCACCTTCACACTTGCTTGATAATGTGGTTGGCACAGAAGGTTGGGTTGGGAAATAATTTCCCTTTAGAAGCTCAAACGCATTGCTCCATTGTTTTCTTGCTTCCAGTGTGGCTGCTGAGAATTCTGAAGCTATGTTGATAACCAGTCCTGGGTATGTCATCTGGTTTTTCTCTCTGGACGTTTATAGAATCTTCTCTTTGTCCCAGGTGTACTGAAGTTCCACAGTGATGTGTCCATGGGGTAGAGCTGTGTTCACCTCCTATGCTGGGTATTTTGTGGGCCTTGTTTTTAGTGCCAGGGAATTACTCTGAATTATTTCGTTGATGATTTCTTCCCTGCAATTTCCTCTTTCTTATACATCTGTAGCTCCTGTTAGTCCTGTTATTTGGATGTTGGATCTTCTGTACTTATTTTCTAGATTTTCTTTTTTCTTTTTTTTTTATTTTTTGAGACAGAGTCTTACCCTGTTACCTGGGCTGGAGTGCAGTGGTTCAATCTCAGCTCACTGCAACCTCCACCTCCCAGGTTCAAGTGATTCTCGTGCCTCAACCTCCCAAATAGCTGGGATTACAGGTGCGCACCACCATACCTGGTTAACTTTTATATTTTTAAATGGATATGGGGTTTTGCCATGTTGGGCAGGCTGGTCTTGAACTTCTGACATCAAGTGATCCGTCCACCTTGGCCTCCCAAAATGCTGGGATTATAGGCATGAGCCACCACGCCCAGCCTCATTGTCCTTATTTCTCCTCCTCATTCTTGCCATCCACCCTCTTCTCTTTTCCTGCCTCCCTCTTCCGCCTTCTCTCTTTTCTTCTCTATCTCTTTCTAATCCCCCTTCCCTCTCTTCTTTCTTTTATTTTCTGGGCTATTTTTCTCAACTTTCTTTTATAACTCTTCTACTGAGTTTTTCACTTCTGCTGTGATTTTTAAATTTAGAAAAAAAAAAATCCTCTGAATGTTCCTTTTGATAACATCCTGCTCTTGTTCTCAGATGTAATATCCTCTCTCACTGAGGATATTGAGGACAGCTTGTTATTGTTGCTATGGTCATTAAAGTTTTTTTTTGTTATTTGTTTGTTTTTTGTTTTTGTTTTTGGCCATGTGCAGTGGCTCATGCCTGTAATCCCAGCACTTTGGGAGGCCAAGGTGGGTGGATCATGAGGTCAGGAGTTCAAGACCAGCCTGACCAATATGGTGAAACCCCATCTCTATTAAAAATACACAAATTAGCCGGGTGCTGTGGCAGATGCCTGTAATCCCAGCTACTAGGGAGGCTGAGACAGGAGAATCGCTTGAACTCAGGAGGTGGAAGTTGCAGTGAGCCGAGATCACGCCACTGTACTCCAGCCTGGGTGACAGAGTAACTCTGTCTGAAAAAAAAAAAAAAAAATTTGTTTTATTATTTTGTTTTGTTTTGTTTTTCTGAAAAGTCTGTTTCTGCCCAGTTATGTGTTTCTGTTGATGTTTTGGTCTCTGCTTTTCATGTTGGAGGCTGTTCACAGAAGTCTGGTAACCTTTGGCTGTCAGGTTATGACAGGATGGGATATGAAAGAGCTCACTGGAAGTTCAAGAACAGAGCTTGGCCACCATACCCTTCGTTGTAGGATGATATGGGATGTTTTTTGAGGTTCCCTTGATGTAAACAGCTTTAGGTCTTTCCTCTTGGGCTGAACAGACCTCAGAGGAGGGTCTTTCAGTGGCCTGCCTAGGGGGAAGATCTGGGTGAGGGAACGGGTCAGGGTACAAAGGGTCACCTGACCACCTCTTCACATTTTTTTGGCAAGGTCTCCAGGCCCTCACTGTGCTGGAATCCCCTAGTATGTAAACCTTCTATATTATGTTCTCCAGAAAATAAACCATTTTTTTTGAAAGTTATGTTGAGTTTTTATTGGCAATTCTGAGTACATGTGTTTGTAACAGTTAAAGTGTGATAGGTGAACTTAATATACGAAAAGAGTTCTACAGCCTCTGTTGAGAAAAGATTATATGCCATGCAAACTGTTTAAGTCATACAAAACCATTCTTCAGTGCAGCGTCTTTTCAACTGGAAGAATCTTAGTCAGCATGCTTCTCCTCCTGAGGTGGTTCATACCAACTGATGTGGTCTGGCTGTATGTCCCCACCCAAATCTCATCTCGAATTGTAATCCCCATGTGTCAGGGGAGGGGCCTGGTGGAGTAGGAGGTGATTGGATCATGGGGGCGGATTTTCCCCCTTGCTGTTCTTGTGATAGTGAGTGAGTTCTCAGAAGACCTGTTGTTTAAAAGTGTGTGGGAGTTCCCCCCTTCACACTCTCTCCTGCTGCCATGTGAGACGTGCCTTGGCTCCCTTCACCTTCTCCCATGATTGTAAGTTTCCTGAGGCCTCCCAGTCATGCATAACTGTGCGTCAATTAAACCTCTTTTCTTTATAAATTACCCAGTCTCAGGTAGTTCCTTATGGCAATGTGAGAATGGTCTAGTGCACGTATTAAATTTGCTTTGCATTTTTTGCTTTCTTCTATAATAGTTTCATATTTCTCTTTTATTTCTCTACCAATTCCAGGTGGAGTGGCTCTATTTCGGAATGTTCTGGGTTAGCAGCTCCTAAGCGACGCTTTAAAAAACCAAAGCACTATTGGGTTTCTCTTCCTAGAAGACTGCCCACATCTTGGTTAGCGTGTGCAGCACCCCTACTTCTCTGAGCACCCCCAGAATGGCTCATACTTCTAGTCGATGGCTTGGTAATGAGCCATAGTGACAGCAGCAGTAGCGTGGCTGGCCCCAAAACTGTGCCTGGCCCAGAACATAAACTTCTATTCTTCTTCCAAAGAGAAGAGTGGACAGCCCTTAGTGGTGGATGCTGACAGGAGCTGGGGCTCCAACGGAATCTCTCTATTGTAGTGGGTTCTTTACCTCAGTTCCAGAGTGGCTTTTTGAAGAACTCTGCTGTGTAAACAAGCTCTTTCCCGCCCCTACCCTGATCTTCCCAGCTCCCCCCGATGGTGGTCTTCTCAAGCCATTCTGTTGAGTTGCAGTTTTAACTCATTTGTCTTCCATCCATCTGGTAAACTTTGGTTGCTGAAGTTGCCTTTTCTGTTCTCACATTCTTGTGAATTTCCATCTTTAAAATCCCTTTGCTGTGGCTTTGGTTGGGTTCTGGGAAGGAGTGAAATTAGTCAGCAATGATCAGTCAGCTCTGGGAGCCTGCATGCCTTCCCATGTCTCATTGCCTTCCTGCATCATTACATGGGCCTCATGATGACCTTTTTTTAAAAAAAATTAATTTAATTTAATTTTAAGTTCTGGGATACATGTGCAGGATGTGGTTTGTTACATAGGGAAACATGTGCCATGGTGGTTTACTGCACCTGTCAACCCATCACCTAGGTATTAAACCCTGCATGCATTAGGTATTCATCCTGATGCTCCCCAACAACCTCTGACAGGCCCCAGTGTGTGATGTTCCCCTCCCTGTGTCCATGTGTTCTCATTGTTCAGCTCCCACTTATAAGTGGGGACATGCAGTGTTTGGTTTTCTGTTCCTGTGTTAGTTTGCTGAGGATAATGGCTTCCAGCTCCATCCATGTCCCTACCAAGGACATGATCTTGTTCCTTTTTATGGCTGTATAGTATTCCATGGTATATGTGTACCACATTTTCTTTATCCCATCTATCATTGATGGGCATTTGGGTTGATTCAATGTCTTTGCTATTGGGAATAATGCTGCAATAAACATACACATGCATGTGTCCTTATAATAGAATGATTTATATTCCTTTGGGTATATACCCAGTAATGGGATTGCTGGGTCAAATGGTATTTCTGGTTCTAAGTCTTTGAGGAATCACCACACTGCATGATGACCCTTTTAACAGCTACCTCATCAAGGAGTCCTTTCTTTCCAAAAGTGTATTCCATGAAATGTTGGCAGGTGCACCAAGAAAAGAATGTGTTCTGGAGTCAGATAAGTTTGAAATGGTATGGGATTTATAAGGGCAACTGCAATGAATTCCAAGGCCCAGAATTCCAAGCTCTGGGTTCATTCCATGTCAGGTGGTCACTAGGCCATGGCAGTTAGGAGTGCTTCTAGGCCATACTTTTTTCTTAAAGCACAATAACAAGGATCCTATTTGGACCCCTCAGACCACTCTGCTGGGCTCCCTCACTGCCCTGAACTGTGAATTCTCTGAAGTCTCTGTCTGCACCCCAGTCCTTGCCCCCAACCCTCCCAATGTCCTGTGTCCTTTCCTGCTGACTCCACTTTAAAAGACCCTGGTTTGTGGCCCAGGGCTCTCCCTGGCTATAGTGGCCTCTTTTTTTTCACTTAATCGAATTTTAAACCGGAAGTATAATTTACATATGGTAAAAGACATAAAGTGTGTATCTCAACATATATATTCATGTAACCATCAAATTAGAGACCAAGTTACAACATTTTCTAGCATATCAGAAGTCTCTCTTAGGGACTAATTTCACTAACTTCTCTCTCCTCCAGGTACTCACTGCCCTGATTTCCATCACCATAGATGAGTTTGGCCTGTTTTTGAATTTTGTTATGAGAGAAACGTACAGCATGTTCCCCTTTTCATGTCTGGCTTTGTTTGTTAGCATGGTGCCCATCAGGTCCATCCATGGCTGTGTATATCCACCGTCCATGTATATCCACCTTTCATGGTGAACGGGCTTCCACTGGGTGGACACGCAAGGTCTACTGTGGACAAACACCTTGGTTGTTTTCAGGTTTTGATGATTTTGAATAAAGCTGCTATGAACATTCATGTACAAGTCTGTTGAGGGACACGCATACTAAGTTTTGTATTATGGGCTCAGTGTGGAGCTGCTGGGTCCTAGCGTAAGTAGAAGCTTATCTTTATCAGAAGTTACCTTACATATTTCCAAAGTGGCTGCACCTACATATGTGCCTGCAAGCGTGCGTGAGTCCCAGTGGCTCTGGAGGGTCTCCAGGACATGGTCAGTGTATTTATTTATTTACTTACTTATTTATTTCGAGATGGAGTCTCACTCTGTTGCCCAGGCTGGAATGCAGTGGTGGAATCTCAGCTCACTGCAACCTCCACCTCCCAGGCTCAGGAGATTCTCATGCCTCAGCCTCCCAAGTAGCTGGGACTACAGGTGCACGCCACCACACTCAGCTAATTTTTGTGTTTTTAGTGGAGACGGGGTTTTGCCGTGGTGGCCAGGTTGATCTCGAACTCCTGACCTCAGGTGATCCCCCCCATCTTGGCCTCCCACAGTGCTGGGATTACAGGCATGAGCCACTATGCTGGCTGGTCAGTCTCTTTAATGCTCACCATACTGGTGGTGGTGTGGCTACCCGCTGTGACCAGCATGTGTTTTAACCAATCCTAAAGTGCATATTCAACACCAGTCCCATAAAGAATCCCTTGCCAGGGATTAGGGACATGTTGTTTCTTCTGGAAGCCTTCCCTGGCCCCAGACTGGGTTAGGTGACCTCCTCAGGGCCCCCACAGCTCTGTGCACCTCCCCCTGTCACACATCTTGTACTATCATCACCTGCTTGAGTTTTCCTCTAGTCTGTGAGCTCGCTGTGGACTGAAATGGAGTCTTATTGTTAAAATCTTGTTGTATAGCACAGATATGGTACAAAAAAGGCATCCAAACATCTATCTGTTGGAGGGAAAGAAAGAACAAAGGGGTGGAGGAAGGAAAAGAGGAAGGAGGGAACAAAGGAAGAACAGAAGGAAGAAGGAAGAAAAAGGAGGGAAGGGAGGAGAGAGAGGGGAAGGGAAGGGAGGAGGGATGGAAGGAGCAGAGAAAAAGGAGGTAAGAGAGGAAAGAAGAAAGAAAGGAAAGAAGGGAGGGAGGGCTGGAAGGAGAGAATTTTAAAAAAGGAGGGAAGGAGGGAGAGAGGAAGGAAGGAGGGAAGGTGGGGAGAAGAGAAGGAAGGAGGGAAGGAAGGCAGGGTGGGCGGCGCCGCAGGGCAGGCCCTGTGTGAGCCTTGGCGCAGTGCTCCTGGCCACCTGTGCACACAGACACGTGATCCCATGGGAGCTGGCACCCAGCACTGCTGTGTGTAAACAGAGCCTGGCCCCATCTTCCAATGCTGGCCTTTGCCTCCCGGTGGAAACCCAAGCTCCAGCCTGGGACACGGGTTGGCAGATGTCTGTGAACAGGACTGTCTGTCTTTGCTGATAAGAGTCCCCAGACAATGGAGCCACCTGGCTGGGAACTCCCTCCGTGCAGAGACTTCGACAGAACCAGGTCCCCACTCTCCCACCTCCTGGAGCCATCTCTGTGGGCCTGCGCCTTCTGCCTTCTCCTGGGGCCCCAGCACCAGCTCCCCTCCTGTCTAAACGCATTGCTGATGGGTGACGATCAGGGCTCCCACCCTGCACAGCACGGGCCGGGAGCTGGCCCATGTGGTCTCCTTGTCCACAGCCTCATGATTTGTCCATGGCCTCATGATTTGTCCACAGCCTCATGATTTGTCCACGGCCTCATGATTTGTCCACAGCCTCATGATTTGTCCATGGCCTCATGACAGCCTGGTGGGAGGCTTTCCTCCAAGCATCCCTGAAAGGTGGAGACACTGAAGCCAAGGACCTTGAAGACAGCAGCCTCTTCATGTCTTTGCTGTGAGGGCAACTGGACCCAGATGTGGCTGCAGTTCTGAGCCCATCAGTGTCCCCTTCGCTGTGCATGCTCTGAAGGCAGGCGTGGGCACCTGCAGGGCACGTGGCACCCCAGAGAGAGCCCACCCCAACAGCCCACTTTCATTTAGTGTCCTCGGACACCGATTCTGTGAGGACCGCCTTCTCTCCTGGAGACCTACCGCAGAAGGGAATGCTAACATACTGAGTGCCCTACAGACCAACTCGTCGAATCCTCATGATCACGTGGCCAGCATCACCTCCAGGGTGTGAGGGTGTCAGGATGGCTTTCCGAGGTCCAGGCAGCCGCTGTGTGTGGAGATGGGCCTGCCTGGTGCTACCCTCCTGGTTTCCTTCCTTCTGTGTCTGGACCTGTGTGTGGGAAGTGTCTCTCCCTTGGATAGCAAGAGAGGTGGAAAGACCCCAGGGGTGTCTGTCCTGTTCTCTTCTCAGTGCACCCCCATAGTTGGTCTGCACTTTCCCTGCCAGGCCTCAAATGGGAGAATCAGATCAACAACCCAGAGTCCTCTAGCTCAGGCGAGCCCCCGTGACTGCAGCCGTACACACTAGCCGATCACAAGGCCATCACTCTAGGTCTCGATTCAGAGGCTGTTTCTTTCAAAGGGGATGCATATGAGGGCCCCTTATCTGTGCCCTCCCTGGCTGTGCTCCTTCCTCTTCTCCTTCCTCTAAGAGCCGCTGGGAAAGCCCAGCCACAGGCTCTGGAGCAGATCCACAGGGGACTCAAGAAGAAGGCTTGTCTTTCTCTTGCTGGTGCAGTTTTCACCTAGCACCTTTCCCTGAACTCCCCACCCCCACTCCACATACAAGGGCACCGAGTCTCATGACCAGCAGCACAAATGCACACAAGGCTGGAGGGAAGGTGGGGGCTCTATTTCCAGTGTTGTCACTGAGCAGGTTTTAAAAACGAGGGGGAGATGAAGAGGCTTGTTCTCACTGTGGCTGCATTAACGCTGCATAACACACCATTCTCAAGCTCAGAGGCATGCAGCAATCAGAATTCATGTCCTGTGTGGGTCTGTTTGGCTGAAGTGGCTCAGCTTCAAGGGACAGGTCTGTGGGTTGGTTGGGGTTTGGCTGATCTAGGCTGGGCTTGGTTGGGTTTGGCTGATCTAGGCTGCGCTTGGTTGGGTTTGGCTCTGGGCCATGGCATGGTCCATGTGTCCCCTCTTCCCAGGACCAGCAGGCTCTCTGGGCATGATCTTCTCACAGCACTGGTTGAAGTGCAAGGGAGCAAACCCAACCCTTTTTTTGTTTTGTTTTGAGAAGGAGTCTTTCTCTGTTGCCTGGGCTGGAGTGCAGAGGGGTGATCTTGGTTTACTGCATCCTCTGCCTCCTGAGTTTAAGCAATTCATCTGCCTCAGCCTCCTGAGTAGCTGGGATTACAGGCATGCACCACCATGCCTGGCTAATTTTTGTATTTTCAGTAGAGTCAGGGTTTCCCCATGTTGGCCAGGCTGGTCTCGAACTCCTGACCTCAAGTGATCCACTGGCCTCGGCCTCCCAAAGTGCTGGGATTATAAGCATGAGCCACCGCACCTGCCCACAAAACCCTCTTTCCAACCTTATTTGCCTCTATCGGCAAACTCACCTGGTTCCAGGTGAGTCCCATGGCCCAGCCATGCCTGTGGGGAAACTATAAAGTCATACAGCTAAGAGTATGGATAAGGGGCAGCCTATAGGATGGGTGCCATGCTGCCATCTGGGGCTTTCCAACGGCTTCGAGCTGAACTCTGCCCTGAGCTGAACTCTGCCCTGATTGAAGTATGCTTGTCGGTGGAGACAGGATTGGGTCTATGGAAGCTGGAAATGGTGGATTTGGGTTCAAGGCCTGGTCTGGTCACTTCCAAGCTGTGGGCGCCTGGGTGAGGCGTGTCTGAGCCCCAGTTTCCCCGTGTGTAAAATGAGGGGTAATAAGAGGCTGTATGTAAGCTCATGCTGAGAACTGAGTGAGATGGACAGCCCAAAGTAGAGTGCGTGCCACAAGGGATTCCTGCAAATCATGGGTGCCACAGTGTCTCTAAGCAAAGTGTGTTTTTGTTGGTGAAGTTCTCAGGACATTAGTACCCAGGCAGAGTTGGGGCATCTAGCCTCAAAGTACAAGACAGGCAAGGAGAAATCACACAGGTGAAGAGGGGCTTACTGGCCGGACATGGTGGCTCACGCCTGTAATCTCAGCACTTTAGGAGGCTGAGGCGGGCGAATCACAAGGTTAAGAGATTGAGACCATCCTGGCCAACATGGTGAAAACCTGTCTCTACTAAAAATACACAAATTAGCTGGGCGTGGCATCCAGTGCCTGTAATCCCAGCTACTCAGGAGCCTGAGGGAGGAGAATCACTTGAATCCGGGAGGGGAAGTTGCAGTGAGCCAAGATCACGCCACTGCACTCCAGCCTGGGTGACAGAGTGAGGCTCCATCTCAAAAAAAAAAAAAAAAAACAAAAAAAAAAAAAACCACAAACCAAACACAAAAAACAAAAGAAGAGTTTACCTTGTGGAAGTTTCGGAACCAAGGGGCCTCTTGAGACCCCTAGTGAGAGGCATTCTAGCTGCTCCAAAAGGGATGAGGACAGTCAACTGCTCCATTTCCCTGCACCTGCAGAGCCCCCTCAGCTCCAATCTGGCCAGGCCACTTCCTATACAGCCTTGTCAGCATCACGCCAGGCTGCGGAAGGAAAGCCCGCTGGGACGCCAGCACCTCCATGGTGTCTAACGCTGGTGTCTCAGGTATGACTTGGAGGTGACTGAGATAGCTGACAGGTTCACCCAAATCTGTGATCTAGAGTTTCTCCATCTTTACGGGAAGGCCCCAATCCCCTTTTGAATCTGATGAAAACAATGGAACTTTCATCCTCTCACAAAACATGTTTTGAGTATAATTCCAAGCAGCTCATGTACTCCCTGAAGCCCGTTTTCTGGGCGACATGAAGACCTCCTATCTAGGAATGAGTCAGGGGGCCCAGGAGGGCCCTTGCAGACCAAGGCTGGGAATTTGAGCATGACGATGACTAGTGCCAGTAATGAAGATAATTCAATGATCAAAGCATGAATCAGTGAGTCCACACTGATCATGAATTAGTAGATAAATTTATAAATGGCAGGGAAAAGAAAGCCCCCCACTTTTATTAATTAGTTAATTAATTAATTTTTTTGTTGAGACATAGTCTCACTCTGTCGCCCAGGCTGGAGTGCAATGGCATGATCTCAGCTCACTGCAACCTCTGCCTCCTAGGTTCAAGCGATTCTCTTGCCTCAGCCTCCCGAGTATCTGAGATTACAGGCGCCCAACACCACGCCTGGCTATTTTTTGTATTTTTTAGTAGAGATGGGGTTTCACCATATTGGCCAGGCTGGTCTTGAACTCCTGATCTCAGGTGATCTGCCCATCTTGGCCTCCCAAAGTGCTGGGATTACAGGCGTGAGCCACTGTGCCCGGCTGAGAAAGCCCTTCTTTACAGTGGAATGCCAGCCGATACACGTAGAAGGAACAGTAGTGTTAGGAAGTTGCAGTTTTGCAACGATCAGAGTAATATGATTTAGGCAAGAATCACGGTCATGGATGGATGTGGACTATTGGGACCAAGTTTAAGAAGGATGAAGTCATTTCAAAGGTCTCAAAGTATCTTGCCACAAATGACTTACGACTTCCAAAGGAAAAAAATGGTCACTTTGCAGTAGAAAACATGACCTTAATGAAGTGATCAAAGGTCACATCACCAACACTGGGGTGAGCTGACATCAAGGACTGCCAGGACTCAGGGAGGGCACAGCATCCATTCTGTGTGTCCTGTCCCCACCAAAGACATAGGGCCTCAATCAAATCAAGGAACCATCAGCCAGACACACATCCAGGAACAACTTCAAATACCTCACTTTGTCCTGTTCAAAATGCTAATGTAAGAAAGACAAAGCAAGAAGCAAAGAATCGTTCAAAATAAAAGAACGTGGGCCAGGCGCATTGACTCAGGCCTGTAATCCCAGCACTTTGGGAGGCCGAGGTGGGCAGATCACCTGAGATCAGGAGTTCAAGACCAGCCTGGCCAACATGGTGAAACCCCATCTCTACTAAAAATACAAAAATTAGCCGGGCGTGGTGGCGGGCGCCTGTAATCCCAGCTGCTTGGGAGGCTGAGGCAGGAGAATTGCTGGAACCCGGGAGGCGGAGGTTGCAGTGAGCCGAGATGGTGCCATTGCACTCCAGCCTGGGTGACAAGAGTGAAACTCTGTCTCAAAAAAAAAAGAGAAAAGGCCGGGTGTGGTGGCCCACAGTCCACCTTTTTGTGCTCACTGGTGTGGGAGGACATTGTCCAGCTGTGCAGATTCCTTACACCAAGAACCGATATGAACGAAGACATCTGGGGTCCTTCCTATTTCCTCATGAGACCCCATCACGGATACCCTCAGACAATGTAGGTGCCCACAGCAGGGCATCTAAAGCTGTCGACTTGCTCTTCTTAAACTTGTTGAAGATGCCACGAAACCTTCCATCTGCTTCGCAGCACAGGGGACGGCTGCGAGTTCCCTTTACTCAGCTGAGATCTCGGGGTTCAAACCGTGTGCTAGCTCCTAATTTGCTGCAGGTAAATGCATTTCAAACCCTTAGCGAGTTGGCCCCTGCGGTGTGGGCAGCCTCGATGAGACCAGATGAGGGAAGTTTGGATCTGGCTGGGCAGATGTCTTCCGAGGCTATCCTTCTGCACAGACTGACAGCTGGGCTGCTATTGCATTATCAGCTGGGCTCATCACACATGACCGATGAAGCCAGGAAGACAACATGTCAGTCACCATGTCCTGCAACGCTTCAATCTTCATAGTTTGATGATTTCATTTCAGATCTCTGCATCTTTGTGGGTATCAGCCGGTGAACTCATATGTCTAAATACGTCTTCCCTTTTATCTTTCACTTTGATATCCAAGACCTCCCGAAATTGCCTTTATTTATGGATAAAACAGACCATTTCTCCCTCCTAACAGTAAACAGTGTTCGCTAAGAAATGAAATATTTTCAACGGTGAATTTCAGCAATTTTCCATTTTCCTGGGCCTAATTGAATGAGCAGATGCTTTATCGGCAATGGCTCATGACAAAATGGATGCATGCTCCAAAATCGCAGCAATGCCAAATGCATTTTGCTTCTTTAATGTTTTCTGATCGTTTCCAGAGCGGCTTTTGTCACAGGAAGCTCCATGGGTCACGAGTGACTCTTCTCCATAACTGAATTCTTGTCCCTTCCCAGGGTGGGGAGCAGCCTTGACAGGCTGGGGTGTCCATGCTTTAGAAAGTCGTATCCCAGCATTGGAGGTTGGAAAGCAAAAGTCTTTGGGACACCACAGCTGGCTTGAGTCTTTGACCCTTCAAGGGTGTCCGTTGGCGGTCATCACCTACCACTTATGTTCTCACATTTCGAACCGTGTGCTGGATTCTAACCCCACACAGTATCATTCTCTGAATCCGTGTTGACCGCAGCTGCACACGGATTAATTATTGATGATAAAGAAACCCTGGGCTAATGCTACGAAGAGCTCCTGGCTGAGCTGGACTCTCTGGGCAAACTTGTAGCAGGTTTAGTGGAGAAGGTCAAGTTAGCATAGACTTTTATTTTGCCCTGGGTTTTAAGAAATTATTTTCACCAAGAAACAACTGCAGCCAAGCACAGCCTGGGCGGAGAAGAGAGGCCAGGCCAGCAGGGGTGGCATAGGATGCAGGAGGGGGTCCAGGGGTGGTGGTGGAGCCGGGGTGCGCGGTGGGGCCATTGTCCCTTGAGTTTTATTCAATGTCATGGCTCTACTTTTATTTCAACTTCTTCCTTACATTGGTGGCTCGTTTTGTAGTTGCAATTTTGTCTCGTTTTTCTTTTCTTTTTTTTTGAGACAGAGTCTCGCTCTGTCGCCCTGGCTGGAGTGCAGTGGTGCGATCTTAGCTCACTGCATCCTCCATCTCCTGGATTCAAGCAATTCTCCTGCCTCAGTCTCTCAAGTAGCTGGGATTACAGGTGTGTGCCACCATGCCTAGCTAGTTTTTCTTTTTTTTTTTTAAAAGTAGAGATGGGGTTTCACCATGTTGGCCAGGCTGGTCTCGAACTCCTGTCCTGCCTCGGCCTCCCAAAGTACTGAGATTACAGGCGTGAACCACCACGCCCGGCCTCAATTTTGTCTTGTTTTTCTTAAAGAGCCCCTGTCCAGTTATTTAACCTCTAGAAGAATCTGGGACTTTTACAACACCGCAGAACTAAGAGGACCTTGACCTGTGTTTTGTAACTTGTGGGGCTGGTATAAAGCGCTTCTGATGGTTTTATCCTGCTTCCAACAGTTTGGTGGGGGGGGGAGGAGGGGTTTCCTCTGGGAAGTGGTTGGGGGTGGGGGTACAAGTACTGCTTCTGGCACCAGCTCCTCTGAGCCAGCCAGAGGAATCCTTCAGCCTGAAACTCCAGCTTCATGGCCCCCCAGTGCAAGGGCCCAGGAATTCGCTCTCATGGTTGTGCACATGTCTTTATATTTACCAGTGTAAGATGTTTTATTGGCAATAGGGAAAGTGTCAGTCTCTTCTTTCTAATTTGGAGGAGCTGGAGGTTCCAGGTGCTGAAGGGAAGGGAAGGCAGGGAAGGAGGTTTGCTGGTCATGTTTGTGGAGTTCTGGTCACTTCTGTAGAGAGCTGAGCTGCCGCTGGCCCAGGGCTGGCTTCTAGAGACACACCTGCCCCCACTGGAAGGTCACTCTGGCGTGGCCGCAGAGCAGTGCTGGAGGGGAAAGCGTCTCACGGCCCAGGCCCTGGGTGTGTGTGGGCAGGGGAAGTGAAGTCTGAAATGCATGGAGCTGAAGTCAGGCGGGAAAATATTCGACCTGTCACCTGATGTGCAAGGTTGTGAGTGGGCGATTCAGTTCCCACAGAAGGTCTGATCAGAAAGAAAGGTCTTTCCCTTCAGAAATATCCTCCATATTGCAGAGGCTTTGATCGCAAACACACCACGTTACCCTCTGCGCACTTTCCTCTTTCAGTGAGAATCATGGCAAAATGAGACTTAGCAGAGTTCCTGGGTTTGCAGAGCATCTGCGTAAAACCACACCTCTCTGTGAATAAAACATGCACACACATCCTAAGGCACTCAGTCCCTTTCTTTTTTCTTTTCTTTTTTTTCTTCTTCTTTTTTTAGATGGAGTCTTGCTCTGTCACCCAGGCTAGAGTGCAAAAATGGTGCAATCTTGGCTCACTGCAACCTCCACCTCATGGGCTCAAGCAATTCTCCTGCCTTAGCCTCCCATGTAGCTGGGATTACAGGTGCCCACCACCAAGCCCAGCTAATTTTTGTATTTTTAGTAGATGCAGGGTTTTGCCATGTTGGCCAGGCTGGTCTCAAACTCCTGATTTCAGGCAATCCGCCCACCTCAGCCTCCCAAACTGCTGGGATTACAGGCGTGAACCACTGCGCCTGGCCCTGATCCCTTTTAGAGTGTGTGTTGCATCTTGTCTTGACACAGTCTGGTAGCTCCAGACAGCAGAAAACACAAGACTGCCCCAGTGCAGTGAAATGGTCTGGAGACACAAGGGGAGATTTTCTATGGTAGATCCATCAGTAACTCAAGGTATTGGGTAGGAGAGAAATTCGATTGTATAACTACGTAGCTCAATCCAGTGTAGTAACAGATGAAAAAAATGCATCTGAATGGCTATTGCATATTCTTTTATTTCATATCAGTTCTGTATATAAATGTGTATTATATATATGCATAAATATACACATATATATAGACACATATATAATTTTTTTTTTTTGTTTTTAGATGGAGTCTTGCTCTGCTGTCAGGCTGGAGTGCAGTGGCACGATCTCGGCTCACTGTAACCTCTGCCTCCCAGGTTCCAGTGATTCTCTTGCCTCAACCTCCCGAGTAGCTGGGATTATAGGCGTACACCACCACGCCCGGCCTAATTTTTGCATTTTTAGTAGAGATGGGGTTTCACTGTGTTGGCCAGGATGGTCTCGATCTCTTAACCTCATGATCCACCTGCTTCGGCCTCGCAAAGTGCTGGGACTACAGGCGTGAGCCACTGCGCCTGGCCACTTCTCTGTGTGTGTGTGTGTGTGTGTGTGTGTGTGTGTGTGTGTATATATATTTTTTTTTTCAGAATGATTGACTATTCCAAAATTAAATGTGATGAGAAGTATCCTTGTAGAAGCCAAAAGAATAAGCTGAAAGACATAAGGCTGATGGAACGTTTAAAATGTCAAAATCCCTCTTCATATATCATGATAGAAACAAAAACTCTGATAGAACCATGAAAGAAACTGTTTTCATCCATCAATAATAATGAATTTCAATTATCTGTGTTTTGGAGCAAAATCAAATTGTCTTTCTATTCTCTTTACTGGAAAAAATTATAATTATAAAAGTATTGTCATGTTAGGAGGTGGTAAAACAGTATGTAACCCAAAACAGAGAAAAATGGTGTTACGGAAATAGGTCAGGCAGTTAAGAAATAAAAACATCAGCACTTTCTTATGTTTTGTGGTGTTTGCAATATTTGTGAGTTTTGTAACATTTGACTTGTGATTTTTTTCCTTCTCATTCTAATAAATATTCAGGTTGTTGTCTAGTTTGGTAGTTGCAATTTTGTCGTCTTTTTCTTTTCTCTTTTTATTTTATTTTAGTTTTTTTCTGAGAGAGAGTCTCGCTCTGTCACCCAGGCTGGAGTGCAGTGGCACGATCTTGGCTCACCGCAACCTCTGCCTCCCGGGTTCAAGTGATTCTCCTGCCTCAGTCTCCTAAGTCATTGGGATTGCAGGCATGTGCCACCATGCCTGGCTAATTGTTTTTGTATTTTTAGTAGAGACGGGGTTTCACCATCTTGGTCAGGCTGGTCTCAAACTCCTGACCTCGTGATCCGCCTGCCTCGGCCTCCCAAAGTGCTGGGATTACAGGCACGAGCCACTACACCTGGCCTTATTTTTCTTAAAGAGCCCCTGTCCAGTTGTGTAAGCTCCAGGCCCCTTGGCACCTGGCTTCACCCCACCCTCTCAGCATTCCCCTGCCCAGGGAATCCACTTTGCTGGAGTGGGGGATAGATTCCAACCAGGACGCTCTGCCTTCCACCCATAGGGTGGGTTGGACCCTGTCCTCCTTCTAACCTTTATGACCACCCAGAACAGCTGCCCCCATCCTTCAAGGATTGGCACCTACTTTTCACATGCCTCCCCTCATTTAATCCCCTTAAGTTCACATCGCTTCTGTATATTTTTCAGAGTTACGGGTTAATCCAAAATTGGTTTACTGATCATTCCAATATTTCAAAATAATGAACACTACCCAGGTTGCAGCAGAGGGATTTGAGGCAGGAGAGGTGAACGTGCCTCAGATTCCCATCCGGTAAGTGGTCGTGCTGGGATGTGAACTTAGGGCTCTGGCTACCCTGCTAGCAGCCCTAGTGCCATTGTATTCTCCACTGCTGGTCACCGGGGATGACAGCAGCCCTGTCAATAGGAACAGAAACCTTTTATGTGTGGCCTCCCCTGTGCTCTGTGCCTTGCATTAGACCACATTTCAGTCTCACAGCAGTGTTGGAAGATGGCTACACTGATTACCCTGTGTTACAGATGAGCAAATCGAGGCTAAGCAATACATTCAAGATGGTACAGCTGATATGTAGCGAGCGCTCAGTTTTGAACTCAGATCTGAGAGCCCCATTCTCATGACCCTGGCATCCCCAGGGAAGCCATTGTTGCCATCCCTGGACTGGTGCTGTCAGCCTCCCTGCACAGAATATTCCAGAATGTCATCCCCTGCCCGGGAAAACTGGCCCTTTTGAGTGGCTGACCAGCCCCCACTGCCAACCACTCTCCTTGGCTCTATTTGTAAAGTGAATTACTGCTTTATGGGAGGAACAAGAAGGTTCTTTATCTCCACTTGGGCAAATCCATTAGGATTAGAGGCCCCTCTGAAGCCCCTCTGAAGGGGTGACGTAAGCCTGTCTTTGGTGATTTGCAGAGTGACAGCATGATAAGGAGTCCGGGCCCGTTTTAGTGGTGACAGGACATCCTCCCCCTGCAGCACCCAAGAATTAGCAGGCCTATCTCTCCATTTATCAAGGCCCTTTGGGGGATGAGGCAATCGGGCGGAGGAGTATTGCAGCCTCTCTGTCTCGGCGTCTACAGAACTGTCGCTTCCCGCCAGCTTGCCCAGGTCACACAGCTGCCCGGGATCTGCGGGGTCTGTGTGACTTCCCACAGTGAGAACCAACAGAAGGGTCTCCAAATGCCAGGCTTTGGTGGCCCAGGTCCCTCCAGTGTCTGACCTGCATGGCCTGCCACCCGCTAGACAATGCCCAGACTTTTGCCCTGAAATATCATGAGGATGGGGATGCCATTATCTGGGAAGGGGACTGCTATGTCTGGGGAAAAATTCAAGGGTTCTCTCTGGCCCAGGCTCAGTCTGAGGTGCTAGAGAAGATAGTAGGTCCCAAAGATGATGCCCCCTGTATATCTCCCATTCCACCTGCTCTTCTTACAAAGTAAGGTAGACACTCTTTCTTTGAGAGGAAGAGTGACCCTGTCCCCGAGTTTGTGCAGACCTGTACACTGACAGAGTATGTGGCAGGAGTGACGCCCTGTGGCTCCTGAGTTGAGGGCTGAAAAGGCAATATGGCTTTCATTTGGCTCTCTCTTTCTTGGAACTCATCCTCCATGTTGTGAGGAAGCCCAAGCCACATGGAGAGGCCATGTGTGGTTCTGGCCGGCAGCCCTTACCAGGCCCCCAGCTGACATCAGCCTCGACCGGCAGACATGTAGGCGAATGAGCCTTCAGGTGGTTCTGTCTCCAGCCTCTGAGCCACCCCAGCTGAGGCCCCAGATGTCACAGGGTGGAGAGAAACTGTCCCCACTGTGCCTGCCTGACCAGCAGAAGCTATGAGAGATAACAAATGATGATTGCTATTTTGAGTGGCTCCATCTTGGGGCAGTGTTATTCAAACAATAACCAGAACACGTGCTGCCAATAAAGACATACCTGAGACTGAGTGATTTATGAAGGAAAGAGGTTTAATTGGCTCACAGTTCCACATGGCTGGGGAGGCCTCACAGTCATGGCTGAAGGTGAACAAGGAGCAAAATTACGTCTTACATGGCAGTAGGCAAGACAGCGTGTGTAGGAGAAATCCCCTTTATAAAACCATCAGATCTCATGAGACTTATTCACAGTCATGAGAACAGCAAGGGAAAGATCCACCCCCATGATTCAATTACCTCCCACCAGATCCCTCCCATGACACGTGGGAATTATGGGAGCTACAATTCAAGATGAGATTTGGGTGGAGACACAGTCAAACCATATCACTGTGTATCTGTGGAAGGCAGAATAATGGCCCCCAAAAATGTCTTCATCCTAATCCCTGAAATTTGTGAACATGTTAGGTTACAGGACAAAGGGGAATTAAAGTCACAGATGGAATTAAGGCTAATAGCAGGCCTTGAGATAGGGAGACCATCCTGAATCATCCAGCTTGGCCCACGGGGTCCTTAAAAGTGGAAGAGAGGGAGTAAGAGGAGAGTCAGAGGGAGCTGTGATGGTGGAGGCAAGGCACAGAAAGATGCAGTGTTGCTGCCTTGGAACATGGAGAAGGGGCACAAGAAAGGAAATGCTGGTGGCCTTCAGAAGCTGGAAAAGGCAAGGAAATGATTTGCACCCACAGGCTCCAGAAGGAATCTGGATTCCAGCCCAGTGAGACCTGTCCTGACCTCTGGGACTGTAGGGTGACAAGTGTGTGTTACTTTACACTACCAAGTTTGTGGTGTTTTGTTGTAGCAGCAATAACAACTGACACAGCCTCTGTGTGCTCTTGGGAATGAGAGAAGGAGATAATGTTAAAGAAAAAGAGGGGCTAGTTGCAGGAGAAAAGTCTTGCATAGGTGAGAGGGAATGGGGGCCAGGACCCAAGTCATAGCCATTTAATAGTAATGTCATCAGCATTGTCATCAGCATCATTGCTATAAGCATCATCGCCACCATTATCATCATCATTGTCACCATCATGACCACCATCATAGTCATCACCACCGTCATCATTGTCATCATAATCATCACCATCATTGTCATCATAATCACCATTATCATCATTGTCATCATCACCACCACCACCACCGTCACCATCACCATAATCATCACCATCATCATCATTGTCATCATAATCACCATTATCGTTATCATCATTATCACCACCACCACCACCATCATCATCACTGTCATTGTCATTGTCACCATTGTGGTCATCATCTTCATTGTCATCATCATTATCAAGACTGTTCAGCAAAGACCCCAGGAGGTAGGGCCCCATCAGGAGGAAGCATTTCCCCTGCAGGGATAGGGGACCTCTAGCACTTAGTTCAACTCTTTCCTTTTCTGGGGATGGAGGTGCCAGGAGGGAAAACCTAGGATCCCATCTAAACCCTCCAAATTTTATCTCCTGCTTCATTTACCTCTTTCTCTCCTGCCTTATTTGAGAGCTGGTGTCCCTCCAACCTCTTTTAGAACACTGTTGACAGACAGCACAGGGCTGTAGGAACCCACCAGCCCTGGAGCTGACTGCCTGTGCTTGAATCCTGGCTCTAGCACCAATTATTTGGGTAACCTTGGGTTATTTAATCTCTCTGTGCCTCAGTGTTCCCATCTCTAGAAGGAGATGAATGCTCCTGCCTCATAGGGGAGTTGTGACTTATACCTGGAATGAACTTTGACCTATAATGGGTGTGTGACAAGGTTCCTCAGTGTTGGACAGCTTCACTGCTCTGTGCCCAAGACTGCCCTCTTCAGTGCTGGATGAATGAGGCCAGACGGAGGGGGACAGAATGGAGGCAGGTGCCCAAGCTTGGGTTTGGAGCAGCATCAAGCTAAAGAGCCAGAAGGCAGGGCTGCATGACCCCAAACTCCACCAGAGGCTTCCTCAGCCTGACTGCAAAGTCCCTTAGTCCTGGGCAGGTAGAAAGAAGGCAGGGGCCAGGGATAGAGATTCGTAGTGGACAGTAATGGTGCCTGGCCGCCACCATGGCTGGAGGTTGCCCCTCTGGCCTTGCTTGGGGACTGGCAGTCTCAAGACAGTGGAGAGAGGCTAAACTCCATCCTGCCTGTGGTAGAACCTGACGCTGGACATCAGAGGCATCTTGGGAGGTGGTCTCTTCCCGGCCTGGCCTAGGGCAGGCACGTGGGACAATTTCGTCCAAGAATGCAAGCACCTTCCTGGGTCCCTACCATGAGGGCTCGTGCTGTTTACCATAGTAGTTTGCAAACATAAACAAAAATAATAATTAAAATTGATGTATTATAGAAACTTTCCACTGAATGGAGTTTTTAATAGAAAACTTAGTTTGAAAAAAACAAGACAGGCTGTGTGGTAGCTCACACCTATAATCCCAGCAATTTGGGAGGCCAAGGTGGGAGGATTGCTTGAGGCCAGGAGTTCAAGATCTGCCTGGATAACATAGCAAGACTTTATCGCTACAAAAAAATTAAAAATTAACCTGGTAAGGTGACACATGCTTGTGGTCCCAGTTACTCGAGTGGCTGAGGTGGGAGGATTGCTTGAACTTGGCAGTTTGAGGCTGCAGTGAGCTATGATCGCCCCGCTGCACTCCAGCCTGGGAGACTGAGTGAGACCCTGTCCCTAAATAAATAAGTAAATAAATAAATGGTCCTCCCAGTGGACACAGCCCTGGCTGGAAGGTGGGTTCTTGGCTGAGTTTCAACCCTGATCAACCATGTGATGTTGGGAAGGTGGTGAGGTCTTTCTGAATCTCAGTGTCTCCATCTGCAGAGACAGAGGAGCAAAATGGCACCGCTACATGGCACTGCTCCCTGGGCTGTCAGGGGCAGGGTTCCTGGGTGACACCGGCCATTTGGGCTCATGTCCCCTGGTGATCTTGTGATGCTGTCTCCCATTTCCACTTGGACATTGCCCATCGGTCGCTCTGTGGGTGGAAGCTTCCGTGTGATGCCGGGGGTGCAGGGCGTTCCTCCATGGTTCTGCCTGTGCCTGTGGCTGCTGCCCATGCTTGGCTGGGCCGGAAGTGGCCAGCTGGCAGCACAGAGCACTCTCCATCTGGGGTAGGATGACTTCACAGCCACAGCTCGGTCTCCTGGACCTCTCGGACACTCCCTCAGAAGGATCTCAGGGCTCTGCAGCTGGGCAGAGCCTGCATGATTCGTGGCACTGTCCTTTTCTCCCTTGACTTCTCTGTACCTCAGTCCTCCCACCTGTAGAGTGGGGAGGCTGACAGCCCATGCGGTAGGGTGTTAGGAAAAGCAGGCAGAGGATGCCCCAGGAAGACCTGGCTGGCGGTTGACCCGCAGTGAGTCGTAGTGAGGGGCAGTGGTGCCACTTGAGGAATAGTGCTGAGAGAGACCAGGCAGAGGTGAGGTTTTGAGACGAGGGAGATGTTCAGGGTGACTGGGATGGTGGGTAGTGAGAAGGAGAGACTACAGTGTTGTTAGGGGCTTGGAAGGCTGAGCTAAAGAGCTTAGACTTCATGTTGTAACACGGAAGAGCTGGTTGTAGGGCTGAAGAGACAGAAACAGAGAAGGCAAGCAACATAGCCAATGTCACACAGCACTTTTTTTTTTTTTCTTTGAAATGGAGTTTCGCTCTTGTTGCCCAGACTGGAGTGCAATGGTGTGATCTTGGCTCACTGCAACCTCCGCCTGCTGGATTCAAGCGATTCTCCTGTCTCAGGCTCCCGAGTAGCTGGGATTACAGGCATGTGTTACCACAGTCGGCTAATTTTGTATTTTTAGTAGAGATGGGGTTTCTCCATGTTGGTCAGGCTGGTCTCAAACTCCTGATCTCAGGTGATCTGCCCACCTCAGCCTCCCAAAGTGCTGGGATTACAGGCGTGAGCCACCACGCCTGGCCCACACAGCACTTTAGTGGCAAACTGGGATGAGGACGGGTGTCCTGTTTCCTGACCTCTCAACAGCGTTTGAGCCTTGGGTGCAGCCTGGCAGGTGAAACCCTGGGCTGAGAGTAGAGGCTGTAGTGCCCTTGGCCTTGAGTACAGGTGACATTTCCAAGCTGTCTTTAATTTGCCTTGAAATCAGGCACAAATCCTTTGCAAAGCAGGAAACTCTCTCTTTGGGCCTGACGTGAAATAGTGTTGCTATTGAATTAAAGAGTTAGAGCTGTCTCAAAGGAGTGGCATATTGAAATAGCCGGTGGGGTCAGCCCAGCCTGGCTAAGCCTTTGATAGCACAGCTGATAACAGACCCCGGCCTATAAATACCGGGAATCAATCACGGGCCGGAGCTGCTGACAACCTGCATGTTCACATATCATGGCAGATGGGTGGGAGGCAGGGGCAGCGATTTGTCTTGCCTTTCAGATGGATTTCCTGTTTTCTAGGGAGCGGGAAAGGACCCATCTGGTAATCAGATCGTGGTCAAGATTGCCTCCTCTGGGTCACTGGCCCCTGCTCCATGTGTCCCCTTGGCCACACGGCCCCAGCATTGCAGCAGTCGGGCGGCCGGGCCTCTGAAAATGAGAGCCACCAGGAGGCCTCTCACCCCATGGAAGCTTCCGGAGGCTGGGGGGGGGGGGGGGGGGGCCTCCTGCCTTTCATCTTCCCTTCTGCTTCCTTTCTGGGCACCTGGCTTTGCTCATAGGCATTTCATTATTTTTTTTTTTCTTCAAAGGCTCGTCTCAACTTGCACATGTATGTGCAAACTTCCACAAACACATGCACACGTGTGTGTGCACACATGGGCTCCACAGCCTCCTTTGCAGGCCCTCCTGGGCTTCCCTGCCAACCCACAGCTCCTCCTAGATGCGTCCTGATGCCTTAGCCAGGTGGAATTCTCTGTAACATTATTTGTTCCGATCGTTGCATTTTCACTGCTGCTGACTTGCCATTTACAACATAGCCCAGGGCCGGCCACGGCTCTGAGCCACCTTTTTGTCTTGGGCGAGGTGTCCCAGGGCTGAAGGGTCCACACTCTCCTTGGATCCATCAGGAGTCATTGTTCTTCCTCCACCTCTTACCTCCCCCAATCCCCAGGCATTCACAGAGTGGGTCCTTTGTGTGAGACCTCGGGCTGGTGGACACGTGGGGCTCTCTTTCTTCCTGGGGAGCTGGTTGGGGGATGCCTCTATCCTGATCACATCTCAGGCATCTTCTCTCCCCTGGCTCATGAAATCTGTCCCCCAAATTACATCCAGACAGGGGTGGTAGCAGGCATCTCTCTCTTCCAGCCCAGAGGCCCACCCGTCAGCCAAATGGGGCATTTAATTGGAAAGGGAGGCTGGCAGGCTGCCTGGAAATCCTACAGGAAGGACCGGAGTGACCTGCTTTGAAAACTTTGCCACATACCTTCCCCGCAGATTTCTGTTTCAAATATTCGAAGGGGTTCTTGGGACCATTTGAGAATTACACCCGGAGCCATGCAATGACAGACCCCCCAAACCCTGGTGGGGCCTGTGTGGCAGTGGCGCCCAATCCCTTGGTATAAATGGGGAAACGGAGGCAGATCAGAGGTGGAGAAACAATTGAGTTCAATTTAGTTCAGCACTCCAGATGTTGGTTGAAGGCTCTTTCTGTGAGAGACACACAAAATACTTACCTGAAAGCCCCTCCCCGTCAAATCCTGAAGTCACAGCTTCCTTAGGGACTTCAGCCAGAACTCTCCCCAATATTTCAGGCCTGCTGGATGACTCCTGAGCCTGCAGGAGTGTTGGTGTGAGTCAGCAGGGTGGAAGGATGGGTGAAGGATGGAGTGATGGTCGGTGAGGGAGACTCATCCTAGAGGCCTCATGGGTTTATCTGCCAAGCAGATAAAGACCCTCCTTTCAGAGCCAAAATCAGGATTCATCAGGGCTGGAGTGAGGCTATGAAAGGCAGGATCAGTTGTGTGTGCAAAAGAGACTGAGAGCAAGAGAAGAACTGGGGTGTGGAGGGGTGGCTGGGGGCAGCTGTCAGAAAGTCCAGGCCCTGAGGCCCTGAGTGGTCAGCTGCTCCTCTTCACAGAGACCACGGTGCTGGCATCTCATCATCAGGGGGCATGTGGCCAGTGAATGCCATGCAACTTGGTAACCATGGGTGAGTAACTGGACCTCCTCTAGTCCTGGTTTCTTCCTTGGCAGAGAAGGAATGACTGGAGTTGCTTTGCCAGGTACCTTGAGATGAAATGAGGCGTGAGGGCAGAGGGCTGCCCTGTGCTGCTCAGAGCTGGTCCATGAGTCCACAGGCTGTTTCCAGGGCCATCCGTTCCTGGCCTTTTCGAATGCCGCGCCCAGGCAAGCTCTGCCCAGAGCCCCAATGAATACTAATGGGAGAACCACCCTCTGGGGGCTGGGACATGAAATTGGTTAATCCATATAGATAACCTGAAATAGTCCCTGACTGGTACCGCAAATAAACTAAACCGGTGCGGATGGTGGTGGGATAATGATGTTGGTTGGTATGAGGCAAACGCGTGTTGAATGCGATGGTGCTTGATGGTGGTGATAATGATGGTGATAAACATGGTGGTGGTGATACCGGTGATGGTGGTGATGGTGATGATGATGGTGATGGTGATGATGGTGACTATGATGATGGTGGTGGCAGTGGTGGATGATGATGATACTGGTGATGGTGATGATGATGATGGTAGCAGGTAGTGATGACAGTGATACTGGTGATGGTGATGGTGATGATGGTGATGACGCTGGTGGTGGCAGTGATGGTGATGACGGTGATACTGGTGATGATGATGGTGATGGTGGTGATGATGATGGTGGCAGTGGCAGTGGCGGCGGATGACGGCGATGACGGCATGATGGTGACTACGATGATGGTGCAGGATGATAGCATCGGCGATGATGGCGATGACGACGATGCGATGGTATGATGACGCTGCGGCGATGCAGGATGACGATGGCGGATGATGGCGATGATGATTTGGTGACTACGGCGGCGGATGGTGATGACGATGATGGCAGTGATGATGACGGCGGCGATTTATGACGACCGATGGTGATGACGTGATTTTATGATGACACGGCATGACGGTGGCAATGATGGTGGTGACGATAAAGGATGGTGGTAAGATGGTGACCATGTCGACCACGGATGACGATGATGCGGATGAAGATGGATGATGCCGATGGTGATGACGCGCACTGACGACGATGGTGATGGTGATGATGCTGATGATGGTGGTGATGATGACCTGCGATGCAGGATGATGACGATGATGGTGATGGTGATGGCGGATGACCACGCGGACGATGATGATGGTGATGATGGTGGTAATGATGGTGGGGTGATGATAGTGATGGTGGTGGTGATGGTGATGATGTTGATGATGGTGATGATGATGCCGGTGATGGATGATGTTGATGATGGTGGTGATGATGATAGTGATGGTGATGATGATGATGATGGTGATGGTGATGCTGATGATGATGGTGATGATGATGGTGGTGATGATGGTGATGTGATGGTGATGATGTTGATGATGATGATGACGGTGATGATGATGATGATGGTGATGGTGATGCTGATGATGATGATGATGATGGTGGGATGGATGGTGGTGATGATGATGATGGTGGTGAGGATGATGGTGGATGATGGTGGTGGATGGTGGATGGATGGTGGTGGATGGATGGTGGATAAATAGTGGTGGATGGTGGATGGATGGATGGATGGTGGATGGTGGAGGATGAAGGAAGGAGGAGGATGGAAGGTGGATGGTGGATGGATGATGGAGGGATGGATGGATAAATATAGTGGTGGATGGTGGATGGATGGAACACACATGGAAACCCCAGCCATGGGGATACCACAATGAACAAGACAAGTATAGTTCCTGCTCTCCTGAGAATCAGTAGTACTGATGGTAATAGCCAGTGGGTAAGTTAACCAACCAACGAACAAAGTAGAGTTTCAGAGGGAGGAGCTGGAGAGTCATATGAAATGTGGGGCAGCCCAGACTCCTTGGAGGAGGCGACATGTGGATGAAGAGTTGGAGGGAGCCGCCATCATGAGAGGCAGAGAATTTATATTGGCTCAGATAACTAGGACATCTGGGGTTGCATCTAGCATTGGGAACAGGCATTAAAGATGCCCTCTCGCTCCCCCTCTCTCCTCTTTGCCTCTCCTGACTACCTTTTGACCTCCACAGGACCCAGAATCAATGCCACTCTTACGGCTTCCTAGATCTGTTGTCTCAGGCTAGTTGTATCCCCTCCCTGGAACTCAGTGGTCCCATCTGCAAAGTGTGATGGGGAACGCAGCTAGACACCCCTGTGGCCCCTTCCATCTCTGGGGTCCCTAGTGCCTGGCCCTGTGCTAGCGCCCTTGATGGGCCATAGAGTAACTGACAGTAAGCAGTGGGCATGAGGAGCCCTTCCTGCGTCAGGGCCTGTGGAGGGTGAACAGTTCACTTCACAGTAGGTCTCTGTGGCTTACCTGGGATGGAGCTGGCTCCAGGAGCAATTTCCCCTGGATGAAACAATCTTTGGAATCCACAGTATATCATTCACCATGACGTCTTCTATTTAAACAGCGGCAGCCAGCAGAGGGTGAGCAAGGGGGCTGTGCTGGGAGGAGGGCCTGTGTCCCAGCCCCCAATCCCTGCCCCGGTGGAAGGCCCCGCTATGGGGGAAAGCAGGCATATGGAACCCATTTGGGAAATTCTTTCTGCATAAACCACTTTTTCCAGGTAAGACACATGCCCATATTGACTGGGAAAGATGCAATACCTCTTACACTTTGCCGGCTACATTTTTATGGACCTTAATTAAACCCATGGTCTCCCAGGTTGGGAAATTGGACACTCTTTGTGCGGCCCCTTCTTAAGAAGTGCTGTTGGCCCAGGGGAGGCCAATTATAACCTCACGTCCTCCCCACCTCCCAGGACCTCACAGACCCTCCAAACGCTTGGAAAATGTGCGATCGACAGAGGGCCTTTGATTCGGCGTGCCTGGACAGCGTTAGGCCTGTTTCCAGGCCCGAGGCGAGTGGTGGTCAGGGTCCCAGGCGGCCGGCAGAGGGGCCGCAGAGACCGGGGTTTTCAAACTTCATTGAGCACCAGTGCTTTCCTTTCATGCCCAATCGCATGGAGACCTTGGATAGAAACCAGATGAGCCTGCTGGGGCTGAAGGGGGGGTTGGCGGGGGGTGCACGTGGCCCCTTGCTCACCCCCAGCCCCTGTTCGCCGTGGGGTGACAGCGAGGACAGCCGCCTGGGTGTTCAGTGAGTTGTTAACGCCTGGATGGTTGTGCTCGTTATCCTGTTTAACAGGCATAGGCCAAGTGAGGTAGGTGCTGTTACCGTTGCCATTTCACACTTGAGGAAACCTAGGCGCAGAGCAGCAGAGGGACAGGCCCAGGGTGGCCCGGCCGGGGCAGGAGGAGCGGTGTTGGGTCCTGGAAGCCCGTGTGCGTGGCCGCCTCTCCAGATGGCTGCTGGGGAGCTACCAATTGGGCCCAATCCTCTCTTTTGATGGTGCTCCCGGTTCAGTGCTGTGCCTCCCACTCATGTTGTGGGCCCCTGTGGCCCCTGCCTGTGCATGGTCTCCATAGCGCAGCCCCCTTCCTGTGTCCGGTAGTGGCCTAGGCCTCTGCTACGCTCGGGTTCATGGATCCAGCAGGCCGGGGGGTCCTCTCACCGCTGGAGGGGCTACTCTGCCAGCCTCGCTGGTTGGGTGGAACCTGCTCTTGACTAGCATACACGGTCCAGGGCACATCAGGACTTCTTGAGGATGCCTTTGGTTGGAGGAGAAGGTATCTTTGCTTTGGTCCTTTTAATGCTCTGGGCTTCCACTAATATTTCATTTCTAGGGAAGAGATTCGTTAATCAAGAAAAGTGTCCCCTGGATGAGCTTTTCCTGGAATTGACTCTTACTGGGATGCTCAGGTCATGGCCCCAGAAACCCCAACCTAGCCAAGGGAGCATATTAGGAAACTAGGCCAATGGAGGAATAATTTACATGCGGTAATATCTATCCTTTTAAGGTGCACACTTTGGTGAATTTTGACAAGTGCAAGTAGTCACAGACACCCTTGTAATCAAGATACGGAAGATTTCTATCACCCCCAAAGCTCCCTCGTGTGTCCTCCCACCCCAGCCCCCCAGTGGTGGATCTGTTTTTGGTCCCCATAGCTCTGCCTTTTCTAGAATTGCGTCAATAGACCCATGCAGTTGGTGGTCTCTTGAGTGTGGCTTCTTTCACTTTGTATTATGCCTTTAACATCCAGCCATGGTTACAGGGACATTGCCGGCACCTCGCAGACTGGGTGGCCTCAGGGAAGAAGGAGCTGGGCTCACCCCAGGTACCCTGGAGCCGTCGAGCTCTCTGGCAGGTGGAGCAGGGTGAGTCCAGAAGCTTCTGCCAGTCTTTGTCTCCTCATTAACTCAGGAATGTTAATCAGTGATGACTTCGTGGGGTTGATGGGAAATGATGGGCCATTTGGATATGTGCTTAGGGACTGCAAACAGTGGCTCATGCCTGTGACCCCAAGGCTTTGGGAGGCTGAGATGAGAGAACCACTTGAAGCCAAGAGTTTGAGACCAGCCTGGGCAACACAGCGAGACCCCATCACTAAATATGTGCTCTTGACCTCATGGCACAGAGACCCAACCAGAGAGGATCCAATAAGTCTGAATGAGGATGGCTCCAGGGAAGCTTCATTCAAGCACTCGTGACATCAGGGATCTGGGTGACTCCTCAGCTGCAAGATGGTGGCAGCTTCTTCTAGCATTGCATCCCTACGGGACAACATCCAAGTGGGAAGGGGCACCTCCCTGTGGTGTTCCCCTCTGTTAGCAAGAACCCCTCTTCTGGGAGCAGCCCCCAATTTCAGCAGTCTTCCCTGTGCCTCACTGGTCAGGGTGTGTCCCATGTGTCATGTCTACACCAATCTCCAGCAACATACGGGAGCTGCCAGGAGAGGGTGAAGCCCTCTCCACCCATCATCTATCCATATCTCCATTCATCCACTCATCTATCCTCCATTCATTCATCCATCTATCCAACCATCCATCCATCTCCTCTCTCTCCATGCATCCATCTCTCATTTCTCCATCCCTCCATCTCACCATTGCTCTACCTCTGCATCCTCTATCCCTCCACTTCTCCATCTCTTCTTCCAAGTAACAACCAAGCACTTGCTCTTGGTAGGCCCTGTGCTTGGTCCTAGGGAGAAGGGGAGGAACTGGGCCCTGTCGTTGGGGACTGTGGCAAGGACGCCTCATGGTTAGGGTGTGCAAGTGTGGTCTCTCTTAGGGCTTTGCCTGTAGTCAGCATGCGATGCTTTCAGGGGAACACTGCCTTTTAATTTTTGTCCCAAGATTCAAGTAGCACAGATCCTCTCCTGCTTCACAGTCTCTGTCCAATCCTGCCTTTCATTAACTAACTTTAGTAACTTTCCTCGCTGTGTTTAATTAAGATTCACACGAGCAAGACTTGAAGAAACATAAGCATCTCAGTGTGGCTGGGCTGGCCTTCAGTCTTGGGCTTTTTTCCTCTTGCCCGTGGTGGTGCCGGCCACAGAGGACCCCCTGAGCTGGGAGTAGACATAACTCACCTTGATTTTCTTCTTGCTGCCAGACTTTTAGGGTGGCTCCGAAACACCAGACTAAGTCTATGTCCAAAAGCCTCAAGCGTTGGCCTGGGATTATCTAGGTGGATATCATTTGAGGACTCCAGAAGCCAAATTATTTCCTAATTGTCTAATCTCCTTGTTAACAACATTTGTGAACAAATGAAGGTTTTTTTTTTTTGGCTGCGATGGAAGTTTCAAGACTTACAAGGAAACAGCTTTTGCTGTTCCCCTCTTAGGGCCTTCCAGCCTGACAAGAGAAGTCAGCAGCTTGCCCGTGGGCAATCTGTAGAGGGAGGAAGGTGGGCAAGGGAGGCATGACGTCATATCAGGTGGGAATAAGAAGGCACGTCCTGCAGTGTCCCTGTTCAAACATATTTAGGTGCTTAGATGCCCACTTGGAAGCTGGAAGACCCTCAGCAGGAAGTGCTAAGGGCCCCGGAGACCCGGACTCAAGTTTTCAAACTTGAAAAATGCGTGTGGCAAGGGAGGGGCGAGGGGTGAAGGGTAGCAGCCCCATGGCGGGGAGCAGGGGCGCCGGGTGTCAGATCTGACGGAGGGCTCCCGGCTGTGTGCTGCGTGCTTGGTTCCCCTTTTTCTTGGAGAAAATGGGGAGGCCGGAGTGAGGCAGATTGCTCTGGGACAATGGGCCTCTCTCCCATCGGGTGGGAGCGGCTCTGGGCCCAAACAATAGGCCTGGGCCGGCCCCTCTCCTGCTGCCCACCGTCTGAGACAGATGCCCGGGAGCCGCCGGGAGTGCCCCAGAGGTGACCTTCGGGGGCTGCCCTGTCACTTTGTGGAGGAGTCCTGGAGAAGGAGGGAGGCAAACAATGGGGGCGTCATGCCAGGCGCCCGGCCTCCGGCACGGGCCAAGGCTCCCCAGGGAGAGCACGGCCTGGCAGGTGCTGCTATTGTCTCAGGGCACAGGGGCCTTCCGCGGGGGTCTCCCGGCAGGGAGGCAGGGCACCGGTCAGCACGCGGCAGGAGAGGCTTGGGCTGGAGGCCCTCTTGTTGTTCTCCAGGGAGGACGCAAGGAGCTGATTCTGCTGGCTCCATTCAGGCCTGACAGCCCCAGCCCAGCTCTGCCCTCGGCCCCTAAAAGTGTCATTCAGAAAAGCAATGAACGTCTCCTGGCCTCCAGTGGCACCAGGAGTCTGAGTGTCAGATTTTACAGCCAGACCTGCCCTAGGAAATGCCCGAATCTGAGCTGACGTCCTCGCTTGAGCTGGGGGCACAGGTGGAGTTTTCCAGAGGAAGGGCGTCAGCTCAGGAGGACGAGGGGTGAGCCCTGGAATTGTCTCTTCTCTGCAGAGAGACTTGCCCTGGGAGAACCCCACACCATAAGCTGAAAGCCGTGGATGAGCGCAGCAAGGGCTCTCCCATCCTGGGGAGTAGCAGTAGCTAGTGGGTGTGCGTTGTCCATGTGTGTGTGTGCATATGTGCATGTGTGTTTTTGTGGGCATGTATATGTGCACGTGTGCGGCTATACATGCGTGCATACATACACGAACACTGCACGTGTGTTCATGTTGTGTATGTGTTTGTGTGCACACATGTGTGTCCGGGCAGGTGTACATGCCTGCATGTGTACACACGTGTATTTGTGTGTGCGTGCCCATGTCTGTGCACATGTGTGCATACGTGTTTGGCGGGGTGCATGCGTATGCCAGGCACTTTGCTGGGGAGTTTTGCAAACGTCATTCATGTGACTTACGATCTGCTGGGAACAGGCAGATGTTGACCACAGGTGAAGACACAGACCCCTGAAAGGCACATGACTTGACTTCACCTCCTCAAACTCCTCAGACCCCAAAGTGGGTCTGCAAGACCTCACAGCTCGGGCCTTTTCTACTCTCCACTCATCTGCAGGCCCTGTCCTTCCTCAGCCTACTAGCTCTGGGATCTGGGAATGTGCTTTGGTCAGCTGTGTCTTTGAGACTGTCCTAGGTCCTAGGGGAGTAGCCAGACTCAGTGTCTGCCCTTGTCCTGCAAAGGGGAAGGGAGTGTGGAGGGCAGAAGCGGCTCCTCTGGGTGGCAGGGAAGGTGGTGGGGGAGTCCAGAGGCGGCCCATGTGCTGCTGTCGGGGGTCAGGGAGTGCTTCCCGGGAGAATGACATCCAGGGCCAGGCTGCAGGTTGAGCCGGCGTGAGGCAGGTGAGACAGGTCCGGAGAAGTCTCTAGCTGGAGAGAAGGTGCCTGCAGCCCTGAGGGAGCCAGGGGTTACCTCGGGGGAGGTCTGAGGCTCACTAAGGTTGGGTGCCTGCTGTTACCTGCTTCATTGTGGGGCCGTACATGGAGCTGTGGAGTTCAAGGTTGGCTTCGCAGACACCGAGGGCAGCCTCACAGCTGAGCCTGTCCAGGGAGGAGGTGGACATGGGGGCCTGGCAGGTGGTCCAGGTGGCCCCTCCACCGGAGCTGTGCCCTGCCTTGCCCTGGTTCCCTGTGCTGGGGTGACTCTATGCTCAAGCCTACGATAGTCGCCTCTCTGCCTGCCTCTGCTGTCCCTGGTCCTCCGGGTACTGCAGGAGCTTTTGCAGGGCAGGGTGAGTGGCAGGGACTCGACTCTCACAGGCCCTAGCTTTACTGGCTCTGAGATTTCAGCCAGCCTCCCCTGGTGAGCTGCGCTGTCCTCATCTGTAAAGTGGGGGGATTGGCAGAAAGTCACGGACTGTTTCCCACCATGCCCTGCCCATCAGGCAGCCCATAATCAGACAGTGCTGCCATTTCACCGAATGGAGGGCTCCCTCTCACCCCCTCTGGCTGCCATTTCACCAAACTGAGGGTTCCCTCTTACCCGCTCCGGATGGCATTTCACCAGACTGAGGACTCTCTCTCCCCTGCTCTGGCTGGCATTTCACCAAACCAAGGGTTCCCTCTCACCCCCTCCGGCTGGCGTTTCACCAAACTGAGGGTTCCCTCTCACCCCCTCCGGCTGGCATTTCACTGAGCAGAGGGCCCCCTCTCACCCTCAGGCAGACCTGTCGTTGCACCCGGCCTTTCTCTCTCCTGGTGTGCAACACCAGGCTGGGCTGGCGCTGACCACCCTGGACACAGCAGTGTGGACGGTGGCAGAGCCGGTGGCCAGCCCTCCCTTGGGGTGCCTTCCTGGCGGCTCTTGCTTCTGCCATCTCGAGTTCGACCTCCTAAGAGGGGCTCTGGCGGGTCCAGGCAGTTCTTCTCCTCACTGTGTATGGCTTTTGCTCCTGATGGTTTCAGGCTGTCGGTGCCTTCCCCCGAGCCCCTGGTCTCTAAGCTGACCTAGGTCCGGGCTCTGTGAACACTGCCCAGTCCTCATGGCAGCTTTATCAGGGGCCTCTGGGCGTGGCAGGCACCCACGCACTGTGGGCGTTTTCTTTGAGATGCCGCCTGCCGGTTGCGAGATGCTGGCCCAAGCTCCTCACTGAGACTGCCTGGCATTTGGAGGACGGCGACAAGGGTGTGAGCTGCCCCGGTGTGCATTCACGTTAAATAGGTTGAAGTGGAACCAGCTGCGACCCTCAGCAGCAGCAAGTGGCCATTTTGGGGACCCTGTGGGTTTCGAGTCAGAGGAAAACAGTTTAAGCCTTTTCCCATTTGTCCTGAGGATACTCACCAGCGGCTTGCAGCTACAGCATTTACCCCTCGATAACTCTGCCACGAAATAGCTCGATTTTATTATTACTTTTACATCGCTCTAGTATATTGACTTTGGAAACAAAAGACGTCATTCTATTCATAGCGTTCTGTTTCTGGTAGCGGCATTTCCATTTCCAAAACAGAGTCATTCTCGATCGCCGAAAACGTCACACACCAGAAAACACAGCATTCCCACATGTGCTTGTTCTTGGACATTTGTTGACCAAAGATTGATTTGAGGACTCCAATTTTTCCAAAATAGAAGATTTTGATGACTCAGATGAGTCTGATGTGAGTTCTGTTAGAAATGACTCCAAGAACAGTTTTTATATTTTATTTTCACATTGAAAAGCAGTCAGATTTGCTTCAGCCTCAAGAAGCGTGCTTATGTAAAATTAAATGAGTGCCGGCCACAAGTCACACTTCTTTTTTCCCCCTAAACAAGAAAAGGGTTACAACTGGAAGAGCCTTAAAAATGACCCCTCACTGCACAGACGCTGACACACAGGCCCAGAGAGAAGGGTGTTTTCGGGTTTCCTGGGAAGCTGGGACTGCTCAGCCCAGGGCACCCTGGCCTTTTCTCTCTGGGCTGTGTTTTCTCTCTGGACGAGTGTTCAGGACAGCACCCAGGTCAAGACTGATGATTTTCTAGGGACTTCTACTTTGCTCATTTAGAATCACTGTGACCCGATGGGGTGGGGGGTACCGGAGATATTTGTTCCATTTTACAGGTGGCAAAACTGAGGCCCCGAAGGAGCCAGGATGTGCTCGAGGTTGCACCTGAGGCCGGGGCACAGCAGTGTCCAGGGTTCTTTTAGAACTGTTGCCCTTGGTCTGAGTCCTAGGCACATAGGTCCAAAGGGATCTCAGGTGGGAGGATGGTGCTGGGGTGGGGCCCAGCACCCAGCACCTCTCAGGGAGGCCGGGACTCATGGCTGCCTGGGGCTGGTGGTGGAGGAGCTCTGTTCCTCTGGGTCTGTGCAGGCAGGAGCAGAGGTCGTCTCCTCCCTGAGTGAACAGGCCCTGACGGTTGTGTCATGGGGCCCTGTTGGGGGGACACTGTTTAATCTGACTGGCATAAGTGGATTTCAACAGGTCAAAGTCTGACTGCTGTGGGGTGCTTGGGAGCGGGGCTGGGTGTGCGTGGCTGAGGCCCCAGAGACCATCCTGCCTGGGGATGCAAGGTGGGAAGGTGTGGCAGAGTCCTCATGGCCTTGGCGGTCTGGCGGGGTGGGCCTCTCTCTCCACCCTGCTCTGTTTGACCTGGGCTGCTTACTGGAGGGTGTGGGGAGAGCAGCGGGACCTTGGAGGGACTTAGTGAATGGCCAGCAGAAGGACTGGCTCCTGATGGCACAGGCGTCCAGGGCAGGTGGTTCCGGCCCGCTTACGGCAGGTGAGACATGCAGAGGAAATGCCCTCAGAGCTAAGCCCTGGCTCCAGGTCAGCCGCGGAGTTTCTCCAAGCCCCAGCTTCCGTATCTGGAAAGGGGGTGAGGAGATGACCTTTCTTGAGTAAGTCAGTGCTGGAGAAGCTGTTCATGCTCGCTGAGGGTCAGCTCTTGGCGCAAGAATCAGACCCGGCCTGTTGCGGGGCACTAAGCCGGTCTGGTTGGGAAGCCTGCCTTGACCTGGGCTGGAGTGAACCCTGCTTCCGGACAGCGATTCGTTGGGGGATGCGGTGTTGAGGAAGGGGTGGTGAACACGTGCTATTGAAGGGACGCTGGTTTTGTTTTTTTTTTTCCCGGGGTTTCCTCTCTGACCTGGGGAAAGGCTGAATTTGGAGCCCGGTGGGCCGTGCACTTGGTGAGTCCCGGCTGCCAAGGGAGGAAGGCACACCGTCCTGTTTCCTCCTGCTCCTGAGGCCTCGTGGCGGTCATGACAGTAGCAGGGCCGATGACAGCTCGCACGGCCAGCAGTGTGGGCTCCACACTCAGAGCTCAAACGTGAGGCACGGGCGAGCTTGTCCACCTGGCAGCTTGCTCAGGGTCACATGTCCGCTCAGCCACGGCCGGGACTCCAATCTGCCCCACGTCCTCTCCTGCTCCTTTCGGGCCATGCTGTGCAGGGAGAAGGGCCCCGGCTGGGTGGAAGCCCTTGGCCTCCCTGCCTCAGTTTCCCCATCATGTCCTCTGACCTAACCGTAGCGACCTTTGGCGCCTGTGTATAAAGCTCGCTTTCATGGCTGCGTCACCAGGCCTGGGTTCCAGAAGGCCCTACCTCCCCGTGGACCCAAGGAAGGGCCTGGAGTGAGATGGCCGGCCGCAGCTTGACTGGGATGGGACGGTAGTCCATTCGGCCTTGCGGGCTGCCCAGCTCCAGCCAGCCAGCCTCGCTGAAGCCAGCCGACTTGGCGGCAGTCTCCAGCACTTTGAGACGTTTGTCCCCCTCCTGCCCCCGTCCAGCTATGACAAGTGAGCTTTCAGTAGATATGACAGCCTCTGCTGGGGGGTCCCTGGCCCCTGTCCATGTCTCTACACTTGACTTGCTCGGAGTTCACTGGCCCGAAATAATGTTCCCAATGCAAGTCGGCGGACGGAACATTCAGAGTGGACGATTGCTTCCCCCCCACTTTTTAATACATTAAACATGCATTACTGGAGTTCTACCCGATTCCTCTGACAGCTGTGAAAAAATAAAGAAAATTCAGTTTGAACTTAAAAAGCTCGGGCTTAATTTATGTCCCGCACCTTTGTCTGCTGGGTCCTTTTTCCTCTTCCGATGGAAAGGCCCCAGGGAGTAGGCGACAGAGGCTTGGCCACCCCACGTGGCCCCTCGGTGCCCGGGCCTTAATAGGGGCGCCCAGTGGCCAACACGGAGGGGAGTTTTCAGATGGAAATCGGACAAAACAATGCAATCATCTGTCTCGCAATCTGTTTTGAAGGGGAAAGAAAGAGCGGGCAGAGAGGAGAGAGTCGTTTTCTACCGGGGGAGGCTTCATTCAGAGAGTTTTATAGGAAAAGACAGATGTCATGAATACTGATGTGGACAGCCTGGGTCTGGCAGAATTTTTTTTTAATTTTCTGAGTTGTAAAGACAAAGTGTTTTAATAACACAGGGAAACACATGTTGATGGGTGGGTCTTTAGCTCATTCTGGTTTCTCTAACTCCCTCTCTTTCTCCTCCTTTCTTTCCTTGTTTCTGCCTGCCTTCCTTCCTTCCTCCCTTCTTTCCTTCCTCCCTTCCTCCCTCCATTTCTTCCTTCCTTCATGATCCGCCCGCCTCGGCCTCCCAAAGTGCTGGGATTACAGGCATGAGCCACCGTGCCCAGCCTGTGTTTTTAATAGAGATGGGGTTTCACCATGTTGATCAGGCTGGTCTTGAACTCCTGACCTCAGGTGGTCTGCCGCCTTGGCCTCCCAAAGTGCTGGGATTACAGGTGTGGGCCATTGTGCCCAGCCACTATTATTGTTTTAAGTTGTGGCAAAATATAACATAATATTTATCATTCTAGCCAATTGTGAGTATACAACTCTGTGGCATTTCATCCGTTCATAATGAGGTATAGATATTGCTGCTGCCTATACCCAAACATTTCCAGTGTCCCCAGCAAAACCTGGGCACCTGTTAAACAGCAACTCCTCCCAGCCCCTGGCAACCTCTGTTCTTCTTTCTGTGTCTGTGGATTTGACTTCTCTGAGCACCTCATATGAGCAGAATTGTACGGCGTGTGTGTCTTCATGTCTGGCTTATTTCACCCAGCAAATGTCATCTCACTTCACCCGTGTTGTAGCTTGCGTGTGAGTTTCCTTCCTTTGTAAGGCTGAATACTATTCCAATGTGTGAGGAGACCACATTTCGTTTACCTGTTCATCTGTTTGATGACGGAGCTCCCTCCATGCTCTCCAACAGTAACTGTGCTCCTCCACAGACAGGTGTCTGGGTGGATGGTGTCGGAGACCCCCTGGCAAGCCACTGCTATGGGAAGGGGCTTCTCCCTCTCATGCCACCCGAGGAGACTCTGTGGGGTCCCTGCAGCCCCCGCGGCATGGTGAGGGGCTCTGGCTGGAGGCTGTTCCCTCCAACAGGACTCAGCAGTCAGGGGCTCCCTGGGCACCCCTGTGTGCAGACTCTGGAAAGACAGGTGGATCAGGTGGGGGCCTGTCAGTTTCTCAGGAGCTCCTGGTCGAATGAATGTGACTGTCTCCTGCTGGGAGACACCTCTGCCTCGACCTCTGGGCAGTGGGGGACGTGTGCCCCTAAGGAAGGTACAACCCCCGGTCTTGGGGCCTGGAGTCGTCAGATCCATAGACACAGGGTGAGAGGGGCTCCCTGGGCACCCACTGTGTGCAGGCTCTGCATGAGGCACAGGGTTCGGGACTCAGTGGTGAGTAAACTGCCATCCCCTCATGGGGAAGAAGGGCAGATGCACCTAGCTTACACATTCACTCGACAAGCAACTATTGAGTGTCTTCTGTATACAGGTCTGCAGCTGGTGCTGGGGGCTGGCCTTTGGATCTGGTGTCCACCCCATGACCTGGGCCCAGGCCCTCCCCATCCTCCTCTGCCATGGGAGGTGTCAGAGGGCAAGTACCTTCCTCAGTCACACCCATCACATACATAGTGGATGTGCCTCTTTCACAGGGCAGGGAGTAATCTTAAATCAATCATCAAGCAATTATTAAATGCCCACCATGTTCTCAGGCTTGGCAGAGGTGGGTGCCTGTTACCCTAAGTGGGTGCGGGACAACCGCTTCCCTCCATGCTCCCCACCCCACCCAAGCCCCTTCTCCACTCCACTCCTGGCTGTGCCCCCTCCCGCCTCTGCCCTGGGTCACCGTCTTCATTGTCTTCCTCAACATCTTCTGTGGGAAAGGCCAATGGCTTAAAACAGGATTGACAAGACACCCGGGGCCTGCTCCACACCCGGGGGCTCCTGGGCGTGCACCCAAGAGCCTTCACCCCTGAAAGACTGGCATCCAGGTGGGCTTCCCAGAGGGAGCCCCCTTCTGCAGGCCTGGGAGTGTGGAGCCTGTGGCGAGCTGGCAGGGAAGAGAAAAGGCACAGGTGCCCCCTCACTCCGAGCCTGTCTGATCCTGGAGACTTGTAGGCTATAGACCTGGAGGTCCAGCCAGGAGGGCGGGCAAGGACCATGAAGCAGGGGTCATAGGGGTGGAGAGAATGCCTTTTGGAGCCAGACAAATCCTTACTTCCCTTTTCCCAGTTGTGTGACCCTCGGAAACACCTTCAACACTCCGTGTCTCAGTCTTCTCATCTGTAAAATGGATCTGATGAAAACTGCTTAAGAATAGAGGTGTGTGGAGAGCTCTCTGGTGCCAGGCTCATGGCAAGACTGCAGTGACACCAGCCATCGGAAGACAGGGAGGCTCCTCCGGGGACAGCAGGATGCACAGGTGCATAGCAGGAGCTCAGGAGGGTGTGCCCGGTGGAGTCACAGGTAAAGGAGCCGCTCCGGGTTGCAGAGCTTGGGCTGGAGGTGTCGCCCCAGGAAGGTCTTCCCTTGCCTGGAGACCCACATAGGCCCTCCTCTTCCTTCAAACACAACCCCCAACCTCCCTGCAGGGAAGTCCCCCCGACCTTCCAAACCAGGGCAGACCCTTGTCTGGGCTCCCTTGGCCTGGACGTGGTGCCATTTCCCACTAGTGGGGCAGAAGCCTGTCTACGTCACTCTCCCTTGCATCTGCAAACAATGGGGACTTGTGGAGCATAAACGTTCATGAGTGACACATTTATATTGATAGGCAGGGCCACACTGTGGGAGGAGCTGGTGGCCCGAGAACCCCTGTTAATAGCTGGGTGACACGTGGCCTCTGGTGGTCCCTTTTGGGAAACATCTGAGAGTCTGAGGCTGTCAGGCCCCTGACACTGACTCATGGCTGGGACAACCTTGACAGAGTCACTGCCCTGTTTCCCCGTCTGTCAGCCAGAGGCGTTCTCTGTGGGTCCTTCCAGCACTGAGGTTCTGAGGTCACTGTTGCAGGGGTAGGTGACTCTGGGGTGGCAGATGGGGCTGCTGTGATCTTGGGGGAATGAGCTTTGCTTTAGGTGAGGCCGTGCAGAGGCATCTCAGTGTTGAAGGAGACCAAGGCCTGCTCTGCTCGCCTCCCTGCAGCAGGCTGGGCTCCTTGCTCTCCAGGGTTCCTGGACTTTCCTCCAGACCCAGGTGCAAGCTACTTGTGGCTTCCACCCACTGCTCAAGGAGGCTCTGCAGCCACCAGACCCAGAGCCCACACACCATCCGCCGTTCGGGAGGGGCACGTGTCCACAGCGTCCTGGAATGCAAGGCTGCATGTGGCCAGGACTGCCGCCCGCCGAGGGGCAAGTGCGCGCCTGGAGACCACAGTAAGGAGCCATTCTCATGCTCCTGGGAGTTTAGACAAGGGCTCGTGCCCCTCGGAGCCAAACCTCTGAATTCTATGGAGTTGCTGGGTCAAAGGGCATGCCTAGGTCTGAGCTGTGGATACCTGTTGCCAACGAACTCTCTACAAAGGGGTTACCAATGATAGGTCCCACCACCTGTACCTCTCCTCTCCAGATTTCATCACTGTTCTCTCACATCTTTGTCAATTTGGTAAGCGCAAAATGATATTTTAGTTGTCTATGCCTGCATTGATTGAAGGATGCTTTAAGTTTGATTATTGGTAAGTGAAACATTTTGTCACCTGTATTTACTGCCCCTACTTTCCTTTGACGAATGTCCCAATTATCTTTTGCCCATTTTTCTATTATCGTGTTTCTTGTTCTTATTGATTTGTAAGAGCTCTTTGAATATTCAGGTTATGAAGGGGGTCAGGGTTTATTTGTGAATGACATTTCTCTTTTCTGAAGGGGGTAAATGGAGCCCTCACTCCTTTCTCAAAGTGAGCTGCTATCTGAATTTCTTATTGTCTATTTTTCCACACTCTGTTTTACACTTTTCTTTGCACTTTGCAGCTGTCTGGGCACAGATGCCCCCGAGGGAGCTAGAAAAAGTCACAAGGAGATCTTGGTCTCGGAGCAAAGGGCCTGCATGTAACGGCTTTGTGGATCCCAGTATGCAGGAGAAGATGTCTGAGTTCATGCTCTGGGTGCTTTCCCTGGCCAGGAGATGACAGGGAAGGAGCAAGCGCCAGCCCCTCCCCAACACACACAGCCCCTGCCCCCGACCAAACACGAAGTCACTTCTTTGGGGACAAGCAGATTTTTCAAACAAAGTTTGCCAAATATGCACATTTTTTTTTTTTTTCTCCAGGGCAGATGCAAACGGTCTTTTCAAATCAGTTTGGAGGAAAATAAATGAGCCCACGCTGAGGCTTCAATAAATCTTTGCGTAGCCACAAGGGTGAGTTTTGGGCCCGATGAAGGGCCCAGTGTGTGGCTTATGAATGATGCCCAGTGACGGTTCTGCCGCCCCCGCCTTCCTCTCTCCCCCTCCTCCGTCCCCCAACCCAATTTAAAATTGGACATTAATGTTTTAAGACAAAGGGACCTTTGGGCATTTCTCCCCCTTGTGGAGGAAGTCTCCCCGGTGAAATATTTGTCGTGGCTGTGCTTGGCGTGTGATGGGGACTCGTGTCTCCGAGCCAGGGCCTGTCTCCAGGAGATGATCCATGTGCTGCCCTCCTGCCCCGGGGGCTCCAGGACCCCCAGCCCCGGATGCAGACAGGACTCTGGTCCCCCAAGGGGATTATTCCTCCCTGCCTGCCATCCCTGCTAGATCCTGGATCGTGCTGGCAGCAACCCGGTGTGGCTCAAACAGACATTGCCTCTTGATGGGTCTCCCCATCTCAGTCCCCATCCATTCTCCAAAGTGGGGGTGGCCGAAGGACGGTGTGAGAGGCTCTGAGCCTGCCTTTCCCCTGAATACCCCTGGATCAAGCCCAAAGCCTTAGCTTAGCATCCCAGCGACACCTCCACTCTTATCTGCCTTCTCCCTGGTGTGGACACTGCACCCAACACCGGCTCTGAGCACATGGCGCATTGGCTCTGCAGGAGCCCTCCCCTCTGTCTGCAGTGGCCACTTTGCCACCAGGCCCACCTGAAGGAACCGTGCCCCTCTTTATGGACTGACCCCAAGGTTTGCGCATGCTTGGAGGTCTGCCTGACTTTGCTTCCCTGATGCCTGGCACTGGACCACCATGTCCACTTGTTGGTGGCTGTATAGCTCATACTCACCCCATCGGGCAGTTTCCACCCACCCAGGACCACTCAAGTTTGTCCCACTCCATGTCTGCTGGTGGGAATGGATGGTACTTCCCACAAGCAACAGGAGCCATGGAGCTGGGGGCTCGGGGTGTCAGCCTGGGTGGACCAGGAGGGGGGCCTTGCCATGCCTAGTGGAAGAGTGGGTCGTCCCCTACTGCCTCCAGGCTGCTGGGTGGGTCATTTGCCCATCCCTGCCTGGTTGTCTATAGTGGGTGTCCCCGACAAAATTCATGTCCCCCTGGAACTTCAGAAAGTAACCTTATTTGAACATAGGGTCTTTGCAGATATAATTAAGTAAGGATCTTGAGACGTGGTCATCCTATATTGGGGGAGGGGACAGTAAATACAATAAACGTCCTTGGGAAAGACAGAAGAGAAGATCCAGCCACAGAGAAGAAGGCCATGTGGAGACAGAGGCAGGGATGGGGGCAATGCGGCTACAAGGCATGGAACTCAGAGCCCCCAGAAGCTGGAGGAGGCAGGAAGTTTCCTCCCCAAGAGCTGCCAGGGGTGGGGCAGGGTAGAGGTGGCATGAGGAATGCTCTGCCCACACTGGATGTATTAGTCCGTTCTCATGCTGCTAAAAAAGACATCCCCGAGACTGGGTAATTTATAAAGAAAAGGAGGTTTAATGGACTCACTCTCCCACGGGGCTGGAGAGGCCTCATAATCATGTTGGAAAGCAAAGGAGAAGCAAAGTCATGTCTTACATGGCGGCAGGCAAGAGAGATAGCATGTGCAGTAGAATTCCCCTGTATGAAACCATCAGATCTCGTGAGACTTACCATCACAAGAGCACAGGAAAGACTCATCCTCATGATTCAATTACCTCCCACCAGGTCTTTCCCAGGACATGCAGGGATTATGGGAGCTACAATTCAAGATTTGGGAGGGGACACAGCCAAACTCTATCACTGGATTTCAGGATCCTGGCCTCCAGGAATGTGAGAGGGCAAATTTCTGTTGTTTTAAGCCACCTGGTTTGTGGCAATCTCTTCCAGCAGCCCCAGGAAATGAACACAGAGTCCATTGCCAACAGTCCTGAAATCATTTTTGAAGGAAGCATTTCTCAATTTCCAGGTTTCTTTCAAGTAGAGCAGGTCCTTTCCACTGCTGCTGCCCAGAGCACTTGCCTGTGAGCCCAGAGAGCTTCAGGCACCATCTCCTCTCCCCTTACACTGCCCTAGAAGAGAGAAGTCCATGTTGCCCCCCACTTCATGGACCGAGAAATTGAGCCCCACAGAGACAGGCACACGATCAAGGCTTCAGAGCTTGACCACTTGGGCTGACTCCCTGTGACTTGGCCCAGGCCACAGGGGGAAGCAGCAGACGGGCCATCTACTCACAGAATCTGGTTCTGTGGCTCCACACGCTGCTTGTACCTGGGTGGGAGCTGGCAGACTTCACTGTTACCAGAATGTTCACCCAGGAGGTAGTCAGAATGCATTGAATGGATGATTACCTGACTATGAAGGAATGAATTGATGATTCAGTCAGTCTGGCAAACTCCAGGGATGACGATCACTTTTACCATTTGGACATTGCTACCTCCAGTCTTCTGTGTGTGTATCACTGAAAAACAAACAAAAAAGCAAGATGAAACTGTGTATGCAGTTTAACATGCTGCTATTTTTTTCTTCAGTAAAAATGGCATGATTACCACCTTTCCATTACCTTGATACACTCCTTGACTTTGGATGGATGCATTTCGCTCCACAAGGAGGACTCAAACACATGGTGAGTAGAAGGGAGGACACTGGGTTGAGGGCTGGCATGAGTAAGGCCTGCAGAGAGACATTCTCCAGGGCCCTGAAGCAGGGCTGTGGTGGGAAGATGGTGGTCAGGGACATCTGGGTTCAACTGTAGGAAGCTTTGAATGCCCAGGAGAGGCACTCACAGATTTTGTTCTGTGGACAATGGAGATCATTAAAAATTTTGAATAGGGCAATATTACTTTTTGATCTGGTCTGGTAGAGGATAAACCCATAGGGCAATATTGTATATGGTACCTCAGGGAGAGGCTTATTGATGTCCAGGTTGCCAGGTAGGCCAGGCTGCAAACTGATCACTTATGGATTTGCTGACTGGCTGATTAGCCAACCAATTAAATAACAAATGAGCCAACCAGCCAACCAACCAACCAACCAACCAACCAACCAACCAACCAACCAATCGGTTAAATAACCATTCAACCAACCAACCAGCCAACCAACCAACCAACCAATTGGTTAAATAACCAACCAACCAACCGACCGACCGACCAACTGACCAACCAACCAATCAACCAACCAATTCAATAACCAACTAACTAAACAACCAAACAAATAATCAACTAACTAATCAACCAATTAAATAACCAACTAACCAACCAACCAATTAAGTAACCAACTAACCAATTCAATAACTACCCAATTGATCAATTAACGAACTCATCTCTCCCTCCTTCCCTTTCTGCCTTAATGGGGGTGGCTCTTGCTCCCCTTGCAGAGCTCCCAGTCCACAAGTGCCTTTGGCATATTCCATTTGGGAAGTGGACAGCTCATCCCATTTTCTAAGAACACCTCTGGATTATGCCCCTTGGTGATGTAGCCACCTTCCACCCCGTGATGGTCAACATCTGGAGGTGTTCATAGAATACAGATGGATCCTTTAAGGCCATGGGGTGTTCTTAAAGACTCCATGTGTGTCTTGGAGTGGTCTGTGTCATATCCAGAATCAGAGCTGGGGCTCCAAATCCCACTGGCCTACCCATTAATCTATCACTGTAGACCAGTGATAGAATTGGTGACCAGACATTCTAGTCTGGGACATGATCTTGGGACCTTAGAGAACTTTCTGCACTCCAAGGTCCAGTTTCTTCACCCAGAGAAGGGGCTTCCAGGTATACCACGAGATGAGAGTTCCTCCACAGGGGGACACTATTGCAGCAGAGATGGCCAAGGGCAGGAACTCCTACTACCCTCATTTATATATATGAGGAAACCGAGACTTGGAGAATTCAAGTGACTTGCTCAAGGTAATGCAGCCAGTCTCAAAGGAAGGGAGCCAAGATTAAAACTCTGGCCCATGTGCTCCAGAGCTGGGAGGCTTTCCTGTAGGGCCATCAGGAGACAAGTTATGTCTGGCTGAAGGCCACCTCCCACCTCCCAGCCCCCACGCCAATTGCATCAGACATAAAGATTTGTTTCAGGGTGTCTGGTTGGTTTTCCAGCTCCAACCTGGCTCAGAATCTCATTTTGTTTTTTGGACTCATTCCCAGTGCAGAGGTGGCTGGGCTATTAATAACAGAGGAATCTGGGCTCTACCACCAGCCTGTCCATCCGTCCATCCATCCATCTATCCATCCATTCATCTATCCATCCATCCATCCATGCATCCATCCATCTATCCATCTATCCATCCATCTATCCATCCATCCGCTTACTCACCCACACAGTCTCCCACCCATTCACCTACTCATTCATCCATCCATCCATCCACCCATGTGTTCATACATATATACATACATATGCCCATCCACCCATACATTTAACCATCCACTCATCTACCACCCACCCATCCATCCACCCATTGACCAACCCATCTATCCATCCATATATCCATAGATTCATATGTACATATACCTGTTCATCATCCGTCTATTCACATATCCGTCCATCTGTAAATTACCAAATTGTTCATTTGTCTTTATACTTATACATTATTCCGTCCACCCATCCATCAGCTATCCGCCTATCCATGTGTGAATCCACCCATCCATTCATCCATCCATCCATCCATCCATCCATCCATCCATCCATCTATCCATTTGTCCATCCATGCACTCATCCATCCATCCACCCACCCATCCATCCATTTATCCATCTGTCCATCCATCCACTCATCCATCCACTCATCCATCCATCATCCATCCATCCATCCATCCATTCGTCCATCTCATATCTATTTGTCTCCAACATCTGGTTTAGGATAAACATTGACAGAATGAACAAATGCACCAGTGGGCCTTGTGTTGGACACTTTCTGTGTCCTGCCTCAAATCATCTCCACCTTCCTTACTGCAGCCCTTCTGCTGACAACTGGCTATATGGGGGCAGAATCTGGCAGCACCCACTCCTGCTGCCACAGTCTGTTCTTTCTGCTCTGGGGTTCTCTGCTGTAGTGCCTTTGGGAGTTGCTCAGCCATCTGACTCATGCTGGTGAGGTGCGCTCTCTGCAGCAGCGCCAGCTCTAAGACACACCCTCAGATGGGCTTGTCCTCTTGCCCTGTCTCATGCCTCCCGGTCCCTGTTTTTGGGCCTTATCTCCAGAACGTGCCACTTGAGTAAGCCCTTTTCTCAGGCTCAGGCAGATCCAAAAGCACATTTAAATATTTTCAGGATTCTGCCCATTTAGAGCAACTAGGATTCCAAACAAGGAAAACTCCATCAGTTTATTGTCAGAGGCTCCACATTCATTCATTTGTTTCTTCATTCCTTCACTGATTCATTCAGTCAGGCGGCAAGTTTCTTCAGGACTGGGATCACGCTTGTCCCCATTCTGTTGCTAATGGAGGCTATCCACGTAGTAGTCGCTGGCAAATCACGCTTAGTGACTTAAGTTCAGGAGGCAGAAGCCTGATGAAGGGGGCAGACGCAGGGCCAGAAAGACATGCATTCCAGTCCCAGCTCTACCACTTTGTAGAAGTGGGGCCCTGGGCATGTCATTTCACCTCTCTGACCTTCAGTTTTCACATATGCAAGATGGGCATAAAGATAGCAGTTTAAGGGGTTCCTGTGGAGCTACAATGAGACCTCATGCATCAGGCTCTTCACACAGAGCCTGGCGAGGGCTCACGGTGAGGGATGGGCTGTCACTAATGTGACTGGGAGCAATCAGTCTTGGGCAGTTGGGCTGGATGTCTGGGGCCTGGCACCCCAATTCTTTTGGCCGGCCTCGGTACCCGAGGCTGCCCGACAGATTTCTTGGCCTTGGAAACAGCCAAGAGAATCAGCAGCCCCTGGCTCGTCAGTAGAAACCCAAAGAAACCAACACCTTGGTGGCCAGGAGGGGACGGGCACCTTGCCCTCCCAGCGGGGCAGCTGAGAGCAGGCCTGAGGCAGTGATCACAGGCGTCTGTGGGGGCGATGAGCCTTGCCCCGGCTGTGTGAAACATTTCCTTGGGAAAAGTCTTGCTCCTTTATGTGCATGTCAGCTGGCTGTGAAATGAGAGCTTCTGAGAGGCTTAAGGAAACCCACCCAATCTTTGGCGATCTCTGCCGCCCTCTTCAAGTCTCAACAGCATTTTTCTGCCGACGGCTCGTGACTCACAGAGGCCACATTTGTGACTTTCATACCCTCAGCATTGGATTTAAAGATAATAAAAACTTTCCAATAGGAAAAAAGATGCCTGGATTCTGACGTCATGCTAAGCCTCTACCTTTTGGGGCTGAGCGCCCAGTGGGGCAAATGTGGGTCACTTTCTTGACAGGCCCAAGAAAGGGTCTGCTTCCAGCAGGAACCTTGGATTCTCGAATCAGGTTATCTTTCCTGATGCCCAGTGTCAGGTGCAATTCTTGGAAGGACAGACCAATCAGATTTTTTCTGTTCTTATCATCAGTTTGTTTTAGCTGTCTTTCAGCAAAAGTTTCATGCATTTCATTTCCTTACGTAGTCCTGACATCATCCCTTAAGAGCAAGACACTGGGATCACGCCCATTTCACAGATGCAGAAAGTGAGGCTCAGGAAGAGGTAATAGCTTGTTCAAAATCGTGCAGCTGGAAAGCACAGTGGCTGGGACCCGAACCCAGGGCAGCCACTCTGCACCAGCCGTGTGTCAGAGCCTTTCTCAGATCCCACCTGGGCAGGTCATTCCCACAACCCTTCATCTCCTGGCCCCAGCCAGTGGCATCTGAACTGAAGAGGGAGGGCTGAGGATGAGGCTGCTGGCTTGTGGCTGGCCGGAGTCTCCGTAGACCTGTACCCCACTGTGAACTTCCATGAGCTGCTGGCGCCTCACAGCCCTGGGCCTGAGCCTAGGTGGGGTCACTCAGGGACATGGGCCCGCCTGCTGCCGAGGCCCTCATTCCTGGAGAGAGATCCCAGGGAGGGGAAGTTGGTGGGGGAACCTTGGGGTTGGAGGCCTGGGCCCCCAAGCATGTCCCGTCCTGCAGACACTCCCTGCTGCCTGGGCTGACCATGGGGGCATCCTGCCTGGTGCCAGCCAGCCCAGCCTTGTCTGGCCTGCCTCTGCCAAGTGGCCCATTTGACTGTCCCCATCTGTTTGCCCATGGAGTCCGGCGGGTGTGCCCTGGCCCAGAGCCCAGCTACAGCCTGGGAAGCACCAAACTCCATCCATGGCTCTTTGTTCTATATTTTATCCAATCGGCAGTAAGGACCTCAGAGAGCATCAGGTCCAGACCTCTTGCCCTGCACAAATGGAGAAACTGAGGCAGAGAGAGGGAAGGGGCAGGTCAGAGGTAGTATGGGGTTGAGTCCTACGCTCTTTCAAGATTCTGTTGACTAAATTCATTGTCCCCCAGAAGCCCTTGTCCATGTAGTTTTCCATGCCATGGTGGGGGCTGGGGAGCCCCTTGGCATCAAATGGATGGTTTGGGCTCTGCTGAGGGGTCCATCTGCCCAGTAAGCAAGGGGCCAGGAGCCAGGAGCCAGGAGAATGGGGAGGCTCAGGGCCAGACGCCCACCTGCCCTGGGCACCTTAATATACGGGGTTTCTAGACTTGTGCAAGGAACTTTACGTCCTGCCTTCGTCCATTCAGGCTGCCGTAACAAAACACCATAGATGGGTGGGTGACTCGTAAATAACAGACTTTTATTCTGGAGGCCAGAAGTACAAGATCAAGGTGTCAGCAGATTCGATTCGAGGTCTGGTGAGGGCAGACTGGTTCATAAACCACACTTTCTCACAAGGTGGAAGGGGTGAGGTGTTTCTCTATGGGGTCTCTTTTATAAGGGCACTCATCCCTTTCATGGGGGCTCTGGCCTCTAAGCTAATCATCTCTGAAAGGCCCCATCTCCTAACGCCATCACCTTGGGGGTTTGGATTTTAACAGAGGAATTTGGGGGGAACATAAACATTCAGACCATAGCAGTCCTCCACTCAATACCCATGCATGGCTAAGGGGTACCTGTGTCTGGCTAGTGATGCCTGTGTCTGGCTAGAGGGTACCCATGTCTGGCTAGTGATACCCTTGTCTGGCTAGTGGGTACCCATGTCTGGCTAGTGATACCCTGTCTGGCTAGTAGGTACCCATGTCTGGCTAGTGGGTACCCGTGTCTAGCTAGTGGCCAATACCCAGAGGCACCCAATTCACATTTCATCTCCTTTGGCAGAAGATGGCCCATTTGCTGACATGAAATCTCTTTTCTGGGGATACCCTCTGACCACCAGAAACTGGGTTGCTCTTATGCAAGGGGTGAGTTTTGATGAGATGGGAACAATTTCAGGATTGAGCTTCTCCTGGAGGAAACAAAGTGCCTCACGTAGGGAGAAGCAAGGGACTTAAAAGTAGGGAGAGAGAGAGTGTCAAAGACAAGACTTGCGAACGGGGTGTCGGACAGAAATCCAAGGTGAACCTCAAAGGTGTGATGTCACGTTTTCTTGTAGTCACATTAAAAAAAAAAAGAACAGGCCGGGCGCGGTGGCTCAAGCCTGTAATCCCAGCACTTTGGGAGGCCAGGGCAGGCCGGATCCACGAGGTCAGGAGGTCCGAGACATCCTGCTTCTTTCACGGTGGGGAAACCCCACGTCTCTGGCTGAAATACAAAACTAGCAGAGGCTGAGGTGGCGGGCGCCTGTAGTCCCAGCTACTCAGGAGGCCTGAGGCAGGAGAATGGCGTAAACCCGGGAGGCGGGCTTGCAGTGAGCTGAGATCCGGCCACTGCACTCCAGCCCTGGGTGACAGAAGCGAGACTCCGTCCTCAAGAACAAATAGGTGAAATGTATTTTAATAATATATTTCATTTAATTCAATACATCCAAAAATGCAATTGTCTCAGCACATAACTACTATAAAGCATTCTTTTTTGGTATTTTTATTGATATATCATAGTTGTATGTATTTTGGAGTCATGTGACATTTTGGTCAATGTACACAATGTGTAATAATTAAGTCAGGGTAATTGGGATATGCACCATTGCAAACATTTATCTTTTATTTTTTCTTTCTTTCTTTCTTTCTTTTTTTTTTTGAGATGGAGTCTCGCTCTGTCGCCCAAGCTGGAGTGCAGTGGCGCAATCTCGGCTCGCTGCAAGCTCTGCCTCCCGGGTTTACGCCATTCTCCTGCCTCAGCCTCCCGACATTTATCTTTTCTTTCTGTGGGAACATTACACTTCTCTTCTAGGTAACATAAAGCATTATTAATGATTTTTTTTTTTTTTTTTGCAAAAAGCCTTCAGAATTCGACGCCTCTCTATTTGGACTAGTCACATGTCAAGTGCCCAGAGGCCATGACTGGGCAGTGGCTGTCATCGTGAACTGTGCTATGTGGTGATTCTAGAGTCAGATATAGATGGGTTTGAGACCTGCCTGTGCCACTAACTGCCTGTGTGACTTACAGGTGCCAGGTACTATTCTAAGAGCTTTACACATATGAATTCACCTAGTCTCAGGAAGTAGAGTGCTGTTATCATCCCCCCTTTTTTTAAGCTGAAGACATGGGAGCACAGAGAGGTTAAGTGATTTGCCCACAGTTACACAGCTCTTGAGAGGTAGGGCCGAGATCTGAACCCCGAGTTTGATTTGTCAGAAGTGCTTTGTAAACTGTTTCACAAAGCCTGATCATTAATCAATCAGTGAGGCAACCCATGCAGTAGCTCCCCGGGAATGGAGCCATTGAGCGTCGCCATGCCCTGGGAATTCACCGCAGCTCAGCAGACATTTATTAGCTGCTTGCTCCTTGCCAGCGATAGGGGAGCCTGGGGCAGACCTGGGTTTTTCTGCCAGGGACTGTTTTTTCCCGACCTTCCCACGGAGCCCCCTCCTGCTTGTTGGGTGTCCACCCAGAGCCCTCGTGGGCTGGGCTCGCCCACCCTGGCCTCCACCCTGCCTCAGCCTCGCCCGAGAGCTCACATGTTCAGGCCGAGACCTGCGCCAGCCTGGGCATTCCTGCAAGTGGGGGAAGGCTGGGCCCGCATCCATGGACAGAGTCTTGTGGCCCAGCCCGCCCTGTGGCCTGGCAAGATTTTTGCCCGGGAATCTGTAGGGTGCTCCCTTGTCCCTGGGGCCTCCTGGGTCCCTGGAAACAGGTGCCGGTTCTAACAGCCGAGTCAGTTTCTGGTCTGGGTTTGATTCTTCTGACCCATGGAACTCAGCCCTTCCCTTCTCTTTCCCTGTGTCTCATTTATCCACCCAAAAGCCATTGAAAACTCTTTTCTACAGTTGAATTTTAACATATATAAGTAGCGTGCACACATTTTAGGTGGACAGCCAGGGGATACCGACTTACATCTACACCCATGCCACTACCACCTGGATCAAGGTAGTAAGGATTTCCAGCACAGCAAGGTTGCCCTGTGCCCGTTCCCAGCCAATAGCCCCCACCGCAGGTCACCACAGAGCTGAGTTTTGTCTCTATAGATGAGTTCTGCCTGCCCTTGAACTTCATAACAGTGGAATCCTCCAGTAGGCGGTCTTTTCTATCTGTTTCTTTTGTGCAACGTGAACTTTTTGAGATTCATTCATTTTGTTGTGTGTATCCATGATTTGTTATTTTATTTTAAAAAATGGCTGAGTAGTCTCTCTCTGTATGAATGTACCATGGGTTTGTTCATTCACTTGTTAATGGCCATTTGACTTGTTGTTGGCACTGGACTGTTTTTGTTTTGTTGTGTTTTGTTTTTGTTTTTAGACAGGGTCTTGCTGTGTCACCCAGGCTGGAGGGCAGTGACACGATCTTGGCTCACTGTAGCCTCGCCCTCCAAGGGCTCAAATGATCCTCCCACCTCAGCTTCCCTAGTAGCTGGGACCACAGGCGTGCACCACCACACCCAGCTGATTTTTGTACTTTTTGTAGAGATGGGGTTTTGCCATGTTGCCCAGGCTGGCCTTGAACTCCTGGGCTCAAGCGATCTGCCTGCTTCAGTCACCCAAAGTGCTGGGATTACAAGTGTGAGCCACCGTGCCTGGCCCTTGGGCTGTTATTACTAAAACGTGTATAGCATTCCAGTACGCATCCTGGGTGGACACATACGTGCACTATTCTCTAGGACTAGAAATGCTGGCCTGAGCACCGTAGTTGGTTCATTTTAGTAGATCCCACCACGCAGTTTGCCAAAACGGCCCATTTCCTTTCCCGCTTCCAGTGACAAGGCATGAAAGTTCTGGTTATTCCACATCCTTGCCTACATTTGGTACGGTCAGTTTTTTTAATCTTAGCCATTCTGTTGGGTGTGCTATAATTATGGTTTTAACTGCATTTCCCTGATGACTAACGATATTGAGTACCTTCTCATATTCCCAGTGGTCATCTAAACATTTTTTGTGAACTGCCTGTTCAAGCCTTTCCCTCACTTTAAAAAACATTTGGGGCTAGGCGTGGTGGCTCACGCCTGTAATCCCAGCACTTTGGGAGGCTGAGGCAGGTGGATCACCTGAGGTCGGGAGTTTGAGACCAGCCTGATCAACATGGAGAAACCCCCGTTTCTACTAAAAATACAAAAATTAGCCAGGCCTGGTGGTGCATGCCTGTAATCCCAGCTACTCAGGAGGCTGAGGAAAGAGAATCACTTGAACCAGGGAGGCAGAGGTTGCAGTGAGCTGAGGTGGCGCCATTGCACTCCAGCCTGGGCAACAAGAGTGAAACTCCATCTAATACCACCCCCACCACCCCCCACCCCCCCCCACCCCCACCCCCACCCCCACCACCACATTCGGTTGTCTGTCTTTTTCTTACTCATCTTTAGCAACTGTTGTGCACTCTGATGACAAGTCTTTGGCTGGATCTACGTATCATGAATATCTTCTTTCACTCTGTGACTTGCTTTTTCACTCTGTCTTTAGACAGAGTGCCTTTTGGCAGCTTTTCTGTTTTTGATTTCTTAAACTTTTTTTTTGGCTTTTTAAAAAATTAAGCTTTTTATTTTGAGATAATTGTCGATTCACATGCAGTTGTAAGAAATAATACAAAGATATCCCGTGTACTCTTTCATCAGTTTCCCCCAGTGGTAACATCTGTCAAAACTGTAGCACAACCTCGCGCCCAGGATACTGACACTGATCCAGTGAATTAACTGAACCTTTCCATCGCCTCGAGGATTCCTCATGTTGCATTTTTATACACACACCTACTCTCCTCCTGTCCCTTCCCCCTCCTTAACCTTTGGCAACCACTAATCTGTTCTCCACATCCATAAATTCGTCATTCCAACAATGTTATATAAATGGATTAATACATCTGCTTTTTTCCACTCAGCATAATTCTTTGGAGATTCATCCAGGTCGTTGTGTCTGTCAATAGTTTCTTCCTTTTATCGCCAAGTAATCCTAGTTTGTTTAATAATTCACTTGTTAAGAACATTTGGATTGCTCTCCAGTTTCTGGCTACTACAATAAGGCAGCTACAAACATTTGTGTCCAAGTTTTTGTGTGATCATAAGTCTCCATTTATTTAGGGGTAACTGCCCAGGAATTCAGTTGTTGGGTCACATAGTTCTTGCTATATGAAACTGCCAAACTGCCAAACTTTTTCAGAGTGGCTGTACCATTTTACAGTCTCACCAGCAATGTAGGAGTGACCCAGTTTCTTCACACCCTCACCAGCATTTGATGTCCTTATTTTTTATTTTAGCCACTCTGATAGGTGTCTAGTGATACCTCACTGTAGTTTAAATGTGTAGTTCCCTAATGGTTAATGATGTCGAACATCTTTTTATGTACTTATTTGCATCTAGGTGTCTTCTTCAGGGAAATGTCTCTTTATATGTTTTGCTCATGTTCTAATTGGGTTGTTTACTTTTTCACCGTTGAGTTTTAACAGTTCTTTCTATAGCCTGGATACTTCTCTTTTGTAGGATTTGTGGATTGCAAATATTTTCTCCCAGTCTACACCTTGTGTTTTCATCCTCTTAGCATGGTCTTTGGCAGAGCAGAGTTTTTAATTTTGATTAAGTCCAGTTTATCAAGTTTTCCTTTTATGGATCTGCTCTGAGAGTCAAGTCTAAGGACTCTTTGTAGATGCTTAAGATGTAGATGCTGAAGATTTTCTCCTGTGTTTTTCTAAAAATTTTATAGTTTCACATGTACATAATTCATTATGAGTTACTTTTTGTAAAAGGTGTGAAACTTAGGTTGGAGTTCATTTTATTGCCAGTGGATATCCAGTTGCTTCAGCATCATTTTCTGTAAATGCAATTTTTCTCCATTGAACTGATTTTACACCTTTGTTAAAAATTAGTGGGGTGTGTTTTTGTGTATCTATTTCTGGGTTCTCTGTACTGTTCCATTGTTCTATGTGTTTATTTGTCTGCCAATACCATGAACTTTTGATTATTATATTGATTATTATTTGATTATATAAGACTATATATTAGGCTTAAAATCAAGTAAACTAAATACTCTCACTTTATTCTTGTTTTTCAAAATTGTTTTAGCTATTCTAAAACCTTTTCTTTTCTATATACATTTTAGAATAATCTTGTGTATATCTACAAAAAATCTTCCTGAAACTTTGATAGGAATTGCTAATAATCTTGTGTATATCTACAAAAAATCTTCCTGAAACTTTGACAGAAATTGCTGAATATCAAACCATACCTAAACATTGATTTAGGGAGAACTGACATCTTTAATATGTTGAGTCTTCTAATCTATGAACATGGTATATCTCTTCATTTATTTAGATTTTCTTTGATGTCTTTCATAGTGGTTGTAGAGTTTTTAGCATGCAAATTCTGTATATTAAAAAATTTACATCTAGGTGTTTAATTTTTGAGTATTTCAATAGCATTGTATTTTTAATTTTAATGTTCATATGTTTACTATGAATACATAGAAATATCATCAATTTTGTATATTCATCTTGTCTGTCACCTTGCCGAACTAACTTATTAGTTTCTGGAAGGTATTATTTACGTAGATTTATTGGGATTTTCCACATAGATAATCATGTTATCTATTTTATTTCTGCTTTCTCATATGTATGGCTTTTGAATTCATGTTATTCTGCAAATAATTGGTACAATTTGTCCAGTAAAATCATCCAGGATTGGAGATTTTTGAAATTATGTATTTAATTTCCTTAATAGTTATAAGGCTATGCAAATTATCTATTTCATATTGGGTGAGTTGTGGTTAAGTTGATTTATCTAAGTTGTCAAATTCATGTGTGTAGAGTGGTTCATAGTATTCTATTTTATCCTTTTGATGTCTGCAGGGTCTGTAATGATATTCCCTGTTTCATTCTTAATATAGGCAATTTGCATCTTCTCTCCCTTTTTTTCTTTATCGGTCTTGCTAGAAGTGTGTCCATTTTATTGCTCTTTTCAAAAAGACAGCTCTTTTTTCATTGATTTTATTTTTTAAATTTTATTCACATCTGCTCTTCTCTATTCTTTCTTTCCTTCTGCTTTCTTTTGGTTGATTTTTCTCTTCTTTCTCTAGTTTCTTGAGGTGGAAACTTAGATTATAGCTTGGCCCTATAATTTTCCCTCTCAGCACTGTTTTAGCTGTGTCACACAAACACTAGTGTGTTGTATTTTCATTTTCATTAAGCTCACTGTATTTTTCTGTCTTCCTTGAGACTTCCTCTTTGATCCAAAGATAATTCAGAAGGGTGTTGTTTAGTTTCCAAGTGTTCAGAGATTTTCCTGTTGTCTTTCTGTTACTGATTTCTAGTTTGATTTCATTGTGTTTGGAGAACATACCCTGTATGATTTCTATTTTGTAAAGCTTTTTAGATTGCTTTATGGCCCAGGATATGGTCTATCTTGATATATCTTACATGAGCACTTGAAAAGAATGCATATTTTTCTGTTATTGAGGGGAATGTGTTGTAAATATCGATTAGATCCTGGGAGTTGGTAGTGTTGAGTGCTTCAGTATTCTTGTTGATTTTCCGTCTGGTTCTATCAACTGTAGAGAGAAAAGTATTGAAGTTTCTAACTATAATTCTGTACTTGTCTATTTTTCCTTTCAGTTTTCTCAGTTTTTCTTTGGTGCTTTGAAGATGTTTTTCTGTCTTTAGTTTTCAGAAGTTTAATTAGTATGTGTCTTGGTGTGGATTTCTTTGGTTTATCCTATTTATGGTTTGCTCAGCTTCTTGAATCTGTAAGTTTGTGTCTCTTCACAAATTCAGGAAGTTTCCAGCCATTATTTCTGTAAGCACTTTTTCACTATTATGTTCTTTCTCCTTTCCTTCCGGGACTCTAGAAACTTAAATATTAGATATTTTTGTTGTGTTCCTTGGCTCTGGGTTCCTTTTGTTGTGTCCCTGAGGCTCTGTTATTTTTTATTTCAGTCTCTTTTCTCGGTGTTGTTCAGATTCAGTAATTTCTGTTATTCTGTCTCCCACTTCACTCTTTCCTGTGTCCTTTCCATTCTTCTGTTGAAGGTGTCAGTGAATTTTTCATTTCACATATTGTATTTTTCAGTTCTAAATTTTTTCATTTGATTCTTCTTATCTTCTATTTCATTGCAAAGTCTTTCTATTTTTTATTTGTTCCAATTGTATTCATAATTGATCATGGAAGCATTCTGTCATGGCCGCTTTAATTATTTGTCAGGTAACTCTAACTTCTCTGTCATCTTGGTGTTGGCATCTATTGATTGTTGTTTTTAATGCAGCTTGAGAGCTTCATGATTCTTAGTATGATGTGTGATTTCCAGTTGAAACCTGGATGTTTCTGTATTATTTAGATCCTGTGGTTCATCTGGATTGTTTTTCTTTTGAAATTGCTCTGGCAAGAGAAGGGAGTCTGCTGCCTCATTACTGATAGGTGGAGGTAAAATGAATTTTTGTGCATGTCATAAATTAGGGGTAGGAGTTCATTTACCCCATTGGCTATCTGGTCACCCCAGCATTATTTACTGAAAAGATCACCCTTCCTTTCCCTTGATTACAGTTGTCCTTATGTCTTAAATCAGAAGACTGTTTAAGTGAGGGTCAGTTCTAGACTCATTGCTTCACTGCTAGTGTCAACTAGGGGCCAGGATCCAGGCTTGGAACCAAGAACCGGTATTGAAAATGGAGTAAGTGCAATGGAGACTCATTGCATTACAGAGGCAGAAGGGGCCCCCAAACTAATCTGGAATGATGTACAGGATCAGAGAAGTTGCCCTGAAGGTGATAAGCAGAGTGTGGAAGGATGGGCTGGAGTTGTCTAAGAGAAGAGTGTGGCAGCAGAAGGGCACCCTGGGCCACAGGGAACAAACCATAGCTGAAAGGTGAGGAGTCAAGAAATATTCTGGCACCCATGGGGCACTATTAGCTGTTTAACTTTACGGGAGCTGAAAGTTTAAGAACGGGAGTTTCCATCCCTTCCATCCTTTCCAGGGATGGCAAGGATCCATCCCTGCCAAGATGAGGATGAACCTTGGCAGGGATGGATCCTTGGACCACATCATATAGTTGACCCTGTCACATAGCTTGGACTTCACCCTGTGGGTGATGGAAGGCCATCAGGGCTGACAGTAGAGGAAGAATATGGTCATGGAATCCTTGGGAGAAGTGGTGTGGGTACATTGAAAAGGCCAGGGCAGAGGGTGAAAGACTCATCAGGGGAACGCAGCAGCGATCCACAGGGGTTGAGGGACCAGTTATGACTGTGGCATGGGGCTGGGAAAATGTGGCCAGGGTGGCACCTGTTTTCACTTGTGATATGACTGGATTTTAATGTGGTTCCTATGGTCAGCCTGGTTGCAGAGCTGGAGTGGACACCAGATCATCCCACTGCAGTCCTCTCAACGCACAGAGACAAAGGATGACCATGGGGGTCAGGGGCAAAGTGAGGAAAGTTCTGTAACCCCCCGGGGAGAACAGCAGCACCATCAATGGGCAGATCTGTATTGTCAGGGCTCTCCAGAGAAACAGAACCCATAAGATGTGTACATACACAGAATATAGATACATAGATATAGATATAGAATATACTAGAAAAGGCTGACCTACATTAGGGAGGGCAATCTGCTTTACTCAGTCTATGGATTTTAATGGATTTTAATGTTCATCTCATCCAGCAACACCCTCGCAGACACACCCAGAATGTTAAGACCAAATATTTGGGCACCCTGTGGCCCAGTCAAGTTGACAAATAAAATTAATTGTCATGAGGCCACCTTAAATGAAGAGATCATATCAGAAAGTTCTTGACCGTTGTCTCAGAAACTCAGAATCTCTCCTGCTTTAGGGGCAACAACGGTTCATTCATCTATTTGTCCATCTCTGTCCATCTGTCTGGGAGGCTGTCCATCTTACACAGGTCTACTGAGCACCTCCAATGTGTCAGGCTCCAGGGACATGGTGGCAAACACAAGCCAGCACTGGAGAGAAAACGGGCTGTGTGCTCAGAATGTGACTAGGAGGCCCAGGCTCTGGGCTGCTCAAGCCCACCTGGCCAGACTGGGAGGCTCTGTGAAGGGAGGGGGTCAGGGAGCCTTTGGGGAGCTGACCTTTAAGGTCAGCAGGATGGGGAGAGGCCAGGTGAAAGGAGGAGGATGGGAAAGAAGTCAGAGAATGGAGGCAAAGCACAGAGATGAGGGAAGACCTGTCATGTTCTGCAGTGTTGCCCAGGTCCTAATGATGAGAGACGCAGCTGACAAGGAAGGTGGGAAGACCACACAGGGCCAGTATCCTGCTAAGGAACTAGAGGGTGGGGACATCTGAGGGGTGCTGGAAACCCAAAAGGTTTAAGCAGGTGAACGACAATTTCAGATAACTCCTGGGTCAGTGTGTAGACATTGGAACTGGGAATTTTGCAAGGTGGGGGCAGGGAGATACTTTTATTCTTCCCTGTTTGCAGAAGTAGAAGCTGAGGCTTGAGAGGTGAAGAGGCTGGTGGGAAGTGTCACAGGCCCAGGTGTGGAGTGTGGCTTCAAGCCCTGGCCATTGGGCCACCAGCACAGGCACCCATCCAACTGCTCTGAGCATTTGCTGAGGGTTAAATCGTGTCCTTCAAAAAGATATGTTCAAACCCTAACCCCTGGTACCAGTGACTGTGACCTTCTCTGGAAATAGCATCTGTGCAGATGTAATCTCAAGATGAGATCATCCTGGGCTTAGGGTGGGCTCTAAATCTAACGACTTATAAGAGAAATCAAAGGGAGACTTTAGGCAGACACAGAGGAGAAGGACATGTGAAGATGGAGGCACACATGGGTGATGCGCCTACAAGCCTGAGAATACCAAGGGCTGCTGGCAGCACCAGAAGCTGGCGAGAGTCCTGGGGTGATTCTCTCAGAGCCTCCAGAAGGAACTACCGTGCTTGACACCTTCATTTCAGACTTCCAGCATCTGGAACTGCAAGAGAATGAATTATTGTTGTTTTAAGCCACCTGGGTTTTGATCATTTTTGTTAGAACAGCCCGAGGATATGAATCCAGCCCCCAGAGCCCGCCTCCTGGGGAGAAGCCGGCTTCCTGGCCCGCCACAACTCCCGGAGTTTCCAGCTACTCCACAAGAAAGCAGGGAAGACTCTGAGCCCCAGACCCAGATGGGAAGATGGAGGGGCTCCTCCTCTTGCCTGCTCTCACCAGGAAAATTCCATGATGTCACCTGCTTCTCCAGGGCATGAGCTGAGCTCCTACAAACAGAGAGATAGAGAGAGGCAGACAGACAGTCATCAGGCAGAGCAGGAGGGCCACCCCGTCTGCGTCCAGTGGCTTGGAAATCTTAGTGTCTAGAAGTGTTATCTGGAGCGCTTGAAATACACCCTGAGTCCCACCCCCAGTGGTTCTGATTCAGGCAGTGTGAGGTGGGGCCTGGGAATGTATATGTCTCCCCAGCTCCCAGCGACCTTGACACTGCTGGTTTGGGGACCACACTTTGAGTAGCACTGTTCCAGGCAGAGAGGGCTGCTTAAGTAGAGGCTGGGAGACAAAAGGCAGTGGAGCAGAGGTGCAGTCTGGGCAGACGGCAGCTATCATGGAGCTCAGCAATAAGGCTACGGGTGGGACAGGTCATGCGGAGGAGGGCAGGTGCTCACCAAAGCCAGGATGGTAGCACCAGGGTCTGCCTGAGGGAAGGGGAGCCATGCATGGGCCAGCACATACAGAACATAGAAGGAGCAGCCAAGTGGCAGATGGGGCCTTTGGTCAAGGGCCTTGAGTAAACATGAAGGTCAGTGGCTGCCTACATGGTGGTTTAGAGAGGGCACCCCATCCTCAGACCGGCGGGGGGGTTGTCAGCTCACAAACATCAGTCACCTCAACAGTGGCTCCATTAACCAAACTGGGTGCCAAAACTTTCTCAGAATCTCCAGCCTGCAACCTGCAGTGCCCAGGCTCACAGGGGGACTTTGCTGACAGGGGACCAGATGCTGATAACACTGAAACTCATCAAGAAGCTTGGAGGGCATGCAGGCCCCATTCCCCTTTGAGTTCTTCTCAAAAGGCAAGACCCCTTCCATCTGCAATGCCAGACCCCAGCTTTGCCAATGCCGCCCACCCCCCATGGAGTCCGGCTGGGCCCAGAGTGCTTAATGCAGTGCGCAGGGCCCTCCACAGATCTTTCCCAGCTGGTAAGAGCTGTTTTCTTTTCCCCTCTAAGAGGTTTGTTCCTGGTCATAAATTCTGCAGGCCCAGTCGGCCAGAGTAGGATGTACACGTTGGTAAACACTGTAGTTCAAAACACGCTTCACGCTTCACAGCTGAAAAAGGCAACCCCGACAATGGAGCCTTGTCCCCGGCAGCAACTCTAACGGCCACCTTCTTTGATTCCTTAACCTTGCTGTGGGCTTCTATGAAATTGGTCCCATTCTCTGGGGTCCATCAAACGTGCATTTAAACGACTTCATTAGCATCTTTCTCTGATCCATAACCACTGGGCAAATCCAAAAGTCATTTCGGTGAGGGCAGCCGTGGTTTTCTATCTGGTGAACATCTAAAACTCCTTGACAAAGTTCCTTTTAAAATTTACTTCTTTTGTTCCGTCTTCGTCTTCTGTTGAGATCTTTAGTGGCCAATGTACTCCGAGATGACTTGGGGACAAAAATCCCGTCTGGCCCAGACAGTAAATCTAGCCTCCATTCAGACGGGTTAAATGCATGCTTTATGCCTATTGTCCCCGGCTCTCCAAAAGCTCCTGCGCCTTTAAGGGTTTCCTACAATAAATTAAGCCCATCGCAAGGCGGTGGATGGAAAGAGGGCCTGTCAGGCTGCTGTCGGAAGGCCAGGCTGGGCCAGGCCACAGGGCCGGGGCCGACACAGCCCACCCATCACCCTGGACCTCTGGCCTCTAGGTATCTGGGATTCTCCTTTGTAAGAGGCAAAAAAAAGCCCAACTTGAAGTGGATTCAGCCACAACGTATTGGACGGTGAACATGAAGTGCAGGAGGAAGGTGGGGGTTGGCTGTGGTAGGGAGGGGCCTGGTTCAGGCCCCACAGGCCCCAGGTCCCGGCGGCCCTCGCCCCCTCTGGCCACACCCTCCAGGGCTCTGCTGACCCCTCCCCAGTTTCCTCCAGGCATTCCTAACATGGCGGTAGCAGTGCAAACCTCACGTCTACTTGGAAGCAGCAGGAGTATTTCCCAGCATTCCCCAATAAGAGCCTCATTGGCTGTGGTTGGGGCACATGACAGTCCCTGACCAATCACTGAGGCCTGGGTCTGATTGGCTAGGCCTGGGTCACATGACCCTCTTCTGGCCTAGTGGGTGAACCCAAGCTTGAAGGGGATCCTGACCAGGAGGGGTCCTGCTTAGAGGAAAGATGGGTTACAGTTCCCAGAAGAGGTGGAAAGGGGTGCTGGGTAGCCAGAACACACACTGGTTGTGATCTCTAACCAAGGGCATCACCTTTGTCCCACATTCCGAAATTCACAGTGGCAGGTGGTGACTCAGAGGCTGGAACTCGGCCCTGAGAGACCCGTTGCCTTTCTCTGTTCTGTACTCTCTTCCCATAGATATTTTTATCCTGTTACCCTGTGGTCATCAGGATGCCTCCCATTTATGTGCAGGTCCTAGGGGCTCCTGATGCTTTCCCCGATTTCTCCCAGGAGAGACTGTTGGGTGTTGGGTTGTTGGGGGAGGGAATTAGTGTTCTGCAGTCTGGAGTTCATTGGTCTGCAGACTGCTAAAAATCTGGGGTCTGCGTCTGCCAGGGATGATGACTGTGGCTGGTATGGGGACCAAAGGCAAAAGGATCAGTGATTTCAGCAGATGCCTTTAAGCCCCGAGTCTCTGGCTGTGGACTAGTCCAGTAGAAAGAGTGTCTTGGAGTGTGGCAGAGTCCCAGTCCCCTGTCTTTCTTACTGTCAAAACCAAGGTTTGGGCAATCATTGATCTAGCTAAAAAAATGATGTTTTTCAGCCTTCTTTGCTTATGTGGTGACAATGTGACACAGTTGTGGCTAATGACATGTAAGATGAGTTATTGGATGGGGCTTCTGGGAAAACCTCTTAATAAGCTGAGTGAGCCCTTGTGTCCTTTCTGGGCTCCTCCTGTCCTAAACACAGATGTGAAGCAATGTATGAGAATTCCTATTCTACTATAGCTGTCTATGTTTAACACTATCAAGCTTCCCTTTTTTTGCCAGTCTGACGGATACGATGGGGCATCACTTACTGCTTTCATTTCCATTTCCTTGATTATGATTGAGGTTGGTTGTAGTGTCTATTCTGGTTTCTTTCTCTAAATTTTGACTCGTTGTATCCTTTGACCATTTTTCTAAATTTGCAGACATTTTTGATATATTCTAATACAAATCCTTTGTCAGTTATAAGTATTGCATATATCTTCTTTGTGGCTGGTCTCTTCACTTTTCCCACACTATCTTTGGTCGTACTAAAGTTTGTTGTTGTTGTTTTTGTTGTGTGTGTGTTTACATTTAATACAGTTAAATTAAATCTTGTTTTGATTGTACTTTTTGTGTTAGTTTAATACATATTTTCTTATCTTGGTGTCAGAAAGGTATTCTATCAGGATTTATTTTCAAATTGTATGGATTCTCTGTGTACATTTTGGTCTTTGGCTCAACTGGAATTTATTTCTTTTTGTAGGTGTAAGGAAAGGATCTGTTTTTATCTTGTTTTCCTTTGTAAAACCATTTGTCCCCAATCCATGTATTGAATTCTTTTTCTTTGTTTTTTTTTTCTACAGATATATTCTTAGATATTGTTTCCATAAAATTTCTCTCTATTTTGTCCCATCAATCTGTTTATTCCTGCAATAATACCACATAATTTTAATTACGATAGTTTTACTGTTAATCTTTATCTCTGGTATGACTCTTTCTTACCCTTTCCTTCCTTCCCTACCTCCTCTTCCTTGTCTTCCTTTTTCAAGACTTTCTTCCTATTTTTAGCACCTTAATGATTCACATAAATTTTAGGATTACCTTGTTAAGTTTTATGAAATAGTCTGTTGGAATTTTGGTTAGACTTGCCTTAATTCATACATTAACTGGAGTAGAATTGTCATCTTTACAATATTGAGTTCTACTCAGGAGCATGGCATATCTCTTAATTTTTTTAATGCTTCCTTTGTGTCTTTCTATGAAGATTTAGAATTTTCTCCATAGGTCTTGCATGTCTTTTGTTAGACTTCTTTCTAGGTGCTGCTCTTTATTTAATGCTATCTTAAGTGTTACCTTTTTGAAGTTACTTTTTATGATTGTTGATGAATTAGGATGTAATTGAATCTATTTAGATTTTCTCACAAGAAAATAATTCATTGGTAAATAATGGCAAATAGACATAGTTAGTTAAGTCAACAGATAAGTCGAATTTCAAAAAATATTCTATTAAGGACCAAATGAAACAAAAAAAAAAAAAAAAAAAAAAAGAAAAGGAGAAACATAGGGGAATATAAAAGAGAAGACAAATGGACCTAAATTCAACTATATACAAAATTATGCTAACGAATTTAACATTGTGAGAGAGAGAGAGAGAGAAAGAGAAAGAAGACCCAACCTGCTGTCAACAAGAGACACATTTTAAGTATAAAGACACAGATTGAAAGTAAATAGGTGGAAAATTATATACCATGCAAACGATAAGCATAAGAAGGTTGGTTGAAGGGGTTGTATTAAAATCAGATAAACTTCTAGGCAAGGTGCAATAACTGATATAAAGAGGAACATTTCATAAAAACATAATAAATAACACTTGTAATAAATTACTTAATAGCAAAGGGACATTTATAAGGAAGATACAATAGGATATATATATCTGTTAATGGATCTTCAACGTGAATGGAGCAAAATTTGACAAAATTGCAGGGTGAAAAAATATCCACAAATACAATTGGAAATTTTAGTATCTCTCTCTCAGCAATTGATAGAAGAACTCGACAGAAACTGAGAGAAGACATGGAAAAGCTAAGCATAAGTATCCTATTAACTGGCTTTGTTGAATTGATACTTATTAAAATCAACATCCCCAAAGAGAGAATACACACTTTTTTCATATTCATTATGATGGACTATATGCTGCACCATACATGAAAATTGTTACTGTTCTTGTCTTTTTCCCTCTGTATATAATATATCTTTTTCTCTGGCTGCTTTCAAGATTTTCTCTTTATCGCTTGTTTGATTACAATATGCTTTGGTGTAGTTGTGTTTTCCTTTTATCCTGCATGGGATTCCTTAGGCTTCTTGGCTCTGTGGGTTTAGAGTTTACATTATATTTGGAAAATTTTCAGCCATTGTTTCTTCAGATATTTTTCATGTCGCCTTTGTATTAATCATCTTGTGCTACGTAAATGTTTACCCCAAAACTTAGTGGCTTGAAACAATAAGCATATTATCTCACGCAGTGTTTTGTGGGTCAGAAATTTGGTAGAAGCTGAGCTGGGTACCGCTGGCTGAAGGTCTCTCGCAATAAGTTTACAGTCAAAGTGTTGGGCTGCAGACATCTAAAAGTAGCAGTTCTTCCCCAGATGGGCCTCTTTAGAGGGCTGCTTGAGTGCTCTCATGACATGGCGGAGGCTTCCCCAAGAATGTGTGGTTCAAGAGAGAATAAGACAGAAGCCACAATGTCTTTTATAGGCTTGCTTTCCTTTCGAGGAGTTTGCTTCGGGCAAGCTGGTTGATTGTGTTAAGTTGTCTGTATTCCTCTTAATTTTCTGTGGAGTTGTTCTGCTAGTTAGTGAGAGAGAAGTGTTGAAATCTTCACCTAACATTGTGGATTTTTACATTTCTGTTTTCAATTATGTCTGTTTGTGCTTAGTGTGTTTTGAAACGCTCTTATTCATTGCGTACACATTTAGAATGGTTATATCTTGGTTAAGTGACTTTAGCATTATGAAACATCCCTCTTTATATCTTTTTCCATCCTTTTACTTTAACCTTTGTGCATATGTGTATCTGAAGTGGATTTCTTGTATACAGCACATAGCTGGGTCTGAATCTTTTATTCAGCCTGACAACATCCATGCAGAATTTTGACGATGACTTAAACTTTCCTCTAAGTCAAAATTGCCACAACATGTTCTGGGTCACATTTTTTCAGGACTTAAGAGGATACGTCTCTCCAGAGGATGTGTCATCATTTCAAATCCATCCTCTGCAGTCAGCAGGGACACTTCCATTTTACAGATGAGAATATTGAGCTTCCACGAGGAGAGGTGAAGTACTTGAGTCCACTCCCATGGCCACCAGAGGCTGAAGTACGACTCTCTGGATCCTGGCCAGCCCTCCTTTTCCCATCACAGCTGCAACTGTGGGGAAGGAGGATGATTATAAACTGACCCTGTGGGTTGAGATGGAGACCTCTAGGTTCCCATGAAGAGTTCTCCCTTTTTTGCAAAAATAAATGAATTAATATAGGCCATTTTGTATTCAAATTAGATTGATCAGGGGCTGTTTAAGCAGCCACATCAGAAAGCTCTTTTTCCCTTTTGACATTAAAGTGTCTTTTCCAGAAACTGTAGGAGGTGGGGTTTCCCTAGAATGAGTTGACAGCTTGTACCTATTTTTAAAAAAAGCCTTGTACACCTCTTCCCACATCTTCACTGGTAGCAGAATGAGCACAATGGAAAGAGATTTGTGATTTTTTTTTTCTTTTTTTTTTAAGAGAAAACACAGCCTTCTGCCTGGTGTAAGGCTGAAGTAGGGCAAAAGGGGAAACTGAGCATGAGCAGGGGATAGAATATCAAAGGCAGTAAGTCCTTTCGGCCCCATCTGGACTCTTCTCCCATCCCACAGAAAACCTCCCCAGCCAGTCTGGAGGTGGGTGGATGGCGAGGGTCCCCTTTCATAGGTCACTTGATCCGCTCCCTGCCCACCCTCTGCTGGCTTAGGTTAGCCCTGGAAACCACCCACATTTTTCATCTGTCCAGAGAAATCAGGAGGGGACAAACACCTCTCTTGGATTTTCCAATCAAACACTGAGGGAAGGGAGCATTTTAATCCTCGAGAATCTCCTCACCAGGGAAGTGAACCCCTGCGAGGCACTGTGGATGTGTAAAAGCCAGCCCTGCCCCCGATGGCCCAGCGCTAAGTGATAAAGATGACATGGACATGCCAACACTGAGGCTCAGGCATGAGAGATGTCAGCCCCATCCTGAGACACTGTGACAGTGGGGACAAGGAAGACTGCTGGTCAGAAACGGGGTTCAGAGGCAGGCCCAACCGCCACTGACAAAGCTCCTGCCATGTGCTGCTATAGGAGGCAGGTGTGCTCTGGGATCATTTGGCAGCTTGTACTCATTGTTAAAAGAGGAAAACTGGCTGGGCGCGGTGACTCACACCTGTAATCCCAGCACTTTGGGAGGCCAAGGCGGGCGGATCACGAAGTCAGGAGATCGAGACCATCCTGGCCAACTTGGTGAAACTCCGTCTCTACTAAAAATACAAAAATTAGCTGGGCGTGGTGGCACGCGCCTGTAATCCCAGCTATTCGGGAGGCTGAGGCAAGAGAATCGCTTGAACCAGGGAGGCGGAGGTTGCAGTGAGCCAAGATTGCGCCACTGCACTCCAGCCTGGTGACAGAGCAGGACTCCTTCTTAAAAAAAAAAAAAAAAAAAAAAAAGGAAAACAAAATATGGTAAATATCTTGCCACCTCTTCGATGTAGGATGGCATGAGATGACATGAGTCCAGTTCTTCCAAATGTCCCCATTTTACAGCAGAGGAAACTGAGGCTTAGGGTCTCTTTGGGCACCGTTGCAAAGATAGGCCTCCTAGAGAAAGGCGTCTGTGTCCAAGCCCAGGGGGATGGAGTGAGGCCTAGAGCATTTCCTGTGGGTAGAAACAGTGAACATGCCTCTGGAATAGAGCTAGCCCACCACCTACCCGGGATACAGCAAGTGTTCTGTGCCTCAGCCTCCCAAATAGCTGGGATTACAGGTGCATGCCACCATGCCCAGCTAATTTTTGTATTTTTAGTAGAGACGGAGTTTCACCAAGTTGGCCAGGATGGTCCTGATCTCCTGACTTCGTGATCCGCCTGCCTCGGCCTCCCAAAGTGCTGGGATTACAGACGGAGTTTTGGGTACTGAATAAGGATGAGGTAAATCAGGGGTGGAGTTTTGGAATCTCAGCCCAAAGGGGTGGCCTGAGTCCAAGGCTGGGGGAGCATGCACCTGCTGGTTGCTGACACAGGTGCTCCTGGCTGTGTTTTTGTTAAGATTGGCTTTGTCGTAGCTCCGTGGAGCTGGGCACGATCCGGAGATGTTGTCTTCTTGCACACTCATTTTACAGATGAAGAAATCAAGGCTTGGGGTAGTAGAGAACTTGCCAGAAGTACAGGGCAAGTTTGTGTCTAAGCAAAGCTGAGCCCTCTGCTCCCTTCTGGTGATCTCCTCAGTCCCGTTCTTATCCTTCTAGGGCAACAGTCTTTCCTTGGGAGTAAGGTTGAACCTCAGTTTGGCCCAGACATTTGACTTTTCCCAGTGATGGCAGAATTTGTGGGATCAGTGTGTGTGTGGCGGAGGCAGGGCAAGGCAGGGGGCTGAATTAGGGAGTTTAGGGATGGGCAGCTTCTCCCACATCCATAAAATTGGGGCCTTTACCAATTCCCACAGCTGGTATAAATATCCTCCCTGGTGCTTAGCAAAGGCTGCTGGGAGTGGGGTTGCCCTTGCCCCACTCACATTCTCTTGAAGACCCAGGAGAAACACTTGCATTGCAATGAGGTCTCTGTGTCCCCAACCATTGGGCTGAGCACCTCCGCATGGGAATGTCTGGAATTGCAGGTTTTGAAGGCCTAAATTAGGGCTGTGAATGACTGTTCTTCAAAATTCGGGGCCTGTGGGCATGGCCACAACCCTCACCTGGATGCCTTTCCTCTGTTCACCCTCTGTCCTCTTTCCAGCAGAACATTCAGCCCAGCCTTGGGTGTCAGGCATGGGCTTGCCTCTCTGACCTCAGCTGGGGGCCAGGCTGTGGGAAGGGAAAACTGGAGGAGTCTTTGGGGGCTGAGCCTCTGGGCATTTGTAGGAGGCACCACCAGATTGTCAATGAAGATAATGACGCTGAAGCTCCAGGTCCTTGGTTTGCATGGGTCCATCCCACAGTTCAGTGTGGGCTTCCCTGCCCCTATGCAGAAGGATGCTCCTTGGCTGTGGATGGGGCTGTGGGCTGTGGCAACCTGGTAGGTGGACCTCATGGGTCACTGACTCTCTCTCTTGACTCAAAGGAGGAAGATGAAGCAGTCACTGCTGTGCTTCCTGCTCAGGGCCATGGTGCCCAGGCTTCACGGCCATCTCTTCCCTCCAGGACCAGACGGAATGAGGGCCTGGCTCAGTTGACCTGGTTGCCCAACTGTGGTCATTAGGAGCATGAATGATGTCAAAGAACTGGAGTCTCTTACAGATACCCAGTCCAGGCAAGAAATTGTAGAGGACATTTCAGATATGGCCTTGCCAATAACAACCCATGCAATTGAAAGAAATTTCCCTAAGACATCAAAAGTAAACAAACTGCTTTTAAACAAAACAAACAAACAAAAAAACGTGCTGGAGGACAGACTGAAGCATCTTTTATTCTCTCTGTGGAAAATCATATTACAAAATCATTGTCATACAAAGAAGCCATCAAAGAATATGCAGCCAAAAAAAAAAAAATGTAGGAAAAGGGTATTTTAGAGGCGACCGAGGCAGTTACTTACTCATGGAATCATATGCTATGTTTTTGATTTGATATTTATGGTTTGTTCAGCTTTTTACAAATTTGTCATTTCTTTCTAAATGATGTTTTTTTCTGCACTTTGTAGCTGTAATTTGGTATTATTTTTCTTAAACAAGCCCTCCAGATTGCATGACGTTTAGGCCTCCAAAGTCCAGACCACTCCAGTTCCCAGCCTCACCATTTGCTCAGAAATGAGCTGCTTGCTTCCTGCTTTCACTCAAGACCTTGGGTGGTAGCCGAGGCTGTGTATTGTTGCACTTCCCATAAGGGGGTCTGCTTGAAAGAATATTTCCCATCCTCCTAAAAGGAACGAAAGCTGTTGCAAGTATTCAGTTCCCTGATCACAGGGTCTGTGGGGATCTTGGTCCACACAGAGGCCTCTGGGGAGAGGAATGGAGAGATCCAGAGGGGTGGGGGAGGAGCTCTGTGAGAGCTGGGTCAGACCAGATGGCAGAGCAGGTGGGCAGGTGAGAAAGGCTCAGGGATATCCTCTCCTCCTGCTTCCCTGGGGATCTCCAGGCCCTGCCCTTGCCCAGCTCAGGACAAGATGCCAGGGGAAGCTGGCCTTGTGTGGCACTACTAGCCCCAGTGAGGCTAACATGGGGGTATGCAGGCTGCTTTATGACAGCAGTGTCCTGATGTCTGGGGCACGTGAGCATCCTTGTGGTGTGTCCCCATGTGCACACATGCATGTGTGCCCACATGTGAGAAGAAGGTGGGGACATTGCTGCCAGGAGGTAGATCATGGGGCAAGTAAGAAACTTTTTACCAACTCTTGGAATCAGGCCTGTTCAATACATGATGGCATTGCTGGATCTGGGGATGTGTCTATAGATGAATTTTAGGGTCTCTCTCAGCTTAAAATTTCTAAGAATCCCAAGCAATTACCTTACAGGAGAAATATGGGAAAAGCTGTTTTTTAGTCCATCCATTCATGCATCTGTTTATTCAATCACCTATCCATTCACTGACTTATGCATCCATCTGCCCACTCACACATTCAGCCGTTCACTCATCCATCCAACCATTCATCTACTCATCCAACCATTCATCTGTCCATCTATTCACTCACCCATTCACTTGCCCATCCATCCACCCACCCACCCACCCACCTACCCACCCACCCAACTGATGCTCATTGAACCACACATAGTTGCTGAAACATGCTCTGGCTGCTGAGTATTGGGAACATAGATGAATCAGACACAGTCTTTACTCTGAGTCTTAGTGCCATTCTGAAGAAAGGTCAGGGGAGAAACAGGACAGGATCCATGGTTTGGTTGAGGCCAGTGAAATGGGAACCCCAGGGAGCTCTTAACTCAGCCTGAGATAGACACAGGAGGAATTCACAGAGCAGCAGACCAAGGGAGACAGCTCTGCTCAGCCTCTAAGGATAGATGCAGTATGTGGCAGCCAGCTCCAAGTCCCTGTTGGTCACCTCCTGGCATTCACACCCTTGTGTAGTGTCTTCCCACCTTGAGCCCAGGTTGGTCTGTATGACGGAGGCAGTGCAGCAGAGGTGGCAGCATGTGTCTAGGCCATAAAAGGCATTGAGCTTCTGCTTTGGCCTCATGAATCCCTCTGTCTGAGGGAAGCCGGCTGCTGTGACATGAGGACACTCAAGAGGCACATTGGCAGGGCACTGAGGACTCCTACCAGCAGCCCGCACTCACTTACCAGCCATGAGGGAGCTGTTTTGGAAGCAGATCCTCTGGCCTGGTCAAACCTTTAGAGGACTACCCCTCCAGCTGACATCTGCTTGTATCTTCATGAGAGACCCTCAGCCAGCACTGCCCAGCCCAGCCCAGCCCTGTGATCCACAGAAACTGTGAGAGTAGCAAATGCCTGTTGTTTAACCCTCTATGTTTGGGTAATTTGTTACACAGCAATGAATAACTGATACATGGGGCATGGAGGGAAACCTGGCGATGCCCTGGTGCAGTCCCCATGGGGGGTGAGGGGGAAGGGATGTAGCTGGGGAGGGCCTTCCATGCTGAGTTGGGGACCTCACCCCTCAGCCTCTGCGCCCTGCGGAGCCACAGCAAGCTGATGCATGATAAGTTTTTGTTTAATGAAGGTCACTTTGTACGGGGGGTCGTTTACTCCAGGAAGCTGTCTTTGACCACCTCCCTGTATCAGTCTGGGCCGCCTGCCTTTATAGGATCCCCAGGCCCTGAACTTGTCCTGCACTACACCTGTTATTAGGCAATATTGTGATGGTCCAGCTGACTGTATGTCTCCCCTACTGGACTATGTGCTTGGGGTGAAGTGTGCGTGTGAACGGGGCAGTGAACATGTCTGTCTTGCTCACTGTGTAACCGCAGCACCATGTGTAGGACCTGCTATGCAGTACGGACTTTGATAGGGTTTGGCTCTGTGTCCCCATCCAACTCTCATCTGGAATTATAATCCCCATGTGTCAAGGGAGAGACCAGGTGGGAGGTGATTGGATCATGGAGGTGGTTTCCCCCATGCTGTCCTCGTGATAGTGAGATCATTCTCGTGAGATCTGATGGTTTTGTGAGGCAGTTTTCCCTGCTCTTGCTAGCTCTCTCTTTCCTGCTGCCATGTGAAGAAGGTCTTTGCTTCCCCTTTACCTTCCGCCATGATTGTAAGTTTCCTGAGGCCTCCCCAGCCCTGCAGAACGATGAGTCAATTAAATCTCTCTTCTTTATAAACTCTTTATTCCCAGTCTCGGGAAGTTCTTTATAGTAGTGTGAAAACAGACTAATACAGACTTTTTACATGTTACTGAGCAGACACAGGATGAGTTACAGTCTGGCGTGGCCCTCTGGACTATAGGGCAAGAGTCTCTGGAATCCCCATTTTAGAGCTGTGACCCAGGAGGGAGGATCTTCTACACTAGGCAACTGCAGCCTCCAGCCCTGCAGGATGTGACCCCTCTTGGATCTCAGCCCCAAGCCCTGGCCTTTTCTCTTCTGCATCACCCACCTTGACAAGGAATCTGGCTGCCATGAGTAGTTTCCATCAGAGCTAGAGTCTGGGTGAAAGGAGTTTCCAGAAGGTGTCCCCTACTCATTCAGTAGATATTCACTCAGGGCCCACTTCCTAGAGAAACAAAGAAGTGAGTGCTGGGAAGAGATTAATGAGGATGAGGGGCTGGGGGTGTCTGGGGGTGGGTGTAGGGGCTGAGTTACAGTGTCAGGGCGTGCTGCACTGACAAGGGGCATTTGAACAGAGCCCTGAGAAATGTCTGAGAGTGAGCCCTGTGGGTACCTGGGGAGGAGTGCTCCTGGCTACAGCAGCCACAGTGTGTGCAAAGGCCCTGAGGCAGGAGTTTGTTTGGTGTGTTGGAGGAGCAGCAAGGGGATCAGTGTGGCTGAAGCAGAGTGAGTGTAACTGGGAGCTGATGAGGTCAGGAGGTGGGGGCCAGGCAGGCCAGGGAGGGCCTCGTGATGTGGCTGGAGAAGGTGAAGTGCTTGTTCCCGGCCTGGGAGCTTATCTCAACAGTTCCTATACTCCCAGCTCTCTGACATTGCCTTACGGCAGCCCCAGAGTGGATGCTTTGCAACTTCTAACAGCTTGGGGGCTAAAATTAGGTGCCAAGCTGAGTTAGGGCCAGCAGAATGCCACTACATATGCTTGGCATCTGCATGGCGAGAAGGAAATGTTGCTGCTGCCTCTTGTCCCTGTTGCTGTACCTCAGCAACTTCCAGAGTAAAATTCAGCGTCCTCAGCCTGGAGTGGGAGGCTCTTCTGAGTCTGGTCCCAGCTTGTGTTTCTGGCCTGAGCCCGCCTTGCAGGCTGGGCTTCCCCTCCCCTCCAAGCTGTGAGCTGAGGTCCAGGCTGCTGCCTCCCTCTTCCTAAAATTCTCCCTCTGGCTGCCTTGCCTGTTCTCCCCCTTGGAGTCTGAGCTCAAGGGCACCTGCTCTGTGACGCTTCCCTACACCCCAGCCCAACAGGTGGCGGCTCTTGTTTCTGCCCTGCAGCTCCTGCTGCACACTGGTTTCTTCTGGCTTCTATTGCTTCTGATGAGATGTCTTCATCGTTCTTATCTTTGTCCCCCTGTAAGTCATGTGTAGTTTTTTGCTACTTTATTGAGGTATAATTTATATGCTGTCAAATTAATGCTTTTGAGTGTATACTTCTGTGAGTTCTGACAAACACACACAGTTGTTTAACTACCTGCACAGACAAGATACAGAATGTTTCCGTCACCCCCGAGGGTGCCCCATTCCCATCCTCAACTCCTAGAAACCGCTTCATATTGGTCTGTTTGGGCTGCCACACAGAACACCATAGACCAGGGGGTTTAAACAATAGACATTTACTTTTGCTCGTTCTGGAGGCTAAAAGTCCAAGATCAATGTGTGATTAGGGTTGGTTTCTTTTTTTTCTTTTTTTTTTTTTTCCTCTTCTTTTTTTTTTTTTTTTTTTTTTGAGACAGAGTCTTGCTCTGTCACTCAGGCTGGAGTGCCATGGTGAGATCTTGACTCACTGCAACCTCTGCCTCGTGGGTTCAAGCGATTCTCCTGCCTCACCTCCAGAGTAACTGGGATTACAGGTGTCTGCCACCATGCCTGGCTAATTTTTTTTTTTTTTTTTTTTTTGTATTTTTAGTAGAGATGGGGTTTCACTATGTTGGCCAGACTGGTCTCGAACTCCTGACATCTGAGCCTGGCCAGGGCTGGCTTCTTGTGAGGCCTGTCTTGGGGATGAGTATCTTTCTGCTGTGTCTTCACATGGTGGGAAGAGAGAGAGAGAGAAAGAAAGCAAGAGATCTGGCATCTCTTCTTCTTCTTCTTTTTTTTTTTTTTTTCCCCCAAGATGGAGTTTAGTTCTGCTGCTAGGCTGGAGTGCAGTGGTGCAATCTTGACTCACTGCAACCTCCTCCTCCTGGGTTCAAGTGATTCTCCTGCCTCAGCTTCCCGAGTACCTGGGATTACAGACACCCACCACCATGCTTGTCTAATTTTCGTATTTTTAGTAGCGATGGGGTTTCACCATGTTGGCCAGGATGGTCTCAATCTCCTGACCTCGTGATCCGCCCACCTCAGCCTTCCAAAGTGTTGGGATTACAGGCCACTGCACCCGGCCTCTCTTCTTCTTCTTATAAGGACACTTATCCAACCAGATTAGGGCTCCACTACCCTTATGACCTCATTTAACCTTTAACCTTAATTACCTTCCCAAAGGCCTTATCTCCAAATACAGATGCTCCCTGAGTCACGAAGGGGCTATGTCCCAATAAACCCACCATTAATTGAAAATGCATTTAATGCTGGCAACATAGCAGGCAGTCCTTAATTTATGGCAGTCTGACTCATGACTTTTTGGCTTTCCAGTAGTGCGGACGTGATACACATTCAGTGGAAACTATAACCCCACTGTATTAATAAGTTGTAAGGAGTGCCTAGATTTAAAATAAGGTTACATTTGGATAAACCCATCATAAAGGTAGAAATCATAAGTCAGGAACTGTCTGTGCCGTCGCATCAGGAGTTAGGGCTTCAACATATGAATCTTGTGGGAGACACAGTTCAGTCCACATCACTGCTGTTCTATTCTTTGTCCTTACAATTTTGCATTTTCCAGAACATCATATAAATGGAATCATGTACTATGTAGCCTTTTCAATCTGAATTTTCTCACTGGGCATACTGTGTATCGGTATTTTAATGAATATATCAATATTTCATTTGTTTTTACTGCTGAATAGTATTCCACTGTAGGGATGTACCACAGTTTATGCATTGATGAGGTGAAGGACATTTGGGTTGTTTCCAGATTTTGGCAATTTTTAATACAGCCACAAAAAATATTCACATACACGTTCTATGTGAACATAAATATTCATTTTTTTTTTTTGGGTAAATACCTAGGGGAGGGATTTTGGGTTCAATGGTAAGTGTATACATTTATAAGAAACTGTCAAATTATTTTCCAAAGTGGTTGAGCCATGTTGCATTCCCACAAGCCATGTGTGAGACTTCTAGTTACTCCAAATCCTCAAAATTCTTGGTATAGTGAGGTTCCCCCTTACTAAATAAATAAATAATATTGTTTGGCCATTTAAAATAGTTATATAGTAGTATCTCAGGGTTTTTTTTTTTTTTTTTTTGGCTCATTTGTAATTGTGTGATTTGTTTTCTTATTATTGAGTTTTGAAAGTGCTTTCAATGTTTTTGAATACAGGTGGTTTTTTTTTTTTCATGAGACATTTGATTTATAAATATTTTCTCCCAGAACGTGGCTTATCTTTTCATTTTTAAGACTGTCATTCAATGAACAACAGTTTTTAGTTTAGATGAAGTCCTATGTATCCATTTCTTCTTTGGTAACTTTAAAAATAGATAGATTTTATTAGATTATGCTTTTTATTTCACATCAAAGAAATCTTTGTCTAAATCAAGGTGATAAAGATTTAACTTCTATGTTTTCATGTATAATTTTTATAGCTTTAGATTTTACATTTAGGTCTGTGGTTCATTTTGAGCTTCTTACATACATGCATTTATAATTTACATCAAATTAAAAACATTATTCTAATATTTTTACTGTCCTTCCCCTCCTTTCTGTCTAGGACTCCATAAACATGGATGTTAGACCACCCAGTGTTATCCTACAGATCACTGAGTCTCCATTCGTTTTTTCACTTTCTTCTCTGTGTCTCAATATTGCTATGCTTTTGAGGTCCCTAATCTTTTTATTCTGCAGTATTTAATCTACTATTAAGTCTATGCATTGAATTTTTTATTTTGGATATTGTATTTTCATTTCTAGAAGTTCCATTTATACAAAAAATGTTTCATTTAAAAATATATACCTTTCATTTCTCATTAGGTTCAAGATATTTTTCAATTATTGAGCATATTTAAATAGCTGTTTAAAGTCATTGTCTCTTAATGCCATTATCTCTGTCATATCTGAGTCTATTTCTTTTGACTGTTCTTTCTCGTGGTTATTGGTCAAATTTTGCTGCTTGTTGGCATGTCTAGTAATTTTGCTCAGGCACTAGACATTATTTATGCCACATTGTTCTGAGTGTCAATGTTGTTGTCTTCCTTTACAGCAGGGGCCCCCAACCCTGGTCCACAGATTGGTACTGGTCATTCATGGCCTGGTAGGAACTGGACTGCACAGCAGAAGGTGAGCTGCAGGCAGGTGAGCATTACTGCCTGAGCTCCACCTCCTGTCAGATCAGTGGCAGTACTGGATTCTCATAGGAGCGTGAACCATATTGTGAATCTGCGTATGCAAGTGCTCTAGGTTGCATGCTCCTTATGAGAATCTAATGCCTGATGATCGAAGGTTGAACAGTTTCATCCTGAAACCATCTCTGCCCCCACCCTAGTCCATGGAAAAATTGTCTTCCACGAAACCAGTCCCTGGTGCCAACAAGGTTGGGGACCACTGCTTTACAGTGTATTGAAATTTGTTTTGTCAGGGAGCAAAACTATTTGTATGTCAGTTTAACCCATTTAAAGCTCACTTAAAGCTTTTGTAGGTCAGTTCTAGAGTCGCCCATATTGCACAGCTAGTTTATATTTATGCTCCAGGTATTCAACACAGTTCCTCTGCTCTGGCTGGTAGGAACTTGCACGTGTCTCAGCTCTGGGCGAGCTGTTTGTTGTTCAGCTTGCAGCTCTCCAGCAGTCGTGCTTTGCCCAGCCTTGTGCAGTTTGCCCACACATACATGTGGATTAATCTTCATCCAAAGACTCAAGGTGATCCTGAGAATATTTCTGGAGGTTTTTTTTTTTTTTTTTCTGTGTAGTTCCTTCCTCTTTAGTACTCTGCCTCACACATTGTAGCTGTCCTGACCTCTCTAAGCCGCTATCTGTGCCCTCTCAACTCAGTGAGACTACTGAACACCCCGTCCCTGCACTGTGGTCTGGGACTTGCCCTCAGGCAGAAAGTCAAGGGGATTGTAGGGCTCAGCTTTGTTTTCCTGTTCTCCAGGATCACAACCCCAGGCTGCCCATTTTCCAATGCCTGAAAAGAGTTGTTTCATTCATTTTGTCCATTTTTCTAGGTTTCTTTCTTTCTCCTTTTTTTTTTTTTTAAATGCAGGAGGGTAAGTCTCATATCAGTTTTTCCTTCATGGTAGCAGCTTCAATATCATATTTAAGTTTCTCCATCTGAGCGATGGGGATGACCATACCTACCTGTTAGGGCCATCATGAGTCACACAAGGAGATAAACAAGTGTATTCTACCCTATCCTAACACACCATTTCATATTACCTTCGTTGCTTTTTTCTCTCTCAGTTGACACCTGACCTTTGCTGGGTCACCCTTCGGTTTCAGAGTTGGACGAAACACATTCCACAGGGCATGAGGCCCAGTTCTCTGACCATGTTCTCCTGGAATGAAACAAACATACTGCAGGTTAAACTTGACCCAAAGGAAATGAGACATGGGTTGAAGCCAGGCTGATAAATCCTGCCACCTTCCTCCCTTCTGTGGACTCTTTTAAGGTACAGAGGTGTGGAAGCCCTTCTACAGAAATCCCATCCTGTCTCTTAAGAGCTTATTGCACAGCTGCGGCCAGCGCAGTAATATATAGTATCTCTTTGCTTCCCATCTTCCTTCTCCTTTCCCCCTCATCCTCAGTGGCTTGGGTGCACTGAAACAAAGTGTTGAATCTTAATCTTTCATCCAGCTTTGATTTCTAGAGGGTTTGATGCAAGAGAGCAGGTGAAGTGCTTAGCACAGGCATGGGCTTCTATGCATTACAAGGAAACGGCAGCTCCTGCTCCTAATAAATGCATCTCCTAAAGCACTTCTCACATTGCATTCTGGGTTGAAGTGCATGTGTCTCCCTCAGTGGGCTGTAATCTCCTTGAGTATGAGATTGTATCTCTCTCTCTCTTTTTTTTTTTTTTGACAGAGTCTCACTCTGTCACCCAGGCTGGAGTGCAGTGGAGTGATCTCAGCTCACTGAGACCTCCACCTCCCGGGTTCAAGAGATTCTCCTGTCTCAGCCACTGAAATAGCTGAGATTACAGGTGTGCGCCACCACACCTGGCTAATTTTTGTATTTTTAGTAGAGATGGGGTTTCACCATGTTGGCCAGGCTGGTCTCAAACTCCTGACCTCAGACATGAGCCACTGTGCCCGGCCAAGACTGTGTCTTAATTCAACACTGGGTACCTTTCATGTTGTGCAGTGTTGTTGCTGTGATATGTTTGTTGTTGCTGTGTTTGCTTATTTTTTTCTGTATACTTCCTGTGTTGCTTGTTGTGTGTTGTTGTGTTTATTACTTGTAATGTACTAGATTCTTCTATTTCTTGATCTTCTGGAATTGAACACAACCAATCGCTTTTATTATTTATTTATTTTTTGCTTTTCTGTTTCTTTCTTAAGCTTGTGAGGTCTTTAGGTGAGAGTGGGAAGGGAGTGGCTCCCAACACACAAAACATCCAAGGAAGAAGTTAGAGTTCCATTTATAAAACCTACGGAAATGGCTTCTTTTTCTGTTTTAAGCAAAGCAGTGGAGATGTTCTATTCTGAAGGTTGCAGTCAACACTATTACAAGGTGCAGGGACAGGTGGGAGAATTCCTTTCTATCAAAGTCTTAGACAGGTAGAGTTAGCAGTAAGAGGAATGCAACCCATTCATTTTACTGATGAGGAGACAGAAGGTCAAGGTGGACTATGGTGGGGTTTGACTCAACACTCTGGATTCCCCATCCTGATGGTTCCTTCTATATCACAGATCCTAGCTTACAAATACAAAGTTTAATTCCTCAAAAAGGCATGTAATTAAAAAAAAATCCCAACACTCAGGTATCTGATCCCTGACTCATCATTTCTTCCTGTGTGCCGAGATGGCTTTGGCAGACGTTGGGGGAGCTTCTCCCCACTCTATTGGGAGAGCAGCACCAGCTCCTTCCTCCTCTGGATCCCCTCAAGGGGGCCGAAATGCCCACCCTAACCCTGATACTTTCTCCCCACTCCTGTGGAACCTCACTTCCTCATCCCAAGCAGTACCTGGGTTCCTAATGCCCCAAACATTCATAAATTTAACACATGTTTATTGAGAACATACTGTATACTAGCTGCTTGTTAGGTACCGTGACTACAGCAGCCAGCAAGACAGTCTGGGACCCAGGCCTGCTCGTACGTTCACTCTCTCCTCTTCACTAGGGTCTGGGAGAGGGCTTTGAGGATTGAGACTCAGCCCAAGGTGAGTCCTGGATGGTACTCAGCCTTGATGTAGACCTCGTGGATATTTTTTTTTTAATTATTTAAATATTTTTGATTTATAGAGTGATTAAATACATAGCGTTCCATATACCTCCTCCCCACCCTCTCTCAGTGTCCCCTATTACTAACATCCTGCATTGGTGTGGTATACTTGTTACAATCGATGAGCCAGTAGTGATACATTACTGAGTCCTAATTTTTTTACTAGGATAATTACTAAAATCCTTATTTAGGTTAGAGTTCACTCTTTGTGTTGTATAACCTGTGGGTTTTGAAAAACGCATAATGACATCCATCCACGATGACAGAACCAAACAGAAGACCTCCACTGCCCTAGAAACCTTTGGTGCTCCGCCTGTTCCTCCCTCCCTTCTAACCCCTGGCAACCATTGCTGTCTTTACTGTCTCCATGGTGTGGCCCTTTCCAGAACATCACAGAGTGGAAACCACACGGTGTGGAGCCTTTTCAGACTGGCTTCTTTCTTGGTTCACAGGAAGAAATGATGAATCAGGGATCAGATACCTGAGTGTTGGGATTTTTTTTTAATTACATGCCTTTTTGAGGAATTAAACTTTGTATTTGTAAGCTAGGATCTGTGATATAGAAGGAACCATCGGGATGGGGAATCCAGAGTGTTGCGTCAAACCCCACCGTGGTCCACCTTGACCTTCTGTCTCCTCATCAGTAAAATGAATGGGTTGCATTCCTCTTAGTGCTAACTCTACCAGTCTAAGACTTTGATAGAAAGGAATTCTCCAACCTGCCCCTGTGCCTTGTGATAGTGTTGATTTCACTTCAGATTCCTCTATGTCTTGTTGCAGCTTGCCAGCTGATTTCTTCTTATTCCTGAATAATGTGGGAGTCTTTTGTGTAGAGCCTCCCGGGTGGTTCCACGGGGGAGCTGAGTGGAGCACCTGTGGTCTTGTGACCTAGTCCCCAGCATGGAGTGCTCGGAAGTGCCCTCCGTGAACAGGTAAACATCCCACCAACTTGCCCTCCCTTCTCTTGATATTTTGATGTAGTTTTTTTTGATGGTCTTTGCTTATTTCTGGGTCTCAGCCCCTAGATACACTTTCCACCCCATGTCCTAATCTATACTCTGTAGCACACCGCACCTGTCCGGGGCGATCGGTCATCACAGGCCCGGGTCCACGTCTCAGCTCTGCTTCTTGCTGGCCACGAGGCTGCGTGCTCCTTACTGGCGTCCGCGTGCCCGTCTGTACAGTGCAGGAGCAGGAGCATCTTCCAACAGATTTCTTGTGGGATTCTGCTTCCGAGGCCTCCAGACGGCGTGGGAGCACCGCCTGAGTCCTGCTGCATTCTCTCTGCTGCAGACGCAAGCCTGGTTCCTGTGTGGGGTCCCTCAGGGGTGGTGTGTGTTTCACAGGGCAGCAGAGAGCCAGGGGGCTGGGGCTGCCCATGGGGAGTGTGTGAATCAAAGGAACAGACCGCAGCTGGAGCCACCTCGCCCAGATTCCTGAACGCAGCCTCTTGACAGACCGATTGTGTAATGGCATTCCTCCCAAGGAAACACGCCTGCCCCCTCCAAGAAGGTGTGAGAGCTTCCCAGACACGGAAAGGGCCCTGCTGGGTAAATTAATTCTTCATTATTCCGTTCCCGAGGCTCTCCCATTGGCCGAGTGCCCGGCACCAACAGACGCCTGCCCGCATGGGGTCAGTCCACACGCAGCTGACGCTGAGGCTCAGGTAGTCTCCTTGGTCCCACCAAGCCGAGGATGCATTCAAATAGATGCAAATTTCCATCCAATTCCTGTCCACCCTGCCCGGGATAAAGGGCCTGCTGTGGCTGTGCAAGCCGGCTTTCTGGTGTCTAAATACTTCTCTGGTGAGGACACACCTGTTCGTGTCTGCTAGCACACCACAGGTGGGGTTTATTGTGTGGGGCTGGGATTTGGCCAGCCAACTTCTGGAATTCATTGTTTAACTCTCCATCACCATAACAAATAACCCCCAGACTTGGATACGCCACCTTTGGCTAAGGCCTCAGTGTGGGGTCATCAAAAACGGCAAGCTGGCCAGCCCCAAGGTGAGTGAGGGCCAGCACAGGCCTTGGCCTCTTGGGGTCGGGTAGGGCTGCTACTGGCAGGTGGCGTGAGGTCTCTACCGCCTCCGAATGACCCGCGTCCCTTCTTCCTTCCTTTCTGTCTCTCCCTTTTTCATTCAGGATGGAGGCAGAAGAGTCACCAAGTCTGGAACCCACGGCTGCCGTAGAGGAGGAGCTGGGTCATGCTTGGCTAGACACCATATCGCTCTCATCCTGTTTTCTCATTTGTGAAATGGGAATGGCGCTCATGCTTCTCCATGGGATGTTGGGAAAGGAACATGAGGGCATCCATGGAAGTGTTTGAGGCATGCCTGGCCCAGGGGGAACCTCCAGAAATGACACCTATGATCCCCCAGCTGTGTTCCCATTAAACTAACACTCATCCGGCCTGGAGCTGGGGTGCAGCGATGAGTATGACCTAGTCCGAGCCCCAGGAATGTGGGCAGTAGGAAGGGCATGGCCATGAAAGACGTGCCCAGGGGACCCCTTCCAGGTGTCACCAAAGAGCCCTGGGTTGTGGTGTGGGCTGGAGCAGGGCAGGTGGGGGGCGGTGCGGGTGGGCACAGTCTCTGATGCCAGACACCTGGGTTCACAACCCTGGGCCTGCCTGTTACCAGCCATGCGACTTCACATTTGGGGAAACTGAACCTCAATTTCCCCAAATGTGAAATGGAGTCGATGCTCATAGCAGGTTCTCTTGGAGTTGTTGTGAGACTGAAACAAGTATTTGTACCATACACAAATACTCAATGCCTGGCAAAAGTTATCTAAGTGTCTGTTAAACATGTAGCTGTGTCTACACGTTAGGGGGCCGACCTCGCCGTGCTGAGAGGCAAAAATGGAGAAAAAGAGAGATTGTCAAGATTCTGTTCCTGGTGGGCCCAGACTTTGGAGTTTCAGAGACGGGTGAGAGAGGGAGTCGGGGCAGGCAGGACCCTGGTGTGAGTAGCATGCTTCATGAAAGTGCCTGGGAGAAGCCTTGGGACGTCCTTGTCTAAACTAGACTCCTGGCCTGCGGAGAGCCGGTCTCCACCTCCCTCAGTCCCTGCCACCCGCTATCTTTCTGGGCTGCCTGTACATCCTGCTGCAGCCTTCCAAGGGCTGCCCGACAGGGAAACCGGAGCTGCAGGCAGGAGGCGCGGGCCGTTTCATCCACTCAGGGATGGGAGTGAGTTACAGGTGTGGCCTTTGTTCCTGAGCACAGGCGGGGATAATGCGTCCTGACAGCCCAAGGATGGGCCCCTGGCAGCCTTCATCGGCCTGGCCCGAGCCCCAGGGCAGCCCTCATGGGCACCCGAATTACAAAACGTCCTGTGAACTCTCCCCACGGTCCCGGCCTCTTCATGTGCTTCCAACGCTGGCGGCTTGGACACACCTGGGAGCAGCCGCAGCCCATTCACGAAGCACTTTGGTGAAGGTCACCATCTGCAGGGACAGAGCAGGTATTGTCAAGGACGCCAGCCTAGGCTTTGTGCCCCGCCGGCTGCCCCGACCACAGGAATTCCTCACGCTCACCCTCGCCCTCATTCACACCAGGAGGGCGCCCACTGCTGCTGAGGGCAACTTCCCTCCCTCTCTCCCCGTGCTATTTTCAGGCCGGAGGCTGGAGCCTCGGCCAAAGGAACCTCACCCACCATTTTCCAAAACCTGATTGCTGTGTCTGTGTCTGTGATGGGCACAGACCCAGGGGCCAGGCCTGCCAAGACTCTCCCCGTGTGAATACCTGCACAGGGCACCTCCTGTGGGAACCGGGAGTCACACAGAGCCTGGCATTTGTCCCCAGCCTGTCTTGTGACATTAGGTAGATCAAAGCCCCATTGTAAAAAGTCTTGTTGCCTCTGTTCATCTGCTTGGAGCCTGTGTCCTGGGACGGCCCTTCCCTCGGCTCTGGCTTGGGGAGGGAGCTGACCGCCAACGCATGTGCTCCCATTCGGGCCCTAGCGTTCCTCCTGGAAGGAGCCCCACCGAAAGTGAAATTGCCTTTCATGGGTCTGAGGCTGGGGCACACCCTGAGAAAGAATGAGAAAGCGTGGGGCAGCGCAGCTCCTGTCCAAAGTCTTCCGAGGAACAAGTTCCTACTTGGCTCTACTAAGGAACAGCAACAAGGCAGAGAAAAATGTCACTGACGCCGAAATCCTGGAGGCTTCCTGAATTGGCAATGAGGGATGGGGAGCTGGCAGAGGCTGGGGTGGGGGCAGCCTCTGTCCAGCAGCCCCTTGGGGCATGGCAGGGAGGGAGGGGATGGAAGGAGGTGAGAAGACACAAGGCTTTGACAATCCTGAATAGTGAGTGGTGGGGCGAGTTCAGATCCTTCCAGAGGGCATAGCTTCCCCTTGACTCCCAAGCCTGACCATTGTGTGTCAAATGAGGGGCAGTCAAATTGCTTAACCACCTGATTGGCAACTTGCGAGCTGGAGGGATCTTTACCCACTTTACAGTCCTTAGGTAGTCCACTGGTATGGGCTGCCTGGAGCATGTGCTGAGATGGGAGGAAAATGTGCCAAGATGGATTAATAATGTCTGGATGGCTGCCAGTCTCTTAATGATGGTGTGTGTGTCATGTGTTTGCCATCTCTGGTGTGTTAGTCAGGATAAGCTAGGGTTTGCTGCCATAACAAACAAATCTCCAAACCTCAGTTGCTTATTGCTGTGAGAACTTATTTTCTCTCACACCCAAAGTGAAGGGGGTGGCTTGTTAGGACAGCTGTGCTCCATGCAGTGATTCAGGGATCCAGCCTGTTTGCATCTCACATGCTAATGGAAGATCACATGGTACTTCTCATGGCCTCAGCCTGGAAGTGACGTGCATGTCTCTTTTTACTTTTCATCCTCCAGAACTGCTTCCATGCAATCTGATTCCTGACTCCCTCAGAAGCCAGCATGGGTCCAGGAGGGAAGAAAGTGGGAGGGGTCTGTGGGGCAAAGAACATTATCTCTACCACACTCAGACCCATCCTCTTTGTTATAGAGGATTGGGTCTCTGTAACTCAATAGGGAGGTGGGACATGCTTTCTAGACAAGCAAGTGACTTGAACAAAGTCAACAAGGGGTGTTGGCACTGTTGGGACCAGCCTAACTACCATGTAGGCATTTTTTTTTTTTTATGTACCACAGTGCCAAATTATCTAAGTCATTTTTTCAATCTATCTCTCATTTTTCCTGTGAATCTTGTCATCCCCAGAGGTGCCTTCTCTTACTGGAAAGTCTAGTGGAGGGACCTGTCCCTTGGTGGATTCTGCCAATGGGTGCCCTTTTTAGAAGCACTGTGTCCTCTTTGCTGGGGTAAAGCCATTCAGTACTGAATGACTCGATGAAGGTAAACCATAGCTGCCCAGAATCCTGGACACGTGAGGCCTGCTCTTGATTAATCTATATTCCTTATTCCCCAAAGGGAATGGCAAAATCCTGGAGCTATGCTCATGTTTGAGTTCTGTATTGGGCAGGACCATTTTGGGTGTGATTGGCTTGTGCATTTGTGTACTTGAAAAGCTCAGGGATTTCAGTTTCAGGAATGGCTGGATTCAGAAGCTCAAATGATATCAGAACTCAATCTCACTTTCTCCATTTCCCATTTCTGTCTTCCTCTGAGAAGGCTTTAATCCCTGGATCTGCTTTGATTGGTGAGACTGGGGTCACATGTCCAACCCTAAACCAACTACCATAGCCAGGGGAATAAGAAACACTGATTGACCAACCTGGATCTTGCAGACCTCTTTTGCCCCTCTTGATCCTCCTGGTCTGAAAAAGGCTTGCACTGGGATGGGGCCCTGATGCACAAGACATGGTCAGTGCCCCACTTTGCTCTCGCCTGTTGATAGTGACACACGTTCCAGGCCTTCCATGCTGGAGATGTAGGAGATCATACTGCGGAAGCCCAGTGGAAGGAGATGCTCACTCTGCCCAGGAAATGGATCATCAGGGAAGGCTTCCTGGAGAAGATATAGTTACCAGACAGCCAAAGGGGAATGGGGAGGGCATAGCAGCACTGGAAACAGCAGGGGGAAAGGCAGGAGGGCAAAAAGACCACCCTCACCAGAGGACTCTGGTCGTTCAGTGTGATGGTGACTTGTTGGAAGGGGTGAGTAGCAGGGGGAGGGACAGACAGGAGCCAGGGCTAGTGAGTCTGTCTGGGGCCTGTTCTGACTGTGCCATGAGATTGGGTGAGCTGGGTGGGAGCCCTGAGGAGCAAAAGCAAACTTAAATTCCAAGGGAAGAAGAATGGGATGTGGGCTGCTGTAGACCTCAGATGGCTGGGCAGAGAGTAGGTGATGGGCATTTCTTAATTGTGATCCTGGGGCAGAGATGGATCTGGTGCCTAAAGAGGCTGGTCAGGCCAGGAAGCTCATCTTCACAAAGTGGCAGGAGAGAGACAGTGAGGAAGAAAGTGCCACATTTTAAAATCATCAGATCTCATGAGAACTTACTCAATATCATGAGAACAGCATGGGGGAAATTGCCCCCATGATCCAGTCACCTCCTACCAGGTTCCTTCCTAACACATGGGATGAGATTTGGGTGGGGACACAGCCAAACCATATCATCCAGGGACAAGGGATGTGAGCACCACAGCTCCTCAGAGCAAAGCTGTCACTGCAGCTTGGGTGGCCACAGGAGATGGAAATACCTCACTCTGCTTAAGCCTCTCTGATGCCGGGCACCCTGTGACTGCAGCCAAACCCACTTCTTAATCCCTGGGAACTGTGAATACATGACCTTACATGGCAAAAGGGACTTTGCAGTTGTAATAAAGTGAAGGATCTTGACACGAGAGAGGTCCCTGAGTTGGGAGGGTGCCCTCCCTTATGAGAGGGAGGAAGGGGGGTCGGAGCCAGAGGAGATGTGCAGATGGGAGCAGGGCTTGGAGAGCTGTACTTTGAAGAGCGAGGGAGGGGCCACCAGAGCAGGGATTTGGGTGACCTCTAGAAGCAGAAAAGACAAGACAAGAATTCTCCTGGAGGGTCCTGAGAAGGAGCACAGCTCCATTGAGGACTTCTGACCTCCAGGATTCTGGGATCAATAAATGTATGCTGTTTAGAAGCTACTAAGTATGTGGTCATTTATTACAGCAGCAATTGGAAACGAGTATACGAGTCCCAGCTAACACACCTGCCACATTCCCTAGCGAAAGGCATAGCCTGGTAATGGAAGGGCCCAGCAGTTCGGGTCCTGGGTCTGCCCTGGCTCAAGTGCCCTGGGTGCTGCTGGCCCCTGGACATCGTGCTCCTTTCATCTCTGTTTCTCTCTTCCATGGATACCTGCCATTCACTCACTCATGATTTTTCCATTCCCCTATTAAGGCCACCGAGTGCAGGGATGCAGGAATGGAGGAAAAGAAGAGGAGCAAAGGCTGCTGGCCCCGTGTCCCCTGCCTCTTCCTTCTAGTGGGAGGGCCTGGGGTGCAAACCCGATGCTGGGCCTCCAGCTCCCTAGCACACAGTTGCATGTGAGAGGCTCCTGCAGACAGGTACCATCATGGGCTGAATTGCATTCCCCCAAATTTATGTGTTGCAGCCCTAACCCCCAAAACCTCTGCATATGACTGCATTTGGAGATAGGGCTTTAAAGAGGCAATTAAGTTTAAATGAGGTCATTAGGGTGGACTGGTGTGTTTATAAGAAAAGGAGATTAGGACACACAGAGAGGGACTGGGAGAGACTGGCCCCTGTGAGGACTCTGAGGGGCAGAGCCCTGTTCCTAGAGCCTCTGCATGCACTGGGAAGTTGGGGGACTAGGCAGGGCCCCCAGCCATGGCTGAGGCTGTCCCTCCTAGGCTTCCCACCTTGCAAAGCCAGAGGCACCCTGCTGGTCCTTGACTCACTCTGTAGAGCCCCTTCCTGCCTTGGCCAAGCTTCACCTGGGCTAGCATCAGTGAGAAGATACTTGGGAAGAGTTTTACCCACTAAAGGCAGCTTAGGAGGAAGGAAAGGCAGCAGGTAGAGTGAGCACTGGGTGTTCGAGTGACAGGCAGGCACAGGAGGAGGCTGCCAGGGTTCCACCCTTGTGACACAGCACCATGGAGTTCCTGTGTTGGTCTCTGAGCCTTTGCCCATGTTATTCCCTCTACCTGGAAGTCATGCCCCTTCCCTGGGCCAGCTCTGATCCTCCTCACCAAGACAGGAAGAGAGTAGGGACTACTGTCTGCCAGATCTCTGCCCACACCATTGGCACCTTGTCCACAGAGCACTCCTGTGACCGCCCAGTGCCTTCCTCAGGCCACACACCTGGGCTCATGGGGACCACTCATGCCCAGGGGATGGGAGTAGAGCCTTATTTTCAGACCCAGGGTTGATTTCATGAGATTTCCTGGGAGGCTGTTTATTGAAAGGGGAAGTCCTAAGAGATGAGGAATTCACCCAGTAAACTGATGAATCTGATACTTATAGAAAAATCCCCTTCCCGCAAGGGGCTTGTATCTTCTGACCCTGCACACTTGTCTGTTCCTGGCATTCACTGTTTATCTGCTGGGAATTAGAAACAAAACAAAACAAAAAAGACAGCTATTAGCATGCAAACCCCAGCAGAACTGGCCCCCTGTGATTTGCATGAGAACAAAAGCTCTTTCCGATGTCCTGGGGCCCAAGTCTTCAGGATAGCTTTAACTTCTGAACCAAGCAGGGCTTCAAAGCCAGAACTGGGGAACTCTCCATGTGGACTCTCTGGACCAGCAGCATCAGCATCACTTGGGCAGTAGGTAGAAAGGCAAGATCTCAGGCCCCTCCTCAGACTTGCTGAATCAGAAACCTTGGGAGTAAATTGAAAGATAGTCCATGTTCATGGATTGGAAGACTCAATATGAAGATGCCAATTCTTCCCAGTTTTATTTGCAGATCAGCACAATTCCATTCAAAGTCACAGCAAGCTGTTTTATAGTTATTATAAAACTGATTCTAGAATTTATATGGAAAGACACAGGGAACAGTGTAACCAATGCAATTCTAAAGAAGGAGATTTAGGGGAGGGTTGGCCATCTGTACTTTAACAACCCCTCGAACTGGGTCTGATGCACCCTATAGTTGGGGAACTGTTGGGATAGTAAGGAAATTCTGGGGGAGGGAGTGGTTGGGGAGGGAGCCACATCCAGAGGCCTATTCATTCACTGAACCCCATCTATTCCATTCCAACTCCCTCTTCAGCCTTGAAACTGGACTTCTTTTGGTGGCAGGGGTCTGAGTGTTTAATGCCTTGCTCCTGCCTCTCCCTTTTCATTATTCCTCTCTTTGACAGAGGAGCTCTATCAAGAAGCTCTCAAGGCCTGTCACCCACCTGACTCACCCAATAAAACTGACATCTTCATTTCTCATCAAACACATGCCAAGAATTGCTTTCGGGGTGGAGAAGGAAGTAAATCTGAGTAGGCAAAGATGAAGTTTTCTCTAGCATAAAGGGTTGGTGAGAAAAAAGGCAAGTTATGCCCATACATGAAAAGAGCTTGTTTGTCATATATGTATTAAATACCAAGGTAATCTTGGCCCCTTTTGCAAACCAACAGCTGATTAATAATTCAAACAAATGCTGCTCAATTGCATCTCTATCACCACTGGCCACCACCTGGTTTATCCTGACACCTTCTAATAGGACCATGGCCACTTCTTTCCCCTGGACGCCTCCTTCCTTTCCAGCTGGTGTCATCCTCCAATCTTTCCTCCACTCTGGCCATCAGAGTGGCTTTCCTAAAGCATAGTCTTGTAAGACTTTTTTAAAAAGTGTTTTGTGTAGTTAATTCTTTTATTTTTTTTCTTTAATGGCTTCTTGGTTTCCAATCTTGCTTGGGAAGACTTCCTGCATGATGAAATTATATGAATATTTTCCTTTATTATCATCTATACACTTACAATTTGGGCCTTTTGTTTATTTGTAATAAGTTATCACTCTGTCACCCAGGCTGGAGTGCAGTGTCACCATCATAGCTTGCTGCAGCCTCACACTCCTGATCTCAAGTGATCCTCCCACCTCAGCCTCCCCAGTAGCTGGGACCACAGGTGCACACCACCACATTGGCTAATTTCTGTATTTTTTGTAGAGATGGGGTCTCCCTATGTTTTTCAGGCTGTTCTTGAACCCTGGGCTCAAGCAATCCACCTGCCTCAGCCTCCTGAATTGCTGGGAGTATAGGCATGAGCCACTGTGCCTGGCCTTTATAGCTTTAAAAAAACAGCACTTTCAATTCATTTGGAAGTCATTTTTGTGTATGGTATGAGGTAAGGATTTAACTTAAATGTCTTCCAAATGAATAGTCATTTTCCCAACCCTTTTAAGCCCAGAATTTGTCCTTTGTCATATTTGCAGTCCCTAAAAATACTTGGAGAAATGCCTGGACCCTCTGTTTTGTTTCACTGATCTGTTTACCCAAGGAGTAGAGGGTTTAATTACTGTAGCTTCAGCATGGGTTCAAAATCTGGTCAAGCCCCAACCCCCTTTCTCTTTCTGAAGCTATTTTGACTATTTTTGCAGGTTGATTTGTTTTTCATGTGAACATCAGATTCATACAATCCAATTTCAAAACAATAAAGATTTTATCTAGTTTTAAAAGAAATGAAACAATCCACACTGAGAACCTTGTTGGGATTCCGAATGGAAAAGAATACATCTATTAATCCTTGAAGGTTTTGCCAACTGTGATAATAAAATCTTCTTGAAGATCATTTATCTTCATTCACTCAGGACTTGATTTATGTTATTCAGATACGTTTCATCATTTTTGTCCTAGAGATCTTGTGCTTTTCTTATTGAACTTATTTCTCTAAGTATTTCATGGTTAGCTCACCAAGATTAGGAAATTGGAATGTGGCAGGGCTGGGGAAAGCAGAGCAAAATCAATCAGATATGACAACCAAGCATCTAGAAAGCACTTACTCTAAGGGGGCAGTAGCCACATCAGTTTTTCAAGCTAGACTCACAGAAATTCCTGGAGTTGGACTCACCTCTAGATGTTCTCCTAGATTCCCTTCTAGCTCACACTTGCTGTTATACTACACTTAGGGTATCAGGAATCATCTGGAACTTGCCAGATTGATGGTGGCATTAGAGGTGATTGCTCCCCTGCATCCTCAACTCCACTACCTTCTTGCAGAAACTGGTAGCCTGTCTAGAACTCATGTGTCCCTTTTAAGACTTAGAGTACCAAATAACAACAGCATTGACTGAGGCAACTTGAAGAGGTATAAGGGGTATTTGAGGATGAGGCTGGCATTCCTGGACCCCTCCACTTTCGCTGATTGTGTCTATAGGCCAGTCTCCTGCCCCATCTCCTGCACCCTCTACAAAGGAGGAGATTGTTCTCCGGTCTCTGGCTGACCTTGAGGGATTATTCACAAATATAGGGATCACATTCACATTTCACCACCAGCACGGCTTCTGGGACCCAGCTGCAATGTAAAATGAGAGGGCAGCCTGGAACCTGGGAGGATGGGATCTTCGGATCTTCTTCTGCCTGTGCCTGTAAGGCTGGGCCTCCAGCATGGGCCCTGACTCTGTATCATGGTCCACTCCTCACACCAAATGTGTTCTAGATGCTGGGTGACCCCAATCCTACCAGATGATGGGGCATTGGCAATTTTTCCAATTATCTCAGGGTGGAGATTTCTACCTCTGATCTTCAGGGTGGAAATCCATGAGATCACTTTTCTTTTTTTCCAGGCCTTCGATGCTGGGCCTCTATCCTATCCACGTGGTTGGTGGGGCAGACTCGTGGTTCTCCTCAACACCGTCATGGATTAACAGTCTCATGCTCAGTACATGGAAAGTCCTGTCCAATTTAAGTCAGAGCTTCAGTCTTTTTTTTTTTTTTTTTTTTTTGAGATGGAGTCTTGCTCTGTTGCCCAGGCTGGAGTGCAATGGTGCCCTCTCGGCTCATAGCTGATATGACTCTGATGACTCTGATATGACTCCGCCCCTCCAGGTTTAAGCAATTCTCTGCCTTAGCCTCCAGAGTAGCTGGGATTATAGGTGCGTGCCACCATGCCCAGCTAATTTTTTGTATTTTTAGTAGAGACGGGGTTTTACCATCTTGGCCAGGCTGGTCTTGAACTTCTGACCTTGTGATTCACCTGCCTCAGCCTCCCAAAGTGGTGGGATTAGAGGCATGAGCCACCGAGCCTGGTCAGAGCTTCAGTCTCTTATCTCATGTATACCCCTTCCCCACTCCACGGCTCCTGCTAGGGTGGGCAGCTGTCATGGGGAGGGCCTGGGCTATGGTTTCTGCTGCATTCTTCCTTTTTCCTTTTTCCCCCGTGAGGTTTGGAGTTCCTCCTCTGGTGTGTGCCTTTGATGTCTGACTTTGGGCCTTTCCCCACTGGAAACCCCTAGCATGAGTCTCTGGCCCTGGCCAGGTGCCTTCAGCTAAGGGCCCGTGACTGCCCCCATCCTGGGCTCCTCTCTACGGAAGGCCTCAGGTGGCTCCTGGTGGTCTCTCACCCTCGTGGGAAAAGTCCTTTCAAGATGACCCACTCATGGCTTCCTTTCATGGCTATCCACCATGACTCACTTTCCCCTCCATGCCTGAAGATAGCCACCCCGAGGGCAGCTCTGGCAACCCCTCATTTAGGCAGTGCAGGCACGGGTCAGCACCAGGCTCTGCATCCTCCAAAACTCCAAAATCTCCTGCAGACCCTCAGAGATGCTTCTGAGGACTCCCTCACCTGGCCTGAGATGGGAGTGAGAAGAACACCTCTCTCTTCACTGTCAACACAAGTAAATAACAAGTGTTGGTGAGGATGTGGAGAAACCAGAACCATTGTACACTGTTGGTGGGAAGGCAAAATGGTGCAGTCACATTGGAAAACACCTTGGCAATTTAGCAGAGGGATGATCCATCCATCCATCCATCCATCCGTCCATCCGTCCATCCATCCATCCATCTTTCTGTCTGTCCATCCATCCAACCAACCATCCATCCATCCATCCATCCATCCATCCATCCATCCATCCATCCATCCATCCTTCTGTCTGTCCTTCCATCCATCCATCCATCCATCCATCCATCCATCCATCCTTCCATCCATCTGTCCATCCATCCATCTGTCCACCCATCTGTCCATCCATCCATCCATTCATTCATCCATCCATCCATTCATTCATCCATCCATCCGTCTGTCCATCCTTCCATCCATCCATCTGCCCATCCATCCTTCCATCCACCTGTCCATCCATTCATCTGTCCACCCATCTGTCCATCCATCCATCCATCCATCCATCCATCCATCCATCCATCCACCCACCCATCCATCCTTCCATCCACTTGTCCATCCATTCATCTGTCCACCCATCTGTCCATCCATCCATCTATCCATCCATCCATCCACCCATCCATCCATCCACCCATCCATCCACACTCACTGAGAACCTGCTGTGTCCTGCTTAGAGTCTGGTGGGAAGAGAGATGAGTAAACAGACAATGACAACTCAACATCCAGGGCCATGATGGAGAAGCATTTCCCACTCTAGATTCTGAAAGCAGCAGTCCAGCACCCTTTTCCTGCTCTGGGCTGTGTCTCCGCATAGCTGATATGACTCTGATGATGTCATCCTGTAGACCTCAATTGCTCTTCTGGAGTTACAAGGAAGCAGGAGAAATTCATTACGTGCCCCGAACTTGAGGGCAGGGCCCAGACCAGGACACTCCTGGCCCGGGTAAGCCCTGGCTCCCTCCCTGACCAACTGTGTGACCTCAAGTCTGTCACTGCCCCCACCCCTGACACCCATCCCTACCTCCACTGTGAAGAGACTGGGCTGGCTGCTTTCCAAGATCACTCCAAATTCTTGTCTGGGAGCTGAGGCATTCCTGCCATGTGCAGAGCAGGCCGTCCTGCTTCCCAAGCCCAGGGCATTTTGCGCCTCTGTGTCTCCTCCTGCCCTACTGCATCCTCCCACCTGCACTGGGCCGCAGCATGTACTCAGCCCTCCCCTAAATGTCGCACACTCATGCTCTGAGTCATAGCTTAGAAGTCATCTCTTGGGTTGGTTCCCTCGGTGCCATCAGAGCCCCTGCCCTGCGTCCCAGTCATGGAATATGCCCCGATGTAGCCCTTACCCCGTCTCATGATGGCCCTTTTGGCACTGGAGTCTGTGGGGCACCAGACAAGCCTGAGGGGCTTGCCAGAACGTGAGGCTCCATCCTTGCAGGTGCCCCAGGACTTCCACATCTGGTGATGCTTTTGGCTGCTCTGTGACCCCCGGGGTCCTTGGCCCTCTGTGAGGCCACGTGTGGCCACGTGACGCCCCAGACCCTGCGACAGAGGCTTCCCCACACCTCCTGAGTAGAAAGAGCGAAACAATAACAGGGCAGATGCGGTGCCTTTGCCCTTCAACCCTGGGGCTGTGTTTTTCAAAGGACCAGAAGGATCAGTAGGGTCTGAAGAGAACCGAGCCCCAAGTGTCCCACACCTGGTGTCAAGGAGGTGACTAGGAGGCTCTTAAGGGTGTGGAATCACCAACTTCCCTGGTTGGGCCTGGCTGGGGGAGGCAGGGGTTTGGGCAGTAAGGAGGGAGGGAATAAGGGAGCATCCACAGGGAATGCCACCCAAGACCCAAGCTTTGGCCTGCCCTGGGCCCTGGGGAGGGAGCGGCTACACAAGAGCATGGCCTTCAATCCTCCCCTGGCCGGCTGCTCCCCTCCAATGTGTATCTGCTTTGGGGGAAGGTGGGAGGAGCAGGTTCACCGTCTTCCTTGCTGGGGTGGCTGGGTGGGAATGTGCCTTCTCTGCAGACACTACGCAGCCAGAGAGACCCTGCCGGGTGGAAATGGTCTGGATGCAGCATAACCTCCAAGTTCATGACAAGGAGGCATAGACAGAGGAGAGGTGCACACAGCCAGAAGCCAGGGGAACGTGTGGGGGATGTTTACGTGCCCCATCTCTTGCTCTGCTGCCCATGTCCCTCACTGGCCCTGTGGCTCTGAGGCCCGGAGAATGCAGTGCAGGGACTCTCAGCACTGCTGAGTGCCTACTGTATGCCTACTATATGTAACCTGGCACTGGGTGCCTTGGGACCTCCAAAACAAGATCCTGTGACCCTGTTCTGGAGCTCACAGCCATGTCTCAGGGCTGGGATGAGGGGCAGGCTGGTACACAATGACAGTGAGCCGCCGAGGGTCTCCAGGCCCTGCAGGATCCTCAGCTGAGGAGCCCAGAACACAGAGTGAGGGTCCCGCAGGGGACAAAGTTGGGGTTCCCCATTCTCACCCCCAATATGTGTTTATCGCACGCCACAGTGGGGTCAGCACTGCAGTGAACAATTACACACACATGTGTGACGTCACACTCTAGAAAGGACAGAGAAGAGAGAGAGTGATCAGCTCTGGGCAGCCAGAGAATGACCCTCTGAAGAAGTGACGGGCAAGCTGCGGGTGGTGGGGCCCTGGGAGGGCAGGGAAGAGGGACAAGGGCTAGACCACAGCTGGGGCTCAGTGGCGCGGGTTCTCATGGGTCGTGTGAATGATGAAGGATCTTATCCTGGAGTTTGCTAAGTGCCCAGTGCCAGGCCAGGCTCTCAGGCAAGTGACCCTCCCCTGGATCAGTGGGGCTCTCACTGGGTTCAGTGCTCTGCTATCACCGTCTTTCTTTCTTTTTTTGAGACAGAGTCTCGCTCTGTTGCCCAGGCTGGAGCGCAGTAGTGGGATTTCTGCTCATTGCAACCTCCACCTCCTGGGTTCAAGTGACTCTCCTGCCTCAGCCTCCCAAGTAGCTGGGATTACAGGTGTGCACCACCACGCCCAGCTAATTTATTTTTTATTTTTTTAATTTTTAGTAGAGACAGGGTTTTGCCATGTTGACCAGGCTGGTCTTGAACTCCTGACCTCAGGTGATCTGCCTGCCTTGGCGTCCCAAAGTGCTGGGATTATATGCGTGAGCCACCATGCCCGGTCCTGCCGTTACCCTCTAGATGCTTTCTAACAACTTTGAACAAGGGGTCCTGCATTTTCCCTTTGCGCTGAGCCCCTCAGTTCCTGCCCACACAGCTGCTGCTCAGGAGCCCAAGTCTAACCATCCCCTCATCTTCCCGACCTCATGTGAGGGAGGAGGGAGGGGCTGCCCTCTCCACCAGGTGGGGATGGAAGTTTGCCAGCCTCAGACTTTCAATTAATTGCCCACACCCCTGGAAGGTAATTTTCAGGACTATTTACCTCCATGTGGGCCTCAAGGTCAGTTGCCTGGGGAGTCTTTTTAGGGAGGAGGAGACAAAGGGGCCTCTGGCCTCTGTTTCTCGTGGAGGTGCTGCCTGGGATGCCCATCGCAGGTGAACAGGATGTGTGTGCCTGGGCAGGTTTGGGGCACGAACTTTCCAAGCCAGGACAATGTCAGAGCCTGGGCCACATTCTGTTGAGCATGGTTTCCCTGGGACCCTGTAGCTGGTCAATGTGGACACTGTCAAAGCAATGCCAGAGACCTTGAATGACAACCAGAACAGCCCTGCTGTGAACTAGTCAGAAAGTCAGATGTTCCTGCCTTGACACTCACAGTTCTGTGGCGGGGATGATCGAAAATAACTCTAGTCTCAATTTTCCCATCTGTGCAGTGGGTGCAACTTTATCCTTCTCCAGAGTGCTGTGCTAGAGGGCTTTGTGATCACCCTGGTGGGCTGTGCGTCAGCCCCCTGCACGTTTCTTCGTTCAGTCTCTGCCTCCAGAGAAAAGCGCTATTTCTGGAAAAGGCTGCAGATGTGGGGGCCCCTGCACCTGGTGCGGAGAAAGCATTTAATCAACGTTGGTTAGATCAAGGGTCCCCAACCCCTAGGCCACAGACTGGTACCGGTCCGTGGCCTGTTAGGAACTGGAGGTGAGTGGTGGGTGAGGGAGCCAAACTTCATCTGTATTTACAGCCACTCCCCATCACTCACATTACAGCCTGAGCTTCACCTCCTGTTAGATCAGCGGCAGCATTAGATCCTCATAGGAGCGCAAACCCTACTGCGAACTGCGTTTGCGAGGGATCTAGGTTGGACACTCCTTATGAGAATCTAATGCCTGATGATCTGTCACTGTCTCTCATCACCCTAAGATGGGATCATCTGGATACAGATAAACAAGCTCAGGGCTCCCACTGATTCTACATGATGGTGAGTTGTAGAATTATTTTGTTATATAATGTAATAATAATAGAAATAAAGTGCACAATAAATGTAATGTGCTTGAATCATCCTGAAACCATCCCCCCAACCCCTGGTCCAGGGAAGAATTGTCTTCCATGAAACTGGTCCCTGGTGCCAAAAAGGTTGGGACCGCTGGGTTAAATGAGGGGAGGAAGGAAAGGCTGTCTGATGCGTACTCCAGGAAGGCTCCCCAGACTCAAGGTTGCCTGACTCGGGCAAGGCCATGGCCCGATGCGGAGGGAGGGAGGGAGAGAGGGAGGAAGATGGGGCAGGAATGTCAAGGGGAAGAGAAGGAGTTGGCCAGCGCTCAGGAGCAAGCGATAAGTAAGCAGGGCCAAGGATTAGGAAAACCCTGAGCGGAAGGAGGCGTGGAGGGCCCGTTGCAATCAGATGGGAAACCAGATTAGATGCTGAATCAATGGAAAAGATCCTCACCGGATCAAAGGCGCTGCTGGGGAAATGTGAAAAGCTATTCAGGGTCAGGAGGCAGGTCTCGGAGGAGGGGCCCAGGCAGCTCAGCCAGCAGCCAGGGAGTCCGGGGAGCCTGGGGAATGGGGCCAGAGAGAGCCAGCCTGGGTGCCTGTTACACCCAAGGGCCCGAGGTAGCCACTCACAGGCTGTTTGGGGACAGATTTCCCAGATTTTGGGACACCTGGGCATTGGAGGCTCCTGGCTGGTGGAGAGGGCAGAGATTGGAGGGGGTGGGAACAGACTGGTCTTTATTCCCATTCCAGCGATAGAGGCACCTACAGGAGCTTTTTGGGTACCTCGGGAACTTTCCCTCCAGGTTGCAAGCTGTAGCCTCTGCTAGTCTGTGGGGACTGCACCCTGTCTCCAGAATGCCAGAAGAGGCTGCGTTTGGCCCTCATACGTCTTTGCTGGTGGCTTCGTGGGCTTTGGTGCCATATAACCCCAGAGAGGCTGTGCCCTGCAGTCAGGGAAGGCACCTTTCTCTACCCGTCACTGAGTGTGGGCCCAGGCCTGGTCCTTGGAGCTCTCTAAGCATCCTCCCCAACCACATCAGTGCTGGGCCAGAGTACGGGAGCCAAGCATTTCAGGGCTGCAGGAGCAACATGGGCTGTGTTTCTCAGAAAGCGTTCCAGGGAATGCTGGTCCCATAAGACAGTCCAGGAATAGAACTTACGAGGTTAAATCAGTTTGAGAAACCCAGCTTGCTCTCTCCTCTCAGAGAGGCAGAGTAAAGGCCCCAGCAAGTTCTCTCTAAAGCCTTTGCTTCATCCTGTGGTCCCCAAACTCCCTTGATCCTATGAACATCCAGTGGAACCGGAATACACTTCGGAAAGTGACGACCAAGCTTGGCCACGCGCTCTTTGCACTAAGCGGGTGTTGGTGGTGAATGAGCTTGGCTTTCTGGCCCTCGAGCTCACGAATGGGTTTTGTCTGGCAGATGGGTACGTGATGTCCACCTCAAATGCCGCTTCCACGTTCTCCTTCTGCCACATGCCTGCGGGGCTTCACGGGAGAGGCACGCTGAGAAACCTCCCTGCTATGAGGCATAGATGGGCATCTGTTCCCTGCGGGGGCCTCTTTCCGCCTGTGTGATGGGAAGGAAAATGTCTGGGCCTCCCAGAGTGGCGGGTTCTATCCTGGCCTTATGCTCGAGGTCCCACACAGCTTCATTGAGACAGCAGAGGGAGCTTCTTCAGGCCGATGTTTCCTGGGAGGCTGGGGCCACGGGAGTCCCCTCATCCTGCCTAGGAAGAGAGTAAAGGAGGGTGGCCCAGGGAGGCCCCCTGGGCCTAGCAACAGTAGCCACACCACTGCTTCTCATGTACAGAGAAGGCCAGGAAATGAGAGGCCTGGGCACAGAGTGGCCTCCTAGATGCCCAGCCTCAGAGCTGGGAGTGACCCGGGGCACACCAGAGGCTGAGAGAGCCCGGGCCAGCCGGGAGCCATAGTGGCCTGGACGGGGCTCAGCACAGGGGGCACGCAGGGGAGAGGTCCAGTGGGTCAGAGTTGGGGTGCAGGCGGGGTGCAAGAGGATGTGGGAAGGGATGGAGTCGAGGAGCTTTGGAGTTGAGCTCTGAATGCACCTTGGAGCCCTGAGGGCTGCTCCTGGGAAGGGAACCAGATTCATCTCTGAGTTTTGGGCAGAACCTGGACCTGTAATGGGCAAAGTGACAGGAGCCAGGAGTCCAGAGCGAGCAGTGAGCTCCCTGCTCCTGGAGCTGGGCCCTGCTGGCTGCCAGCCAGTCAGAGACAGCATGGGGTCTCGATGGCTAAGATCATGGATATTGTAATCTTCGTGCATTCATTCAGCACCTGCTGCGTGCAAAGCACAGTTCTGGGTCTGAAGCCCAGCTCTTCAGCTTCCTTGCTGTGTGACCCTGGGTAGGGCACTTAACCTCTCTGAGCCCTTTTCCTTACCTCTAAAATGTCTGCACTTTTCATTTCTTGGCCAGGTGGAAAGACTGAGTCTGAAAACTGGGACCTCAGACAACCTGCAAGGAGTGTGGGAATTTCAGGCCCCCAAGAGGTACCCCCTGTCCTGACCACCCAGAAGGCTGAGTGGAGGTGTGGGGATGCAGGCTTCCCTGTCCAGCTCGCCTCCAGGCCCCAGCTGTACTGTCTCAGCCTTCGTGTAACCCCAGAAACTTCCAGAAGAGTGGCCCTCGGAGGCCCTCCCAGCCTCCGGTGGGCCTGGCGCTCCATCCCACACCCACACGAGCCTGGGAAACAGTCCTGTGTGCTCTGTGACTCTAGGTGGTGTGATGGGCTCTGGGTGGGCTTGGTCTGCCAAGTGTGGAATGGGAGCACACAGGGCATCCGGGGGAGCTAGGGCTGCAGTCCTGGGGCTGGGGCAGCCCTGCGGCCTGGGCCCCTCCATAGTGGCTATACGGCGTGGGAATGCTCTGGCCCTGGCTTCGTGTGCTGCGGCAGATTGACAAGGTCTGGGGCCCACGCACTGACTCTCAGGGGAGCAATTGACAGCTTGTCGGTGGGGAGTAGGCGGCCCCGGCAGGCTGTGCTGGGAACGGCAAGCCCCCCAACTCCTCCAGGCCCCTCCCTCTCCTCCCAGGCCTGTCCCAGGCCTCTGAGTTAGGGTACCGGCGGGAGTCCCCCAGGGGCCCCATGGTGGCCCTGAGATGGCAGCAGCATTGTGGGCAGAGGTCAGCGCTGGCCAAATGTCCTGCGAGCAGAGGAGCCTGGAGAAGAGGATGGGGCTCGCTCTGAAAAGACCAGGAGCCTGGAGAAGGGGATGGGGCTCGCTCTGAAGGGACCTGGGTGCCCTCAGCCTACCTGGGTCCCCTGCTCCCAGGGGCTGACCCCTTTCCTCCCATCCCATGCTGGAAGGGAGCTGTTCCCAGGCCCCGGCTCTGGGGCTTGCTTGCCACGTTGTGGCTCCCACATCCCTTCCATGGCCTCTGCAGCCCCTCCCAGCCAGGCCCAGGACACCCTAGACTCCTGTCGTGTAAAAATCGCCAAGTCTGGCCAGGAGTGGTGGCTCACACCTGTAATCCCAGCACTTTGAGAGGCCGAGGTGGACAGATCACCTGAGGTCAGGAGTTCAAGACCGGCATGACAAATATGATGAAACCCCATCTCAACTGAAAATACAAAAATTAGCCGGGCATGGTGGCAGGCACCTGTAATCCCAGATACTTCGGAGGCTTAGGCAGGATAATCGCTTGAACCCAGAAGGTGGAGGTTGCAGTGAGCCGAGATCACGCCACCCTGGGTGACAGAGCAAGACTCCAGCTCAAAAAAAAGAAAAAAAATCGCCAAATCCCTCACCCATGCCAGCCTCCCAGATGGGCTCCAGGTGGAGACAGAAACATGATATCTGGAGAGTGGCAGGGCTTGAGCAAGCTCACATCCATTGGGATACCTTTAGCCAGGGAGGTTCGGGCCCAGATGAACTGAGCTTATTCTCTTTGCTTCGCTGCCTTTCCCTTCTGGGCTGGGATGACTCAGTTTCTGGGGCCAGAATCGCAGACCACGGAAGTCTGAAGGGCCCTGGGTGATGGTCCCAGCCAGTGGGGTCCAGAGATCCCTGGGGCTCTGAGCGGGGTGTGTCAGGGACTGTGACCAGGGACTGGGGCGGCTCTGTCTGCCTGCCTCAAAGTAACTCCAAGCTTCTCTGCCATGTATTTCCACTCCAGTCTGACTGCTGCCCATAGCAGAGATCAGAGACTGGCAGTGCCACCTCCCCGATCACATGGCAGGCCAGTGTCAGATCTGGGGACGTCCCCAGACCCTTGTCTCTGTTGAGGGCTCTCCCCTGGCTTCTCTAGTGGGGTGGGAAAAGGAGCTACTGGTCTACCTGTAGCTGCCCTGACTCAGAGGGAGGAGGGAAGAATGGCAGGGGCTACCTGGTAGCTGGCTTGGCACTGTGGTAGAGAGAAAGGAAAGGAGCAGCCTCCACAGCTTGGCTGGGGTCCTGCTTGGGCTGCCACCACTCCTTCCACCTGCCACAGGGCTGTTTCACAGCAGCAAGAACATGGGCTCCGTGAGGTGACCTGACAGTCTTCAGGCAACGTCCATACCACAGAGCTGACCCTTTAGTATGGATGACCCTTTAGTATGGGTGCAGTCCCTCTCAGTTTGGCTAGGTTTTGGATATTTGAGAGTCTCTTCTCCAACTAGAGTTAGATTGGAAGGAGAGCCACCGATCCACTCACCCACTTAACTTCTCAGCCATCTGTCCATTCATCTTTCTAGCCTTCATTACAACCATCTGTGTAGCCATCCACATGTCCATCTGTTCATTGATCCATTCATTTACTTGTTTATTCCTCTATCCAACTGTTGGTCATTCATTCAAAGCCCTTTCTATCCATCCATCTACAAGTCCACCCACTCATTTATTCATCTTCCATCCACCGATTTACCTATTCATGCATCCATCCATCCATCCATCCATCCATCCATCTATCCATCCATCCATCCAATCACCTATCACTCCTTCAATCATCCATCCATTCTACCTATGTTATTCTACCATCCATCCAAACACCTATCTGTGTTTACCTTTCTAGTCCTCACCCATTCACTCATCCTCCCATCCAACCATTTATCCGTCATTCATCTACTCATCCACCTGTTAGTCCATGTACCAGTCTATCTGCTTATTGGTCATCCTTCTAACCACTCATCCATCTATCCATCCTCCCATCATCCGACCCCACTCATAAATGTGGCACTCTGTCCATCCGTCTGTCCACCTGTCCCACTGTCCATCCACTTATCCATTGATCCAGCCAAGCATCTATGGACAGATGCCACGAGGCTACCATTATTCATCACAGAGCCCAGAGTAACATTGTGTCTTGGATTATATGACTGCTCTTACTTGGTAGATGAAAACACTGAGATGAAATATGGGGGCAGCATACTTATTGGGAATAACTACTTAGGGTCAGAGAAACCTGGGTTCAAATCCTGACTCTGTCATGTCATTAGCTCTGTGGTCTTGGGTCAGTCATTTACTTCTCTGTGCCTCAGTTTCTTCCTGTGTAAAACAAGAATAAGAACATCTAGAATAGTTATAGGAATTAAGGCTAAAACATGTATTACGTTTCTTTACAACAAAATAAGTCCTTACTGAGCTTGGTTCCCTGGAGGAATGGTTGTTACAGGTGAGGCTGTGCTCATGGCTGGCTCCTGGGGACTCCTGGGCCCTGGCCCTGGCTGTGCAGATGGCCATTTGTTCTTCCTGTACAGCTGACTGGTGCCAACAGCAGGGAGGCCTCTGGGGCCATCAGGGCCATCTGACGCTTGCGGCTCAGATATGGCCCTAGCCTGCAAGGCAAGTCTGGTCTCCCCCACCCAGGGCTGGCGGCTGCAACCTGAGCCTGCAACCCAGAGGCCTGTGGCCCATGCTCCCAGGATGCAGAGTTTCCCTTGGCCCCCTCTGCCGGCACGCCCCCACCCAAGCCCAGCTACTGGGCACAGGATGTGTGTGCAGTTGGAGCAGAACAGAAATCAGAGCTGGAGGCCTCTGAGCTGCTGTCTCTCCGCCCACCAGGTAGGCCTGTCCCTTCCCCATGGTAGGTAAATACAGGGTTCTATTTACATGGCAACGCACGGGGCAGCCAGCGGTGGCAGGTCGGTGGCTTATGTAATGGCAGCGTGGCGCTTGGCAGCTCTGGGGTGCCGTGGGAAAGGGAGGTCTCCCTCATGATGTGACTTGTACCCTGGTCCCGCCCTTGGGGGTGACACCCCGTTTGGACCTGGTTGCCCCAGACAGCCCAGGCAGGCAAGAACGCCTGGGCACAAGGCCTCACCGGTTGCTTGTCTGCTGGGCTCCAGCCCTTCCTGCAGGACTTTGGGGAGACACGTATTGTCAGTTGCAGCATTCACAAGGGCCTCCACCTCTAAAGACTCACCAGATGCCAACACGGCTTCCGCGCTTTGTCTCACGTCACCCTCCCTTTATAGATGGGGAGACACAGAGAAGGGTCTCAGTGTGCATAGGGTCTCACTCTGCAACCATGCTCTAGGGCCGAAGCCACTGCTCTGGGCCAACTGTCCTCAGCCTGGCCAGGGCTCTGCCTGGGTGCCCCATGGCTTTCCCAAGTCCCCTCATCCTGGAGGATAGCGGGGCAGCCGAGTGCCAGGGGGCAAAGGACCCTTTCCCTCCTTTCGCCATCCCAAGGCTCTAGCAGCTGAAAACCGCCCCCCCGACTTTGAACCGCTCTGCCTGAGGGACTCCTGGATGCCTCGTCCAAGCCAGCTGGAGGCTACCGGCTCTGGAAAGCTCTCCCTGACCTCCAAGTCCCAAGGTTGAGGCTCCCATGAGACCCCGAGTCCACCACTCTGGACTTCAGTCTCCTCTCTGCCACAGGCGAATAATGGCTTTGAACTTGGAGCCGTGTCACAGGTGAAAGGAGAAAATCACTGCAAAACTGCTCAGTATCCCACAGGCAGGAAGGGCTCAGCACCCGAAGTGTTCAAGCCATGTTCCATGGTGGGCGGACGCTTCTACATCACCCGTCCTTGTCAGAAAGCCCTTCTGCAGCCAGCAGCTGCGTCTTGCTTCCCTTTGGTCCCTCTCTTGATGCAGGTCCACTGTGGAGAGAAGGGAAAAGCCGCCGGGCACCAGGTGGGTGGATGGGTGGACAATGGAAAGAATAAATGGACGTGGGATCTGACGGCAGGAATGGAGGAAGCAGGGAGGGAAGGAGGACAGCAAGGCAGGGAAGGGAGAGGAGAAGAGAAAGCACCAGCCTTACAGCTCAGTCTACCCTGCAGTCCCTAGAGCCAGTCTGGGGCTATCCCAGCTCACCACACAGCTGCTGCCTGCCTTTGGTTCATGACTACCCCTCTCTGTGTCTAGTTTTAATTTTTTCATCTATCAAAGGGAGCATAGCTGAACTAGCCCACTCTGCAGTGCCCTTGTGAGGATTAAACAAAAGAATCATGCAAGAGGCCTGTCATGGTACAAGGCCCTCAGTAAGTGACACTTGAGTGTCCTCCCTCCCTGAGCAAGCCGGCTCCAGTTCCCAGCGAGGCCAGGTAGCTGCTCGGCCATTCCTGCACCGGGCGTTCCCCCTACCCGCCTCCCACGCTAGCCCTCCCCGCTTGCTTGTTAAAATCCCCTGGATCAGTGCCTCTCCCAGGTATGTCCTGCTTATGTAATCACCGCCCGAGCAGTTACACACCGACTTGAGCTCTTTGCTGGCTCCTGTTTACTCTTTGGCTCAGGGGAGAGTTCCATTCAGAAGAAATTGCTATTGCTTCTCAGCCTTCCCATGGGAAAGCAGCATTAGGGAGGGGTTCAGTGAGCCAGCAGGAGTGGGGGGAGTGGAGGCAGGGGAGGAGCGGGGGGAGCAGGCCCTCACACAGCTCAGGGCTTGCTCCATATGCACAGCTTGCCAGCTACTTTATCTCTTTGAAAACAAAAGTCTCAAAGAATTTTTTCACATGACCTCATTTTCTGATATACCTGAATATGATTAAGAGAAAGGTAGATGATGATCTCATCCCGTTCCCTATTCATGACCTGTTACCATGTTTTGTTGCCTTTGCATTCATTCATGCATGTCTGCATGCATCTATATACACATCCATTAATCCATCTAGCCACCCATTGATCCATTCATCTATTCATCCATCTATCCATACATTTATCCATCCATCTAGCCATCCACCTACACACTTATCCATCCACCCACCTCTCCATCCATCCATCCATCCATCCACCTATACACTCATCCATCCACCTATCCATGTACACATCCATCCATCCATCCATCCATCCATCCATGCATCCATCCATCCATCCATCCATCCATCCATCCATCCATCCATGTATCAATCCATTTATCCATTTATCTATCCATCCACCTATGCACCCACCCATCTACTCATCCGTACACACACTCACCCGTCTACCCATCCATACACATACCCACCCAACCCTTCCTTCCTTCCATCACATAACATTTGTTGAGTTAATAGTAAAAGAAATAGTGGACTGGGTGTCCTACGGCCTGGTTTCCATTCTCAGTGCAACCCCTGTGCTGAGGCCAAGTCTGGGAGTGACACCTACCCAGGTCTGAGTCTCAGATATGCCATTTTCTCTTTTGTTATTGGCCAAACTCTTTCCCTCTTTGAACCTCAGTGTCCTCATCTGCAAAACAGGGCAATAAGGATTCTTGTCTTATTATTGGGAGGACATAAAAAGAATGTAGACTTGGGAGTTCTTCGAATCATGTGAGCCTCCTGTGGGGACTCTTCAGGTCCTGTGCTTTGGGTGGGGGTGCTAAGATGGTGCAAGAGGAAACCCTTGCTTTGGGGCTTCCTGTGCAGTGGAGCAGAGGAAGAACCAGCCAGAACTGGCGGGGTCTGTGTTGGATGGAGGTGGAGAAGATTGAGGGGCCTAGGCCGCAGAGGGGCACAGCCTCAGGATAGGTCTTGGTGGCCATGGTTGAAGGATTAGATTCAGGCTTTCAAGCAGGGTAGATAGTGGCTGCATTGGTATTTTGGAAGAACCCCTCTGTCTGCTGTGGAAGAAAACTAGTAAAGAGACTTGCAGTTGCCTGACTAGACCGTGAGGCTGAAGGGTAGGGGGTGACACTAAACTTCACAGACACTTTTCCTCCTGAATGCTGAAACTGTGCAGGCACCAGAATCACTGATTTAGGTCTCAGGTGACCTGGATCACACCAGATCTCTGGTCCTTCCGTAACATGGCATTTGTGCCTTATCTTCCCAGCCTGTGTCCCTGGCAGACATTGCTAATCAATTGCAGCTTTCTTTCCCCAGAGCCTAAAACTGTGCTGTCTAGTGGGGTAGCCACTGGCCATCATTTAAATATGGCTATTTAAATCTAAATCAGTTAAAATTAAATAAAATTAACAATTCAGTTGCTCAATTGCCACAGTCACGTTGCTTCGGTCTTTCTTTTTCAAATTTAGAGATAGGGTCTCGCCCTGTCACCCAGGCTGGATTGCAGTGGTGCAATCATCATAGCTCATTGTAACACTGAACTTCTGGGCTCAGGCGATCCTCTAGCTTCTGCCTCTCAAGTAGCCCAGGCTAGAAGTGGGCATCACCAAGCCCAGATAATTTTTTATTTTTTGTAGAGATGGGGTCTCACTATGTTGCTCAGGCTGGTCTTGAATCCCTGGTCTGAAGCTGTCCTCCCACCTCAACCTCCTGAGTAACTGGGGCCACAGATGTGAACTACCACGCCCAGCCTACAGCCACATTTCAAGTGCTACTATAGCTATTGGGTTCCTGATGGGACGGAGCAAGTACACAGCATTTCTGTTGTTAGAAGATTTCTGTTGGTCTGTGCTGACCTCAGCCAGGCTCCATAGCCAATTCTGGGTCAGTGAGGAGCTGGGAAGGACGATAAGCACCCTCTGCGCCTCCCTGGGCTAAGCAGTGGTGAATTCAGCCAAACTTGATGCCTCCCGTGGTCATATTTCATGGCAGTTTTTCTTTCTACCTGAATTTTGCACGTAAGGTCAGACTTTAAAAAAGCAAAGTCCTTCTGGGCTGACCCTTCTCAAGTTCACTTTCTTTTTGTCTCTCAAGAAAATTAAGAAAAGGAAGTAGGAAAAGCCCAGCTTTGCCATGTGGCCATAGATGTCACCTCAAGCGTCATTTCAGTCCTGAGCTCACCTGGCCTCTCCAGCCTCCGGAGGCCGCATGCTTCTGTTTTTTTTACATCTATTTTTAGTGCCCCTGGGTGAATGTCATTGCCGCCAGAGGCTGACATTTCATACTCTGGGAATCTTGACCTGCTGCTGTTCCGTTGTCAGTCGAACCTGCTTTGTTATGCCCCAGAAGGAAAGAACAATGATCATTAATAATCGGCAACTTCTGGAAAATCGGAAATGGAACCTCTGTGATTCAAGGCTGCCCTTAACCCCAGCTGTGCTGCCTGCAGCGAGCACCACATGGCTGGTCTCCAGAAGGCTCCACAGTTGCCAGAAGGTTACACCCTGGGGCTGCCAGCTGGCCGAAGCAGGGCAGGTGGGCAGTAGGCAGTGGGCTGGGAGAGGGCAGACCTTGGCCCTCAGTCATGTGACTGGGGTGGAGGAGGTTGAGGCAGAGTGACAAGAACTTGGTGATGAAAGTGTCCAACTGCATAGAGACTTGTGGCCCACCTCCAGAGACCAGCACACGGGACACCCTCCGGGGGCAGGGTGGAGGACAGGTGGGAAGAGGGGAGGGTGCCTTGTTCTGGGTGGGTGGCTGGGAGTCTCCCCTGGGCTGGGGAGTTCGATTCAGCCAAGTGTCTGAGCCCCTGACCCTGGGTTGGGTTCCGTGCTGGATATTGTGGGACACAGAGGGGAATGAGAACCGGGTAAGTGGTGGGAATTAGTGGGGCCCTGGAGGAGCCCTGGCCAGCTGCTGGCTCATGGGTGGGGACTCGTGGCTGCAAAACCTCACACCTGCTGGCAGGGAAGACGTTGTGGGTTCCCCCAACACAGACGACTCCTTCAACACCTTCGGGAGTGCGGACGGAACTGGGACTGGCCTGGCCTTTAGGGAAGAGGGGCTGTGCTTGTGTCTCAGGCTCAAATCACCTTTGACAAGGGAAGCAAAGGTCTCGGGAACAATTCCTTCTTTTCACGCTGGGTGACCTGGCAGGAGCTCTTGCTGGAGCTGACGGAGGTGGCGGCCCCTCCCAGGCAGCCCAAGACAAACATGCTGTAGGAAGTTCCCACGCTCCCAGGGCCTCTCGCCTGGAGTTTTGCAGTTACCTCCCGGAGGCTGGGGCTGTGGGGGAGGGTGGGGCCTCAGGCACCTACAGGTGAGCCTGGAGTTCCAGGCCCTGGGGACACACCTGCTGAGCACCTACTCTGTGCCACGCATTTTGCAAACATCATCTTACTGAATCCTTAAAATGATCTTCCTAAATTAATATTATGATCTTCATTTAGAAATCTAAGGCTAGGAGAGGTTGTCAGCCAGGTCTAGGGGTAGCTCAGCTCAGGCTGGAGTGTGGGGCAGGCATCAGCCACCAGAGCCCAAGTGAGGGACAGAGTGGAGGGCCCTGGTGTTACCTGTGCTTGCCGGCCAGACTCTCCCACTCTGGGGTCCTGCCAAAAAGCCAGTGTGGTCTCTGCAGCCCCGCCACCTCTCAGATTCTAGACTTCCAGGCAGCAAGTGCTGAGGGAACGCCTGTCCTCTCAAGTACGTATCTGACCGAGTCCTGCCCTCACCAATCTCCTCGTCCCCCTGGGATAATTGCAGAGGAATGGGGAGTCAGGCCCACAGTCAGGGACTTGATTCTTGTGTCCTGAGGGTGGACTGGCCCTACCCACTCATTTATTCCACTGCCCACTTTGACCCCTACCAATCCATTGGTCTGTCCTTCTAGCCAACATCTACCATCAATCCATCCACACTCACTCATCTATCATCACCTTACCCACCAGCCACCCACACACACAGCATCCACCATCAATCTATCCACACTCACTTATCCATCCATCACCTTACCCACCAGCCACCCATGCATGCAGCATCCACCATCAATCCATCCACAGCCATTCATCTACCATCACCTTACCTACCAGGCACCCATGCATGCAGCATCCATCCTTCATCTCACTGCCAGTCTATCTGTTCACCTGGCCAGCATCATCCATTGCTTGTCTATCCATCCACTTAATCTTCAGGAGCCCGTTTTGTTGCCCCTCTACCCACCCACTGATTTACCTGCACATCCATCAATACCCCGAATTCCTAGTGTCAGACGTCAAGTTGCAGAGGGGACACAAAGCAAGGCTGGTATTAATTCTGGGTGAAGTGACAAAAGTCAAGTTGCTTAAAACTAAATCCTTTCAGTCTTGGCTTTGCAACCATTCAGCCAGAGACACCTGTTCTTCCTTTCCTGGGAGATAGGGTGGTGTTTGGGTGGGGAAGCATGAGCTTTGGAGTCAGACCTCTGCCAGAATTGAATCATGGGTCTGCGGTTTATTAGCTGCATGAGCTTGGATGAGTTAACCAGCTTTTCTACCTCTCCTAGAGTGTAAACTGTAATACCAGCACCTCTTCGCTGAGTCATTGTAACAATGAAATGCATGCAATAAATAATATGTGCTACCGATAGAATTAACGATCAGTTACAGAGACGGCATTAATTATGTCTGATTGTACTGACGGTGAGAGGTTTATTTTGCCTGTAATTAAGGAATGCCAAATTGATGAAAAACAATCTCTTTATACAATTTTTCATTGTTCAGGCTTTTTTTCTAAGCAGCATATCCTCCACCCATTTTCAATCATACATTTCTTCTTTGTTTGAACAGCACTGATAACCGCTTTTAGATAAAAGGAAAACAAAACTCCCAGTGGAGATAAAGGAAGGGCCTTTTCCTTTGTCAGCTATCCTTGAGGGGAACACGCCGTGCTCCATGTGATTTTCCCATTGGAATGTGAAAAAAGAGGTGTGAAATATTTGTTCAGATCATTTCTCATTCATGAGGCATTCCAATAACCACAAGCGGTATTGGCCCTTTCACCCAGGCACGCCCAGGAGGGAGCGACTAGGCAGTCTGATTAATCTGCGTCTGTGGGAGTGAAAGGGTCCTTCCGGCTGAACCGGGACAAGGACACTGATGTTCCACTGGTGCCGTGTGTCTAACCACGCCAACTGCTTGCCATAGTCACCGTGTGGCAGAGCATAGCCTGGTCTGAGGTGTGGCTGTTTCTGCTTCTTGCTGGGCTTCAGAGGCTGAACCCGAGGCTCTGGTGTGTTCCTGACACATGTGGCTTTATTCCCTCTCTTGAAGAGAAGCAAATATCCCATTTCAGAGGAGGAGACTAAGGGTCAGAGTGGATATGGGAAACTTACTCAATGTCACACCCAGAGGACACATTTCAGGTCTGACACCAACATCCAGCTCTTGCTGCCACAGCCAGAAGTGTTACCATTCACCTGGTCACCCACCCCCACGTCCCTGGTGTGTTTCTGAGCTGGCATGTGTCTGAGAAGGACACCTCCCATGTCCGCACACCCATAATGTTTCCAAAATGTGATTATGGCTTAATGTGAGCTTCTCAGTTGAGACCCAGGCTCAGACCAGGTACCATGTCTGTCTCCTCTCAGTACAGCACTCCCACCTGGCCTGTCCCTCTCCTCCAGAGCATCCCAATCCCAGTCTCTTGGTGTCTTTGATGCCAACACCTCTGTGTGAGTCACCTCTGGTCTTGTATCAGAACACAGACTCCTGGCAGGATATTTGGATGACAGTAGGTGTGGTAGCTGATTCGAAATGACATCTACTGATCCTCACCTCTCGCTATTCACATCCTTGTGTAGCTTCCTCCCATCTTGAATAAGACTGAGCTTGTAACCAACAGGATATTGTGGAAAGGATGGAGTATGACTCTCTAGGCCATATCATAAAAAGCCTGTGGCTTCTGTCTTTCTTTCTTCAATTATGATGTCCCTCATGTTGTGAGGACCCTTAAGCAACCCACTAGAAAGGTCCATGTAGCAAGGACCTGAGGTTTCCTGCCCACAGCTGTGTGAGTGTGCCATCTTGGAAGTGGAGCCCCTAGCCCCAGTTGAGCCTTCAGATAAAACTGCAGCCCTGGCCAACATCCTGACTGTGACCTCCTGAGAGACACTGAGCCAGAATCACCCAGCTAAGCCACTCCCAGATCTCTGGCCCACAGGAACTGCAAGAAGTAATTAACGTGCTGAGTTTGGGGTCATTCGTGATGAGCAATAGATCACCAATGTATCAGGTGGGAATCCTGCTCTGTGTCTTAGTAATTGAGTAGCCTGGATCAGGTGACTCCCTGGGAGCCTCAGTTTCCTCCTCTGTCAGACAGGATAGAATTCATAATAGCTCCCTGAGAGATCTGTGCTGAGAACTAAATGGTGTTCGTGTCAGGTGCCCTGCACTGGGCCTGGCCTCCTGAAGTCCACATGATTATGCTGCAGTTATTTTGTTGCAGCCACATTTGCCTGTGTGGGCCCTGGCTTTCCTGCGTGGGCATCAACACCCCACCAGCAGGACACTTTTTTACATGCCTCTTACGCCCTGATGTGCACACTCTCTCACACACACACTCACACAATCACACACACACACAACCTCATGCACTCACCCAGCCCAGGGCTCGGCACAGTGCTTAAGGGAGCGCAGTGGGTTTTTGGTCACTGCTGTAGAACCAGTGAATGAGGTGAACAGTTTCTTTTTTTTTTTTTTTTTTCAATTAAAAATGTTGCCGGGTGTGGTGGCTCACACCTGTAATCCCAGCTCTTTGGGAGGCCGAGGTGGGCTGATCACTTGAGGTCAAGAGTTCAAGACCAGCCTGGCCAACATGGTGAAATCCTGTCTCTACTAAAAATACACAAATTGGCTGGGCGTGGTGACATGCACCTGTAATCCCAGCTACTTGGGAGGCTGAGACAGGAGAATCGCTTGAACCTGGGAGGCAGAGGCTGCAGTGAGCTGAGATCCTGCCACTGCACATCAATCTGGGTGACAGAGTGAGGCTCCATCTCAAAAAAATTTAATCATGGTAAAATATGCATAATATAATATTTACCATTTTAATCATTTATTTGTGTATGGTTTTGTGGCATTAAAGTACATTCAACCATCATGATGTTTGTACAGTCATCATCACCATTCATCTCTAGAACTTTCTCATCTTCCAAACTAGAACTCTACCCGTTAAAAGCTAACCCCTTCTTCCTCCTTCCTTAGCCCCTGGCACCCACCATTCTGCCTTCTGTCTCCATGAATCTGACCACTCCAGGGACTTCATGTTAGTGGAATACCGCGGTACCTGTCCTACTGGGACTGGCTTATTCCTCTCAGCTTAACGTCATAGCGGGTGTTGGATTCTCCTTCCTTTCTAAGGCACAACCATGTCCATAGTGAATGGTGTTTCCCCTGGTGTTCCCCTCCCTTCCACTGTGAGATCTTTGAGGGCAGACATGATCTCTCCTGGTTGTCTGTCTCCAGCCCCTCTCTTGGAACCTGGCTCTGAGTAAGCCTGATACAAGAAGTATTTGTGGAAGAAATGAAGCAAGTGCAGCCCCTGGGGTTTGTGTCCTGGTTCTACCATTCCTTGGGTGGGGGTCCAAGGCAGGTGTCTTGTTCTCCTCCAGTCTCCGCTTCCTAGTCTATCACATCAGGATGGAGACCCGTTCACGGGGCTGCCATAGGCTTCAAGCCTGGTGACCGTGCTCAGAAACAGTGGGATGCATGGGGGACGCAGAAGCTCCCTGGCTCATCCCCTGGCTCCCTGGCTTGTCCCAAAGCAATGACACCCATTTGTCTGACCCAAGCCTGATTCTGGTCTGCCACTCCGGCAGGAGACTAGGGTGGTGGTTGTTGCCTTAGTTTCAATATGGCGGCACAGGATACTTTAATTACTGCCCATCCCCTGAGATAAGGCTCCTGGGTCCCACATTCCTGGTACCTGGTAATTCCATCGATAAGCCCCTGGGGCCAAGCTGAGACGTCTTACGCCCAGGAATGCTGGGTGAAAACCACAGCCGGGGAAGAATTAGATCCAAATTCGCAAGGTGTAATTTCAGCTATGTGCTGATAACTTCTCTGGTGGCTACAGGCTCTGGAATTCCAACTATCTGCTGAGGCAAGCGCGAGGAAAGAGCACTGGAATTGGAGTCAGGAGAGCCCGCTTTGTGCTCAGCCAAGGCTGTGACCCCGGACAAGTCATCTGATGTGACAACATGGGCTGCAGGAGCAGACAGTCTGGATTAAATCTCGGGTCTGCCACTGGTTACTTAGGCGGCCTTGGGGACCTTGTTGAGCTGCTCTGTGCCTCAGTTTTCCCATCTGGAAAATTGGGATAATGATGGTTTCTACCCTTTCCATGGACCTAAGTACCCCTTGAGCTTTTGTGGCTTTATTCCTCTAATACATATACAGATGGAGAATTCGTCTTTCCATTGTGGGGAGCTTCCTGAAAGGGTTCCTTCCAAATCTCCAGTAAGCCCAGTCCCCTGAGCTCCGGACAGCCGACCTCTACCTGCATCCTCACGTGGGTGGCTCGTGGGCACCATGCACCTGGCATTTCCCCCATGGGCTCTTGTTTCAGCTTCACTGCCCCTGATTCCTGTCCTTGATTCTCCCTCAGCAAATGGCCATTGTCTACCCAGGTGCTCAGGCCAGGACCTCGCCACCCTCCTGTCCTGCATCCACACACACGGACTCAGTTCATCACCCAAGACCAGGGGCGGATCTTCCCTCTGTGGGGTCTCTCAAATCCTTTCACCTAACTTACTCAGATGATGGCATTTTAGTTAGGCCACCGCCTGATTGAGTCTTGGGAGGGACAAGCACTGGGACACGAATCCTGTCTGGAAGCAAGGCTCAGGGGCTCCTTCCCCAAGGAGGTGGGCACAGCTCACGCTGAACCTAGTGAGGTTGCCGTGGAGGCCTAGGTGTTTCCCTGCCTCCATCCTCACCTGCTGCTGTCCGTTCTGTACACGACACCTTTTGAAGTCCTGAAATCGAGCTGCCATGGGGCCTCTCTGGATACACCTGCCCTGGCTGTCACACACCAGCCTCGCTGCATCCCTCCCAGTGCCTCCAATGACTCAGGCCCTGCCGGCCCCAGGGCCTTTGTACGTGCTGTTCGTCCTGCTGGGAGTGGCTTTGCCTCCATCCCACACTGCGGGCTCCTTCTCAATCTCAGGGTTTCCCCGGAGAGCCTCTGCACCACTTTTCCTGGGCAGGTGAGGGGCTCTATTCTTGCTCCTCACTGGCTGTTCCCCTCACTGACACACTTTGTCACTGCTGATTTGCTTCCCCACCTTCAGAGTCTGCCTCTCCCACTAGAATAAGCTCCACGAGGGCAGGGACTGTGTCCTTGGGGGTCAGCGGTGGCTCCCACAGTGGTGCTGAATGGACACTTGTTGGGTGAATGAGTGAATGAATGAATGGCTAGGAATGATGACCGTGGGCTGCAGGGAACAAGGTTTCTCCAGCTGGAGTCCAGTCGCTGCCTCAGCAGTCTCCACGGGTGCCCGTGTCCACCCTGGACCTGAGGAAGTGGCCGCAGTGTGCACCGCTGGACCGGGATGACGGAAGGCCTGTGTCGGGGTTGGGGCCAGGGCTGTCGTCTTTTCTCTTTTGGTTTCCCCACGAGGCTCTGCAGTGAGCTTGGAGGAGCTCTTTGTGGGCCTCCGCTCTCACAGACACCCGTTCACTCCCACCTGTCCCTGCCCTGAGGCCCTGCCTCAGTCTGGCCTAGCAGGAGTCCTCTGCACTCCTGACCGACCGCTCTGTCAGACGCCCGGGGCAACAGCGTTTACTCTGGAAAGAGACGATGCTGCAGTTGCCCCTCAGCCTGAGCCATGGCTTCAGGGGACAGTGGATGGAGTCTCCCCAGCTCATAGGGGTTCTTGCTGGGGGTCTGCAGGGCTGTTCCTATAGGCCCATTCCTGTCAAATCTGACCATGTCACTCTCAGCCTAGAACACTCAATGGCTCCCACAGCCCTCCTGATGAAGTCGTTGCTGTTCGCCATAGCCTTCCAGAAACTTCTTGGCTGCCCCCTCCCCATTCTTCAACCTCACCTCTTTCCATCCCTCCATCCCTCGCCTCTCATGGTCCAGGGATCCTGAACACCCTGTGCTTCCCCAAACCTCTCCCACTTCCAGGCCTCTGCACACACAGCTCCCTCTGCTTCTCCAGCCATCCAGGAATGGGCCAGTGACAGCGCCCTGTGCTTCCCACACCGTCACCTCTTCTGGGGTTCAGAGGGTTCAAAGTCCCACTTCCCAGTCTCCCTGAGACCATCAAACTCGATGCCTGCAGGTCGCATCCAGCCTGCGGCGGCTGGAACCAAATGTGAGTGCTCTGCATTCCTTCCCACGGCTGGAGGCGGCCCAGATCCTCGGGCCAGTGCGGGGGGACGCCCATCAAGGATGGCCTCTGTGACAGTGTGACGAGAGTGGGGAAAGGTCTTTGCAGCATGAGGGTTCTGAGGTCTGCGGGTGTGTGTGTTGCATGAGCACAGCCGAGCTCATCCAGGCTCACTCAAGGTCCTGCTTTAGAGAGACCTTTCCCTGGGGAGTTTGCTGGTCCTGCCTGGGTGGTATCAGGTTTCCCCTCGGCTTCCCCAGCTCTTGGCCTTTGCCACCCTGGCCCACTTTGCTTGCATAGCCCTCTCAGGGGACAACCTCCTGGCCTGGCTGAGGGAGCTCTGGGGGCGAGCCCCGGGCCCACCCTGCTTGCATCTCCGGCTCCAGGGCCCTGCTCGAGCCTGGTCCTCCCGGGGCTCATGCCCCGCCTGCTGAGCCTGCTGAGAGACTGCCCTTGGCAGGCCCCCCTCCCCGGTGCCCGCGTGCACATTCTTCCTTCCAGAGGAATGTCCCAGACCCAGGTTCCCACAGAGGTGCCTGAACTGAGGGGAGTGACTCTCTGGACCCTGGCTGTTGTTCTGCTGCAGAAAAAGCCATTCTTTTGAACTCTGCTGAGTGAGCTCACAAACGGGGCATAACCGAGACGCGGGAATGCCTGGGTCGCCGCGCAGTCACCGGGCAGGGCTGCCCTCCCCTGTGGGTCAGCAAAAATGGTGTCAAGTGAAACCCATTCTAATTAAAGGGAACATTAAGCAGGGGCCTTTTAAACATGGCCATTTCCTAAAGTTCTCTCTTGATACCAATTAATTCCCAGAGGAAGGAGTGGAGGTGAGGGTGGGGGGAGGCAGCTGAAAGCCCTGGGAGAGCCTGGTCCCCCACCTCCAAATGCTCACTCTGCATTTATCTAGAAATCCATCTCAGCAGTCATTTAAAGACCCCAGGAAAACTTCTGCAGGCCCCAGCTCCCCAACTGTTTAATGAACGCTGCCCCACACCACCACCCTCCCCCCCCTTCCTGGGAAAAGAGATGAAAACCAGAGGGGCCAAAAACATCGCTGAGATGTGAACTGGCCGAGAGATGGTACTGGGGAGGATTGGTCAAGTGGTGGCTGGGTCGCATAGATCCACCAACCCCCTTGCAGAGGGGTTGAAGAAGGCATTCCTTCGACAATAATAAAAGATACATTTTTAGAAACCAAGAGGGTCTTGCTTCTGTGAGTTGGGACTGAGGGTGAACTGGACACCTGCCTCTGTGCCACCACCATGAGAAACAAAAAGGAACCAAATCTCTGTTTCCATGCATTCTGGGAGAGAGACTCAGAGACAGTGGCTCCGGTCGACATTGGTGGAATGACTTTCATGTGCCAGGTACTGGCACCCACCTGGTCAGCCCACCAGGGTCTGACCCTCCTCTCTGCCCTCTTGGCTGAGATAGTTGGAAAATTGCAGTAACTACCACCATGTGCACCATGTACGTCACTGTGCTCCAGATGATAAATCATGCACCCAGCCTTGCTCTGCCTCCGTTTCTATGTGTGTGCTATAGACAAAGACAGAAAGACAGAGAGAGGAGGACAGCTGTCTCATCCTCCCTGTGTGATAGTTACTACAATTTTCCAACTCTCTTGGCTGAAAGTAGCCAGAGAGCAGAAAGGAGGGTTGGACTCCAGTGGGCTTCACATAGGCTTCATGATAAGGTGAGGAGTTCATCTAATTGAGAAGAGTGGTTCAGACCCCAAACACCCTGAATCCATCAGTTTCCTGAGCATTAAAGTGAGGATTCTGCAATCAATTAGTTATGTCTGCCATGAGAACAGCATGGCACAACCGTGGGGCCCGAGCAGGCGCTGCTCTAAGATGGAAACTGAAGTGGTGTTTGAGGAAAAATTATGAAAGCAACTGGATAAAGCCATTGAACTTTCTTATCTCAAGGGCCTGAAGTAGCTTGTGACATGTCCTGAGATAAGAACCCACACCGTCCCAACCCATTGCCTGGGTCACCCGATGGCCTCAGACACCTGTGAGGGCTAAACCCAAACCTGTGAACCGCACCCTCTAGCTTTATGGCACCACTCCCAGCCTCCAGCCTCTCCCTTGGGCCCCATGTGGCTGCCAGCTCACTGTCTATAGTGCATTTCAGTTAAGCCATCGTCTGAGTAAGCCTTGGAAGGGGCCAAAGCTGGGACACGAATCCTGTCTGGAAGCAAGGTCCAGGGGCTTCTGGCCCAAGGAGGTGGGCACGGCTCACGCTGAGCAGCCGAGGCTCCCTGACGTGCCGTGTCTGCTCCAGCCTCTGCATGTACCTGTTGCCTCTGCTTGGGCTGGTTCCCCTCGCCTGGGCAGCCTGGAAAGCTTCTAGCTCTGCAGCACTCACAGCAAAGCCCCCTGCCCTCCCTGGCCCAGCTCCTCTGAGCTCCAGCAGCCTCTTGGATAGCCCCATGCTTTGCACTGATTTCACTGTGTTGTAAACAATCTGTATGCGAAGACTCTCTCTCCTGGGCTCCATTCCTGGGGCCCATCACAGAACGACTGAGTCTCACCTTTGTGCTCACCCCCTGCCAGCCATTGTCTCCGAGTCTGTCTCCCAGAATGCATGGAAACAGGGATTTGGTTCCTTTTTGTTTCTCATGGTGCTGGCACAGGGCCAGGTGTCCAGGTCACCCTCAGTCCCAAGTCACAGAAGCAAGGCCCTCTTGGTTTCTAAAAATGTACCTTTTGCAATTGTTGAAGGAATGCCTTCTTCAACCCCTCCGCAAGGCTCTGGAGGACCTTGGTTTGCTGAACTGCGAAGTAACCGCTGAGCTAAAGCCAGCCCCTCTGGAGGACCTTGGTAGGTGGCTGTACCAGTGTGGATGGACGGGGTCCCTCTCTGCCCCAGGAGCAGCAGGGGCCTCCAAGCAGCCTTCTGTGTTGCTCCTTGTGGGAGAAATTCTTACTTGGGGCAGCAGCCAGCAAAGCAGAGAGGCAGGTACCTGTTTTAGTGCTATAGGGCTTGGCCTGGACACCCTCTGTCATGTGTGTGATAATCATAGCACAACGTCGAGATCAGCATCTGATCACCATCCATGGCTTCTTAAACACGTACTATGCGCCAGGCACTGAGCTACGCACTTTTTAATGCATCACTTAGTTCACTCTCTCACAACTCGCTGGCATCAATCTTGCTTTACTGTTGGGGAACGGCAGGCCCAGAGAGGTGGTGCAAGGCAGTAATTTGAACCAAGGCCTCCCTCCTGCTCTCCACAGCTCATGCTCTCACTGTGGCACCTGCTAATTCTGTAGCACCCAAGTAGGTCTGGGTAGGCTACCCTGCCCCCATCCCAGGAGGAACCCAAGCTTCAGGAACCTCCTCAGGAAAGGCCCCATGGGCCATGACCTTTGAAGATCCCCCAGAGGCCACCTGCAGGCATACCTGTATTAGTTATCTGTCGGCATAACAAATCGCCATCAACGCAATAGCTTACCACAACCCCAGTTGCGGGTTCAGAGTGCTGCAGGTCAGACATCCAAACAGGCACTGCTTGGTAGGTCTTCTGCTCGTGGTCTCACGTGCTGAAAGTCAGGGTGTCAGCCAGACTGGGTTCCTGCTGGGGGATCTGGGGAAGAATCTGCATCCACGCTAATTTGTGTTGTTGGCGAATGCAGTTGCTTGCAGTTGCAGTTGTAGGATTGACGTCCCTGTTTCCTGCTGGTTGTCGGCTGGGGTCACTCTCAGCTCCCTTGGCTGCCCACATTCCTTGCCACGTGGGCCCCTTCCTTTCCCAAATCAGCAGTGGTTCTCATCGTCCAATTCCCGACTTCCACTTTGGGAACCAGATGGAGAAAACACCCTACTTGTAAAAGGTTCATGTGATGAGGTCAGGCCCATCAGGTTAGCGTCCCTTTCTCAAAATGAACAAGTCAACGGTGCCATCAAACACAATCCTATCATAGAGCAGAGTTCATCATATTCACAGCGGCAGGGACTGTGTAGGGCGTGTACACCAGGGCTGTGGGTCTGGGGATCATCATAGAATTCTGCCTCCCACAATTTAAAAAATTAATTCGGCATCCGTGCTTACTTTTCCAGAGAAAATCGCACCATATTGGGCTGCAGTGGGGCATGGAGAGGGCCACTGGCTTCACACAGCCTTGGTTCAGAATCCTGGCTCTGATCTCCAACACCTGATGTCCTCGAAGAAGCAGCCTGACTGTTCTGGGCCTGTTTACTCATCTGTAAAATGGAGTGAGGGCCACTTGGCAGGGCAGCTGGAAGGTTAAATGGGATCATGCAGGTAGAAATTTTGGCAGAGCCTGACCCTGGGGGCCTGGACAGTAGATGATGCTGCTGTGCACGGTCTTTTAGAACAACCCAGCCTTCTGTTTTGTTTGAAGTAGGGTGGGATCAATGAAAAGCATGTTTTTAGGCTCAAACACATCTGAGTCCACATCAGGAATCTTCCAGAGTCCAACTGTGGCCAGCGAGGCCCTGAGTACTGGACAGGAGACATGCCATGTGCTGACCAGTGCCCACATGCTGGTGGCTGCAACCTGGGCTGGCTGCTCACCAGTCACTCACGGTGGGCAGGGTCAGGGCCCAGTCTGATCCCTAAGAGCAGGAGGGTTGGGCATGGAGTCGTGGCAGGTGGAACATCATACGCCCATGCCATTGGAGCTGTGGTCCCTCCTTGGCAGTGCTCTGAGGGAAACTGGCACACCTGTGCCCCTCCCTTTAGAGTCTTTGGCTTCCTCATTGTGTCTTAATGCAAAAGAGCAGCCAGACTGGTATGGATGATGGGAGGAGCCTTTTGGCTCAGACAAGGAGTGTCAGAGAAGGGGTCACAAAGACAGCTCTGTAGGCTACGCCAAAAGCAGTAAAGGGTAATGTTAGGAGCAGGTCTTGGTGCAACTGCCTGGGTGTGCCTCTAGGTTCCACTGCTAACTTGTTATGTGACTGGGCTACTCTACGCTTTAGTTTTCTCCTCTGTAAAATGGGAATAACAGTAGTCCTAGCTCGTAAAATTGTCAGGAGGATTCGTGTCCACCACTGACATGTTACTGTTATCCACCATCCTTCCACCACCATCCATCATTCCTTCCTTCCTGTCCACCATTCATCCACCATCCACCATCCACCATCCATCCCCCACCACCACCATCCATTATCCATCCTCCATCCATCCTTTCCTGCTTTCCATCATCCATCCATCCATCCACCATCCATCCACCATCCACCATCCATCATCACCACCACCATCATCATCACCACCATCATCATCACCATTATCCTCCTCACCATCATCATCACCATCACCATCATCATCACCATCATCACCACCACCATCATCATCACCATTATCCTCCTCACCATCATCACCACCATCACCATCATCATCACCACCACCATCATCACCATCACCACCATCACCATCACCATTATCCTCCTCACCATCATCATCACCACCACCATCATCATCACCACCATCATCCCCACCATCCACCATCCACCATCCATTATCCATCCATCCACCATCATCATCCACCATCCACCATCATCCATCCACCATCCATCCACCACCACCATCCACCATCCATCCACCACCCACTCCCACTATCCATCCATCCACCACCATTCCATCCTCACCATCCATCCACCACCACCATCCACCACCACCATCCATCCACCATCCATCACCATCCACCTGATCCACCACCATCATCCACCATCATCCCTTTCCTGCATCATCATCCACCATCATCATCATCATCCTGCATGGCATCATCGTCACCACCATCCTCATCATCACCACCATCCTGCATCATCCAGCATCCTGCACTGTCATCACCAATCGCTGTCGTCCACCGCCGTATCACCATCCGCCATCGTCCGCCAGCATCATCCTGCATCACCATCACCGTCAGTCATCATCCGCCATCCTGCATCGTCCGCCACCATCACCATCATCACCTCCATCACCATGACCATCATCACCACCACCACCATCACCACTATTATCATCCTCACCATCATCATCACCATCACCATCATCACCACCATCACCATCACCATCATCACCACCATCATCACCCCATCATCATTATCACCACCCACCGTCACCACCATCATCATCACTATCATCATCATTACCACCATCATCATCACCACCATCATTCTCATCACCATTATCATCCTCATCATCCTCCTCATCATCATTATCACCATCATCATCACCATCATAATCATATAATCATCATCATTACCATCACCACCATTATCCAGCATCATCTCATTATCACTATCACCTTCATCACTATTACTGTCATCGTCATCATCATCATCATCACCATTTCCTTTCCATCATCACTATCACTATCATGATTACCATCATCAACGCCATCATTATCACCATCATCACTATCATCACCATCACCATCACAAACTCGTCATGATTTAACAGGTGGGCTGGCACTCTGAATGTTGAAGACAGAGGGAGAAAATCAAGCCGGGACAGTCAGATTTCTACAGTCCTCCCTAGCAGGACCCAGGTGGGCTGTTGGGGGTCCCAGAAGCAGATATCAGCCCAAAAGATGAGCTTTGATAATCAGAGTGAGGCTATGGTGAGACTGAGTGACACAAAAGAATCTAGGGTTGTTGGAATGCTGACAGCAGACAAAAGTGAGATGAGGTATCTCCTGACACCACCCCCTTCCATCTGCTCTCAGACGGGGCTCTTTTGCCAGGCAAAACTGAAGTCTTATGCCACCTCCACCTCTACGTAACCTCAGACAGGCTTCATCTTGTCTCCTGGCCTCAGTTTCCTCATCTTTAAAATGGGGACATATCAGGATCTGCCCTCAGCAAGTTGCTGGGGGTCTGCCCTGAGCAGCCGGTAGATGGCGCTAATGGCTGGTGGTTGGGTGGGGGGAGGCTCCCATAGGGGCTCTGGAGGCCCCAGTAGGGCACTGGGGAGACCTTCCCCGATTCCCTGGGGGCAGAGCAGAGCTCTTGTCTTTGCAGGAGCTGCAGATTCTGCCTTGGGTATCTTAGAAGCTTTGCACAGGCATCTCCAGCTCAGCAGGAACCAAATGCCATCCTGTCTCCCCACCTCACTGGTGTCACCATCTTCCTGGGAGCTGTCCGCATACCCCTCTCCTTGGCCCTCACCTTTAATTTGTCCCTGAGTCCTATCAGGGTCACCCTCTATCTCACCACCATCTCCCATCTAGGTGAGCATGGGAACCTCCTCTCACACTCCCTCCAATTCCCCTCCACTGCAGTTGGGGGAGGCTTCTAAAATGCCAAATATAGCCCAGTCTCTGCAATTTGCAGGGTCCCCAGCCCTCGGGATAAAGTCCAAACCCCTGACAAACCTGTGAAGCCCCTCGAGGCCCTGTGGGTCTGCGGCTAGCTCTGGGCTGCAGCCCTGTCTCTGGTCGCAGTCCAGCTTCCACCAGGGTCCCGGGGCACTGAGCTGCCATCCCTCTCTCCCCTCTGCTGGCTCCTCCTGACTGCCCGTCTTCCCCTGGCCTCTCTATGCTTCCTGCTGGCATTGATAACAGTGTCCTGGAGAGCTGGGCAGGAGGGCTGCCTTGGGTTCCTACTGTGTGCCCCACATAGTGCAGGGCTTGACCCTTAGCAAGTGCTCAGTACACCCATGTGGAATTGGGGGGTGAGGGTAAAGGGAGGAGGAGGGAAGGGCCAAGAGCTCCCTGTGCTCAATGAAGAGTGGGACTTGAGCAAGTATCCATTTTTAGTACCTCCCAAGATGTGTACAAGAGGCCTGGGGCCAGCAGAACCCCTTGCCCCTGCCCATCCCCCTCCAGTCTGTGGGGGTCCACTCCCAGCTGCCCAGCCGTGAGGCCTCCGTGGCTCAGCTCCTAATCTGTTAAGTGAGGACAGCGGTCGTAGCCCTCACAGCGAGACCACGTGGGTTACATAACTTGTTCTTAGGGTTCCTAGCTTGCAAGAAATCCCTAAGAATGTTCTACACTCCTAGGCCCACTATTGTTCTTAATATTACCCAGGAAACGGTGGAGAAGCGAGTAAATAAATGAATAGGTGAATGAATGAACGAATGAATAGCACCCTAGCCCCACGGTCTCCTGGGGCTTCAGGATCCTTGAGGAGGTTGGCTGTGTAGGTTCCCCTCAGGTAGGACCCAGGTGAGCTGGGGAGTCTTAACTCACCCAGGGCAGGCCTTAAGGTTGGGCATAACCATGTGTGGGCTCTGCCCTGGCCTTACTTAACCAAGAGAGGGAAATGCTGGCAGAGAAGAAAGTCCTGCCCACCAGACAGCCCCATATACCTGGGGTAGACCCACCCCCAAGGAGCCCCACCCACCTGGGCTAGCCCCACCCCAAGGAGCCCCACCCACCTGGGCTAGCCCCACCCCCAAGGAGCCCCACCCAACTGGGCTAGCCCCGCCCCCAAGGAACCCCACCCACCTGGGCTAGCCCCACCCCCAAGGAACCCCACCCTACTGGGCTAGCCCCACTCACAAGCGGCCCCACCCACCTGGGTTAGTCCCACCCAGCAGGCAGCTCCGCCTACCTTGGCTATCCCCCTCCGAGTTCTTGACTTGATTCTCCTGTTATTGTCCTGCAAACCCACATCCCTACAAAGCAGGAAAGTGTGCCTGGGAGAGGCCATGTGAGTGGGGAGCCAGCCCAAAGCCAGGCGTCCAGGGTCTCCCTCACCTGAAGCTGACTTTTTCCCCACCTTGGACAGAGGGCGGGAGATGCCATCCCCACTGAACCCAGTGCTTTCACCAGTCATATTAGCTCCCACCCACACCCCTGTCGTGGAAGCCTTGGCTGTCACACCTGCAGGGCCGGGGCGTGCATGGCCTCAGGGATGGCCTGTTCAGCTGCTGAGTGACTCGGTCCCAGTGCCTCACCACCTGCTGAGCTCTGTGTGCTTTCTGGGCACTTCTGCTCATTGCCTTTGGGCTCAGTGAAGAGTCTGGAGTTTATCCGGAGTGAGGTGGTCGAGCCTTGGTGAGATCTGAGCAGGTAAGAAGCAGGGTCTTTCTTATGTTTTAAGGAGAGCTCTGTGGCTGCTGGGTGGGGGATCAGCTGGAGGGGCAGGAGGGCAGCAGGTGACTCATTACAAGGCTGGGGTCATCATCCTGTGAGAGCCGGGCATGACCAGTGCAGGCCGGTGGGGTTGAGGGTACAGACCAGTAGGACCCACAGACGGCTCGGGAGTGACCAAGCCTCTGCTGAGTTGCCCAGGGCCCCTCCCACCTGGAGCCCCCCAAGGTGGTGCCATACAGCCAGAGGCCTCCAGGCTCCACCCAAGACAGCCCAGCTGGCTTCTGCCCAGCCACTGTCACACACAGAGGGCAGCTGTCCCCACGGTCCCTAGAGGCGGCTGAGGACCACGGTGCCTGGAGTCGTCTGTGGCTATAAACCAGGAGGAGAAGGCAGCCCACTCCTTCCCCAGAGACGGGGAGGCTGGGGCTGCCTCGTGGATTTTGGCAGGTCCCAGCTTCCAGGATTGTGAGGTGAAGACGTGAAGGGACCCTGGAGGTCATGGGGACCCAGGCACAGAGCGGCGGCCTCTCATCCTCCCCATGGTCAAGGAGGTCGGTGCCTTCCCGGAGTGGGTTGTTTAAGGTAGGATCCTCCTTCTCTTCAGAGTCCATTCAGGAGCAGGAAAGTTCATCTCAGACCCTAAATCCAGCCACATCACGCCACGCTTAACACCTCTAACAACTTCCCCCGGCACTTAGGACAGCATCTGGCTCCTTCCCTCGGCTGGTGGCCCTCAGGGTCTGCGTCACACACACCCCAGCTCTCCTGACGGGTCTCTGCACTCGCTGTTGCCTCCGCCTGGAACAGTCTTCCTGCTGGTGTCATCGTCTCCGTGGTGCGTCCTTCCTGACCTTCCACCTCCACCAGGTGCCGACACTTCCCCTACCCCGGTATCCTCTTCTTGCCGGTGGGTGAATGCCACCTGCTGATGTCTGATTTATTCATTGGTTTTCTTGTCTGTTGTCTGTCCCCACCGGGGACAGGGACTGGTCACTCATGTTCATCCAGCAGACCGGACACTTCGTGGAGGGCTCCAAAGCTGGCACATCCCGGGGCCTCCTCTGTCTCTCCCAGGCCCTGTGTGTTGCAGTGAGAGGAGCATTTGTGTCTCTGTGGTTTGCTGCTGGAGCTAATGACCTGGAGAGAAACAAGGGAGACAAGGGTGTCCAGACAGGTGCGGGGCTCAGCCAGGAGGCAGAAGACGTGGATGTGTCCCGGGCCAGCGCCACCAGGCACTCTGTGTGGCACTGGGAACAGGAATTCTGAGAGTTAGTCTGTAAGGGTGGCGGGCATTGCTCCCCTGGGAGAAGCCTTTCCAGTGGGCGCTGAGCAGGCTGTTAGCTCGTGCCCTGAGGAGGTGCATGGGTGGCCTGGGGTCTCCACGGAAATTACACGGGCGCGCATGGGTGTGGCTCTGTGTTCATGTGGGCGAGGACTTCTGACTGGTGTCAGGGCACTCTGCATGACCCTGGCAGAATCAAGCTGCCCCGACTGTGGAAGGGGAAGAAGAGCATGCGTGACCCCCCACCAGCACCGCACCCCTCACTGCTCCACCTGGGGCTGCCTCTGGGGGTGGCTGGGTCCTGACCGACTGTTGTGACAGTTGAGGCCAGGGGTGGGGTGGGGCATGGGAGTTAAGAGGACTGGCCAGGTGGGGCACACCGTGTGCCCACCCCCAGTGTCAGGAACTTCCCCCTCCTCCACCCCCTCGTCCTCCTCCTCATCATCATCCTCACTTGTTGAGGACGTCCTGTGTGCCAGGTGGTTTATATGCCCAGCCTCATTTAATCCTCAGAATAACTCCATGAGGTAGCTACTAAACCCCCCCCCCCCCCACTTAACAGATGAGGAAACTGAGGCCCAAAGAAGCTCAGCAAGTTGCCTAAGGTCCAAGTTTCCTCTCCCAACTCTCCTACCCTCTCCTCTTCCTTCTCCTCTCTCCCATTCTTCCCTGCCTCTTCCTTAACTAGACAATTTTTTATCGAGCATCTCCCAGGTGCAGGCATGAGCCAGGTGCTGGGAAGATCACGATGATCCAGCTCCTTCTGGTCCTTTCCTTAGCTGGTTAGAGGCTGGGAGGACACGCAAGTTCAGCTCCAGCCGACTGGGGCACTGGTGGTAGCCCCTGGAGAACTTGTGCAATGGGGCTATGAGGCTGAATCTGGCTCCAGGAAAGCATGTTGCAATCCACGAGTGATGTCTGCCATGCGCACAGGCATGGAGAGTGAGGCACCTGTGCTGTCTTCTCGTAGACCCTAGACTGGTGGGGCCTCTGAAACGCACCCAGACACTGTGCTGGGTGTGCTGCATAGCCCTCCTAACCAATTCAGTACTTTTCTCTCCATTTTCCAGGGAGAAATCAGAATCTAAGGTGTCAGAATGTAAGGTTCCTGTTGGAACCCAGGCTCCAGGGTCCCTGGTTTTCTGTGACATCATGCTGCAGGACCCTGTTTCTCTCTTTGCTTTGGCTGCTGGGTAGCTCGGAAGGGAGCTTTAGGCTTGCTCTCAGCCACTACATTAGCTCAGGGGTTTGGGCATTTTTGTTGCCGGCTCCTTTGGGCTCTTTGTCCTCCCTACTGTGCTTCCCGAGGAGCAGGGCCGGATGTAAGTTATCAGCTATAAATAAAACCAAGACTTCCGTTCTGGCTCTCACTCTAGTTTCCTGGTGCATTTTTTTTTTTTTAAGTTCTTAATCAAGGGAGGGGGTACTCCTGACTGAAGATGACATCAGCATCAGCTGGCCCTGGGGGGCAGGCCCCCAGCCCCCAGGCCCGTGTGGTCCCTGAATGCCCCCATTATGAGGGGGTAACCTCATTACACAAGACGCGCTGCACGGCGGAATTTCAAATGGGGTTTTGTGGTTTCTGCCCTTTGCAGCAGAGCACACACAGGCAGCTGCGGTCGCCTGGCTTCCTCTCCCGCCGCAGTCCTGGCGCCTGGCCAGCTGGTGACCACCCCTTCCACCATGAGTCAGTTTCATTCTTAACTCTCTGACTCAGGTCCCTTTAAAGGGACAGCAGAATCCATTCGTTCCAAGCAAGGAGGGAGAGGTGAAGAACCTGCCTGGGAGGGGAGTTGGGGGTTAAGAGGAAGCTTGGGGGATCCCAGGCAGGCGGCTGGGTGAGCAGCCCTGCCTCACTCCCCTACCCCAGACACCAAGGATGGAGGGGCTTTCCTGTCTATTCCAAGGGAGACGGACCTGTGACTTCCCCAAAGCTGACTGTCTGCAAGGCAGGAACCCCCAGTGTTCAGCAATCTTCCTTTCTGTCTGGTCACAAGCACTGCCCAAGCTCTGGGCTTGGAAGGTAATGGGGGCTTTGCAAGCCGCCTCCAACGCCCCATGTGCCCCACTTCCTTCTCATCTTTGGCTCCCTCATTCCTTGTACTTCCGTCGCAACGACCTCTGGAGTTCCTAGAACATCCTGAGCTGCTTCCCCGGGCCGCCCTCCCTGCCACCTGGCATGCACGTCACTCCGCTCTTTGTGGGGGTCCCATCTCCTCCTTCTGAGCCCAGCTGTGTGCCACCTCCTCCCAGGTACATCCTGCCAGTCCGTCACAGCAACCTACTGACCTCCATAGTAGCACGAGGAACAACCCAAACTCTGTTCACCTTGCTCCCCATGTTAACGGCCCCCAGCGTGAACTGTCCACTCCATGAAGGCAGGGCCCTGCTTGTCTTGTTCACAGCACAAGGCTGGACACACCATCGGTGCTCACTCAACATTCCTGGGATCAATGGGAAATGACTGTCAGGGAACCCTCTGCAGCCGTCTTTGTCGAGGGCCCCAGATGGGGTGTGGGCGGCCCCTCCCTGTCCAGATGGTGTTGGAGGGGCTGGGGGCCCGGCATGGCGAGCAGGCCAAGGCTGCAGGTGGACGTCCCTGGGACTGGGGCTGCTGGGGGCCAGGCTGCAGTTCCAGCCCAGGTCAGGTCTCATGTGAGGCCTCTGTGAAACAAGAATTTCTCTCTCCATTTCCTTCTCCTGTCTGACTCACACTTTCGTTTTGAAGTTCCCCCTTTCTGCCAGCGCTTCGCCTGAGGTTACGGAGTGGTCAAGCGAGGCTGGCAGGGCGTGGAGACCCGGAGGAAGCTGGGTTGCAGTTTCATTCACAAAAACACGACCCGCCCGCTTCCTGTGTCCTGCCCGGGCTGCACGGCTCCCAGCCCTGCAGCCAGTTCACAGGGTGTTTGCAAGTTTGCAGGGGCCAGTGAGGGTGCTCCTGGGGTTTGAGAGGCTTGAGTTTGTCCACCCCAAGGCCTCCGTCAGGACCCCCCTTTCCCGACACTGTGCTTCTGTCTCCCATGGTGCCTCCCAGCTCACCCCGACAGGGGCCTGGCGCAGAGCCTCAAACCCAGGATTCTATAGGAGCTGAGGGCTGGGCATGAGCACCTTGGTGCTTCCCTTGGCTCCACTGACCCATCCTTGTTTCAGCACAGAGCTGGGAGGTCCAGGGAGGATGGCCTCTGCTGAGTGGTCCAGCTCCCTTTGTGGTTCCCACCTCTCAGTCTGGGGTGGATCCAAGGGGGAGGGAAGAGAAGGGGCTGGGAAGAAAACTACGCCTGTTAGGGCACAGGCTTCTAAATCCAACCTCGTATCTCCTCCTACGAGTAGCTTCCAGGTGTCCACAGGGAGCCCGGGGTCACGTGGGCATCATTCATTCTCCACGCGTCAGATGATCCTGTGGCCCCTCAGTGCCAGGCCTCCCTGACCCTCTGGGCACATCGGTGACTTTGATGTGGTTCCCCCCCTCCCACGCTGCCAATCTGGTGGTGGAGACAGAACAGCAGTCCTGGACGGTAAGGATGCCCAATGCCACGTGCCATGTTAAGGATGCCCAGTGCCACTTCCCCTTAGCAGGGGAGATGCAGAGGAGGGGAGGACACACAATCTGGGCATCACAGAAGCCTCCCTGGGGTGGGGGGCGTCCGAGCGGAGCCGGAAGGATGAGATACCAGGCAGGGGAAGGGACTGGCTGGGAGGAGAGGCAGGGAGGGGTCTCCAGGCAGAGAGACAGTGTGTGCACGGCTTGGAGTGCAGGAGAGCCCCTGGTGTGTCGGAGCTGGAGAGGACTCTGTGGAGGGTCTGGGTGGTGTGGAGCGGGGACGGAGGCCAGGCCAGGGGGTCAGCCAGGCTAAGCGGCTTGGACATTTTATGGAGGATGATGAGGAAGCCCTGCAGGCCTGTGTGCTCGGCTGGCCCCGTCCGGCTGACCACAGCTTCGTTCAGCACAATCCACATGGCACTGCTTTGGGGTCTCCGATCCAGGGTCTCATTTCACCCTGGTGCTGCCCCTGCTAGGAGGCATTGTCTCTCCTTCGGCAGTTGAGGAAACTGAGACCTGAGAGGCAAGTTCTGCCCAAGGTCATGCAGTAGGTGCTCGCAGAGTCATCCGAACTGCGGTCCAGGGGTCTCTCGCCACCCTCCCTGACCCTCTGGCCATGGCTGCTATGGGGATGAAACCGTCACAGGGGCAAGGCACTTTGAAATGCAAAAGCTCTACGGTGTCATGATGATGACAAAAACACAACAGGAAGAACGCAACCCATTTCAGTTTTATGAGGCTGAGCTGCTCCTCCGGAATTCCCTCTTTTCCGGGGATCTCAAAGCACTGGGCAGGTCTACAGACCACTCCTAGAAGCACTGGGAGCCAAGCTCAGGCCAGGCAGGAAGTGGCAGGCACTGCTCATTCTCTGCCGTCCCAGTCCTCCTCCCCTCAGCATCGACCCCTCTCCCCAAGTCAGCTGGTACGAGAATGAGGAGCTCGGGTCCTCCCCATCCCCAGCAGGTGAGGAGCAAAGACCAGGAGCAGCAGGAACAGGACTAAGGACTCCACCATCCTGGAGACAGAGAGGGGTGGAGGCATTGGCCGTTCCGCCTGGTTTAGCGTTTTCTGGGTTCAGCTCCTGTCTGTCCCTTGAGACTATGAGCTTCTGAAAGTCATGGACCATGCGTGTCTGAGTCACTGTGGCCTGCTGGGATGAGCAGGGCTTGATGGCTGGAGAGGAGGGAGTAGGGTGTGGAAGGCTGGGGGTCAGGGGGAAGTCACAGGACTGGCTACCCTGTCAAGGCTTCCTAGGGCTTGTTTAATGAATAAGGAATTGATGGATGAATTATCCACTAACTGAAGGGTATGAATTGCAGACGGATATGTGGAAGGATAAATGGATAAATGAATGTGTGGATGGTCTAAAGGAAGATGGATGAGTGGGTGGATGGATGAAGGGATGGGTGGATGGATAAGGGATGAATGAACGCAGGGATGATGGATGGACGGATGGATGGATGGGTGGATGGATGGAAGGGTGGAAGGATGGATGGATCAAAAGGTGTAAGATAAATAAATGGATGGAAGGACGGATGGAGGGATGAACAGATGGAAGAACAGATGGAGGGATGAACAGATGGAAGGATGGATTGATCAATGATGGATAAATGTGTGGATGTGGACAGATGGATGAATGCATGGACAGATAGATAGTGGATAGATGGTACAGGGGATTGGTAGAAAGTGAAATAAGCACCTGGGTCATCTCAGGCATATGGGCAATGTGAGTCTCTTCTAGCAGAGACCGTGATGGGACTCGCTTGGCTTTACAGATGGAGCCTTGGCATGCACAGCACGATGTCCGTGTCCTCCACCAACTAGAAGACCAGTGATTTGGCTCGGGTCATTTTCTTGGTTCAGCCTTGTCAGCCCCATGACTATGGCGAGTCTTCTGCCCTCCTGGTCTTGGTTTCCCGTCTGGATTATGAGGATTTACTGGATGAGATGGGCCTCTATGGTGGAGTCTCCAGATTTTCCTAGGAGGAGGGGCAGCACCTCTACCTCTCTCTTCTGCTCACAGGCCTTCCCTCACTCCATTCTCAGGCCCAGCGCAGGCACCTGCCATGCACCCTCTTCCCCACCAGTTTCTAAATGTCTGGGCACGAAGCCAGCAGGAGAGATGGGCCCTGGGGAAAGGGGAGCTGGCCCCTGCTGCAGGGTGGGCAGGCTGGGGGCCACTGTGGCTGCAGACAGATGCTCAGCAGGCCCTTGGCAGGCTCCAGCTGAGTCACCCTGAGTCACCACTGTCACCTCCTACCACACATTCCTTCATTCATACAGTGTCTACCCCTGAGGCCACCTCCCTGAAATCTCACTGGGCAGTTGCCAAGGGTGTGGAGGGCACTCAGGCCTGCCTGATGGGCCCTTGGCAGGGAGAGAGGGCTGGGCAAGATGACCTCCGGGAAGGTGTGGACGCCCTCTGAGTCCCTTTCAGCCCGGGAGCTCTCTGACCTCACTGGGCTGGATCCCCTGCAGATGGGAGGGCTAGGTGCCTGTCTCCTTGAGGCCCCTTAGCAGTCATTTGGAGGAACACTGGGCCCCTCAGCTCACTGAGATTCACTGGGATGAGGAGACGAGAGTGACTCACCTGCCCCCCTTGCCTGTCTCCTCAACAGCCACACCCAGGCTAGGCTCTCCTGCAGAGAGCCTGTGGCCCCTTTGCAGTGAACCAGGCCAGCTCTGGAGTGGGCAGCCCTGCTCTGTGTCTGTCCCAGCGCTTCCCTGCTGTGTGGTGTGGGGCAGGCCATGCACAGCTCCAGGCCTCTGTGTCCTCGTCTGTAGCCGGGGTGCCACCAGGCAATGCCTCTGGTGACTTGCGTGGGCAGCTGGTGCTCCTCTGTCCCTCCTGGGGCCAGGGGTGTCCTACAGCCCTTTGACCTGCAGGGCTCACCTCTGGCAGGTCCTGAGTCCTGGCATCAGACGCCACCAGGAACACAATTCTGGGTCTGGGAGGTGAGCCTCTCTCCAGCTGGAAGCCTGGGCTACACTAAGAGCTTAGGGACCCAGGGTGGTGACCCCTGAGTGCTGGGCTCCCAGGGGTGGGAAGAGAGAGGCCCGGGTAGTAGCCTGGTCCGCGTGCAGTAGGTGCCAGGTAGGGCAGCTGCTGGGAACCCGGCACGGGGCCCAGGGCCAGGCTGGGGCTGGTGGTCTCAGGGTCCATGAGGCCCATACATCAGCCTCTGAATTTGCCATGGCAGGAACTTGGGACACAAGAAGCCAGCACCACTGAACACCCTGTCCTTTTCATTCATTTCCTCTCCCGCTAACCCTGGTCAAGCCTTCTGTGGCAGGCACCACTCTGCACTGAGGATTTATGTCAATGAAATGGACTTGGGTCCCTGTCCAAGGGGGTCTGCATTCTACTGAGGGGAGACGGAAGACAGGCAGTAACCATAGTCACATGGCCTGGCCTGCTATGGAGGCAGTCAGAACCGTGGGAAAGAGAAAGGAGAGTGAGGGAAGAGGGTGCTCTCTGAGAAGGGCTTTGGATGGGATCAGGAGGGGCAGGGTGAGCGGGGATGGGGGGTGTCTGGATGACGCACCCCTCTGTGGAGCAGTAGGGAGGACGGCAGAAGGGACCAAATCTGGGAAGCGGTTGGATCCTGCACAACTGCCCAGGGAGGCTGACATGGCACCCGTTTTCTGGGATGGCCCCATGTGCTCTAGTGTGATTCTTACGGGGCTCCCTTTTCCTCTCAAAGGACAGGTTTATTGGTCCCACCCTTGCATGACTTTTTAAGGCCTTTGTCTTTCACTTGAATGAATCGGGGAGCAGGGGAAGGATGGGTCCGACTCAGGCTGCTGAAAGGATGCTGTGCCTGCCAGGTTAAGGAGGGACTGGGGGACGGGGTCAAGGGCGGATTTATGATCTGTGATCTTAATATCCATTTTCTGATACCCCTCAGCTCTGGGGACACAGAGATGGGGCAGACAAGGTCTTCCCTAGAGATTCCCTGATGGAGGAAGGACACACAAAGGCTGATAAACACCATAAAGGACCTGCAGACTAAGGCCCCGGGAGCTTGAGGAGGGAGCAGCCAAGTTGGGGAGGAAATCCAGGAAGTCTTCCTGAAGGAAGGGGTGTTTGAGGCGAATCTTGAGGGCTGAGCAGCAGATTCCCCAGGCCGAGAGTCAGGAAGAGGGGAAGGTATTCCGGATAGAATGACAGATGGCAAAGGCTCAGGCGTAGGAACAAAACACCAAGCCCTCCCACTTCATTCATTCATTCATCTACTCATTCATTCCCCACTTCCTTCTTGTATGCACTGTTTACCTGGCACCATGCTGGCCCTAGAGAAATATTAACCCCACTCCTCACCCGCTCTGTGGCACTTGTCCAAGGAGGGGCTGGCTGTGGCCAGGAAGCCATCCTGGTTTAGCAGCCTGGCAAGCATCCCTCCCTCCATGAAACTCTGGATCCCAACAAGGCTACATTTGTTTTGTATTTGAAATTCCACTAATTTTTTCGTGTCTTTGCATTAATGATTCCTCTTTAAACATCAAAGGGACCCGTAGGGCATTTTGACTCCTAACCTTTTTGTATGAGAAGCAGCTGATCATTATCCCACGGCTCCAATGATAGGCTGCAGTCAGTTCGGATTCCCAAGATTACAAAAGGAAATTCAGCTAATTATAGTTTGATAGAAATTATAGTTCTGCCGATTCCTGATTGACAGGGTGGGCTGGCAGGAATCACTGTGCTCTTTGATAAGATTTTATTAATCTCTCGCAGGAATCTCACAAGTGCCTCATTGCAGGAGAAATTTCCTTCATGCCTCTCTCCCATGAAGAACCTGCTCATATTATCCTTGGAATAAATGGAGGGCCTGGAGTATGTGGGTGCAAGAACAGAGGCCTGGGAGTCAGGAATCCTGGGTTTGTATACAGTCAGTAGTTTGCTGTGTGACCTTCCAAGGTTCCTTTGCCCCTCTGGGCCTTCATCAGAAGGCAGGCAGTGTGGTACCTTCATTAAGAGCACGGGTTCTGAGCTCAGGCTTTCTAGCTACATGTCCTTGGTCACCTTGCTGATCTTCAGTTTCTTCCTCTGTAGCATGGACATGACGAGAATAATAATGATCCCCTCTACATGGTTGTGGCAGATCACTTGAGGTCAGGAGTTCGAGACCAGCCTGGCCAACATGGTGAAACCCCGTCTCTACTAAAATTACAAACATTAGCCGGGGGTGGTGGTGAGTGCCTGCAGTCCCAGCTACTCGGGAGGCTGAGGCAGGAGAATCACTTGAACCTGGGAGGAGGAGGTGGTAGTGAGCCAAGATCACGCCACTGCACTCCAGCCTGGGCGACAAAGCAAGACTCTGTCTCAAAATAAATAAATAAATAATAAAAAATAAAAGAATTAAATGAGCTAACACATGTGAGCTAATATAAGTAAACTAAGATCCAGGATGGACGCAGGGCAGTGGGCGTAGTGGGAGAGCTTGGACGATACCGCCTATTTTATAAGGAAGTGACCCTCTTGAAAGCCGGGGACAGCCAGGCCTCAAGCAGAAGCTGCAGACGACTTCCGCAGTTCCACATAAAACTGAGCTCTGCGACGCTCAGGGCAGAGACAGAGGCAGGATCACATCTAACAGACGGGCAGGTGGAGGTGTGGGGGAGGCTCTGGGGCATGTGCATAGTCACACGGGGGGACAGGGGTGGCAGGAGAGATCTCAAATGTTCTCCTTCCCAGTACTGCCCCCAGAGACCTCCCAGTGTGGACCTTGCCCAGAAAAACACACATGGCAGAAAGCTGGACTCATGGCAACACGCCCCCAGAGCCTTCTCAGTTCTCATAGATGTTAGTCCATGTGGACGCTCTCTCCTTTCCGGAAAGACCCCAGTAACAGATATGGAGAACATCGAGGCCCTGAGTAGTAAGGGGCCTGACCCACAGGCACAGAGTTGGGTGCTGTGGAAATGGCCAGAAGCTCGGGTCTCCTTCCTTCCCACCACACCAGTGGGCGCAGGATGCTGGCAGGTGACTTGGGGATGCCCCTTCGCTTTGCTGCCAGGAAATTGGCTGCAGAGTCCAGGGCTCATAAAAGCAGCCAGTTGAGTGAGAACGCACTGGTTCAGAAACCAGTGGGCCCCTAGCTCCTCACAGTGGGCTCCCTCGGCCAGGCCAACAGGCCATGTCTCCCAGCCAACCTTGGGTCTGGCCCCCAAAGATCCATTTCTATTTGCAAAGTGCCTGCCCCCCACCATGTTCAGCAGCCTAAGCCCCAGTGACCATTGGCCGACCAAGATAAGGGCCATCCCTACTCCCTCCATTCCCCAATACTCCTGAGGCCCTGTGCACCTGCCTCATGATGCGGACTAGGGTCCCCAAGAGCAAAAAGAACCTAGCTCTTGTCTTGGGAACTCTGGCAGGATTTCCCAAGTCACCGGAATGCCCAAGTTATTACAGCCTATGTTTGCCCTGAAGAAGAAAGAATCAGACTGAAAACAGAGCAGGTAGTAATGGGGAAGTAAAGACTGAGGTCCTTCCAGGACCCCCAATGCCTTCATGTCCTCCCACTGGGGTCCAGTGTCCCCTCCCCTCCTCCTGTGCAGGAGCGGCCCCTCTGGGCCTTGATTCCATCCTTTGTGAGGTGCAGTGACCAGTGGTTGCCATGCAGGGGATACTTGCTGAAGTGCTCCATGGTGCCCAGCACAACACAGTGGGCAGAGGGCAGTCCGTCAATACCACACGCTGCCCTTGCTGTTCACGGTGAGTCTTATCTAGGGCGGTGCAGGGCTCCCTCACATCACCATTCCTTGGCCCCAACCTCAAAACTTATGACTTGGTTTCCCCTTCCCACTGTTTTTGGTCAGTGCCAAAGGACCAGGCAGGACCAGTGCCAGGAAAAGGACTGGGACATGAACGGGCTGCTCGTTGAAGGTCACACATTTGCAATTTGATGGAGACAACAGGGGTCTTCACGTGCCAAGCAGAGTAGCTGTGTAGCAATTCTGGGCACCACAGCAGGTGAGGATGGGAGCTTTGCTGGAAGACAGTGCCAGCTCCCACAGAACCCTAGCGAGGCTGAGCAGGAGGGGTCCTCCGTGCTTAGATGTAACACAATACCCTCGTTTTCTAGATGGGGAAACTGAGGCTCAGGGAGCTGACTTGTCTTCTCTACACCCCAGGGTGTGCTGGGGCAGACCTGTACCTGTTATTCTGGGGCCCAAGTTATCCCTGCAGTCCATGCGGGTGGCAGAACAGCCAGATGAGCACTGGGGCCAGAGCTGGGGCCAGCTCTCGGGTTTGGGGAGATGCTGCTGCAGGTCTTGTGCCAACCACCGAGAGACTCCCAGCCCACCTTCGCTGTTCCTTTCACCCTGGCCCCTTGGGGGGCTCCGGGTCTGCCCAACCAGGCCCAGGAGGGGTTGGGACTGGCCAAAGCAGGAGGCAGGTTAGGAAGCTTCTTCTGGTTCCTCTCATGGGGATCACAAGCTCCCCAAATTGTCCAAACCGTCTTCCATCTCCCAGCTCAGAGGTTATCTCTTCCAGGAGGTCCATACATATTGTCCTGGCCAGGAAGAGGGTCTCCCACACCTTCTGTGCCTTGGCCGTGGTCCTCGTTACCATGTCTTGTGGATTCATTATTTTAGTCAGTTTTTGGCCGAACTCCTCTCACACCTGAGTGCACAGCTTGTGCCAGGAGCACTGCAAAGCGTGTGCTGTCCCCACCCCATCCACGTGGCATTCAGAACCTGACCACTCCCTGCCACCGCCCCAGTCCTCTCTGGTCCGAGCTGCCCTGGCTTATTGCAGAGGCATCTCCATGGCCCTCGATCTGTTAACATCCGAGCCTCAGCTCTGCCCTTCCTCTGCTCACCCTCCAAGGGTTCATCTCAGATGAGACAGCAAAGTCCACCGCAGGCCTGCCCCCTCCAACCTCGTCTCGCCTCTCCCGACCTTGTTCCTCTGCTCCAGCCACTCTGGCCTCCCTGCGGCTGCTCATACTTTGTGGGCAGCTGATACCCCAGGCCTTTGCCCTGGCTGGGCCCTCTGCCTGTGACGCTCTTTCCCAGACACCCACGTGATTTGCTTCTTCCTCTTCTTCAAGTTTTTGCTCAAATGAAGGCCTGCACAGTGAGCCTCCCCTGGCCCCCTATTTATAGTTGCCTCCCCCCAGTATTTTGGAGCACTTGGCACCATCTGACACACTGGACCTCTGTCCGTGAGCAGGCCAGCTTCTGAGTGGCAGAGATTTGGGCTGTGTGTTCCCTGCTCTCACCTCACTCCTACAACCATGCCTGGCACATCATAGGAATGCCAACAAGCCGTGTTGTGTGAAGGCCGGAGCAGCCCTGTGGGCTGGGTCATGCCATCTCCTACACTATATATGTGCAGAAGCTGCAGCCATGAGGTCTGCTTGAGGTTGCTGGGCTCTTGCTCCTGTGGGTCTGAACCCAGCTGGATGTGACTGTAAGATCCAGCTTTTCAAAGGCTCCCACTGCCTTCCGTGCACAGTGTGCTGCCTAGCACGGGAAGTGGAGCCCGCCAGGCAGCACCTGGGATATGAGCTGCTCCAGGGATGCCCTGGGAGGAGGGAATGGGGGTGCCTCCCAGGGAAGAGGTTCCTGGGCTATGATGGGGCAGGGGGTAACTCAGCTTCCCCTGGGGTCAGGGAACGGGAAGACCATTCTGAGAGGAGGAACAGCACTTGCAAACATGGCTGACATGCAGGTCGGGGCAGATTTGGCAATGACTGCCTTGGGCCTGATTGGAGGTCCTGTGGGGGTGGGTGGCTGTGGGGCCCCCAGGCAGGGCCTGGAGGAGGCGGAGGGGTGTGTGGGGGGTCTGATGGGCCACTGGGAGTGGCCTGAAGTGCACTGGAGCAGGAGATGGCATTGTCAGGGTCCTGTTTGAAAGACCCCTTTTCTGATAGGAGGAGGGAAGACTGCCGGGTGAGTCAGGGGTGGCGGCAGCTACCTGGACAGAAGCCAGTGTGGGGTGGGAGGCACGGGCACATATGAGAGCTCAAGGAGGGACACTCTATGTAGCTCAGTGACCCAGGTCTCAGTGTGTCCCCAGGTTTGCAGCTGGGGCAGCTGGAAGCAGGAGAGGGACCTGGGTTCCTCTCACGAGGATCACACGCTGCCCAAATTGTCCAAGCCATCCAAGCCAAGAGGTGGGTTCCTTTTGGGGTACACTGAGGTTGAGCTGCTTATGAGACTCCCATGGGTGAGGCAGAAGCCTTGGGCTGCTGGCATAGCAGCTCCGGATTCAGGGGAGATCTTGGCCAGAGAAAAAGATCTGGGGGTCCTAGTGTTCACATAGTGACTTCAGCATGGAGAGGGCAAGGCCCCTCCAGAAGCGGGTGTCTGGAGAAGAGAGGGCTATGGCCTCCACTCCAGGCCCAGCCAGCCTCTAGAAGGCCCTCCCGCCCACAGCACCTGCCCTCAGGGCCACAGGGGGCTGCTGGCACCTGGTTCACTGGGAACGCTCCAGGGGTCCTCTGTCTGCTGCTTGTGGTTTCACAGACTTGGCAATCAAGACAGGATTGCTATTATTTTTCACCAGAAAACAATGTATGGATTTTGGGGTCTTGCTGATGATTCTAGAGGAAAACAGCTGAGAGGATGTGTGTTTTCAAGGGAACATTTCTCTTTGGACTCTGTCCACTCGGTGTCCTCTTGGAAAACCACGGGGAGGGCTGGAAAGAGTCTTAGACTCGTGTGAGGGGCAGAGGGAGACCAGGTCCTTGTCCCAGCTCTGCCTGTGGCTCTCTGTGGGATCCCATGAAGAGAGGAGGAGCATTTGAGATGACCCTCATCTCAAATGCGCCCAACCAAACATGGCCTAAACCAAGCAGGATGGCCTCCCTGCCCCTCTCCTGGTCCTCCACGGGCCGTCCGCATCTCATGGAAGGGGGCCAAGCCTCACACGTGGGTGTCACACGTCCTTCTGGGAATTCCTGTCCCTTGTATCTCTTGAATCAGGCTCTTAGATTCTTCTTCTTCATTCCATCGTCGTAACCTCCTTCCACGACTCTCAAATCTGTCTCCTTCTCCATATCTCCACCGCCGCCTCTATGTTCCCGTCTGCCTTTGGCTCTGCACTGTACAAGTAGGTGGCCCCTGTCCAGCCAATCCGGGCCCTTTGCACACTGGTGTGAGGGCTTCTAAGTCTCGTTTTGGCTCTCAGCCCAGCCTCTCCCAATCTCCTTGTATCCTCCCACGGCATGTGGGTAAAGACTAGGATGATGGCATTGGGGCCACAGAGATAAGACCATTGTCCCTGGACTCCAGGGATCTGAGCCCCGTGGGCCCCTGGCACGAGTATAATGTTGAAAGGAAGCCTGGAGAAAGCCTCCAAGAGGACGGTACATTAGAACTGGGTCTCAAGACATGGGTGTCCGGGCCGTAGGCGTGGGAGAGGACATGCAGGTGGAGAAACCAGGTCCTGACTCGGCCTGGATGCAAGTGCCAGGGGCTGTTCTGTCTCTGTCAGCTCCAGGACCATTCAGGGCTGGCACAGAGCTTGGGGAGGAATGAATAGCAGTTTTAGACATTATGTTGACATTCAGTGAGTGCCTACTGTGTACCAGACCCTGGGTTATGTATTAACTTGCCAATCCTCCCAGTAACCCAGATTAGTCCCAGGCTGCAGACGTGGAGGTGGAAGCTCAGAATGGTTCAGTCGCTTACTCAAGGCTACACAGTGAGGGGGGCAGCGCCAGGCCACCTGCTCCAGACCCCAGGCATGGATGGGGGTGGAGGGGAGTCGCTGAGCAGGGTGGGCATGGAGGTCCCAGGCTCGCTTGTGGCCATGCTGAGTGCTCCCTTCCACTGACTGTGGCTCTAGTACCAACAGGTGTCTCTAATGACGCTACAGCCCCCACCTTTCATTGTCTCTGGGACGAAGGCCCCTTGGGCTCCCAGCTTTGGGACGGGACTGTGGCTGCTTCCTGCCATTGGCTAGACCTCCCACTGAGACCTCCTGCCCACTGTCTCCCCATGCTTTGTGGCAAGCCTGTGAGTCAGCGTACCCATTTCACAGCAGGGACACAGAAAGCCCCTGAAACCAGGGACTTTCCCAGCACAAGAGTGTCCAGGACTAGAACCCAACTCTCTCTCGGTCCAACCACCTGCAGAGTGACCCACACGGAGAGTTGCCAGCCCTCACTGAGCTGTCCTCTGCCTCCTGTTCACACTTTCCCATAAGTCACAGAATCCTCCAGGCGACCCAGCAATGGAGGCACTATCACTATTCCTTCCTACAGACCTGGAAACTGAGTCACAAAAAGCAAGCTGCTTTCCCAGACCCCACTGCTCTGCTAGGTGGAGGCCAAGCTGGTGTGTGATCCCAGGCCGCTGCTCTGAACTTCTCCACACCACACCGTGCAGAGGAAATAAGAGCTGGGAGAATTCTGCCTTCAGGCAGAACGTGTTATTCCCAGAAGCCAGGAGGAAGGAACCTAACATTTGTTGAGCACCTACAAAGTGCTGGCTGATCTCACAGCATTACTTTGCAAAGCGAATATTCTTCATCTTATTTTACAGACGAGGAAATGAGACTCAAGGAAGCAGTATTGACTTGCTCCAGGTCACCTAGGGAGAGGCAAGATTCCCCCCAGCCTGGGACCGCAGGGACCCTGCCTGGATGCCTGCTCCAAGCTGGCCCCTCCAGGGAGGCTAGCTCTCACTAGCAGGGCAGCCTCCTTCCTTCTCCCTCCATCCCGCCTCGGGAGAATTAAGTGGTAAACGTTTTCAAAGTCAACTGTCAAAAGAAAATGGTTAGAGGAAGGAAATGTGCAATTAGGAGCTTCAGAGTAATTTTCATCGTGTGGTTTGAGCTCGACTGTAAACACTCAGGAAGGAGAGAACGCGGCTGTTTCCCCCCCGGCTGGTTTCCTGCCAACTCTGCTGAGTCCCAGAACCGGGTGGGCTTCAGGCTGAGGCACCAGCAGGGAGGCCGGTGGGCAGCCAGCCTCGGACTGGGGAGGTGCTGGGGGCTGTGGGATGCTCCCATTCCCAAGAGAAGCTTTTTCCAGCAGAATGTGCCGGCATTACAGAAAGGAAATATTAACATTATAATTATAATTCTGTTTATTTAATTAAGTTATTAAACAGGCCCAGCCTGGGGTGGGGCAGGGGGGAGAAAAAAAAAACCCATCGTTTCATTCTGATTGTTTCTCCCAGGATGTAATTAGAGCCTTATAGAAAGAGTCAGAGCCAGAGAAGGCAGGGAAGGCAGGGGCTCTGCCAGGCTGGGGCCAGGCCTGGTGCACAGCTCCGGGTAGGCTAGGCCCGGGGGCGCAGGCTGGCTGTGGGAATGCAGCCTCTATGAGGGCTGGGACTCGGGCCTGTGTCCCCATGCCTGGCATGTACTAGGTGCTCAAGAAATAGCTGTGGAAGGCCTAGTGGCAAGCCTGTGAGTCAGCGTACCCATTTCACAGCAGGGACACAGAAAGCCCCTGAAACCAGGGACTTTCCCAGCACAGGAATGTTCAGGACTAGAACCCAGCTCCGTCTCGGTCCAGCCACCTGCAGAGTGACCCACACGGATAGTTACCAGCCCTTACTGAGCCGTCCTCCGTCTCCTGTTCACATTTTCCCATAAGTCACACAATCCTCCAGGCAGAAAGCCTCGTGGACTTTGAACAAGCAGAAAGGGCTGGAGGAGTGACTTTCTCAGCTGCCCTAAAGACGTTTGGCAGATGATTTTTCTAGAAGGGATGCAGCAGCCTCCTTCTGGGGCTGCTCTTGGCCATTACCTCTGCTCTGGCCTTCCTGGTGGCCCACCCTGGCTTGCAAGTGACCATGCCGGGCAGCCTTCACCTCTTCCTTCTGTGCCCTGGTCACTGTGGGCTGACCCCTGGGGCAGAACAAACAAATGTCATCGGTTCCCAGGCTCTAGTGTGGAGGCTGCCCCTGTGCATCCCAAAGGGACGGGAGTATGAGGGCCCCAGAGGGTTCAGGAGGCTAAAGCCCCCACTCCAGGTGCCCCAGTCTGGGAAGTCCTTTCTGGGACCCTGGGCCAGGCCCAGCACAGCCCCTCTTGAGGCGGCCAAGGGAGGCGCTGGCCCTGAGCAGCCTCCAGATCCGGTCCTGTGCCCCCCGCGCTGACAGCTGCCCACAGGCTCCATGCAGAACCTCCCGTCAGACGGGAAGTGTCTTGTTCCAGCTGGCACGGCCTTATCGAACAGTCCCGGCTTTGTAAGTGTGGACAGCTGCGGGGAGAGGAGCTGGCTCTGGGGAGGTGTGGGGGCCGGGTCAGGAGCTAGACTGGGGAAGCTGAGGAGGGGGAGGTCAAAGCCAGCAGCATCTGCAAGTGGGTGGGGGGCCATGAAGGTTTGGTTTAGGGGGCATCCCCCGGAAAGCTGAGCCCCTAAACAGGATGATGGGATGTGAAGCCAAATTGGGGAATGACCATGAAAGAGAGAGAAGTGTGTGTGGGGAAATGGGAGGGGCTGGGCCTGGCCTCCAGGGCCATTGCTCAGCTCTGGCACAGTCAAGAAGCTGTCTTGATATGGGCCACACTGAGGCACCACAAAACCAACAACTTTAGAGAGATGGGAGGGCTTCTATATGCCACCTACACACCCATCCACCCACTCATCCACCCACACATCCATCCATCCACCCACACATCCATCCATCCATCCATCCATCCATCCATCCATCCATCCACCCATCCATCCACCCATCTCATTCGCCCATCCATCCATCCACCCACCCATCCACCCATCCGTCAATCCATTCATCCATCCATCCACCCTTCCACCCACCCATCCACTCATCCATCCATCCCTCCTTGGACCCATCCATCTACTAGTACATCCATCCATCCATCCATCCATCCATCCATCCATCTATCCACTAATTCATCCATCCATCCATCTATCCATTCATCCACTCAACCATCCATCCTTCCAACCATCCAACATTCATAAAAGGTTTGCACTAGGACACCTCTTCTACTGGCCTCCAAAGACCCAGAAAATAATCAAATTGTCTCTGCCCTGTTGGGCATACATAGACACTTCCAGTTTGTATATATGAGCAGTGGAGGCAGGGGAGACAGAAGACAAATAAATCCCCCTGATGGGTCAGGAAACTTCTATAGTTAAGAAGATGTAAATGCAGCCACTCACCCTAAGCCTCAGTCTCTCATCTGAAAAGTGGGGATAAGGTGGTGCAATGGTGAACTGCTATAGTGTTAGAGGAGATAATAGACACAAGGTATTTGTTACTGTGCCTGGCATGGAAGGTGCTAAGTAACTGTTACGATTATTTTTAGCATCACCGTTTCCATCATTATTCTCTCTGTCTGAAGAGAATGGGAGGATGGGAGTGGGCAGTTTAGGAAAGCCTTCTCAAGTGGAGTCATTCGGACTGGGTGTGGAAGGATGAGTAGGAGTTCATTGGGTACTAGTATTGTGCTTCCCCACCAGCAGCCCACATTCATACTACACTTATCCCTGCCTCTGCATCATACTTCTCACCCTTACTCCTCCTCCCCAGGCCCCCTTCCTTTGGGTCCACCTCTAACCCTAACTCCTCAAGGAAGACTTCTTTCCTACCCCAGGCATTATCTTGCTCCTTCCTCTCGTCTTGTAGCACAAAGATCAAACCACACATCAGGCCCTCAGAACTTCATTCTGAATTTTGAAATGCTTCAGCTTACTCTTCAGGATGGGGCAGAGTCTTCTCCTCAAATCCCTTATATCTGGAGCCTCAGAGCTGGATACATTTGTTGGCTCTGCCCCAGGGGTCAGCCAACAGTGACCAGGGCACAGAAGAAAGAGGTGAAGGTCTAAATCTAGTCCCAGGAGGATATAGACCTATCTACAAACAGAAGCAGCCTCCTAGGACTTTGCCTGCATCTGCCTACAAGGTTAGTGCAGTTCCTACCTGGAGCAGCTCACAGTATAGGGAACAGAGGGAATAGGAGGACAAGGCTGAGAGTTTCTCTAGGGTAGATTTCATGTCCTAGTTAAACTTGGGTCTTCAGCACCAAGCACAGAGTGGGTGCTAAGAATGGTTGGATGGATGGGTATGTAGGTGTATGTGTATGGTTAGAAGGATGCACGGAAGGATAAGTATATGGATGGATGAATGGATGGATGGATGAATGGATGGATGGATGGATGGATGGATGGATAATGGTTAGATGAATGGATGATGGGTGATGGACGGACGATTGGATGTGTCGATGATGGACAGATGAGTAGATGAATAAGTGGAAAGTTAAACAATACAACCAGAATCTTTAGATTCTGATTAAACAATAGGACCAGGAACTTTGAGACTGTGTAGACCAACCCAAATTAATTTACCTGATCAGTGTTTCTGAGTGTCTGTTTGTGCCAGATATTGTACGAGGTACTGGGGATACCACAGGGAACAAGATACAATCTATGACCTCATGGAGCTTGGCATCTAGTTGAGAAGCTAGGAAACATGCAAATAAAGCTCAAACAAAATATTTTAAGGGTGATGACTGCCTGAAACTTACTGGGGAGAACTTTAGTTAGGGGTGTCAGGGAGACTTGATGAGAGAGTAACATTGGAACTGAGACCCGAATGGCAAGAGTCAGCAGTATGAAGATCTGGGGAAGACATGAGGACAGTTAAGTGCACTGGTCCTGAGGCAGGAGCAAAGTTGGACTTGTTCAATAATGTAAAAAGGTTTGAGTACTTGGAGTGGAACAAGAGAGGGAACTGTGGCCTGAAACTGCAGTAGAAAAACAGGACAGGGCAGATCACACAGGACCTTGTAGGCCATGGCCAGAGGCATGGATTTTGTTCTGTGTAGGTTGGCAGGCACAGTAGGGTGTTAAACAGGAGGAGGAATGGTCTGAGTTCTGTAAAGGATCACTGTGGCTACTCCATGGGGCTACACAGAATGGCACATGAGGGGAAACCAGGAGGCAGTGAGAAGGCATCACCATGGACCAGGCTAGAGAAGGTAGTGGTGCAGCTGGGGAGATGGGGCAGGTTCAGGATGTGTTTGAAGGTACAGACAACAGAGTTGATTTATAAACTGGCTGTGGGGGAGAAGGATGCTTCCCAGGAGTTTGACCTCAGCAACTGAACCGGCCTAACCCTAACCATAACCGTAACCCTCACTCTAACCCTAGCTGCCACCCACCCCCTACTCCTCTGCTGAGACTCACTGGAGCCTTGACTCCCAGGCTCAAGTGATCCTACCACCAATTGCTATGGTGATAGAGTTGTTATTTCTGATTATGGTGGCTGTGATAGTGGGTTATTTCCTCCATCAGCAGGCTCCTCCACCATGACAATGAGCTATTTCCAGCCATTTCCACCGACTCTGGAAGAAATTGGCTTGAAGAACAGCTGGACACACATCCATTCTTAGAGCCTAGAGGTGAAACACACGGACTCTGGAGTCAGAGAGACCTAGGTTTGAATCCTAGTCCTACCACTTTCTCTCTCATCCTTATGTTAGTCACTTAACTTCTTTAGGTCTCCGTATTGTCACATGGAAAATGGAACTTTCTACCTCCTCGGGATGTTATGATGATTGATATAACAAGCTCAGCACGGTGCCTGTACAGGTGAGAGTTCTGATAAAGACTGCTGTTAACAATTACCTCTCCTCTGACGGGGAGTTTATCACCCCATCTCAGCAGCCCTGCTCCTGTTCCTTGTTCCAACAGGCCCTGGGACCTGGGTTGCCAAGAGCAGCTCCTGACAGCTGCCACCCGCCCCCCACACTCCTCTGCTGAAGTTCCGGAGCCTAGGGGCATGGGGCATTGTGAAGGCCTCACTGGTTTTAGAATCATGCAAGATTATAGAGCACATTTTGCAAGAATGGGAGGAGGTGGAAGTAGCCCAATTCACGGTAGCTTTCCCAGAGTGGCTCTAACTGGCAGAGAACATCCCCTAAGGCACCTCTGTGCTCCATGAGGAGCTTGTAATTAGTAGGTGGGGATCCTGAGGGGCAAGGTTGACTGAGGCTTTGCTTGGGAGATGGAGCCCTCTGAGGGATGGGATTGAAAGGGTATTGTTTGCAGTCACATAACCTCTCTAGGGATCAGTATTTTGTTTGTTTGTTTGCTTGGTTGTTTGGTTTACCTCCCCAATGGGGCATAGGCTGAAGTGAGGATCCCACCAATGTCCACAGGCTTCCTGCATGAGTTCCTCCATTCTTACCTCTGTACTGATGACTTGCAGACCTCTCCCCAGCCCGGTCTCCCTCCTAGATTTCAGAGCCATATCTTCCACTGTATGTGTTAATGTCTCTGTTTGGATACCCTACAGACATCATGGTGGTGTCAAACTAAGGAATTCATTATCTCATTCAGTGACTTTTTCATTTCAGTTGTTATTTTCAGTTCTAGAATTTCCACTTGGTTCTTTTGATTGTAGTTTTTGTTTCTCTGCTTAGATTCCTTATCTGCTCCCTTATGACAATCATATTTTCCATTAATTTGTCAAGCATATTTTTCTCTAACTTTTTTGGACATATTTATTATTGCCGCTTTGAATGATTTTTCTGCCAAATCTGTTATTCAGGCTATGTCAGAATTGGTTTCTATGGACTGTTTTTGGTTTTCCTTTTGACTATGAGTCACATTTTCCTGTTTCTTTGTGTGTTTGATAATTGTTGGATTATATTTTGGACCTTGTGGGTGACAAGTTGCAGAAACTCTGGATTCTGATATCCTACTCTGGAAAGGGTTGATTTTTATTCCAGGAGGCATTTCAATTACTGGTGGATTACTTGAGCTTGTGTAGTCTTGGTCTTATTATTTGTTATGGCAGATCTGTGGGAAGCCTAATGTGTTTCCCAGATTTCTCTCAACTTGGTGAGAATCCAGCTCCAATAGCAAATCTTTTTGAGGCTTAGTTCTAAAGGCTTTGTTAGGGAAGATCTACAGCAGGCTTTACTCAAAAGTGTGGTCCTGATTACTAAGATGAGGCTTTTCTTGCCTTGCAGGTAGATGCCTGGGGTGTTAATGAGGTCTCTGAACTCTGGTTAGGAAAGAACTCCAAAGTCCCCGAGCACTGCTTGACATCTGGAATCTCTGTTCCACTCTCGACGTTAGAGGAGCCATTCTTCATTAAGCCTGAGGTGGTCTCGCCAGCACCCAAGGCCCCTCAGTTGGACTTCATCCTCCTCCCCCCATGCAGCTCCCTCTTCTCCAAGGCCCTGCCTTGAAGATTCTAGGTGCTTCAGTGATACAGGCTGAATGTTTGTACCCTACTAATCTCATGTTGAAATGCAATCCCCAGTGTTTGAGGTGGGGCCTGGTGGTAAGGTCATGGGGGTGGATTCTTCATGAATAACTTAGTGCCATCCCCTTAGTAATGACTGAGTTCACGTGAGATCTTGTTTAAAAGTGTGTGGCACCCGCCCCCTCTCTCTCTTGCTCCTGCTCTTGCCATGTGATGTACCTGCTCCTGCTTCACCTTCCACCATGACCCTCCTGAGGCCCTCACCAGAAGCAGATGCCAGCACTATACTTCCTGTACACCCAGCAGAACTGTGAGCCAATTAAACCTCTTTTCTTTATAAATTACCCACTCTCAGGTATTCCTTTATAGTAAAGCAATGGACCAACACATTCAGCTATTCCAGACTCTAGTCTCTGCCCGCTCTGAACGCAGTGTGAGGGCCACTGTGTTCAATGTGGATCCCAGCTCACTGCACCATGATGCAAACTTGTCCCCAGTCACAGATCCAGGAAGATCATGGGGCTCAGCTCATGCTTTTATCTTCTTCTTTTGGGGATTGCAAGCTTGTTCTGTTAGGGATACAGTGTTGGCCTTCTGTACTCTGTCCAGTCTTCTGAGTGCTTATAGCTCCAGTTACTATGCCATGACCAGACATGAGTAATGCACATTTTTACCCAAAACCTTCCTCTCCCATATTCTTCATCCACTCATTTCTCCAAAATAGAATCTTTGCCACCGCCCTCTCTATCACTTCCTATGGGAGATTCATCTGCAAAATTGGCTCCTTTGACATTTCACTGGAGCCCTTGGGTCTGTCAAACTTTTCTTCTCTCCTCCCCTTGCCCAGGTCCAGGCCACTGCCTGTCCTCACTAGGACCAACCAACTGCCTCCTCGCTGGCCGCCAGCCTCCAGTCTTGCTCTGCTCTGGTCCATTCCCCACCAAGGAGCCAGAAGCCCCCTTTAAACCTGTAGATCTGACATTGACTCTGCCTTACATAAAGCCCGAAGTTGTCGCCTTGGCTGGCAAAATTCTCGAAATCTGCAACCCCCACCTAGCTCTGTCCCCATGTTATTGCCACTTTCCCACATTCCTGCCACATGGATCTATTTGCAGCTCCTAGATGCCATCAGGCCACCTGTTGTCTGGGATCCCTTACTCCATGTGTGACTGCTGTCCCTGGATATTCTGTCCAGCAAGCTTTCCAGTGTAGTCCATTGTCACCCCCTCTGGGTGGCCTTCCAGGCCAAGTGAGGCCTTTCTCTACGTGCAGGCACAGTGCCTGTGTTTCCTCCCTCAGGAGGCTCTGAGCTCCACTAAAGCAGGAAGGGAGGTGGGTTCACCGCACCCGCTAAAGCAGGAAGGGAGGTGGGTTCACCGCACTTCCCAGAGCCTGGAGGACACGCCCCCTTACTGTTTGAAGAGGGAGTCAATGTCAAAGGCTACAGAGGGGCAGGAAGGCGGAGGTGTTGTGCACCACGATGTTGGACGTGGAGCCGGGGGACTTCCCAACATGGATGCAAACTCTGCAGAGGGAAGGGATGCTCCACAGGCTGACCATTGGCAACGATTCTGGGGGTTCTGCTGGTACCCCCAGGGAAAGGGGTGGTGACAGCTCCTTGCAGAAGCAATGAGAACAGCCCAGGATGAAGGGGTGTGTGTAGATGGGGCCATGTGCACATTGGTCCCCAGAGATACTTCTAGGGCCACCTGCAACCCCTTGAGGACCCCCAGACCCGCTGTAAGACCTGAGGTTGGAAGGATTTCATGCTCCTCCTGGCCGCTGCCACCTGTCTCCCCAACTTTGACCACCTATCACCCCATCCAATGATACCCTCCTTTGGTGGGAAACTCCAGCAGAGACCTCCTCAACTTCTGGCCTCAGGCGTTTCTCCTTCTCGCCACCAACTTCCCACTCCCGGGAAAGTCCACATTCCTGAGCTAGACATTCACTGGGGGAATCACTACCTGGTGCCCTGTGTGCAGATGCCAGGGCAGGAGGTGTCCTCCCTCCCCGGAGTTGCGTCCTCCCCCTGCAGGCTGTGCACGGTGCTCCCAGCCTGCCTCCCCAAAAGTCGTAGGTAACTGTCAGGTCTCTCACTGCAACACCCACACAATTTGGGTCTGGATAAACAACAATGGGGGATCCTTCAGGGGATGGAGAAAGTAATTGAGGAAAAGAAAGAGAAGTGGGACTTAGGAGAGTGGTAGGGAGAGACAGGCCGTTAGTGAGGGAGGGAGAGAGTGAGAGGTGTGGACAGACCCTGTGTCAATTCCAGAGGTAATGCTGACCACCCCCAGGGCAGGGCAGGGCAGGAGCCAAGAGACAAGAAGAGAGGAACCTAGGGAGCATTTCAGCCCAGGCTGAGGAGGCCCCAAGAGTCCCTGCACCCCAGGAGTGCTGTGGGTGTGCAGGGCAAGAACCCCTGTGCCGGAAATGCCTTCTTTTGCCCCTCCAGGCCTGCCCTCTGCCCTGCTCTCTGCTTCAGGGGCCGAGCCTGATGGACCCATTCCTCAGCTCCCATGCCCTCTGGCTTCCTGTTGGGAGTGCCCCAGCTGCAGGTAAAAGGGAGAGGGGAGGGTGAAGTCAGAATATTCACATCACAGCATTGACAGAAGCTTTGGGGTCACCTTGGGCAGGCTGTGTCCTTTAACTGAAGGTCTTAAACTTCTCCCAAGGCAGGCCCCTCTCCAAGATTCCCTCCTTTCCAGGTTCTGGGATGGCTTATGCCTTCCCTTAAACCTTCAGCCTCAGGGTGGCCGCAGCCCTGGGGCGTGGGCTGTGGTGCACCTGCCTGCCCAGATGGTTTCCCTGTACCCAGTCGTTCTTTCCTAGTGGAAACCTGACACTTCCCCATTCTGTGGCAGCCTAGGAGGGTGGTCTGTACCCCAGAGAGGCCTCCAGCTGTGATGTGCCACTGCCTCCTCATGCAGGAGGCTTTGATGGGGTACACTCTAAACACCCCCAGGACTACCTAGGCATCCTCCCGGAAAGCTGGGTGCAAGCCAGAGCAGGGCTCCCCGGTCCATGAGGGTGCAGCAGATGGAAGGCCAGCCCGGTGACCACGTGGTGACAGCACAGGGCAATGATGACTGCAGGCTCTGGGGTCACAGGGATTTTGGTTCAAGTTCTGCCTCTACCTGTTACTCATTGTGCACCGTTGGGGTGCCCCACATCATCTTTCTGAGGCTCAGTTCCATCTAGAGTTCCATAAAGAATTCAGCAAGAGGCCGAATGTGAAGCCTCCAGCCCCAGCTCCAGCTCGCAGTGGCCCCAGCACACGCTGATGGGGCACGTATTCCCAGCTGCCCTGTTGGTTTTCCTAAGTGAATCGCTGCTGAGTCAAAGTTAGCAGGTCCCCAAAGTAGAAACTTTGTCAGATTCCAAAGAATGTCAGCCCCAGTGACTCACGTGTGTTTCTCCCAAAAACACAATCGCAGGCCTTTGGGATCAGCTCAGCCATCTCTGAGAGACATTTCAATGCTGTGAGCAGGATGCTGGGTTCCGGCCACAAAAGAGCTGGGTGCAAGCCTGGCCTCCATGAAAGGAGTTCCCACTTGGAAAATCTGATTCAATTGACTTCTCCCTTTCAGTTTAGCTTCACGGCTCCCTGGCTATGTCTACGGCTAAGAACTATGGCTCCATGATGAATTGCCTGGCAGATGGTGGTTGTGATGTTTGTGTTGTTGCTATGGTGATGGAGTTGTTGTTACTGATGGTGGTGATCCTGGCAGTGGTGGTGGATTATTTCTAAGGGTGGTAGTGGGGTGGTGATGTGGTGGTGATGGTGACAGTGTGGTAGTCTTGGGTGGTGATGATGGTGGCGCTGATGGACATGGTGGTGAGGTGGTAGTTATGGTGATAGGATATCGATAGTGCTGGGGATGGAGTTGGTGACGGTGATGGTAATGGTGGTGTTGTTTTCAGTGCCAGTTGTGATGAGGTGATGGTGGTAATATGATGATAGGATATTGATAGTGCTGGGGGTGGAGTTGATGACGGTGATGGTAATGGTGGTGGTGTTTTCAGTGCTGGTTGTGATGAGGTGATGGTGGTAATAGCAGTAGTACTGGTGATGCTGGTGGTGGTACTGGATTGTTGGTGGTGGTGAGATTGGTGCTCTTCATGGTGATAGTGGAGGTGGTCAGGATGGTGGAGGTGGAGGTGATGGTTTCAGTGATGGTACTGGTGAAGATGGAGGTGATGGTTTTAATGATGCTGATGGTGGCAATGAGGGTGATAAAGCTGGTGCTGTTGGTGGGTGGAGTGGGGGTATTTTGTGAATTGGTGGCAGGTGAGTGATGGTGGTGGTAGGTCAAAATTGATGGTTTTAGTGATGGTGGTGGTAGGTGATGTTAATGGTCGTCGGAAGTGGTCGTGGAGTGGTCGGAGGCAAGCAATTAATGGATTATGGATAAGTAGTAGTAGTGTAAAGAGTAAGAGTATGATTTTAGTAGTGAGTAAATTAAATTGATAGTTTAGTGATAGATGGTAAATATTAATCTTTAGTAAATAAAGTATCGTTCGTCGTGTAGTAAGAGGTAGATAAATTTATGTCATTAGTAAAATTAAAGTGTCTCGTTTAAGTGATAAGTGAGTAGTAATGCGTGTCGTGATATTAGTAAGTGAAGGTAAATGTAATTTAAGTAGTAAAGTAGTAGTGGAAATTAAGTAGAGATAAAGGTGTCGTTATAAGTAATGTGATATAATTAAGAGTGAGGTGTCGTTTAGATTATGGTAGGTGATGGTAAGGTGATAGTAGTGGTGGGAGAGTAAAGTTTTAATTGGTGGTGATGATAAGTAGGGTGTCGTTTTGGTGATGGTGGTGATTGGTGATGGTGATGTTGGTGGTGGAGATGGAGGTAATGATTTTAGTGATGAATTGTGGTGGAGATGGGGGTGATGGTTTTAGTGATGATGATGGTGGGGGTGATGAAGTTTTGGTTTGGTGGTGGTGGTGGTGGAGGTGGGGTGGTGATGGTTTTGGTGATGGTGGTGGTGGTTGTGATGGTGATGCTGGTGGTGGAGGTGGAGGTGTGATTTTAATGATGGCAATGATGATGATGGTGGTGGAGATGGGGTGATGGTTTTAGTGATGATGATGGTGGGGGTGATGATTTTGGTTTTGGTGATGGTGGTGGTGGAGGTGGGGGTGATGGTTTTGGTGGTGGTGGTGGCGGTGGTGATGGTGATGGTAGTGGTGGAGGTGGGGGTGATAGTTTCAGTGATGTGGTGGTGGAGGTGATGGTTTTAGTGATGCTAGTGTTAATGATGGTGGTGTAGGTGGAAGTGATGGTTTTGGTGGTGGTGGTGGAGGTGGGGGTGATGGTTTTGATGATAGTCATGGTGGTGGTGATGGTGGTGTTGGTGGTGGAGGTAATGATTTTAGTGATGGTGATGGTGGTGGAGATGGGGTGATAGTTTTAGTGATGTGGTGGTGGAGGTGATGGTTTTAGTGATGCTAGTGTTAATGATGGTGGTGGGTGTAGGTGGAAATGATGGTTTTGGTGGTGGTGGTGGAGGTGGAGGTGATGGTTTTGGCGATAGTCATGGTGGTGGTGATGGTGGTGTTGGTGGTGGAGGTGGAGGTAATGATTTTAGAGTGGTGGTGGAGATGGGGGTGATAGTTTTAGTGATGTGGTGATGGAGGTGATGGTTTTAGTGATACTAGTGTTAATTATGGTGATGTTGGCGATGGAGGTGGAAGTGATGGTTTTGATGGTGGTGGTGGTGGTGGAGGTGAGGGTCATGGTTTTGCTGATGGCAGTGGTGGAGGTGAGGGTGATGGTGGTAGAGGTGGAAGGGATGGTTTTGGTGGTGGCGGTGGTGGAGGTGAGGGTGATGGTGGTAGAGATGGAAGGGATGGTTTTCATGATGGTGGTTGGTGGATGTGGGGGTAATAGTTTTGGTGATGGTGGTGGTGATGGTGATGTTGGTGATGGAGGTGGAGGTAACGATTTTAGTGATGGTGATGGTGGTGGAGATGGGGGTGATAATTTGAGTGATGATGATTGTGGGGGTGATGATTTTGGTTATGGTGGTTGTGGTGATGGTGATGTTAGTGGTGAATGTGATAGTTTTAGTGATGTGGTGGTGGAGGTGATGCTTGGTGGCTAAGGTGGTGTGATGGTGATGATGAGGTGAGGTAGAGGTGCGATGGCCGGTTTTGTGGTGGTGGTGGTGAGGGTGATGGTGGTAGAGGTGGAAGGGATGGTTTTGGTGGTGGTGGTGGAGGTAAGGGTGATGGTGATAGAGGTGGAAGGGATGGTTTTGGTGGTGGTGGTGGGTGGAGGTGAGGGTGATGGTGGTAGAGGTGGAAGTGATGGTTTTGGTGGTGGTGGAGGTGGGGGTGATGGTGGTAGAGGTAGAAGGGATGGTTTTCATGATGGTGGTGGTGGATGTGGGGGTGATGGTTTTGACAATGATGATAGTGGTGGTGGAGGTGGAAATGGTGAGGTGGTGGTAGTGGTGACGGGATGTCAACGTGGTTTTGGTAGAGATGAAGGTGGTGGTGATACCTCACAACCTCAGCCCAGGAGAAGTATAGCAAGAGAAGATTTGAAGTCGGAGGACCTTACTTCTGGGTCCAATTCTGCTACTTACTACCTGGTGACCTGGGGCAATTTGCCTGGCCTCTCTGAAGCTCAGTTTTCTCATCAGTAAAGGGAGTGATATTGCTTCCCTTTCTGGACAGTGTGGGGATTAGAGGGGCCGAGGCCTGTGGCCACCTGTGATTAACTGTAATTCTGGGGCACTGTGGGCCTTGAGGATGGGCCAGCTTGGCTGCTGTGCAGACAAGGCCAGGGTCTAGAGAATGCTGCTGCAGAGGACTGCGGCATCTGTGACTTTTTCTGGGGAGCAGGAGCCCCTCCTTGTTCAGGGGGCAGCTCCTCTTCCTTTTGGGGAATCTCACACAATGTATATCTCCCTTGGTGTGGTTCAGAGGGGCTGGCAGTCCTAGGATCCACACTTCCTGGTCACAGGGGTGGACCTTTGATGCAGGCTGGGCCCAGTGTATCTCTCCCTAGGCCTTTTCTACTTTGGCTCAAGAGCTACAAAACTGCCTGAGGCTGCCAACAGTTTTCTTTCCCCTTGAAGAGTCCCCATTTGCCATGGAAAGTCTAAGGATAACTCTCTAAGAGCAGCAGAGACAAGAAGCACGGAAAGAGGAGGATGGGGAGAAAGAGGAGGAGAAAGAGGGGTGGTGCCAAAGAGAACCCCAGGGGCTTTGTTGAAGCTGCTGAATCCAGCTGTGCCTGAAGACAGCACCATCCTCTCAGTTACACAGGTTACAGAATGACCTCAGGAGTTAGAGTTGGGCTTCTGTGTTTTGCAAACCAAAGAGTCCTTCTCTACATCTCTCACTGCTTCGGTCTCCCAGAATTCCCAGAACCTTCCCAAGAAAGCACAATTTGTGACAGGGCTGACTTCCAAATTTGGGGACAAAAGACTCTTGTCTTGGCAGACCAGATCTGGCTTATTCCCGCTCTTTCCAGAGAACGCTGGGACTGACCCAGCTCCTGGCCCCGATGTCAGGGGACAGGTCAAGATGTGCCGCCAACCCCTGCCTCCCCAGGCAGCCCCTTTATAGGAAACTTTTCATACACAGTGGAACAGACCGGGCATGGTGGCTCACACCTGTAATCCCAGCACTTTGGGAGGCCGAGGCAGGTGGATCACCTGAGGCCAGGAGTTTGAGACCACCCTGGCCAACATGGTGAACCCCCATCTCTACTAAAAATACAAAAATTAGCTGGGTGTGTGACTCACACCTGTAATCCCAGCACTTTGGGAGGCCGAGGCAGGAGAATTGCTTGAACCTGGGAGGCGGAGGTTACAGTGAGCCGAGATCGTGCCACTGCACTCCAGCCTGAATGACAGAGTGAGACTCTGTCTCAATAAACAAACAAACAAACAAACAGACCAACAGTGGAACACCGTGACTGCACTCATGGATTACATAAAGTCTCATTTGAAACAATTCAAATGACACAGGAAAATGCTGATAGTCACCCCTTGCCCCCAGAGACGACCCCGGGAACCCTGGCAGACACTCTCCACTTCTCCCCAGGTATACACATGCCACTTCTTGTCAGAGGAATGGCTATGGGCTGTTCTGAAACTTGCTTTATTCCGGAGTCTTTCTGGGCACTGAGCACAGCTTTCTGACTTGTTAAAATGAAACTTCTTGGTCGCCTATTGAAACGATTTATTTGTTCAGTCCCCAGTGATGCACATGTAGGTTGTTGCCAATTTTTTGTGACCTTAAACATCCCTGCAGTGAACACACTTATGTGTTCAGATTTTACACCTATCCCGTCATTTCTGTGGGGTACATTGCTAGACAGGGAACTGCTGTGTCAGAACATATTTAGATTTTGGAGGGATTTGACACATTCTACTCAAGTTTGCTGAGGATTGGAAAGCCAGTGAGGGAGGATGCAGTGAGCCCCAAATCCGCGACCACACTGGGTTTTGTTCATTGGAAAGAAAAATGGAAAAATGAATTTTTTTTTTTTTTTTGAGATGGAGTCTCACTCTGTCTCCAGGCTGGAGTGCAGTGGTGGGATCTCAGCTCACTGCAACCTCCGCCTCCCAGGTTCAAGCAATTCTCCTGCCTCAGTCTTCCGAATAGCTGTGATTATAGGCACGTGCCACCTCCCCCGTCTAATTTGTGTATTTTTAGTAGAGACGGGGTTTCACCATGTTGGCCAGGATGGTTTCCATCTCTTGACCTCGTGATCCACCTACCTCGGCCTCTCAAAGTGCTGGAATTACAGGTGTGAGCCATTGCTCCTGACTCCCAAGAAACGATTTTTGAGGTGGGAGAGAGAAGTCGGTAAGAGGGCCCCACTTTTAGGAACCATAGCTTCCTCACTGCTCAGTACAGGCCTTGTTCATCTTTGGAAAAAACAGGCGATGGTGGTGAGGGAGGAGGAGGAGAAAGTGTCGTGGAATGTGGTGGCTCTGTTAGGTGAACAGCTGTTCCAGCTCACCTGGAATTTTCCTGCTTGGTTTTGTCACTGCAAGGTCCTCATCCTGGGAAGCGTCTCCACTGCATGGGCAAATCAGAACAGTTGGTCACCTACTTTCAGCTTCCGGGGCCTGTTTCCCAAGGCCAGAGGCCCTGCTGGTATGTCCTGTGCCTTCCCTAGGGACAGCGGGTCCCATGTGTGCCTTCCACGCTGGCTTCCGGGAAGGCGTGTGCTGAGAAGCGGCAGGCCCAGTGCCCAACGGGCTTGGCCGCTGGCTACCAGGGCTGGCAGCACAGAGTGGTCCCAGGTCTCCTGAATCCAGGAACCCAGGCAAAGCTGTGCCCATTCCCATGGAAGTGGCTGTGCTTCATCCACCCGGAGAGGGTGCTCACAGGTTGATAAAACTGCTGTGTGACACTGGACCCAAGGGGCTTGCCTCTCCCTTGTCCTCGTCCCACCCAGTGGAGGAAACCAAGGCATGGGAAGGGGAGTGACTTGCTCAAAGTCACGTGGCTCTGAGTCTCCGCGCTTGGACCAGAATCCAGGTCACCGTCCTCCCAGTGGGTCACTCTACCCTGCACCAGGGACTATGTGTACTGCTTTGGGAAAGCCACCTGGGACAAGCTCTTATGGCTTTGCACCCCCTTGTCCCATGGCTACAGGGCCAGCAGCTTCTCTCTGAGCTGTTTCCTGATGGAAGACCAACTCAACAGACTTGAACAAAAGAGGCTGGCCTGGTACAGAACAGGCGTGGCAGGTCCAGGCTTCAGAAGAGGTTGGGAACTTTCCTTCCATGGTCGCTCGCTCTCCTACCCCCATCTCTGCTACTTGAAGACGGAAAAGTAGAATCAGCACACCCAGTGACCCTGGAGACAGAGGCTTGCATCTAATTTCTAGACCAATGGGTTCCTGTCTGGACTCCATATTGGCAAATGTAAGGCTCTCCTGGTCCGAATATAATCCTGTACCCTAGTTTATCTTTCTCCCTCCATTGGACTAGCCCCTCCTAATCAATCTTTACCCGTTCCATCCGTCCAATATGTTAGAAAAAGAAGGGCCATCCAAGTTATTCCTTTAATGGCTACCTTAGGCTATAACCTCCAGGCTTGGGTTGGGAGCAGGCGGACTGGCCACCTCTTTAACATACTTTAAAGCTCTGTCAACAGAACTGCAAAGTTCATTAAAAGATATAGTCCAAAGCCTGATAAAAGTCCAATACCAGGGCGGACATGGTGGCTCACGCCTGTAATCTCAGCACTTTGGGAGGCTGAGGCTGGCAGATCATTTGAGGTCAGAAGTTCGAGACCAGTCTGGCCAACATGGCAAAATGCTATTTCCACTAAAAATACAAAAATTAGCCAGGCCTGGTGGCACATGCCTGTAATCCCAGCTACTCTGGAGGCTGAGGCAGGAGAATTGCTTGAACCCAGGAGGCAGAGGTTGCAGTGAGCCGAGATCATGCCACTGCACTCCAGCTTGGGCAACACAGCAAGACTTGGTCTCAAACAAACAAGCAAACAAACAAACAACAAAAAAAGAGAGTCCAAGACCAACTAGACTCTTTGGCTGGAGTAGTCCTCCAAAATCGACAGGGATTAGATCTTATAATGGGTGAAAAAGGAGGCCCCTGCCTCTCATTGGGTGAAGAATGTTGCTTCTATCTCAACCAATCGGACCTAGAAAGGGATGCTGCTGAAAAACTTAAAGAAAGGGCCAAAAAGCTAAGAGAATACCCAGACAATCAACTAAATTCTTGGTTTAAAAACAGAATCCTAACATTAAGACCATACAATCTTTCCTCTTATCTTCATACCTAAAAGGAAGATATTTTTGTTCCCTTTCAATTGTTTGTTGAGGCAGAATTGACATACAATAAACTGCATATGTTTACAGTGTACAATTTGGTAAGTTTTGACATCTTTATATACCCATGAAAATATCACTATGATCAGGATAATAAATATGTCCACAACCCCCAAAGTTTCCCATGTTCCTTCCCACCCCCATCCCCAGGGAAACACTTCTCTGCTTGTTCTCATGATAGGTTGTTTGCATTTTCTAGAATTTTATATAAATAGTGTCATAAAGTACACATGCTTGCTTTGCCTGGATTCTTTTGCTCCATATAATTATTCTGAGGTTCATCTACATTGTCACTTGTATGATTAGTTCGTTCCTTTTTATTGCGGAGTACAGTTTCACTAAGTGGATGCACTGGTTTGTTTTTATCATTTATTGATGCCCAGTTAATGGACATCAGAGTTGTTTCTAGTTTGGGGCCATTACAATAAGGCTGCTATGAACATCTGTGTATAAGCCTTTGTATGGACATAGGTCTCATTTCTCTTGGGTATATATCGAGGAGTGAAACGACTGGGTTATACCTATCGGTATTGCTATCGAGATTGTTTTGAATCTGTAGATCAATTTTGGGAGAATTGGCATCTTTTGACCCATGAACATGGTCTATTTCTCAGTTTATTTAGGTCTTCTTTAATTTCTCTCAGCAAAGTTCAGTTTCACACGGGTTTTTGTCAGACTTGTCTATGTGTGTATTTCCTATTTTTGTTGTGTTTCTGTAATTGTTTTTATTCCGGGTGTGTCATGTTGCTGTTATACAGACACACAATGGCTTTTTGTATATGGATCTTCTATACTGCAACCTTGTGAAACTCATTGGTGACTTCTAGTAGCTTTTTTCATAGACTCCATAAGATTTCCTCTGTCGATGGTCAAATTGTTTGTAAATAAAGACAGATTTATTTGCTCCTTTCTAATTCAAAGACACTTCCTCCCTTCCTCCCTTCCTTACTTCCCTTCTCTTCCCCTCCTCCTTCTTTTTTCTTTCTTCTTAAAGCCTTACTACACTGGCAAGAACCTTACATGCAATGTTTATTAGAAGTGCCTTATTCCTGATCTTAGAGGGAAAGATTTTGGTCTTTCACTATTAAGTATGATGTTAGTTGTGGGTTTTTCACAGATGCCCTTTACCAGGTTGAGGAAGTTTCCTTTTATTCCTATTTTGTTGAGGGTTTTTATCAGCAATACATGCTGAATTTCGACTAATGCTTTTCCCGCATCTGTGGAGACAATGTGCTTTTATATTGTAAATATAATATTTTCACAATAATATTATGAATTATATTGTTTTCTAATGTTAACCAACCTTGTATTCCGACAATAAACTATACTTGATCATATGTATTATTCTTTTATGTGTTGCTGGACTTGATTTTTAAAACTTTGTTTAGAATGTTTGCATCTATTTCATGAGGGATATTAGTTTGTAGCTTTCTTTTCTTGTAACATATTTGTATGATTTTGACATTACAGTAATGCTGGCATAAAATAAGTTGGAAATGTTCCCTTTCTCAAATTTTCTGGCAAATTTTGCATAGATTGAAATTATTTCTTTCTTAAGTGTTTCATAAAATTCACCAGTAAGGCCTAGAATTTTCTCTGTGGGAAAGTTTTTAACTTCTTAAAAACATATGGACTACTCAGGTTATCTATTTCTTCTTGAGTGAGCTTTATTAGTTTTTTTCTTTCAAGGAATTTGTCCATTTCATCTAAATTGTCAAATTTCTTGGCATACAATTATTTATCATATTTCTTTTAATATGTGTACAATCAGTAGTAATGCTACCTCTCTCATTTCTCATATTAGTAATTTGTCTTCTTTCTTTTTTATCTGATGAGTAGGGCTTGATGTTTGTAAGTTGGATTGATCTTTTCAAATTACCAGTTTTTGGTTTCATTGATTCCACTTTTTTTTATTTTATTGACTTCTGCTCTAATCTTTATTATTTCCTTTTTTCTGTTTCTCTTTGGTTAAACTTGTCCTTTTTTCTCTAGTTTCTTAAGGTAAAAGCTGGGATATTTTAGTGCTATAAATTACTTAGCGTACTGGTTTAACCACATCCCACAGACTTTGATAGGTTGTGTTTTCATTTTCAAGTATCTCAGAATGTTTTCTAATTTCCATTTTCTAATTATCTTTTTGATTTCTTTAAACTGTGCTTTACAGAGAAGTGTTATTTAGTTTCCAAATGTTTGGGGATTTTGCAGACATCATTCTATTATTTGGTGTCTAATTTTATTCTATTTTGGCCAGAAAACATATGTTGAATGATTTGAATCCTTTCAAATTTATTGAGATTTTTCACACCCTTTTAAATGTATTGAGATGAGATTATGATATATTTTTGAAAAATGTTCTGTGTATTTGAAGATAATTTATATTTTGCTGTTGAGAATGAAGCGTTCTAAACATGCCCATTGGGTCACATTTATTGCTAGATTGCTAGTGTTATTCAAGTCTTCTATATTCTTCTTCTTTTCTTCCCCCTTTTTTTTTTCTTGGAGACAAAGTCTTACTTTGTCACCCAGGCTGGAGTGCAGTGGTGTGATCTTGGCTCACTGTAACCTCTATCTTCTGGGTTCAAGCAATTCTCCTGCCTCAGCCTCTGGAGGAGCTGGGACTACAGGCATGTACCACCACACCTGGCTAATTTTTGTATTTTTAGTGGAAATGGCATTTTGCCATGTTGGCCAGGCTGTTCTCGAACTCCTGACCTCAGGTGATCTGCCTGCTTCGGCCTCCCAAAGTACTAGGATTACAGGTGTGAGCCACCACACCCAGACCTATATTCTTATTGACTTCTGTATATTTCTCCTGTCAATTATAGAGCTGTTGAAACCTACTACTATGACTGGATTTGTGTATTTCTTTTGTAGTTCTGCTCATTTTGCCTCATGTATTTTGAAGGTCTTATTTGGCATATAAACATCTAGAATTGTTATGTGCACTTGAAAATTGAAACTTTTTGTCATTATGAAATGACTATTTCTGGCAATATTCTTTCCTTTAAAATCTACTTTGCTATTAGTATAGCAAAGTAGCAAATATTAATACAGCAAAGTAGATTGGCATGGTAATTAGCGTGGTACATCTTTTATCCTTTTGCTTTAAAATTATTATTTTTTTTATATTTAAAGTGGGCTTCTTGCAGGCAGCATATAATTGGGTCTTGCTTGTTTTATCCAACCTACCAATCTCTGTTTTTTAACTGTGGTGTTTAGACCATTACATTTAATGTGATTGTTGATATAATTGCATTTAATTCTGCCATCATGTTTTTCGTTTCGTATTTGTATTACTTGTTCTGTGTTTCATTTTCTCTCCTTTCTACCTTCTTTGTGATTAATTGAGTATCATTCATTCCTTCATTTTATCTTATTTGTTGGTTTATTAGCTGTAATTATTTGCTATATTATATTAGTGGTTGCTAAAGGGTTTATAGTATACGTCTTATCACAGTCTATCTTTGAATGATATTATCCTTCAGTGATATTATACCACCTAACATCCAGTAAAAGAAATTTATAGCAGTATACTTTGATTTCATGTCTCACCTTTGTACCATTGTTTTCATACCATTTAGGTGTCCAATTGTGTTTGTGTCTGGATCTGTGTGTGTACAGCAGTGAGAGGCAGCTGTTATAGTTCCCATTTAGTTGTTGAGAAAAGTTCGGCTTTCCCACTTGTAAAAATAGTTTGCAGCTCAAACGTCCCCTCCTCCAGGCAGCCTTTCCCAGCCTCTGCCAATGACGAACTATTTCCCCACACACAGGCTCCCTTGGCCTGGGCCACACTCTTCTTGCAGCCGCAGGGCATGTCTTTTCTGTCTGCCCCATCAGATGGTCACCTACTTGAGGGCAGAGCTCAAAACCACAGGACTCTCCCTTGAGTCTTTCACAGCCCCTTGTCCACAGCTGGTGCTCCATCTGCACTTACTGAATTGGCCCGAATGCCACGATCCAGATTCAGCCCTAGCAACAACCTCACGGCTTCTCAAGGTGTGGTGCTATGAAAAAAGCATGAGCTTTGAGATTGGAAAGACATGACTTCAAATTCTGAGCCCACCACTAATTGGCTGTGCGTGACTTGGGTGAGAAAGAATCACCTGAGTCTTTGTCTGTCCATTTGTATAACGGGGATATTGACAGGTTTTTCCTGCCAGGCTGGCTATAAAGACAACTAAAATGCACTAAAGCACTAGAACTTTGGCAGGCCTGTCTGGGCACTGAGGAAACACCAGCTTCTCTGATTCTCTGCCCCACACCTCCTTTCTGTTTGGCCCCCTCTCTTGCCCTGGGCCAAAGCTTAAAGTCGCACATTGTGAAGTCTTTCTGGTCCATTTGTCCATTTGCCAGTCCAATCTGCAGCCAGATGTCTATGCCCATGAAAGTCTGTCCTGCCAGAGCATTTAATAAATTTGTCATGGGGCAACTATGAGGCCACAGAGCAATGCCTTCCCAGGACACCTGATGTGGGCTGGATAAACCCACCAGGCCTCTGGGATAAGCGTAGGTGGGAACCCCAACTGGTAGTTGCTTAACTATTCACTCTATGATGCAGGAAGCTGAGATGGGGTGGGGAAGGTGATTGGCTACAGTAGGAGAGGCCCCAATTTCCCCCATACCCTGGGGTGACCATGGGATTCAACTGTGGTTCTTTGTGTCCAGGGAAGAGAAATCAACTCCAGTTGACCTAGGCAAAGGGGGCATTTGTTGGATGCATATGGGGTAGATTAGTGAATCCAAGGAAAACTACACCCCCAGGCTGGAGAGGATGAGAGCCAGCTCCAGGCATATTGGGAACAGAGGCCGGACAGGAGAAAAGGCAACTGGTGCTCACCAGCCCCTGCCACATGCCTCGCCAACCCTGGTCTAATGCTCAAGGTCTTTGTGCTGCAGCCATTGAGCCTAAGACCTGAGCCCAGTCCTGATGCCACCTTCAGTGGCTGTATGACTTTAGGCAGGTCACTTCACCTCTCCAAGCTCAGTGTCCTCAGCTTGAGTTGTGAGAGTCTAATGCCATGGAGGATGTACTAGGTACAGTGGAAAGTTCCATGCCCTAGAGAGAGGTTGTCACTGCTTGGTGTGTGTATGAACTTCCTATGGCTACGGTCACAAATTAGCACAAATGAATTCTAACAATGCAAATTTATTCCCATACATTCTGGAGGTCGGACATCTGAAATCAGTCTCCCTGGGCTAAAATCAAGGAGTTCGCAGGGCTGGTTTTTCCGGAGGATCAGGAGAGAAATCCACTGGGGGCCCTTTCCAGCTTCTAGAGGCCACTTGTGTTCCTTGGATTATGGCCCCTTCCTTCATGTTCAAAACAACAGCATAGCCTCACCATGCACCACAATCATTTCACCCATCCGCTTCTGTTGTAACAGGACTTTGCTTGTCTGTCCTCCCTGCCACCTCTCTAAGGACCCTGAGATTCAATTTAGAGCCCACTTGGAAAATCCAGCTTGGGATATTTTACTTACTCACATCCCCACAGCCCTGTTTGCATACGCACAGCCCTATTTGCATACGCATGACCCTGTTTGCATATGCATGACGCTGTTTGCATATGCACGACCTGGTTGAATGTGTACATTTCCGGGCATCAGTGTGTGGATACCTCTGGGAGGCTGGCAGTCAGTGCCCCACAGCATGGCCTGTGCCCAGGGATGGCTTGATGTGGGGCAAAGAACCTTGGTGGACACACATGGGTTGACATATTGACCCCCTTCAATGCCAGTGGGGCACCCCTGGATGAGTCATTTGATCTCTCTGGAGCTCTTCATCCAGGAGATGGACACGATGGCTCCCACTCCTCAGGGCTGCAGAAACTGAACGAGACCATACAGCTGTTTGTGAATGTGTCTTTCAGTGGCAGAGATTTCCTTTTCATCAGAACCTGATGAGGAATCTCCTAACACCTAGAGGTGACAGAGGCACAGTTGCTGGGACTGGTGGAATCCCCACCTTCCCTACACAGTCCCACACCCTTCCTGCCTGCAAAGAGCCAGGGCTAGGAATGCAGTCGGAGAACCTGTGCGATAGAGTGCAGGCTTGGGGTTCATAAGCAGGGGATGCGGACAGCTCCTCACTCTTCCACTTTGCTCTGCCCCACCCCATGGAGGGAGTGACACGGGAGCTGCACAGAGAAGAGGGCAAAGTGTTTCGGCATCTTGACTTGCCAAAGCTGATTGGAAGATGTGGCAGATTGCGTTTCTTTTCCCAACAATGACTGTCTCCTCCCCAAAGAGAATGGGATGTCCCCATTTATTCCCATACATTCTGGAGGTCAGACAACTGAAATCAGTCTCCCTGGGCTAAAATCAAGAAAGCACCTCCGTTCCTGCCCGTGTGCTGCTGGGCAGTACCACCTGCTTGCTTTGGTCAATGGAAGATGAGAGGACAGCATTGACCTTTGGTCTGAGTGCAAGCACTAAGTGCCATTGAGGGTGACAGGAGAAGAGCATTGTGCCACGAGGAACTATGCCTTCAACGTGAGCCCTGGAATGCAAGCTGTGGGAGGACTCGTGGCTCCATGCAAAGTGCAGGGGACATAAACCTTCACTGCTATACACCTCTGAGAGGTGCGGCGGTTTATACCACAGCAAAACCGCCAGGCAATGCAGCTTCCAAGTGCTGAGTCACACTGGGTTAATGATGGCCCTGTCTACTCGTACCTGGAATCCAGCCCTGGCCAAGCCCACTGAGGGGCATCTGGATTTGGGCACATGAACTTAGCTATATGTTACGTTATCTAGCCTGGGGCAGAGAGGGAAGGCAAGATATCAAGCCCCATGCCTAGGACTTAAAAAAATCAATTTTTATGTAGGAACAATTTATATTCAATACATTGTACATCTTTTAAGAGTAAAGCTCAATGATTTTTCTTTCTTTGTGGGACACGGTTTCACTCCGTCACCCAGGCTGGAGTCCAGGGGTGAGATCTCGACTCACTGCAGCCTTGACCTCCCAGGCTCAAGCGATCCTCCCACCTCAGCCTTCCAAGTAGCTGGGACCACAGGCATGTGCCACCACACCCAGCTAATTTTTGTATTTTTTGTAGACATGGAGTTTCACCATGTTGCCCAGGCTGGTCTCAACCTCTGGGCTCAAACAATCCTCCTGCTTTGGCCTCCCAAAGTGCTGGGATTACAGGTGTGAGCCACCGTGCCTGGCCACAATGACTTACTATTATTATTTATTTATTTATTTATTATTTATTTTTTTTTGAGATGGAGTCGCTCTCTGTTGCCCAGGCTAGAGTGCAATGGTGTGATCTCGGCTCACTGCAACCTCTGCCTCCCGGGTTCAAGCGATTCTTCTGCCTCAGCCCCCTGAGTAGCTGGGATTATAGGCACCTGCCGCCACACCCAGCTAATTTTTTCTATTTTTAGTTGAGATGGGGGTTTTGCCACGTTGGTCAGGCTGGTCTCGAACTCCTGACCTCAGGTGATCCACCTGCCTCGGCCTCCCAATACACCGATTTTTAAAAATCTACTTTGCGGAGGTATAATTTGCATACAATAAAATTCACTAATTTAAGCATGCAATTCAGTGAGTTGACAAATGTACACAGTTGGGTCACTGCCACTTTTACCAAGAGGTAAAACACTTTCAGAAAGTTTTCGCACGCCTCTTTGCAATCAGTCAGCCACTCCCCACTGCAGGTAACAACAGGGCTGCTTCCTGCAGCTACTGTGTGAATTTACGTGTCACAGAATGCTGTACAAACAGAGTCCTATGCAGCCTGGGCTCTCCTTTGTCCTCCTGGCTCAGCACGACCCCAGTGACTGCGTGAGGCTGTGCGTATCTGCAGCCTGCCCCTTTTCATGGTATTTATCCACTCACACAGTGATGAGCAGTGGTAAACAGTGGGTTTATTTCCGCTTCCTGCTGCTATAAATATTTGCGTATGACTCTTTTCGTGGGCAGATGTTATTTCTCTTGGAAAAGCACCTAGGAGAGGGTTATATGGAAAAAGTATATTTAACTTTGTAAGAAACTGCCAAATTACTGCAGAATGGCTGTACACCTTTCCAGGGCCGCCGTCAGTGCATGGCAGCTCCCATGTTCTCCATCCTTGCCAGTGCTGGGGGTGGCCCGTCTCATCTGAGGTGCTTTAGTGGGCATGAAGTGGCATCTCACTGTGGTTTAATCTGCATTTTCATGATTGCCAATGCTGATGAGCACTATTTCATGAGTGTATTAGCCAGTTAGGTATTTCCTTCTGTGGAGCATACATTCACACCCATTGCCCATATATTTATTTTGTTATTTATGATTGTGTTTATGAGAGTCCTTTAGACATCCCTTTTTTTTTTTTTTTTTGACACTGTCACTTTTACCAAGAGATAAAAATACTTTCAGAAAGTTTCTGCACGCCTCTTTGCAATCAGTCAACCACTCCCACTATAGGTAACAACAGAGCTGCTTCCTGTAGCTACTGTGTGAATTTACGTGTCACAGAATGCTGTACAGAGTTCTATGCAGCGTGGGCTATTCTTTGCCCTCCTGGCTCAGCACAATCCCAGTGACTGTGTGAGGCTGTGCGTAGTATACGCAGTTGCACGATCTCAGCTTACCGCAACCTTTGCCTCCCAGGTTTAAGCGATTCCCTGCCTCAGCCTCCTGAGTAGCTGGGACTACAGGTGCCTGCCAACATGCCCAGCTAATTTTTGTATTTTTATGAGACTGGGTTTCGCCATATTGACCAGGCTGGTCTCAAACTTCTGACCCTGTGATTTGCCCACCTTCGCCTCCCAAAGTGCTGGGATTATAGGTGTGAACCACCGCCCCCGGCCTTTTTTTTTTTTTTTTTTTTTTGAGACAGTCTTACTCTGTCGCCCAGGCTGGAGTGCAATGGCACAATCTCGGCTCACTGCAACCTCTGCTTCCCGGGTTCAAGTGATTCTCCCGCCTCAGCCTCCCGATGAGTACCTGGGACTGCAGATGCTTGCCATCATGCCGGGCTACTTTTTTTGTATTTTTAGTAGAGACAGGGTTTTGCCATGTTGGCCAGACGGGTCTCAAACTCCTGACCTCAGGTGATCCACCCTCCTCAGGTGATCCACCCTTCCCAAAGTGCTGGGATTACAGGTGTGAGCCACCACGCCCAGCCGAGAGTCCTTTAGATATTCTGAATGCAAACCTTTTGTTGGAGCTATGCATTATGAATATTCTCTCACAGTCTGTGATCTGCCATGTTTTTTGAAGTGCAGAGGGTTTTAATTTTGATGAAGTCAATGGATCAATTTTTAAAATTTTGCTGTGAATACTCTCTGTGTCCTTGTGGTTTCCTTACTGACCCATGAATTATCGTGAGGTTAGTTTTTCTTGACTGCTTTCTTCCCTGCTGTGGGTCCCATTGTCCCATCTGTGTTTTTCTTTTAATACCTATGAATGTTTCTGTTGTGCACCCGTCTTGTGGGTGATGTGCGGTGGAACCTCTATTCCTTTCCCCTCTCTGAGGAGTGTTGGGATTTTTCTACTCACCCCGAACTTGTACGTACTTGGCTTTATACTTTGCTGGTGGGTTTATGGGAGCCCGGGGTGCTCCCCAAGCCTCTCTGATGTGGTAGGACTCCACCGCCCACCCTCATCCCCCACAGATCGCATCGGGGCTTGATGTAGTTTGTGATGGGGTGAGTCTGAAGCGGGTCTTGCTCCTGACTGCCTTTCATCCCAGTTGGATGCCCAGGTGCTCAAGAGACCTCTGCACACTGGGTGGCCGCAGCCCCCTTAACCCCATGCTCTACTGGAACTCCAGCATCACCTTCCCCCGCCAACTCTGCAGCAGCCACGCTGGGAACCCCTCCTGCAGCCTCATCCTCCCCAGGACTCAGCCAAGGACTCCTGGCTGGGGGACCCCTGACGGCACCTCTGCCCCTGCCTCCCACAGCAGAGCCTCTCTGATACCCTGCCCCACAGCTCCCAGAAGCTTCTGGACTATGAACTCTGGTCTTTGCCTCTTCAGCTCAGTGGAACCACTGTGCTCTGTGAGGCATCCCGCTTACTGAGCCAGGGGGGAGATGGTCTCCAGGGGTGGCGTGGCTGGCTCCTGAGTGCGCCGCCTCTCAGCATCCAATCGTGCACTGCTTGCTGTCCACTGGCCACCCAGAGTTGCCTCCAACACGCTGTCCAGTCATGTGTGTTTGTAGAGGGATGGCCCATCCAGCACTGGTTATCCCAACATGACTGAAAGTGGAAGCGACCCAGAGCGTTTTAATCAATTTATTGAATTCTACCTAGAAATCCAAGCCAAAGGTGGACACCTCCATAAAATAAGCCATCCTCCATGAGGTGCAAGGATGAAGTGTGGGGCCGTGGGCCAGAGTGTGACTCCACAGGGTATTAGGCAAGAGGATGGTGTATTAGTCCATTCTCATGCTGCTAATAAAGGCATACGTGAGACCAGGTAATTTATAAAGGAAAGAGGTTTACTGGACTCACAGTTCCACATGGCTGGGGAGGCCTCACAATCATGGCAGAGGGTAAAGGAAGAGCAGAGGCACATTTTACATGGCGGCTGACAAGAGAGCGTGTGCAGGGGAACTCCCCTTTAAAAAGCCATCAGATCTTGTGGGACTTGTTCACTGTCACGAGAACAGCAAGGGAAAAATCCCATGAATCAATGACCTCCCACCAGGTCCCTCCCACGACATGTGGGGATTATTACAATTCAAGGTGAGATTTGGGTGGGGGCACAGAGCTGAACCCTATCACCAGCCTATGGAACTTGGTTAGGGGAGTTCAGAGAAACTGGTATTGGGGCTTTGGATGATCACATGGAGAAGTGCTGAGCTCAGAGAGTGTTCAGGGGGACAAGGATGACAGGGTCAAAGATGCATTTTACATTTTTATTTACTTTTTTATTAAAGTATCACCTACAGGAAATTTAAGTGTACAGTTTCATGAATTTTTAATTCAGTTTTATTGGGATGTGATGGAAGTACAATAAACCGTGCATACTTAAAGTGTGCAATTTCACGAGTTTGATGTATGTAAACCGCATGGGGCCATTGACACTATCAAGGTTGTGAGGCCATCCCTGATCGCCCATCACACATTGCCTTTCCCTGTGCCCCTGTAGTCCACCCCCCTCTCCAGGCTTGTCCCCAGGCAACCATGGGCCTGCTTTGTTTCACAATAGATTGGTTTGCATTTTCCAGAATTTGGTATAGATAGAAACACAAAGGAGGTACTCTAATTTTTCGTCTGGCTTCTTTCTCTGAGCATAAGTGCTTTGAAATTCATCCGTGGTGTGGCATGCATCAACAAATTATTGCTTCTCTTTTCTTTACCTTTTTTTTTCTTTTTTTTTTTGAGATAGAGTCTCACTCTGTCACCCAGGATGGAGTCCAGTGGCGCAATCTTGGCTCACTGTAACCTCCGCCTCCCTGGTTCAAGGGATTCTCCTGCCTCAGCCTCCTGAGTATCTGGGACTACAGATGCATGCCACCATGCCCAGCTAATTTTTGTATTTTTAGTAGAGACAGGGTTTCACCATGTTGGTCAGTCTGGTCTCGATCTTTTAACCTCAGAATCCACCTGCCTCGACCTCCCAAAGTGCTGGGATTACAGGCCTGAGCCACCACGCCCAGCCAATCACTGTTTTTCTTTGTGGAGTAGTCTTCCATTCCACAGAGACACGACAGTTTGAGTATTCAATCAATCACCCATTGATTGACATTTGAGTTGTTGCCAGCTTGGAGCCATTAGGAGTAAAGCTGCTATGAACATTCATGTACAAATCTTGGTAGGGACACAGTTTCCATGCCTCCTGCAATTCCACCTGCAGATGGAATTGTTAGGTCAGATGACAGGTGTATATTGTTTAGTTTTCTAAGTAACAGCCAAACTTTTCCAAAGTGGTTGCACCCTTTCAAACTCCCAGCAGTGTATACGTGAGCTCTAGCTGTTTACTATCCACGCCTGCACGTGATACGTGTAGTCTTTTTAATTTTCGTCACCCTCATAAGGGCATCATAATCTGTCATTGTCATTTCAATCCACATTTCTACAATGGCTGATGACTTTGAAGATTTTTCCCTGTGACCCTTTGTTTGTCTTCTTCAATGGAGAATTAATGCAAATCTTTTACCCATTTGTATTGGCCCGCCTTGTCCTTGAGCGGTAAGGGTTATTGATATGCTCTGGATACGAGTCCTTTGTCTGATCTGTGTTGGGAATGTTTTCTCCCACTCCGACACGACATTTGCCGTTTCCCCAGTCTGACACTTGCCTTTTCATTTTCTTACTGGCATCTTTCAAAGAGCAAGAGTTATTAATTTGGTAAAAGACCAACGTGTCAACTGTCTGCATTCACGATTTGTGCTTTTTGTAGTCTCTCCAGGAAATCTCGGCCTACCCCGAGGTCACACATATTTTCTTCTCTATTTTCACCTAGAAGACTTACAGGCATAAAATTTGATGGAATGCTTTTCTAATATGTATTTTTAAATTCAAAAGGTTTATCTCCTATATTTGGTTAATATTATTAATCATACTGATTGATTTTTGAACATTCGGCAGTGAGGATTGCTGTTCATTTGGAACTCCAATTGATTGAAACCAGTTTTTGAAAAGACTCTATTTTCCCTCCGCTGAATTGCCATGGCACTTCTGTCAAAAATCAATCGACTGTATGTGTGTGAGTCAGTTTCTGGATTCTCTATTCTGTTGTTCCATTGATCTGTGTGTCTGTCCCTCCACCAATGCGAGGCTGTCTCAATTTCTGTAGCTTCTCAAGTATGACTTAAAATTAGACAAATCCTCCAACTTTGTTTTCTTTCCTATAATTTTTTTTCATCATTTTAAGTCTTTGCATTTCTCTATAAATTTTAGAATTAGCTTGACAATGTTTATCAGGATTGTGTTGACTCTGTAAATGTGTGAACAATTGCCACCTTAATATTGAATCTTCCGGTTTCTGAACAATGATATATGTCTTAATTTATTTAAGTCTTAAATTTCTCTCAGCAATGTTTCATAATTTGTAGTGTTGAGTATTGGTTGTCTTTTGTCAGATTATTCCTAAGGTTTTTATGGGATTTTATTTTATTTTATTTTTGGTGCTACCCTAAATAGAATTTTAAATTTTCTTTAATTAATTAATTAATTTGAGATGGAGTCTCACTCTGTTGCCCAGGCTGGAGTGCAGTGGCGCAATCTTGGCTTACCTCAACCGCCACCTCCCAGGTTCAAGTGATTCTTCTGCCTCAGCCTCCCGAGTAGCTGGGACTACAGGCACGTGCCACCGTGCCTGGCTAATTTTTTGCATTTTTACTAGAGATGGGGTTTCACTGTGTTAGCCAGGATGATCTTGACCTCCTGACCTCATGATCTGCCCGCCTCAGCCTCCCAAAGTGCTGGGATTGCAGGTGTAAGCCACTGCGCCCGGCCAATTTTCTTTATTTTTTAACTGTTTGCTGCTATTTGTATAAGAATGGGGTAAGAATGGGGTTAATTTTGGTACATTAACTTTGGATCCTGTGACCTTGCTATGCTCACTTAATAGTTGTAACGGTTATTTTATGGGTTTCCTGGGACTTTCTATGTAAATTTTCAATAGCAGCTGCCAATACAAACAGTTTTATTTCTTCCTTTTCAATTCAATGACAATCTTAATGTCATATTATATAGACTTTTCAATTTTTAGTACCTTTATAGCTTTTTCTTTTTCTTTTTTTTTCCCCCCCCCTTATTGCAATGACTAGGATTGCTAGTACAATATTGACTAGATACGGCTACAGAAGGTGGGCACCTTTATCTTTTCCTTAACCTTAAGGGAAAAAAATGTCAGATTCAGCATCATAATATACTTGTAGCTTTGTTGTAGATGCCCTTCATTCATCTGAGGATGTTCCCTATTATTACTAGTTTGCTGGAATTTTTTTTTTACTATGAACAGGCATAAAATTTGATTGAATGCTTTTCTAATATGTATTTTTAAATTCATAAGGTTTATCTCCTATACTTGGTTAATATTATTAATCATATTGATTGATTTTTGAACATTCTGCAGGCCTTGTATTCCTGGTTTTAACCTTACTTAGCTCTGATATATTATTATTTTTATATATGATGAGATTTGTTTTGCTAATATTTTTAAAGAATATTTGTGTCTATATTCATGAGGAATGTTGGTCTGTAATGTTCTGTTTTTAAATGTCTTTGCCAGGTTTTTATATTAACGTTATGGAATCTGTGGGCTGTCACTTTTCTGGCCAGAAACCTCTATGGCTGGTGGCACCTTTGTCTGAGTTCTTGTCCTGCATTAAGAAGGACTGAGATACACAGATAAGTAGAGGGTGAGCAAGATGAAGAGGAGCTTTACTTAGTGTTAGAACAGCTCAGAGGAGACCCGCAGTGGGTAGCTCCTCTCTGTAGGCAGGTGATCCCTGTGAGTGCTCAGCTCTCAGCAGAGAGAGTCCCTGAAAAGGGTAGCACCCAGCTGTCCTGTTGTCTGCTCAGCTCTGACTGAGCCTGGGGCTTTTATGGGCCTCAGAGGGGAGGAAGTACCACTGATTGGTCCATGGGCAGCCATGAGCAGCCGAGAAAAGGCACCAGCTCCTACTCTGGTGCATGGGACAGGCAGCCTGGCCCTCAGCCTTCAGGCCCTCCCTGGCCTGAAGGTGGGGGTTGCACCAGGGGACCCATCCCCTTCTGCCCAGGAATCTGTCTGCTTCCCACTACTGTTGATGGTTCCCAGGCTCAGCCCTGACTTTGCTCCAAGATCAGAGTGGGCACCAACAACAGGGATAAGCCAGGCAGCAGGCACTTGGGAAGTCAGGAAGCCAGACTTGGGTGGCTGCAGCTTCATCCAGGAGGGCGGGTCTCCTGCCTTCTCCATGGAGCTGGAGGCCTGGGTCTGCAGCCACAGTTTGGGTGGCTGCAGGGGCACTCAGGGAGCTCCTCAGTCAACTCAGAAGGGGCAGGGCTCCTGCTTGTTCCCCCAGCTCCTGCCGGCTCCATGGAGGGTGCAGCCCCTGCTGCCTTCCTGAGCAGCTGCTGCCTTCTTTAGGGTTATGCTGGCCTTATAAAATGAGTTGGGTGATGCTACCTCTTCCTTCATTTTCTGAAAAAATTCCTTAAGATTAGTTTATTTCTTCCTTGAATATTTGATCAAATTAACCAGTGAAACAGTCTAGCTCTGGATTTTCCTTTTTGGAAGGTTTTGTTAAAAAAAAAAAAAAGAAAAGAAAAAAAACTTTAGCATAATAATGAGATTTCTTTAACAGATGTAGATATTCAGCTATTCTGTTTCCTCTTGTATCAATTTAAGTTTTATTTCTCAAGAAATTTGTCCAATTAATTTAAGTTGTTGAAGTTTCGGTATAAAGATGTTTATGATAACCCTTAAAAGTCTGTAGGATCTGTGTTAATAACATTCTTTCAATTTCTACATTGGTAGTTTGTATTCTTTCTTTTTTACTTCAACAGACTAGCTAAGAGTTTTATTAGTTTTGTTGATCTCAAATAATCAACTTTTGGCCTTTTTTCCTTCCTTTTTGTCTGTTTTCTATTTCATCGATTTCTGCTCGTAATTGCTTCCTGCCTTCGACTCAATTTGGCTTTACTTTGCTCTTCTTTTTTCTAACTTCTCAAGGTGGATCTTCAGGTAATTGATTTTAAATTGCTCTTGCTTTCTAATGTCAGTATTTAAAGTTCTCAGCTTCCCTCTAACCACTATTGTGGCTGAATCCCACAGATTTTGATAGGATGTATTTTCATTATCTTTCCATTCAAATTATTTTCTGATTTCCCTTGTGATTTCATCTTGAATTCACGAGTCATTTGTAGATTCATGAAACATGTATAGATATTTGGGGTTTTGCTAGACATCTTACTGTTACTGATTTCTGATTAGGCTCAGTTGTTGTCAGAGTACACACTCTGCATGATTTCTATTCTTTTAAAATTAATGAGGCCTGTTTTCTGTCCCAGCATATGGTCTTTCTTGGCGAAATGCACCACATACAGCTGCTGGGTGTAGTGTGCTGTACTTATCAGTTAGAGCAAAGTGATGAATATCGATGTTTATATTAGTTTGGTGCAAAAGTAATTGCGGTTTTTGCTGTTACTTTTAATTAAATGAATAATTAAAAATAATTTCTCATTAATATCATATTGAGTGATTATTAATTAACTAATCAATATGAGTAATTATTAACATTAGTTAACATCATATTGAGTAATTATTATTAATTACCTTATTATTTTTTATATATTTGTTCTTTTAATTGCTGAGAAAGGGTATTAAAATCTCCCTTTGTGATAGTGGGATTTGTGTGCATTTCTTCCCTTTATTAATTTTGTTTCATATATTTTGAGGCTATATCATATATTTTAGACACATCAAAATTTACACTTTTATGCCTTTATGACTAATCATTCCTTTTCTTATGTAAAATGTCTCTCTTTATCTCTGACATTGCTGTCTTGAAAGTTAATATTAATATCAATCTAAGAATATTAATTATGAGTAATTAAAAATAATTGCTCATATTAATATATTGAGTAATTATTACTAATTAACTAATCAATATGAGTATTAACATTAGTTAACATCATATTGAGTAATTATTATTAATAATATCTCATATTGATTAATTAATAGCAATATAGCCACCCTGACATCTTGTGTTTATTCTTTGCATCTTATGTTTATTCTTTTCAGTTTATTTACTTTCAGCTTATTTGTGTTTTTGTATTTAAAGTAAATCTCTTGTGGGCAGCACATAATTGGGTGTTGCTTTTAAAAATCCATATTGTCAATTTCTTTCTTTTCATTGGAGTGTTTAGAACATTAACATTTAATGCTGATCTTTTCTCTTTTTTGGTTCCTTTATCCCCCTCTCTCTGCATGCTTTTGGATTATTTGAATATTTTTTGGTATTCCATATTAATTTATCTGTTGGCTGTTTGGTTGCATTTCCCTGTGTGTATGTAGTTGCTCTACGCATGGTTCCTTTGATACTACCCTGTTTGGGGTTCTCTGAGTTTCTTGAATCTGTAAACTTATGTCTTACACTAAACATAGAAGATTTTCAGTCATTATGTCTTCAAAGATTTTTCTGCTCTTATCTCACTCTCCTCTCCTTCTGGACTAGATATAATGTTTAAGAGCTTTGGATATGGCTTCACAGGTTCCTGATGCTCTCTGTTCATTTCCTTCCTCAATCTTTTTTTCCCCTGTGTCCTTCTGATTGTCTCATTTTATTGATCTATGGGTTTGCTGAGTTTTGCTTTTGTCATTTCCATTCTGCTATTGATCCATCCAGTGATTTTTAAACATTTCAAATATTTTCTTCATTATTTCTAAAATTCCAATATCCTCTTTTAATACTTTCTCTGTCAGGATTTGCTTATTCATTTCAAATGTATTTCCTTGATCTCATTGAGTAGAGTTGTAGTAGATGCTTTAAATTCTTCGTCTGATAATTTCAATGTCTGACTCATCTTGGTGCTTTCATCTGTTAATTGTTTTATCCTTTGAGAATGGGCTGCATTTTCCTGTTTCTTTGTATCTCAAATAATTTTGGATTGTATCATAGACAATCTTAATGTCATATTATATAGACTCTACATTCTGTTAAGATCCTCTGAAGAATGCAGATATTTTTGTTTTAGCAGGCAATTGATTCATACATATGTGTGCACCCACATAACCACTGCTATAATAGTCAGGGTTTTCCAGAGAAATAGAACCAACAGGAGATGTGTGTGTGTGTGGTGTGTGCATGGATGTGTGTGTGTATACATGTACATATGTGTGTGCATGTGTGTGTGTGCATGTGTGCATGTGCGTGTGTGTGTGTGCACATGTGTGTATTTACCTTAAGTTATTGGTTCATAGGATTATGGAGGCTGAGAAGACCCACAAGCTGCCCTCTGCAAGCTGGAGACCCAGGAAGGCCAGGGGTGTAGTTTGAAGGCCTGAGAGTCAGAGAACCGATGGTGTCAATTCCAATCTAGACCCGGAGGCCTGAGAACCATGAGTGCCGACAGCCAGAGACTGATGTCTCAGCCCAGGCCATCAGGCAGAGTTAATTCACCCTTCGTCCATCTATTAGTTCTATTCAGACCCACAACAGGTTGGATGATGTTCACCCACCCTGAGGAGGGCCATCTGCTTGACTCAGTCCATGAATTCAAATGCCAGCCTCCTCCAGACCTTCACAGACACGCCGAGAAATCACTCACCGGCTATCTGACATCCTGTGGCCCAGTCTAGCTGACCCACAGAATTAACAATCACCACCACTTAGATCAATATGTGGATCATTTCTAGTCCCCCCAGAATTCCCACTCCAAGGGTGTGCTCTCTTTACAGGTAATCATCATTCTGACTTATTTAACCATTGGTTAGTTTTGTCCATTCCTGAATATCACATAAACAGAACCACACAGTATGTGTTTTAAAACATCTGGCTTCTTTTCTTAAAACATAGTATCTGTGGGATGCCTCCACGCTGTTAAATGTAGAGATAGTTCATTACTTTTCATTACTGGGTGATACCGCATTGCATAAACATGCTGCAGTCTATTGATCTAAGTCCCTTGCTGATGGACAGCTGGGTTGTTTCCAGTTTAGGACAACAGGCTGGGCATTTTAGGAGGCAGCACAGAGCAGAAAGGCTACAGGCATGTCTCTTAGAACCACAGTCCCGACTCAGATCCTAGCTCTGCTGCAGACCAGCTGTGTGACCTTGGGCAAGTGACTCACCCTCGCTGAGCGGCAGTTTCCTCTTCTGTGAATTGGAGATTATGATAGCAGTACTTACTCAGAGGGTTGTCATGAGGATCAAGTAAGAAGTCACATGAAATCACAGCCTGCAGCCTACCAGAGCCAGAGCTCAGGAAACGGCAGCTGTTAAATGATGATTGTGGGAGGAGATAGCAATTACGAATGTCAGCTCTGAAATCGGATCTGAATTTACATTGCAGGCTAAATGAAGCAATCATTATTAAACATTCAGCATAAGGTTAGCAAATAATAAGCTCACAGTTTATTATCCTTATTGATATCTGATATGTAAATACTAGTAGCCTTTACAACAAGCATTGCCAGGATAGGTTTTGCCATTTGATAGAGAACGGAACTGTTTCTCAGGGATGTGCAGCATTTCTGGTCACAGAGCAAGAACAAGGTGGTGTACGGACCCTGCTTATCCTACCCTGCCCTCCAGATGCAGGGACCCCACTCCCACCCACCCCTACAGCCTCACCTTGAGTGTCAGAGAAGGCGGTGGTGGAGAGCCATCTCCCGCACTGGCCTGGGCTGCTTCCTGGGTCCACTTCTGTCCCTCTCTGGGATTCACAGCTTCCCATCCCACCCAAAGGTGCACGGGTGCTGGCCCTGGGCAGTGCTGTGGGCAGTGAAGGCCGGAAGCGGTCCCTGAGTGACAGCAGGCTCTGAATTGCCACACGTGTGACCAGGGTAAAGTGTCTTCCCTGCTCTGTGCCTCAGTTTCCTCATCTGTGAAGGGGCAATGGTGATAGCATCTGCTTCACAGGGGCCCTGTGGGGGCTGAATCAGAGGGCCCAGGTGAGGTTATGCCCGGGGTCAGGGCAGGGCCACCAGGGATGTCCAGGGGCCAAGCGGGCCTTTGAGAGGTGCCGCAGGCCTTGAGTCCACATACCAACTGCCACCCACACAGGCCGACGTCCCTTCCAACGGTGCAGCGGGGCTAAGGTCACTTGCAATCGTGGAGAAGAGACAGTGACCTGGGGTTGGGGCAGGAGCCTGCGTCAAGACAGAGTCACTGATGAGTGGGGCTCAGCCCCTCCCTTGGAGGGAACTCCCCAGGACTGCGGCAGACCCCCTTGCAAGGTCCTCATCGGCTCCAGGGCAGGCCCAGCCTCTGCCATGGGTGTGAGGGAGAGTTGAGGGCTCTATGATGCCCCCCTCCCCAGATAACTCAAGGCCCCGGGGCGGGGACTTTGAGTTGAGATGATGTCGGCAGGGGCTAGTGGGCAGGTGTGCAAAGCCCCAGGCCTGGCTCAGGGAAATTCAGCCGCAGGTTCCAGGGCAACAGGAGGTCGGCTGCGAGTGCGGATCCTTGTGCTTCTCGCTGTCCTGTCCCCTCTGCTCGCCTCAGCCGGGGGGAGAGACTGGAGCTCGATGAGCAGCCCCAGTGGGCCTGCTATGAATTACAGGACCCCCTGCAAAGTCACACACCTGCTGGCCCCCTGCGTGCTACTGACAGCAAAGGCAGAATCTGAGCTGCTGGGACTTGCCCAAGGCCACCAGCTGCAGACAGTGGAGCCAGACAGAAGCCCAGGCCGCCTTCACAGTCTTCATAGTTCCAGTGCAACAAGGAACCTAAAGGGTTAGCTCGCATTAGCACAGGGCCCAGCAAGTCACTCCCAGGTACCTGCTCAAGAGAACAGAAAACATGTCTGCACAAAAACCTGCACAGCCAAGCTCACAGCAGCACCATCCACAGCAGCCACAGTGCAACAACCCAATGTCCACAGCAACTGATGCACAGAGAAACCAACTGTGGTCTAGCCACACAAGGGAATATTATTCAGCCCTGAAAAGGAATGCACTCCTGGTCCATGCTGCAAACATGGATGAACCTCAAAAACATTAGGCCAAGTAAAAGAAGCCAGTCACAACAAAACTAAATGTCGTATGATTCCATTTAATGAAATGCCTAGAGTTGGCAAGTCTGTAGATGGACAGAGTAGATGGGTGGTTACTGGGGCTCGGGAATGAATGGGGGACGGGGAAGTTGTGGGGCACGGCTGGAAGGTGTGGGGTTTCTTTCTGGGAGAATGAAAATATCCTAACACTGATTCTGGTGATGGATGCCCGACTCCAAATACACTGAAGACCACCGAATTGCACATTTCACATGGGTGGAATGCTGGTACGTGAATTCTACCTCGATGAAGCTGTGGGTGAATCACTTGAGGTCAGGAGTTCAAAACCAGCCTGGGCAACATAGTGAAACTCTGTCTCTACTAAAAAAAAAAAAAAAAAAAAAATAGCCAGATGTGGTGGTGGGCGCCTATAATCCCAGTTACCTGGGAGGGTGAGGCAGGAGAATCACTTATACCCAGGAGGTGGAGGTTGCAGTGAATCGAGATCCCGCCACTGTACTCAAGCCTGGGTGACAAAGTGAGACTCTGTCTCAAAAAAGGAAAAAATAAAAAAAGTAAAGAATGCTGGACCATGTGGGAAGTGCCTAGCCTGGGGTCAAACCCCCTACAGGTACCCAAGAGATGGATGGAGACCACACAGAGGCATACCCAGCCCAGTACCCTTCCCAAATGTGCTCGATAAGCATTAGTCCCCTTCCTTATTCTGTGCCTCCCAAAGCACCCACCAAGTCCAGACTCTGGGACTCTCAGACTATGCCGGTGCCCTGCCTTGGGCCAGGTCCTGGATTGGGTATGGAGAGCCCAGAGCCAACCAAATCGTGGTTCCTGTAGCCTGTAGCTTGTTCATTTTGCTGGCAGGGAGACCCCTTGATATCCGTCTGCCCAAGTGACACATAAAGAAGCTGAAGCGCATGGTGATAAAAGATGTGAGTCCCCAGCTTGAAGCTTGGGGCAATTCTGCATGAGTTAGTTACACCGCTGCAACAAAGACACCTAAAAATACAGGGCCTCAATCCCTGCATCAAGATCTCACATAAAAGGGCGACAGGCAGCCCAGGGCTGATTGGTGGCCTGACAGTGCCAGGGGCCTGGCTCCATCTATCTTTCTCCCTCGCCATCCTCAGCAAGTCACTTCCGTCTTGGGTCCAAGATGGGGAGGGAGGAGGGGACACCTCTTGCCATTAAGGGCAAGGCTTAAAAGGGCTTATGGAGCTTCAGCTGGCGTGGCCTCCATCAGAACTTATTCACGGCTGGGATGTGTTGCAAGGGAGTCTGGGAAATGCAGTGTTTACCTGGGAGGGCATGTGCCCAGTGAAGCATTATTATGCTATTGCACAGTAGGATGGGATGGGAGAGGAAGGAAGGAAAGAGGGAGTAGGGGAGATGAAGAGAAGGAAGGAGGGAGGGAGAGGAGGAGGGAGAGAAGGAAGGAGGGAGGAGACAAGGAAGGATGGAGGGAGAAAGGAGGGAAGGAGGGAGGGAAGGAAAGGAGGGAGGAAGGAAGGGAGGGAGGGAAGAAAGATGGATGGATGGAGGAAGGGAAGAATAGAAGGAAAGAAGGAGGGAGGGAAGGAGGGAGGAAGGGGAGGAGAGAAGGAGGGAGGAAAGAAGGAGGGAGGAAGGGAGGGAGGGAGGAGGAAAGACTGGACTCTAAGCATGTATGATAAGCATTGTGAGCCTCAGTTTCCTCGTCTGTAGAGAGAGAAGCATTTTCAAAGGCTGCTTGGAAGACTGAGTGACGAGGCACAGTGCACCCGCAGGTAAAGGGGGGCAACTTCACTGTTCTCCTGTCCCCGAGGACCTCCATGCTGGGCCAAGAGGACAGAGTAGGAGGTCTGCCCACTGCCCAGGAGCGCCCCAGTGGGTGGAGTGAAGACTGGGCTGGCACACTGAGACGGTGGAGTCCACTGGGAGCTCAGGGAACTCAGGGACTCTTCAGCCCCTATCTGGGAACCCACTAGGGTCAGGACCCCTGTGCCAGACCTGGCCTAGCTTGGGGAGGGCTCTGCACTGCTGGCTGCCTGTGGTCTGGCCCAGCCCCTGCCAGCACCGGCCCGTGGTGATGTCACTCAGCATGCCCAGTGACCGCAGCACTTCCCTGGGCTCTGGCCCCAGACCCACTGGCCGGCTGGACGCTCGATATATTCTGTTTTGAAAGAAAACAAACTCTTTTGAAACACTGCTGCCGGGAGCACAGGCTGAAAGTCTCGCCCCCACACTCCTTTCGCCTCCCATGGGGGCTGGTGCACATCTGAGCATCAGGGAAACCTGACAGGTGGGGCTGCACGTGGGGCAGATGCCCCTTCCCCACCCTCCAAGGAAGCAGACTGGGACAGGGCCCCTGCTGTGTGGCTGCCTGGGATGCAGAGACAGCATTGAGACTGAAGGCAATAGGGAGCCATTGAAGGACTGAGAGGGAGAATGACTGGGTCAGATAAGTGTCTCAGGAAGTTGGGGCAGTGTGACCCCCATTGGAAACATGTTGCAGTTGACGTGAGTTGAACTAGGGGCACGATAGGGTGACAAATGTGAGGGACATTTAACACAAGAATCCATGTAGTGGCCACTCAGGCCCAAAAGGGCCCCAGATCATGCCAAGGCCTCCCAAGGCCACCTCAGCCTCAGGCCATCATGGCAGGAATTGGGGGTCCCTGTCTGGGAGGCTCTTGGGTTTCAGCAGAGCAGAGGGTCTGCAGAAGGCTTGCCAAGGCAAGTCCTTTGCCACATCCATGGTGGGGTGGGGTGAGGGGTGGTCCTGAAGGGTCTGGGTGCTCAGGAAACCCAGCCTGCATGGTCTCCCTCCAAGCATGGTCAGCCCCTCGGGGGACCTGGGAACCGGGGCTGGGAATGCTCCACCTGCCAGCCTAGAGCAGCGTGATCACCCCAGCCTGGCCCCCGAGCCAGTCCAGTGCAGCGCAACAGGGTGACCCCAATAGCCTCACAGGGGCAGAGTAACAATGATGACCTCCTTCTGAGCTGTCTGTTGCACCAGGGACTGGGCACCAAGGACTTTCCATGTGACTGCTTTCATCCTCCAGAAGCAAGCCCAGGAGGTAGAGGCTGTCGGGGTGCCCACGCTGCAGGCGGGGAAATGGGTCCCACAGAGAAGGAGAACGCTTGCTGGAGAAGACAGCCAGAGAGGGTCAGAGCCGGATCCAGCTCCCTGCAAACCCTCTGCTCACAGCTCGAACCAACTGTAAGCCCATAAGGGCATGAATATAAGGGGTGCGTGTGTGTGTGTGTGCATGTGCATGTGAGAGTGTGTGTGTGCATGTGTGCGTGTGTGTGCATATGCGAGTGTGTGCATGCATGTGCATGTGCAGGTGCGTGCATGTGTACCTGTGCATGCATGAGTGCGTGTGTGTGCACGTGTGCATGTGCAAGTGTGTCATGTGTATATGCATGTGTGTGCACGTGCGAGTGTGTGCATCTGTGTGCATATGCATGTGCAGGTGTCTGCATGTGTGCGTGTGCATGAGTGTGTGCATGTGTGAGTGCATGAGTCCGTGTGCATGTGTGTGTGATATGAATGTGTGCATGTGTGTGCGTGTGTGTGCCTGTGCATGCATGAATGTGTGCATATGTGTGTGTGCACGTGTGCATGTGCGAGTGTGTCACGTGTGAGTATGTGTATGTGTGTGCACATGCGAGTGTGTGCATATGTGCGCACATGCATGTGCAGGTGTGTGTCTGCATGTGTGCATGTGCATGTGTGTGTATGTGTGTGTGTGCATGTGTGCATATGTGAGTGTCTGCATGTGTGTGTGTGCATGTGTGAGTGATGTGAGTGTGTGCATGTGTATGTGTGTGTGTGTGCATGTGTGCATGTGTGAGTGTCTGCATGTGTGCATGTGCATGTGTGAGTGTTTGATGTAAGTGTGTGCATGCATGTGTGTGTGTGTGCATGTGCATGTGCAGGTGTGTCTGTGTGTGTGTGCACGCGTGTGTGGATATACTTTAATGAAGCCACAGTTGAGAGGCAGGATCTCGCTGGTGCCCTCCCTCTCCTATCACCAGTCCTCACTGTGGGATTGAGGACAGGCCACACATGGGGCTTCTTTTCCTATAGCTCCATGCCTGAGCCAGCCCCTATTCCCTCAAGGACCCCAGTTCTTTCCTTGAAGAAATGGGGGTTCTTATGCCTACTTCTCACAGTGTTCAGGGACCAAGCAGTGAGTTGTGAGATTGACCACCCAGTGCCTGGGGATGGTAGAAAGGGCTCTGTGGTGGGGGAGATGGGTGGGTTGCCCTTCTGGGGCCCCCCCTCCCCGCTTGCAGGCAGGTCCAGGCTAGTGCACAGCTCCCGGCTCCCTGGCAAGATGCGCCTGGACAGGTCTTTGTCCTCCAGCCTTGGGGAAGGACGGGTGACTTGTCTGCCTTCTTGGAGGGGGTGCAGAAGGTAGACCGTGGTGGACATGGAATGAGGGGGTGTGTATGGGTGTGCGGGCTAGGCCCTCTTGCCACAGGGCCTTAGTACATGCCATCTCCTCCAGCTAGCAGCTTCCCCCTCCCCCGTCACACAGGTAACTCCCACCCCTGCCTCGGATCCCAGATCATGTATCTCTTCCTGGGAAGCTGACTCTGATTTCCCCGGCTAAGGCCGCCCCCATGGCCCCCAGGGCCCTCCTCTATAGAAGCAGCAATGCCACACAGGGCTGTCTTCGAATGTCTGTCTGAGGGTGAGGCCCATGCCTTCCTGCCCACCACTTCATCCCTGTGCCAGCACAGTGCCAGGTGCATGGTGGGCACTCAGAAATATTTGTAGAATGAATGAAGAGAGGAATGAATTTGGCCAACTCCGTGGCCTATGTACCTGGCTAAGGCAGCCCAGAACTTAAGGTACTTTCCAAAGCAGTTCCAGGAAAGCGCCTCAAATGGTGGGAGAGGAGAAGGTAGGAGCCTGGGCCTGGGTAGCCTCTGAGGCTGGAGGGCTCCAGGGTGGCAGGGTGGCATCAAGATCGGTCATGGATTTTGTGGCCAGATTGCCTACATGCTCCCATCATCTGGCTGAGGCACCACGGACAAGGGACTCAACTGCCCTGTTCCTCAGTTTCTTCCTCTGTCAAATGGGGATACTAACACACCCTACAGGGCTTCTGTGAAGACTCAAGAGAGTTTGCATAAAGTCCTCAGAACAGTGGCTGGCTCACTGTAAGACCTGGGTGTTTGTCAGATTTCTTTATTTCTTCCTTATTTGCTTCGAAATTAAGTTTTTAAAAATATATAAATGACAGATAAATGTTCAAGACATACATGCAAAAGAAACAAACAAACAAAAATCTAAAAGAACATTTAAATCCCTACAAATCTCACCTGCCAAAGTAACTACTTATATTAGTCAGGGTTAGGTTCCTGTGTGAATAATAGACACCTCCCCAAATAGCAGTGGACTAAACAATACAGAAATTGGTTTCTCTCTCAAGTGAGAGTCTAGAAATGGGATAGCAGGTGGTCCTGTCCTGCAACGCCTTTGGAGACAGTCATCTCCTGACTGGTCCCTGAGCCATTGACCTGGAGGTATGGTTCTTACCTTTCAGTCCAAAACAGCAGCCAGAGCTCCAGCCATCACATCCAAGTCCCAGGCAGCAAGAAAGAAGAAGGGATGAACAAGATGCATGTCACTTGCCTTTCAAGGAAGATTTTTGGAAGCTACAATATGTCCTTTATCTTTATCTTCTTTTCGCATGTGTAACACGGCCACACTTAGCTGCAAGAGAGTCCAGATAGGTGGTCTTTACTACAGATGGGCCATGTGTCTTTTTCACTGTAAAGCAGATCACAGGTAGCTTCCCATGTCCAAAAATAAAGATTCATAGATCATTTTTAAAGGCTGCTTGCAATTCCATCATGCAGAGGTTTGATGACTTCACCAGTATTGACAGACATGTAGACCATTGCCAGTTTTCCAGTATTACAGCCCCTGACATCCCTGGATGTATCATCTTTGCACCGGGTTGGAACATTTCCTTCCCATAAGTTCCCAGAAGTAGAAATGCTGAGTCAAAGAGGATACACTTGTGACATTTGGACACGAATTGAGAAATTGCCCTTCAGAAAGGTTGGCCCAGTTTGCACTCCTCCTCACCATCCTGTGGGGGTTCAGGATGGAGCTGAGTATGTCCCCAGACCTGAGACTCAGCTGCCCCTCCTGGGTCCCTCTTGCCATTGTGAGTTTGCTCCCATATTTTCTCCAAATTTAGGACTTTTTCCTCCCTTCACCAAGGTAGGGGTTGGGGGAGGGTGCCCCAATCCTCCCAGTGGGCTCCTTGTGGAAGCCCCTGCCTTGGACAACACCAATCATGAGGTCCCACCCCCTCTAGATGACAGCAAGGAGCAGGAGCCTCCCCATGCCTGGGGCTGTTGTTTGAGCTAATTAGGGGCAGGTGCCTGGGGTTTTTGTTTGAGCTAAGCAGGGGCAGTGGCTGCTACCCTGAATGAGGGGCTGGGGCAGGCATCCTGTGGGTGATCACTCTGGCCCCTCAATCAGATGGACCAGGAGTACAGACACCAAGCTTTGAGATGCTTTGCTGCAAATGCCCGGAAATGTGCATCAGCCTGGCTGGGGCAGGCCTGATGGCTCCCAACCACAGCTGGCAGCAGGGTGCCAGATCTCACTCCAAATAAAAATGCGGGATGCCCAGTTTAATCTGAATTTCTGATAAACTACAAAAGTTTTAGTATAATCTAAATACTGTATGGACATAGGATTGAAGAAAGTGCATGCTGCTCACCTGTTTAAGGAAGCTTCCTAGAAGATGTAATATGTCCTTTCTCCTTTATCTCCCATGGGTGACACAGCCACACCCAGCTGCATCATTTATTTTATTTGGCAGCCCTCACTGGCAGCACTGGGACCCCTGGAAGCAGCGAGCTCAGTGGAAAAAAACCTGGACTTTTACACCAAACAGCCTGGATTCAAATCTTGGCCTTTGCCTCTGGTAGCTGTGGACTTCTGACCTAGTCACTTAACCTCTCTGTCCCTCAGTTTCCTCGTCTATACCTATGGGGGCAAGAATAGCACCGACTTCATGAGGGCATAGTGAATATTACAGGAAAGACGTCTGCTTTCAGCAATATGGAAATATACATTAGCTCTACACCTTTCCTCTATGCAATGTTCAGAAATGTATACATTTTAACAAACATCCTTTTCAATGCATAGCTAAGGGGCACAAGAAAACAAGGGAAATATCTGCGGTGTGGAAATGAAGACAGAACTAAAGCCAAGGGCAGGAAGTTTGTGGGGTGAGGACGCACAAGACCTGGGAGGAGCTGTGGTGCCCCGGAGGCTACAGCCATGCTCAACAGCCAGGAAGGGGCCAGGGATGAGGCTCCTGTCCCATGTGGGGCAGAGTCAAAGCTGAGCACCCCATGGGGAGCAGGTGTTCACAAAGTGCCTCCCTCTCAGGAAACAGGTAAAGGAGGTAAGTCTGCCTACCGGCTCAGGGAAATGAAAATGAAGTTGACAGGGGGAGAAAAACCTCTCTACTAGGAACCCACCATCACTGGTCTGACTTCAGACTGCATTCAGATTGAAATGCCTCTATTTACCTTATGGCCTGGTGACTCTCAAGTCAAGAAATTACCATAGAGAGCGAGCCAGTGACCCATGGGGCATCTAGAAGAATTGAACCCAAAACCTCACCAGAGAGACTTCAGGACCATCTGGGATTTCTATAAAAAAAAGTCCCGTGGAAGATGAGCTCACAATAATAAATTACAAATACGAAGGAACCGGTCGCCAGGCGTAGAATCAGCATGCATGAGTTTAAAACCTCCAAGGCACTGATGTTTGCAGGTGAAGACGATAGAATAATACATTTTTAGTGTTCAAGGAGCTACAAGGAGGAGTTGAAAACACATAAACGGCAAGTCATCATGAAGATGAAATAGACACGTTTCAAAATGAACCAAATAGAATTTCTGAAAATTGAAAGTTAAATTAAAGCTCCATGTCTCGACACTTCTTTGTTTGGGCCATGGTGGTGAAAAGAGTTGGGTTAATTCACCCACTGAAACAACTAGACAAAATGGATTAAATAACGAATTTTTAAACACAACGCCAATAGGTAGAGCAGGACTGGGGCCCCCGGGAGAGGGAAACACACAAAGTGGGTATGACAACCACTCTGGCTTCCACCCAAATGTTTAGAGAGACAAAGAAGGAGGGGCATTGGAGCAAAGCATGGTGCTCCCGGCATTGAGGACTCAGAAATTCATCTGATAGAAAAGTAAAGCAGATGACATACCAAGCAGCCCAGTTAGGCTGACAGTAAAAATAGAAACCAGAAAACAACAGAAGTGATACAAAGGCTGAGAAAAAAATAATGATCAAATGGAGCTTATATAGCAGATACACTATCCTTCAAGAGCAAGGGTGACATAAAGACATGTTTGGACCCAAAATATTAATGGAATTTACCACTTACTTTGACAGATGAGTGGGTTTTTAAAGATGTGGTATATACACACCACATTTATTATATATAGTGTATTATATATACGCACATTATCTATGTACTATATTTTATATATTACTTTTTATATATTATATATTATATAGTACATATAATATATAATATATTCTATATGCAATATACAATATAAATATGCAATATACAATATACAATATAAATATATAATACAGTATATATTATATATGTATATATTTATATTGTACAATATACAATGTACAATACAAATATATAATAAATTATATCATTATATATACATTATATAATTATATATAATTATACAATATATAAATAATATATTATAATATATTAATATTATATATTATAATAATATATTAATATATAATTATATAACATATAATATAGTATAATATAATATTATATAATAAGGTATACTATATGTTATGATATATAATATATTAAAATATATAATATATAATAATACATATACTATATATTATATATAGTATACATAATATATTATAAAATATATTTTATAAAATATACTATATATAATATAATATATAGTATATTATATAAAATATAGTATATATTTATGTCTGTATATTATATAAAATATATATATTTTTATATAGTATATTATATAAATATACTATATATAACATAATATATAGTATATTATATAAAATATAGTATATAGTAATATACACACACACACAAAGGAATATTATTCAGCCTTAACAATCTGGAAACTGCTATATGTTACAAGATGGAAGAACCCAGGGGACATAATACTAAGTGAAATACACCAATCACAGAAGGACAAATGCTGCATGATTCCACTTACATGAGGTAGCTAAAGTAGTCAAACTCGCAGAAGCAGAGACTAGAATGGTGGGTGCTAGGGGTGGCTGGTAAGGGGGGTGCTAATCACCCAGTATCAATTTTAGTTATGCAAGATGAAGAAATGCTAGCGATCTCTATACAGCATTATGCCTAAAGATAATAATACTGTGCTGTTCACTTAAAAATCAGTCAAGGGAATAGATCTCATGGTAAACGTTTTTACTACAATAAAATAAGATGAAATAGGATTTACCACTTACGAGATCTTCACTGAAAGAAATGCATATATAAAGAAATTGGAAAGAATTTGATGAAAATGTGAGTAAATTCAAACAAACACTGACAGTATAAAATACTATTATTATAATAAAATCATACTTTGAAAAATGTGAAAATAATACTGAATAAAAATAACAAGATAAAAGGAAGACAATCTTAAGACTCTAAGTTCTTATATTCTTCAGCAAGTTCTTATATTCTTCACCCAGTTGGGTGGAGGTAGTTAATTTATACTTACTTAAGTCAAACATGTGTGTTAAACACTGTAAATTAAATCCCCAAAAGATTAGAAGTCTATTATATAACTTCCAGGAGAGTAAGGGGCAAAAAGAATGAATAAAACTCAGTTAATCTAATATAAAACAAAAGAATAATAATCATAAGAAATACATCAAACATGGCAAGTCCAAAATGACACCAGTAGATATTATTCCTATATTATTAATTATTCCTATATTATTAATTACAGTAAATGCAAATTAACTAAAAACACAATTCAAAAGAGTTTGTAGGAACTAACTAGAAACAAACAAAATGTAGCTATATGCTGTTTACAAGAGACACACCTATGATGCAAAGACATGGAAACGTTCATGGATAAAAAATATGTATTAAGCACAAACTAACCAAGAAGAATCTGATATAGCAATGTTAATGTCAAACTAAATGGCTGTTAAGATGATAAAAAAAAGTGTAGAGGATGACAGGTACAATTTCCCAAGGAGATACAACAATTCTCTAGAATTTCTTGCATTCATCAGTGTGGCCTTAAAAGTATCTTTTTTAAATGGCACGATTACAAAAATAAATAAATAAATTCATAATTATAGAGTGATATTTTAATGGTCTGTTTCAATATTTGGTAGTACAACCAGGCCAAAAAAAAAAAAAAAAAAAAGCAGTTTAGAATATCACAGCATAGAACAGTGTTCAAGAAGACAAACTCTGGCTAAACTACGTGGTTCAAATCCCAGTTCTCTGGCTTACTGGCTGTGTGTTTGAGCTCAGGAAAATGATTTAACCTCTCTGTGCCAATTCCTTAAAATCAATCTGTTTCCCTGGATAACCCTGACAAATATATAGTACATTTGCAAAACGAATAAATGACAATCAGAAAAAGAGACAAAAAGAAAAAGGGAGCAAATCAGAATATTTAAAAGATAGTGCCTACTTAAGTAAACTATATGCTTAATAAATCTGAAAATGTAAATGAAATGAGGTACCCTTCTTAAGAAATGGACTCAAGAAATTGAAAACTATATTAGCCCTTTAACCTTTAAAGAAATTGAGTTGGTGGTGAAACCCCGTCTCTACTAAAAAATACAAAAAACTAGCCGGGCGAGGTGGCGGGCGCCTGTAGTCCCAGCTACTCGGGAGGCTGAGGCAGGAGAATGGCGTGAACCCGGGAGGCGGAGCTTGCAGTGAGCCGAGATCGCGCCACTGCACTCCAGCCTGGGCGACACAGCGAGACTCCGTCTCAAAAAAAAAAAAAAAAAAAAAAGAAATTGAGTTGGTAAATTTTTTAAAGCTTTAGTGTGCTTATCTCTAAAATGGTGGTAATAACTGTATGGTCCTCAAAGGAGTGCTACAAATATTAAATGACTCAGTATTTATAGACCAGTTGGAACAAAGTCTGGCCCATTGTTAGCACTCTCTAAGTGTTTGTTAAATAAAATAAACTATCCTGGGCTAATGGACATAAGCATATCCGGCCCTGACAATTAAAGAATAACATTCTGTGTATTCAAGAACATATGGGATATTTATAAAAATTGGCAACGTGTCAGGCCACAGAAGTCCAACGAATTCTAATAAGTGATATAATATAGAACACATTTTCTGACTACAATGAAATTAAGTTAGAAATCAATAACAAAATAACTCAAAAACTCTACATATTCAAAAATTTTTTAGAATATGTTTGTAATTTGACCCCTGAACAATGTGGGGCTTAGGGGTGCCAATCCCCTGTGGAGTCAAAAATCCACATATACTTTTGACTCCTTAAATATGTAACTACTAATAACTTCTTGTTGATTGGAAACATTGCGGATAACAGTCAATTCGCACATATTTTGCATGTTATATGTATTGTATACTATATTCTTACAATATTATAATAACATATGCTAGAGAAAAGAAAACGTTCTTAAAAGCATAAGGAAGAGAAAATATATTCACTATTCATTAAGTGGAAGTGGATCATCATTAAGGTCTTCATCCTCATCATGTTCACGTTGAGTGAGCTGAGGAGGAGGGGGTGGAGGAGAAGTGAGGAGGAGGAGGGGGTGGAGGAGGATGAGGTGGAGGAGGAAGAGGAGGTGGAGGAGGAGAGGGAGGAGGTGGAGGTGGAAGAGCAGGAGGAGGGGTGGAGAAGAAGGAGGGGGTGGAGAAGGAGGAGGGGGTGGAGGAGGAGGAGGGGGGGGAGGAGGAGGAGGAGGAGGAGGTGGAGGAGGAGGTGGAGGAGGAGAAGGGGGTAGAGGATGAGGTGGAGGAGTAGGAGGAGGGGAGGAGGTGGAGGAGGAGGGGGAGGAGGAGGAGGTGAAGGAGGAGAAGGGGGTGGAGGAGGAGGAGGAGTAGGAGGAGGTGGAGGAGGTGGAGAAGGTGGAGGAGGAGGAGGGGAGAAGGTGGAGGAGGTGGAGGAGGTGGAGGAGGTGGAGAAGGAGGAGAGGAGGAGGTGGAGGAGGAGGAGGAGGGGGTGGTGGTGGAGGAGGAGGAAGAGTTGACTTGCTGTCTCAGGGGTGGCAGAGGGGGGAGAAAACCTGCCTGTAAGTGGACCCATGCAGTTCAAACCCATGTTTTTCAAGGGTCAACTGTAATTCAAAGAGAAAAGAAGAAATTATTATGGAAATGATATGATGTTTTTAACTAAAAGATGGTAAAATCGACATTTTTGGGATGCAGTGAAAGTGACATTTAAAGAAAAAATAAAGTCTAAAATGCTTATATTAGAAAAGAAGAAAGGCTACACTTTTACAAAACTAAGTGACCAACTCCCTCCCACATAAAAAAGCACATAAAAATAGGGGAAACTAGAAAAAAGTAAAAAGAAGGAAATAATAACAATCAGAGAGGACATTAATAAGTTAGAAAAAAGGAAAAAAACAGGATCAACAAAGCTAATAACTAGCTCTTTAGCAACAAAGCTTTGCAAAGACTGATTAAGTTAGAGATGGAGAAATGAAAACAGAAAAGAGAAAAATGCCAAAGGGAAGAGGCCAGGTGCAGTGGCTCATGCCTGTAATCCCAGCACTTTGGGAGGCCAAGGCAGGAGGATTGCTTGAGTCCAGGAGTTTGAAACCAGCCTGGGCAACATTGTGAGAGTCTGCCTGTAATAGTTTTTTGAGCCGATTCCTTAAAATCAATCTGTTTATCAGGATAACCCTGATGAATACACAGTACATTTACAAAATGAATAAATGACAATCGAAAAAAGAGCAAAAAGAAAAAGAGAAAAAATCAGAATATTTAAAAGCCAGTGCCTACTAAACTATATGCTTAACACATTTGAAAATGTAAATGAAATGGTACATTTCTTACAAAACAGACTCAAGAAACTGAAAACTGTGTTTTTAAGAGACAGGGTCTAGCTCTGTGACCCAGGCTGGAGGACAGTGGCGTGATCATAGCTCACTGCAGCCTCGAACTCCCGGGTTCCAGCGATCCTCCCACCTCAGCCTCCTCAGTAGGTGTGACTGCAGGTATGCACCACCGTGCTCAGCCCTACATTTCATTCTTTTTAATTTCAATATTTTTGTGATTTCTAATATTTTATAATTTATTGGTATGGTAGAAGTACATGTATACAAATTAAAATAAAATTTATATATATTTTAGAGATGCAAGCTCGATTTTTTTTTTTTTTTTTAGTAATGGAAGACAGCAAAAGAAGTTTGGAGATTCCTAGTTTAAAGCATTTAGAGCCTCTGTGAAATTTGCCCAGGTATTTACCTCACAACAGCTCTGTGAGTTCGGTATTATTTGTTCCTTCTTACGGATGAGGCAGTCCGGGCTTGGAGAGCGGGGCGGAGGGCAGTGGGAGGCCTGGGACACTCTCTCCCTGGTCCGGCCAACACCTGCTTCCTGTTGATGATCCTCACCAGGCGAACAACTGCACTTTCCACACTCGGTGCCACGAAGTGCAGCTCTAAGCCGGGGATTTCTGTGCAGAAATGATCCACTGAGTGCAACCCACCCCAGTGCGGACACCACCCCTGCAGAATCATCTGTGGAAATAACCCCAGGCCCAGACACAGGGGCCAGCTAAGCTGTGTAGCCCTCCAAATGCAGGGAGTGCTCTCTCCGGACCCTCAGCCCACAGTCCATCCACCACAGAGGTGTCTGCCGCCCGTCAGATAATTCCTACCCAGAAAATGCTGTGTGAACACATCTGTGTGGCAGACCGGCACAGGGAGAAAGCTGACGTCCAAGGACATCTGCCAACTGTCACTTGTAAGCTAGAACTTGCCTCTTTGTAGATGAAGACTGGCAGGGCTGAAGAAATGATCTCGTGTCGCAATGAATGGTGGGCTTCAGGGTGAGGTGACTCAGGTCGAATGCTGTTGAATGTTGGTGTAACGGGACTTTTATAAGAAATAAAACTGGGCTAAAACAATGATCCCCTTCCCTTCACTGGAGGAGGGAGATTCTATTCCTCTCTCCGTCTTTCCCTCTCTTTCTCCCTCTCTATATATACCAAAGGTCAAATCTTTGGTATTTTGCATTGAGTCTTTAATTATTCATTCACTTTGACCTAGTAATTGCACTTCAGAAAAATAAAGGAAAAACTCGGGGCATAAGTGGTGGTTATGGGGGGCAGGGGAAGTGGGCATGTGGTTGTTTTTCTCTTTTATTTTTAAATTATTTGCTTTTTCTGCATTTCTCAGGTTTGCCCTAATGAGACGCCTGACTTTAATAAGAGAAGAAACCATCAGTGTTTGCAAAGCCCCCTCAGTGTGCCTCACACTCCCTCTTCGGGCACAGCAGGCATCTTCTCTGAGTGCCAGGGCCCCGGTGACCACACACCCACATACACAGACCACCCACTCAACCCCTCAGGGGACGCTGCCATCCCCACTTGCTACATCAACTGCCTTTTCACCTTGTTTAGTAGCAGAAGTCAAGGCAGGGGCCAGGAGACCCTGGGCATGGGGCTGGGTCCGGGCAAGGTCTCGAGTCAGGGAGAGAGGGGCAAGGAGCCATGTGCCTGGAGTGAGGCTGTGTTCCTGCCCTGGGCAAGTCAGGGTGGTTGGAGCTCGCCCTTCTGGAGTGGGCCCCCTCTAACTTGTTAGAGCATTTATAACCTCCTGCTTGCACCCAGAAAACCCACCCAGGAAGCATTTCATGTGGTGAAGAGAGATTCCAAACTGGAACTTGGAGGCTCGTTCCCAGCCCCTCTCTGACGCTGATTTCCTGAGTTGATTTTGCCTGTGCATTGAGCAGTTGGGGCTACATAAGGTTTACAAGATTCTAAAAAATGATCCTGACATATGTCAGGCATACCAAAAGTATAATGAATCATAGAATAAACACCTAGGCACACCCCTACCCAGCTGAAGAAGTAAAACAGTATCAAGGTAATGGAAATCCTTCCTGCACCCCTCCTCCCCCTCCCCAGCCTCCCACAACCCTCCTCCACCCCACCTGCAGTGGGCAGAAGCATGAACCCCAGCTCTTTTTATGCACTCACTTCTTACATGTCCCTAAACAATATATGAAACAATTTTCCATAAGCATCACTTGAATACAAGCAGTCTAATATTGTATATACTTGCCTGTAACTTGCTTTTGTTTTTACTTTTCCTTTTGAAATGATGTTGAACTCACAGGAGAGTTGCACAGATGCCAAGCTCCCTAACACCCTTCACCAGCTTCCCCTAGTCTTAACATCTTATATAACCACAGTCCGTTGATCAAAACTGAGACATTTACATTGGTGCATCCCCATCAACTAAGTCACACTTTGGCTCAAATTCCACCAGTGTTTCCACTCATGTCTTTTTGTGTTCTGGGATCCTGGGACTTCAGGATGCCACGTTGTATATAGCTGTATGTCTCCTTAGTCTCAATGTCATGTTAGTGAGATTTGACGTGTGTGCTCATCTTCACTGTTTCACAGTATTTTATTGTGTGAAAACAGCACAATTGATCCATCCACTCTCCTATTGATGGACATTGAGGCTGTTTTCAAATTTGCCATTAAAAATGCTGCAGCAGCTTTCCTTGTGCACATCCTCTCGTGAGCGCTTAGGGCTGAGGTTAGGAGCGGAATTGCAGGCTCATAGGGAAGGCCCAGAGTTGGCTTCACTAGGAGGCAAAGTTGCTTTCCAAAGTCCCTTGGCCAATTTACTCTGGCAAAATCCAAGTTTTCATTTCTCTATGTTCCTGCAGCACTTGCTAATGTCAGACTTCCAAATTTCTGTAAATCTTGGAGGAGCAGGATATGAAATGACATGACTTGTTTGAATTTGCATTTCCCTGTTAGGTTGAACAGTTTCTTACTGGTTATTTGTCATCCAAGCTTTTTCTCTAAATTTCCTCTTCTGTTAAGGTTTCCCCCCACTTTTCTATAGGATGATTTTTTTTTCACAGTTTAAGTGTTTGTGTGTGTGTGTGTGTGTGTGTGTGATACTAATAATTTGTTATCATGGCAGACATGAAGATGTGCCTCTGACATTTCCCTTAAGGAAACCACTTGCTGATTGAATTAAGGAGCTTGGGAGGAAGGGATCATCCTGGATTATCTGGGTAGGCCCCAAACGCAATGATGGTGTCTTATTAACAGAGGGGCAGAGGCAGGTTTGAGACAGACACGCAGAGTAGAGAGGCAGACAGAAGAGAAGAGACAGAGAGGAGAAGGTCAAGTGAGGTGGAAGTAGAACTCAATGGCCCACCTCCTCCCTGGCCAAAGCTGATTGGGCAAGAAGAGAAGGACCCGCGAGCTGAACCAACCCCTGTGGCTGACCAGTGGCCTCGCAGGCATTGCCCATTGAGGAGAGGAGCTTTCACAGAAAGGCTGCAGTATGTCGGGGTGCGGTGCCCATGCTGGGCCATGCGTGGGACAAGGAGAAACAGAATAATCTAGTCTTGGAGAAATGGTGGCCGGGGTGATGTGGAGAGAGAAGCAGGGATGAAGGAGACCCGGGAAGCCCTGGCATTTCCAGATGCCCTGAGCACCAGCGGCTTTCGGCTCCCATCCACAGTCAGCTGTTGCAAGAGTTTCCCAGGGCTGCTGAAGCAAAGTACCCCAAACTGGGTGGTTTCAAGAAGACAGACTTATTCTCCCAGTTCTAGAGGCTGAAAGTCTGGGACGAGGTGTGTGCAGGGCCACGCTACCCCCAAAGGTTCTGGGGAAGCATCCTTCGTCACTTCTCCCTAGCTCCTGGCAGTTTCCTGTGGGTCTTTGGGGTTCCCTGGCTGGTCGAGGTCTCATTCCTGCCCCGGTCTTCGCGTGGCCACCTCCCCTCTGCGATTGTCTACCCCTGTGTCTGAATTTTCCCTTTGTGGGACCCCAAACTTCTTGGGTTAGGACCCAGACTCATGACTTCATTTCAACTCCATTCCCTCTATAAAGACCCTGTCTCTAAATGAGGCCACATCTAAGGTACTAGGGGTGAGACATGAATGCATCTTTTTGGGAAGAATGAATTCATTCCCAATACCTGAGAACTCGCTTTTGTGTCCTTGTAATAGTATTCTCCTTTGATTTGAGGAGTGAGAGTGGGTTTCTGTGCTTGTAACTGGGGGGTCTCCACCACAACTGTTTCTGGGTGCTCACTTCCATGTGAGTGATGAGCTGGGAGCCCTGGGGTGTGCTCCCACGGGCTGTGTCTGTCCGCTCCGCACAGCAGGTGACGGCCAAAGCTGCGGGCAGAAAGTAGAGAACTGCTGCAGGCATTTGCCAGGCTGGCCTGGGAATCAGCCTCTGGCCCCCCAAACCTCCAGGAAACGAAGCAGTGGTGGGGTTCAGCCTGAACCCTAAACAACCTCCATGACTGGTCCCATTCTTATTCCGTTTTGTGGGTAGAGACTGGACTGGTGTTTGAAGGTTTCTCACATTGTTTTCCATGTCTACGCCTCCACAGTTTCCTGCGGCTGTCTGCACACCCAGACCAGAGCAGCTCCTGCCTTTGCGCCTTGCACCATTTTCCTTGGTGAACTTCTATTCATCCTTCAAAGCCCAGCAGTAACCATCCTTTAGAAAGCTTTCTTTCTGAGGGAATCAAAAAGGTAATCTCTGGAGACAGACAGATGCTGCCTGAGTGCCTGTTGTGCTGTGTGGTTGTGGGAATGTTACTTCACCTCTCTGTGCTTCAGTTTCCTCAGCTGTAATGGGGATGGTAACAGTATCTGGGGTTACTGCTTGGGATGCACACTGGAAGATGAGTGAAGGCCCAGCGCCAGCAGAGTGCAGGCGCAATTGCTGCTGGGACTAGCGTGTAACTCGTATCTAAGTCACAATGCCCAGCCCCAGCAGCGACCTCAGCACCAGGCAGAGTGTGCTCAGCACTGAGGGGAGTGGGGGGCGCCAAGATGACTCAAGGGCTGCTTGTCTGTGATTCTCTCATCTCTTTTGAGGTTCAGGACCTGGAGTCTCTCCTAGACGCTCTGGGGGACCTGACAAATCCTCCGGGAGGACACAGGACGCAGGAAGGGCAGGCTCGGGGTGCACCAGGGTGGCTGCCCCGAGACACCATATCTGAGGGCTTGGGTGGAACTGGGGAGAGGGCGGCTGGGAAGGCCATCTGGGAGGAAAGGGCAGACGGCTAGGGCAGTGTCAGGTGGTGCAGTTTGCCAAGAAAGTGAGGTAGAGAAGAGAGCAGGAGGACAGAGGGTCACATGCCTTTCAGCCATGGCCATGAATGCTGGCTTGGCTGAGCCTCATCTTTACTGTTTGCGGAATGGGGAGAATCGTGCCTGCCCAGCCTCCTCCTTGGGGACTCAAGAGGCCTAAAGAATCAAGAGCTGCAAATGTCCTCGTGGCCTTGGAAGTTTATGGATGGTACAGAGCTGGGGTGGAGGGCATGCCCAAGACAGGGAGGGCTGCCGGGGAGAGGGTCTGTGGGCTTGTGGAGTGTAGGGTTCCGTCACTGACTCATTAGATGAACCAGAGGCCTGCACGCTGCAGCCCACCTGCCAAATCTCACCACCACCTGCTTTTTAAAATAAAGTGTTGTTGGAACACAGCCATGCCCATTCTTGTACACATTGTCTATGCCGCTCTGCTTACCAATGCCAGAGTCGGGGAGCTTTGAGAGAGACTTCAGGACCACAGAACCAAAAACATTGACCATCTGCCACTTACAGAAATGTTTGCTGACGCCTGAGCAAAAAATTATCACTTGTCAGATGCACTCAAAGCACTGAGCACCAGGCCCTGTTTTAGGTGCCGGGCACACAGCCATGATGAAACCGGAACTTTCTACCCTCGCGGAGACAACATTCTGGTGGAGGGAGAAAGAACAAGCAAAATAAAGAAGGAAATTGTCTGGGCTGCAGGGGATACATGTTAGAAAGAGCAGGAAGCAAATCAGAGGGTGGGGAGGGCGACAGAAAGAAGGGTGTGAGGTGTCCTCACTTACGACCTGGAGAAGAGGAGGGGAAGAGCTCTGTGGGTGTCCCAGGCAGTGGGAACTATGGCCGTGCAAAGGCCCTGAGGCAGGAGGGAGGAGTCTGGGCGGCTGGAGCAGGGGAGAGGGTGAGCAGTGGGAGACGCGGACAGCAGGTTACAGCCACCCCCGGTAGGGCCTTCCAGGCTGGTGTGGGGACTTGGGCATTTACTTTGATGGGAATGAGCAACCACGGTGGTTTCTGAGTAGAGGAGGGCTGTAGTCTGACGTAGGCTAGGCAGGACCCCTGGGCTCTGTGCTGTGGAGCAAAAGGACAGCAGCCGGGCCAGGATAGAGATGCAAGTGGACCAGGGTGGTGGCCGTGTGCAGAGGCAGGCAGGTTCCAGAAGGTTCTGGAAGCAGGTGCCCTGTCCAGACTGGGCTCAGATGTAGTCTAGTCCAAACTAGACTCCTGCATCAGATGTAGGAGGCAAGAGAAGAAGGGGCCCAGCATGACTCTAAACCTCAAGGTTGTGTTTGCCTGTCTCATCTGTCTCTCCTTTCTGCCTCCCAGTCTGTGAGCCCCTTGAGGTTGGGGCCACCCCTGGCCATCTTGTCCCTCACGGCCGCCACTGTCCACAGCTCTGCAGGGCACCCACCCAGTATCTGTGGGGTAAGTGAATGCAAGAGTGAACCAATGGTGGCCTTCTGCTTCCTTGGGGAATGTTAAGGGTTGAGTTACATTCTCCTCAAAATTCCTAAGTTGAAGCCTTAACCGTCTGTGCCCCAGAATGTGACTGTATTTGGCGACACAATCTTTAAAAAGATAAAGTTAAGGCCAGGTGCGGTGGCTCACGCCTTTAATCCCAGCACTTTGGAAAGCCGAGGCAGGCGGATCGCCTGAGGCCAGGAGTTCAAGACCAGCTTGGCCAATGTGGTGAAACCCCATCTCTACTAAACATACAAAAAAGTACCTGGGCATGGTGGTGGGTCCCTGTAGTCCCAGCTATTTGAGAGGTGGAGGTTGCAGTGAGCCAAGATCGCACCATTGCACTCCAGTCTGGGCAACAGAGTGAGACTCCAACTGAAAAGAAAAAAAAAAAAGTAATTAAGTTAAAATGAGGCCATTAGAATGGGGCCTACTGGAGTCCTTATAAGAAGAGGAGATTGAGACACAGACACACACACATAGGGACAACAATGTGAGGACACAGGGGGAAGGTGGCACTCGCAAGCCAGGGAGAGAGGCCTCGGAAGGACCCAGGCCTGTGACACCTAAACCTTGGACTTCCAGCCTGTAGAATGTGGGACAACACCTGTCTGCCATGGAAGCCCAGCCTGCGGTGCTGCACTATGGTGGCTGCAGGAATTGCAGCACAGGGTGAGGCAGACAGTGGGCGTGGAGGAGAGCACACCGCCGTGGGTGAAGAAACAGATTCTTCGTAGAGTGCGGCACACAGCCAGGCACATGGAAGTTGGTGGCTGAGCTGGGGCAGCCTCCTGGACTCACCTCCATCTGGGGGAGGCTGGGCCAGGTGGCAGGCAGCGTGCACATGGCCCCTGGGGTGGCTGCAAGACGCTGCCCGCAGAAGCATGGGAACGCCAGCTGTCAGCACTAGCTCAGCTGCGACCCACACCTGGCATTTTACGGCTGCAGAGGAAACAGGCCTGATGGGTGTGGCCTCCCTCCCAGCGGCCTCCTGTGCCCAGGACAGGGCACCTCAGGCCTCGGAGGCTCCTCCCTAGCCCACCCCCTTGGGTGCGTGTTGTGCCGTGGGTGGGTGGGGCAGATCTGGCTCGCAGCCAGGCGGCGGCTCATCCCACCAGACGCTTCCTCTGCATGGGTCTGCTTCCTGCAAATCCGGCAGCTCAGCCAGGGCCCTCTCCACTGCCGTCCACCGCTCCGTGTGGGGGTGAGCTGGAGTCTGGGGCCGAGATGAACCAGACCTGTGGCCAGGGAGGGCCCTGCTCATTCCCCAGACTTCCCCGGACGGCACTGGGGTGGGGGCACCCCAATGGTAGCTGCGTCTTCACCTTGCTCCCCCGTGCATGGAGCTGCAAGAGCAGGAAGCCCATTCCCAGCACAGTCTACTCCCTGGGGCTTGAGCAGCCCACAAGGGACGAGGTCACGTTCTGCAGAGGCCACATGCAAAGGGCGGGGCTCACCCTGGGCCTGAGGGGCCACCAGGCTGGCCTCTTCCCAGAGACCCTTGGTAGAGGAGATGACTCAGGGTGACTCTAGATATGGAGTCTGAGCCCAGATGTGGGGTCTGGTGCCCTGTCCCTCTGTCAGGGCTCGAAGTGTGACCTTGGGTGGACAGGACCCCACTTGACCCACTTCCTCCAACGGTGCTGAGAGGGAGAATTGGCCTGGGACTCCCTGGGGTCCCTAGGTGGCACCGGAGAGGCCACACTTCATGCTGGCAGGGGCCCCTGCAGACTCTTACTCCAGAAGAGGATGGGTTTAGCCCTGAGCAGGGTTGGGGAGGGGTCTCGGTGCAGTGAGAAGGACAGCTCCCTGTCCTCACGCTGTCTGAGCAGGGACAGGTGCCTGCGAAGTTGTGAGTCCCTCAGCCCACAGGTGAGAGCGGCGGCGAGGTGGGCCCCAGGTTTCTGCGTGTGTCTCGGGCTATGCAGTGTGGCCAGCAGGTCCACCCCACTGTGCAGAGCTGTTCTCAGGGGCGGCCTCCTCCTCCTTGTCCTGTTTGTCCTCATAACAGTAGCTACTGTCCCGGGCCTGGGGCCGCACAGACCGGCTCCTCGGTCGCCCAGGGATGGTCCAGTCACGTCTGCAGTCTTTTGGCCGGATAGGGTCGCACATTCACCACGTGAATTGTGATTAGAATGTGGACGTCTGGGGGCCGTCATTCAGCCAACTGCACACAGGAAGGAGACGTAGGAGTGAAGACATTAGAGGATCCCCCACAGAGAAGTGAGTGTGGGGGTCCCAGGGACAGCATGGGGTGGGGGGACAGCACGTCTGGGTGATTTGGGAAGATGAGACGTGCTGGGGAGCACTGGAAAGTTAGCTGGGCCCAGAGCACGCAGCTCCCTCTCCGGGCCCCGGCTTTAGAGGGCCTCCACCTGGCCCTCCCCAGGCAAAGAGCAGGGAATTCTCAGGCTAGGGACACATGGGCACCGAGGGCCCAGGCTCCGAGGACCCAGGAAGTGGGCTCCTGGCCTGTGGCCCACACCTGCCTGCAGTCCCTGCGTCACCCACGGCTCCCCGAAAACCCAGTTGTTTGTCTGCCCTACACAGCTGACTCCCCACCCCACCCACTAGATGTCAGTTCCGGGCCCGGAGGCGTGTCCTTTCCAGCTCAGAGTCCTCACACCATGCCCAGGGCACCTGACTCGCGGTAGGCGCTTCTCCATCATTATCTGCAGAATGAATGAATGTGTGAATGAATGAATGAGCCTTGGAGCTGCCTATGAGGAAGGTAATTCCTATCATCACCCCAGCGTACACATGAGGTGACTGGGGTCAGCCCACGACACGCAGCTGCAGAGCGGCGAGTCGGGGACACCTGGGTCTAATCTCGGCTTCACAGTGACCCTCGGCTGAAAGCTCTCCAGCCCTTCCTCCAGGGTTGCTGGCTCCGTGCTGAGCCCAACCCCTTCTCTGAGCAGCTTTGAGCCCAGAAGCCTCTGTAGGCCCCATCTGGGGTGGCCTCGAGGATCTTGGTGTAGTGTTGGGGGTGGTCACAAATGGGCCTCAGGCTGGTGCCTGTGGGCCATGGGGGATATCTGAACATTTCCTCTTCCCTTCCTGGGAAGGGGGTGCCAGGGGTCTGGGGGCCCAGCCAAGGCCCTGCCTTCGGCCCAAAATGTCCCTGCTAGATGGAGTCGCCAGGCCTCCAGGAGGCCCTTCTTTCCACTGTCTGGGAGGGATGAGACAGTAATGAACCCATCAGGCCCTCGTCTTCACCCTGGGGAACTGGCAGGTGGGAGGGGGAGAGATTGGGGCTGGTGGCCCAGAGGGGTGAGAGCAGGGTCAGAAGCTGGCTCTGTGGCAGAGCAGGTCCCTGGGTAGGAGAGGGCAAGGCTTGGAGGCACACACCGGCACACCCGGCACATGCAAGAACACACCCTGAGTGCTCCAGGACACGCCCTCGCAGAAACGCACACGCCCACCCATGATACATCCACCCAGGAACATACCCACCCACACGTGACACGCCCACCCGTGACACGCCCACCCGTGAACGCACACCTGTGAACGCACACACCCACCCGTGATATATCCACCCAGGAACACACACCCACCCGTGACACGCCCACCCGTGAACGCACACACCCACCCAGAAACGCACGCGCCCACCCGTGAACACAGACGTCCACCCCTGAACACACATGCCCACCCGTGAATGCAGACGCCCACCCGTGACATGTTCACCCAAGAACGCAGACGCCCACCCATGAATGCAGATGTCCACCCATGAACGCGCACGCCCACCCAGGAACGCAGACGCCCACCCGTGAACGCACACGCCAACCCCTGAATGCAGACGCCCACCCGTGAATGCACATGCCCACCCCAGGGGGTGGCGTGCCCAGCTCTGTTTGGCATGGCATGCAACTTCTCATCTAGAGTCCCAGCTGAAAATGAACCTCTCTGGGAACAAATCTACTTGATTTAAAAACAGAGAACTCAGATGCTGGTGCTGTGGGGGGTGGGGGACTTGGATCGGGGGGAAGAGCCCTGCACCCTGCAGCAGGTACCAAGGGTGGCGTCACACAGACTGTGGGATTAGGTGGCAGAGGCTGTTCCGATGTGTGGGAACTAAGGGGGTTCCCAGGATGTGAGACTTTTGGTGCTGAAACTGGGAAAGTCCTGGGCGAGCTGGGACAAGTCGCTCACCCTACTAGAGACAGTTGGGCGAAGGAGACACATTGGGATCATTCTCCCATGGCCTTCAAGTGTCAGGACAGGGGCTGGGGACCTCCCATATAACAAGCAGCCTCAGGAGACTCCAGGCAGGCAGGGGCGTTGGGGGCTGCAACTCCAGAATGGCCACGGCTTCTGTCCGGCCCCTTTGTAACACAGAGCACCCAGCGGGAGCAGCCGCCCCCCTGCCTCACACCTAACCCAGCAGGGGCCACTGTGGACCCCGACTTCCCAGGGCTGGGACCTGCCTGGGGCTACTGACTCAGGTGTCTGATGTCCCTTGTCATGGTGGCTGCCTCCCTCTCAAATGCCCTGCCTGGGGCTACTGACTCAGGTGTCTGATGTCCCATGTCACGGTGGCTGCCTCCCTCCCAAACGCCCTGCCCATGGGCTTCTCCCTGGAGATGTCAGGGGGTTTGCTTCCCTTCACCACAGGCTCCTGCTCCCCTTCCAGGCTCCCAGGGAGGAGACCTGTGCTCGATAGATCTCTAGAAAAGGTCCCGTAGAGGTCTGAGCTCAGAGGTCCTTTCAGGGTGGGGCACATCCTCCTGTCACCCACATGGCTGGCCGGGTGTCCCATGCTGTACACACACGAAGGACATGAGCAATCACGGGTCCATGAAAGCCATTTCTACCACATGCCAGGCTGGGCTTCGCGGAGGTGCCCTGGGGAAACCCATAGGGAGGTACAGCCTGGACTGAACAGGGAGGCAGCCCCCATTCATCAGCTCCTTCTCTGGCACGCATTAGTTGAGTACCTACTGAGTGCAGAGCCCTGGGCCAGGTGGCTCTGGCGGCTGGGATGGTCAGGCTCCTGCTCCCTTGAACACTGGAGCTGACACTGGTCTCTCCCTGTTTGCTCTCCCCGAGCCGGGACTCCACGCAGCCTGAATTGGGATTGTCCTACTCTGAGCCCTCCCATCCCTGAGGCCTGAGATTTGGGGCCTCGTGAAGCCTTGAAGACGCCCTGAGCCCGCCAGAGCTGAGACTGCGTCTGCTGGCACCTGAGCTATGGGGACCACTGGCCTGGCAAGGGCTATGCTCTCCCTGCAAGAGCTGGTGGCATAGGGCTTCTGTGTCCTTCCATCCCAACAGGGCCCATGCCCTCCGCACACAGGCACTGGGTGAGCCCTGGACACAGGGTGCGGGGTGCACACCCCTGTGGAGCTCAGAACCAGGTTAGCAGCATCAGCACCTGGTGTGACGAGGACCACAGTGCCCCTGGGGTTTGGCTTTCACCCCTGTCCGTTTCAAAGCTCAGCACCGCCACACCTGCCGAAGCTGGTCACTGTGGGACAAGCCACAGCTAAGGACCCTCCTTCCCCGCAGAGGAGGAGACAGCCACCCCCTTACTCAGCATCCTCCCTGCCCTTCCCTTTTCATCTTCCCTCAACATTTTAAAGTCAGACACACGAGGTGAACCATTTCTAGCCTCTTTTTTCTCATCTGTAAACACTGAACAAAAATCCCTCCCCACCGGGCACAGTGGCTCCCACCTGTAATCCCAATACTTTGGGAGGCCAAGGTGGGCAGATTCCCTTCAGTCCAGGAGTTCAAGACCAGCCTGGCCAACATGGCAAAACCTCGTCTCTACTAAAAATACAAAAATTAACCAGTAGTTCCAGCTACTCAGGAGGATGAGATGGGAGGATTACCTGAGCTTGGGAGATAGAAGGAGCAGTGAGCCAAGATCACACCACTGTACTCCAGCCTGGGCGACAAAGACAAACCTTGTCTCAAAAAAAGAAAACAAAAAAAAACAAAAACAGAAAAACAGTCCTGCCTGACAACATTGCTGGAACGATGGAGTAGGACCAGGCTCAGAAAGCACATGACTCCCATCCCGCACACAGTAGAGCCACAGGAAGCACAGATTGTGTGGACTGTGAGGCCACAGCTGCTAAGATGGCAGAAGAGCAGGAGGAGAAGTCTTTGCCCAAGACCCAGTAGGTGCTTGATCAATGGATTCCCTTCTAACTTTATGAAAAGTTCTCTTTCCTTCGTCTTATTTTTGCTTATTTTTTTATTTATTTATTTTTTTGAGACGGAGTGTCACTCTGTTGCCCAGGCATGATCTTGGCTCACTGCAACCTCCACCTCCGGGGCTCAAGGGATTCTCCTCCCTCCCAAATAGCTGGGACTACAGGCACCCGCCACCACACCCGGCTGATTTTTTTGTATTTTAGTAGAAACGGGGTTTCATCACGTTGCCCAGGGTGGTCTCGAACTCCTGAGCTCAGCGAGCTGGATGCCTTGGCTTCCCAAAGTGCTGGGATTGCAGGCGTGAGGCACCGTGCCTGGCCTTTCCTTCCTCTTAAAACATGACTCAGAAATAATGAAACTCCTTGGCTGGCACCATCCCTGGAGGGGCTCAGCAGGAGCACTGCAGAGCGGAGTGCCGGAGTGCTGGGGCCGGAGTGCTGGGGCCAGAGACCGAATTTCTCTGGCACTGTCACGGAGCTCCCCTGGGTCTCAGTTTCCCCAACCCCAAAGTGAGAATCATCACCGAATGTTGCATCGTGGGTTGTTGAGGAGTCTGAGAGATGATAGAGCAGGGAAAGCCCTGAGAACAGGGGCTGACATGCAGGCGTTCCTATCCGGTACTGCTAAAATACTAGCACTTACTAATCAAGGGTCCAGACCGAGAGGGCAGTTTCTATCTAGAACCAGCCCCTATCACCTTCCCTGCACCAGCGAGGCCTGTGTGGGGTGCCCTGGTCTTTCCTCTGCTGTTACAATGACCCATGGCTGCTGGCACCATGAGGATCCCGATTTCAGTAGGGCCCGGGCACGCAGTGGGCCTCATGGCAGGTCAATCTCCGTCCTCCTGGCGCTCCTCTCCCTGCCTGCATGGCGGGCCCAGGGGCCTCTGCTGGGCGGGTGGCCGGGTGGGCTCCAGCGGAGGCCTCTGCTCCCCGTGTGCCCCACTGAGCACAGACGCCATCTGTCTCTGCTGGCTTCCCGGCGGCTGCAGGGCGTCTGGTCAGCTCCCTGCACACAGGCTGTGGCTTGTTTGCTGCCTAAGCAGCTCCCTTTGGGGTCTCTCTATGTCCTGGCCCAGGCTGTCTGAACTGGGAGAGTCAGATGTTTCCACCGGTTGGAGCTGTTTGTTTGTCTTTTCGGAGCCCACAAAGGGGCCCTGGGTAGCTCTGCTTGGAACTTCAGACTATGTGGGGACCAACCTCGGTCAGCTGGGAAGCCAGACCACACTCAGGCCTGCAGACAGGGCCACGGGGTTTGGTCTGTGCCCTACCCTGAGGCCAGCCTAGAGTGGCCACTCACTGGCAGTGAGGCGTAGGAAGGCTGGACAGCCAGTGGGCACATTCCCGGGGCACCTTCCCAGCCTCGTGACCTCCTTGGCTCTCAAAGCAACCTTCTCAGAGCCAGGGCAACCAGAACGCTCCCTCCAGCGGGGTCGGGGCCCCCTGGGAGGAGCAGGGAAGCTTTGCACAGCCAAGCTCACCCCAGTGGCTGGTCAGGCCAGAAGCAGAAGGGCCAGTCAGGATGCTCAGAGGTTCTGGCCACTAGTGAGCCCTGGCCTGATGGCATCAAGCTTCAGACCCCAAGGAGAGCCACCCAGCCAGGAACAACTGGTGCCAGGGCCGCAGACACCTGGCTGCCATCTTGGAATCTGGAGCTCGCAAACAACTTCAGGACTTAGCGGCCCCAGCAGCCACAAATGAGAGCCATTGCCCTAGGGGGCAAAAGGGGCTTTGGATTCCTGGCTTGGGACTGCTTTAAATGATCCCCATCCAAAACCACCACCAGACTTACTTGCACCAAGAAGTGTACACAGACCCTGCAAGCCCCTGTGGGCGGTTGCAGAGACAGTGTGGAGGACCAGGCGTGGAACTTTCATTCCAGGTTCCTATACCCGCAGAGTCCAGAACTGGGCTTGGGTTGAGGGGAGCACAGAGCAGACATAAGCTTGGGTGGCGCAAAAGGAAGAGTCCATGGGGAGGGGAGGGGCAGGCCGCAGGGCTTGTGGTGACCACAACAGCTAGAGAATCCTTTCTTGGAGGCAGAGACTCACCTGCCCAGGGCACACAGGAGACGTTCTCAGGGCAGCTCCTTGCTGCCTGCGGAGGGCCCAGGTCACTGTCTGCAGGACGGGGCCTTAGTTGCCAGGCACCTCAAGCAGGCCCACCTGCCTGACGGCCCAGGAATCTCAGAGGAGAGCTGCTGCGTTGGGGCCTGAGCACAGCCGCAAAGGAGACGACAACCGGAGGATGGAGAGCGGCCGCGGAGGAGGACAGGAAGGTGACGCCAAAGATACGTGGCTGGGAATCACACAGGGTCAGCGTTTGTGGTCACATTGGGAGACGATTAAGGGCCATCTAGCACCCAGCACAGGCGTTGTATGTGGCCTGTCTCAAAGCCCCAAGGCTCTGTTTTCAAGCAGACACTCAGGCCACGCCCGGCTCCCTGGCTCAGCGGGCCTGACTCCAGCCGTATTCATCAGTCAGGATGGGAGAAGTCGTATTGCAGGAACAGCGGATGCCAAATCTCGGCAGCTCCAGACAGCAAAGGCTGATTCCTCACGCACACAACGTGTCCCCCACACACCTGCAGGGGCCTCCGTGAGCCGAACAGCCACAGTCTCAGATACGCAGAGGGCAGGGGAGCGCTGGGAAATCTTGCAATGAGATGCTCTGCTTGGGAAGTAATGCCACACCTCTGCTTGCAACTCATTGGCCAGCTCCAGTCACATGACCCTCCCGCCAGCAGAGGGACCGGAAGTGCGCCTGCCTTAGGCCCAGAGATGAGAGCCGGACGTCGACAGTGAACAGCACCAGGAAGCACCACGGTTTAAGGGCCTGGCCTTTGGGGCTAGTGGACCTGGGCTTGAATGGCAACTCTGGTACTGATAGCTGGATGACCCTGAGAAGCTGTGTCTCCTCTGAACTTCGAGTTCCTTCGCTGAGGTGTGAAGACACAGCTTGTCAAGATCATCTAGCTCTCAGTGCCAGGGTTGCGAGTCAAGCCCAGATCCACTCACCCCGAAGGCCACGTATGAGTTGTCGTGAGGACTGGGCAGGAAATGGGCGGAAATGGTTCAGCACAGTGAGTGCTCAGAAATGCAGTTGTCATTGATAATCCATCTAGAAGGAATTGCTTACCAGCGTTTCAGGAGGCTCAGAGACCACTCCCTCCTCCAGGAAGCCTTCCAGGCTTTAAGCCTTGGGTGGGAACTCAAACTGTGGGTGAGTTGAATCAGATTTTGCTTTCCACAAGGTGTCTGTCAGCCTGTGACTCTCACTATCTATCTCTCATCATGGGCAGGGACTAGGCTGAATTCCTCTCTGCGTCCCAGGACTCTGCTCAGACCCTGTCACAAAGTGGGCTTTGGGAGCTATTAGGTGAATGAATGAATGAATGAATGAATGATTTGAGGACTCAGCACTGAGCATTCCTGGACATGATACCATTGTTCTGAGAGCCAGAGGTTGTCTTGGCCTCCCCTCCCTGGGGACCAGTGCTTCATTCACCATCCAAATCCTTGCCACAGTCCCTCCCTCTCCTAGGACTGGGGAGCATGTGGCCAAAGCTGCCCATCGTAAGCTGGGTTCTATCAGCTCCACCACGTCATAAGTTGGATGTGCCTGGCAAGACTGCATCATAAGAGAGGGTAGCCACCTGGGATGGAACACCAGGAGGACTAGCAGGCACGAGCAGGTGTCCCTGACCCCTGCCTCATTCACCATTGCAGCTCCAGTGTCCCTCAGCTCACATCTAGGGACACATGTAAGCTCAGCGGGGCCAGATGCCAGAGGAGAAAAAGCTGGAGCATGGTTCATGGATGGTGAGACAACCTGAGGTGAATGGCTGCCAAACCACAGCTTCGCTCAGGGATGACCTTGAAAGAAAGAAAAACCCTCCTGATGGGCAGAGCTTTAGGCAATGCACCTGGCCCTCTGCTGTATGTGCAAAGAGGAGCAGCCTGAGGTCCAAACACCGGGGCTGAGAGGCAGTGGTGAATGACTTGGCCAGCTCATCAGGGGCCCAGAAGGAGAAAGATGAGGGACAAGAGGCCTGGAGCAGAGGCCGATGGTTGGGCGTACAGGAGTGGGAATGAAAGAGGAAGGTCTTTGCACTCCTTCCAGCAAGCATCTGCCCCCAAACAGGCACCAAACAATGAGGTAGGCAAGGTGGTCCAGCCAGCTGTCGTCAGCCCATCTCACTGGCCATGCCAGGGCCAGCACCATGGATCACTAGACAGGGTAGCTGAGATGGCAGGGGTGGGCCCTCACTGACTAAGGCTGACCTAGCTACTGTCTGTGCTGAATGTCCCCTATAAGGCTCCTCCCTCGAGGAGACCGGCTGGCTGCTTGGCCGGTTGGCTATATTCACCTCTTGAAAGATCGGAGATTCATCTGGACTAAAATGGACACAAACTCCAGGTCCGATTTTTCTTTTCTGTCCCAGGCCCCCAGCGGCACCATCCTTTTGGCTTACTGAGTGTGTGATCCACCACCCTGGGAGCCTGCAGAGCCTCAAGTCAAGCCAAGGGACCCACTTTGCAGCAAGGAGGTGTGGGAGTGGGCCGTGACCATAGGGATCTGCCGGGCACGTCACAAACTGTGTGCCTCTCGTGCTGGCTTGGAGGGACCAGAGACTGGCCTGCCAAATGCACAGCTCTCAGCTATAGAGTGTCCCCTTGCCTGAGGCCCCACGCTTTCCTGGGAAGCCTATATCCAATGACAATAAAAACAAAAATTTAAAAAAGAAAAATGCAAAGTATGCTGTCCTCTGCCATCTAGGGCACCTGCAGTCACCCCACCTTGCCCAACCGTGGTCGTCCCACCTTGCGCATCCACGGTCATCCCACCTTGCGCATCTGCGGTCATCTCACCCTGAGGTTGAGGAGGAGGAGAAGGAGAGGCCAGATGGGAGCCCTTGACGTAGCTGGGAGCTGTCGGCATCTCTGCCAAAACGCAGGCCTCCTCAAAGAGACAGTGGTTGCTGTTCGGGGGATGGAGCCTGGTGCGGTGGCCCCAGCACACCCAGGAAAAGCTATCGCCTCCCGAGGCCCTAGGTGGCCTGCCCTCTGGGAGGTCTAAGTGACTAGAGGCCTGTGGATTCTAATTGGAAAAAGGTTGCATTGGGAAAAACGACCTGGGGACTGCTGCTCCTGGGCTGCTCTCAATCCCTTGCCCAGGGCCCCCTCACAGTCCACCTAAGGGCCAGGCTGTGGGGAAGGAGTGACTGAGAGATGGCAAGAAGGCGACAAAGAGATGGGGTCTCCAACTCTCATCAGTGGGGCCACCAGGTACCCTCCTCCTCCTCCTGCCATAAGAATCCCTGGGGGAGCTTGGGTTCTTTGCCCACAGGTCCTGGGGCCCTTGATCCTCCTGCATGGATTCCTGAGGGAGATTCCTGATCATCTGGTGAATGAGGCAGGGGTCAGGGACACCTGCTCGTGCCTGCTAGTCCTCCTGGTGTTCCATCCCAGGTGGCTATCCTCTCTTATGATGCAGTCTTGCTGGGCACATCAACAGTGGCCCATGTTGGGCCAGGGAGTCACTTTGGTCTCTGAAAGTCCCCCAGGAACAGTTTGTGCTGGGCCCAGTTGAAGCTTCAGGTTTATTTTCTGCAGAGCACCACAGTGGGGCTTTCCTGCAGAGCTCTGGTGCTAACACTCAGATAACAAGCCATCGTTTATGGCACACTCACCTCAGCTGAGCACCGTGGAAGGGGCTTCCCGTACTTCCTCCCAACAATCCCATGAACACAACAGCAACCTGGTCAGGTGGGCTCTGTGGAGAGTCCAGCTTGCAGAGGGGAAACTGAGGCCCAAGCTGGCTCAGGTTCTCCCAGCACCTCCCAGCCAGAAGCAGCATTGCCAGGGCTCAAGGTTCTGAACCGGGGACTCCAGCTGCCCCTTCCCCATGCCTGAGTGCAGCAGCCCAGCTCCAAGCACCGCTGTGCACTGTCCTTGGGAAGTGGGTTCCAGGGGTAGCCCCCGACTGTGACCTGCCCAGCCTTAATCTTCCTCTGCGTCTGCAATGGCGTGTAGATGCCCTGATGTGGAAGCTAAAACGAGCCTCTGTTTTCACCAGGAAAAGTTTGAATGTTTCCTTTTTTCCTGTCCTTTCTTCATGCACTTCCTGACATGTAATCCAAGCAATTGTGCCCTGGAATGGACAAGTGCCTTCAAGGGAAAGGAAATGCTCTGCTGCCCTGGCAGAGGGAGGAGGCCAGGTCAGGACCAGTGGGGTAACATGCGGGGCCTGGGCACGGTGAAAGGCAGCATCTGTTCCAAGACGAGGAAGAATTTCAAGAGAGCGTGAAGCGGTCTGGGGTCCTTTCTGAGCCTCGGGAACCTGTGCACCTGTACATGATGCTTCCTGCTGGCAAGTCGCCTGCCCAGAGAACTGGGAAGTGTGTGAACTGGGACCCCAGGCAAGCCCTTTCCTCTCTGGCCGTCTGTGCCATGGCTGTGAATAGGAGCACGGTGGTCAAGGGTGGGGCAGGGACTGTCCCCCGGGTTTGCCGACCCCAGCATTAGCCTCCCTCCAGGACTGTCTGAACATGGCAGTCAAGTTGGGGGACCTGGCTTCCAGGAACACCCAGGCCTGGCTTGGCACCTCCTTGTTAGCGAGAATGAGAAAAGAATCCATTGGCTACAGTCATGTGCACAGGGAAGACAAAGGATGGCTGATCTGCCCTCAAACCCCCCACCATGTGGGTGACACAGGGGGTCCTAGCCATGCAGCCATGGGTGTCCATTCTCTCTCTGAGCCTCCATTTCCCTGGGGCTATTGAGGGGAGCAGGTGAAATAGCAGCCAATATTTAGGAAGTGAACATGGCTCAATGCTTGCCATCAGAGGGCTTCATTCATTCATTCATTCATTCATTCATTCATTCATTGAGCACACTGTGTGCAAAAGCCTATACTGAGGCCCAGAGCCTCAGGCCGAGGTATCTGGGGCGTCAGTGAAGAGGCTTTCCCCACCGCCACTCCATGCTGCCTGGGCTTCATGGCCTATGTGATCACAGTAGCTGGCTCCCTCTGTGACCCAGCCACCCTCATGTCTTCTAAGCCTGGCCTTCAGGTGTCTGGGCCATCTTCTTCTGCCTCCTTGCCCCAACTCTTAGCTCTTCTCTGATCCTTGCACCCCCGTCCCTGCTCCTGGATCTGGCCCTCTCCTTCTCTCTATGTCCTGCTGACCATGCCTCCAGGCCTCTCTTTAACCCCTCCTCCCCTATAAGTTGCAGACCACCATCAATGCCAACAGGACAGGACTGGCCCCCTCCTGAACAACGAAGGCTTGCCTGCTTGCTTCCAGCCTCCTGTTCCTCCCTAGGGCCCCATCAACCTTTGGCATGTATTAACCCCTGACATCCTTGGGACAGAGCCCAGCTCCTCACCGTGGATCAGACCTTCCACCACCCACTGTCCCTTCCTCCCTCTGCTCAGTCAGGAGGACCCACTTGTGGTCCCCAAATGCACCAGGTGTTCTCGTGCCCCTGGACCTTTGCACATGCCATTCTTTCAGCCTGTCGTGTCCTCCTTTTCTCCATCTTTCAAACTTCTGTTTATCCTGTGGGCAGCCTGGGCAGATGGAGGAGGTTAGGGATGAGAATTGTGACAGCTACATCCCAAGCACCTAGCACAACACCTGGCACATGGTAGGTGCTAGGTTAATATTTGTGGAATGATGAATGAATGAGTGAATGAGCTTTAGCCTCAGATGGGCCTGGGTGCACATTCACTCAGCACTTACTCTGTGATCTTGGATCAGTCATTTTTTTTTTCCTCCAGGCCTCAAGTTCCTTATCAGTAGAACATGGATGGGTGCAGGGCATCCCTCTCAGGTGGTTGCCTGGTGCTAATCCACTCAGCTCAGGGTCCCAGGGTCTAGAACAAAGGAGGTGCTAAATGCATGGAAAAATGACTGAATGAAGCAATTTCCTCTTCCTGGAATCCGCTTTGCTTCACCCCCATATTTTCCTGGCAAAGTCCCTCTTGTTGGACATTAACAAGCAGATTTCAAAATTCATGGGAAATTGCAAAGGACCAAGAATAGTCAAGCAATCATGAAGAAAAAATAAGCAGAGGACTGACAGCAGGTCTCAAAAGTGATGACAGGGCAACAGTAAGTCAGACGGTGAAGCATTGACAGGCAGCCAATCCACCAATGGAACAGAGACCCACAGACATAGGGTCCACATGTGGCAGAGGTGTCCCTGCAGGGGGTGGGTTTGAATCAACAAGGTATCCCTAAGGAAAAATTGTGTCTTAACCCTGGCCCTGTAGCATGCACAAAATTCAATAGCTGATGGATTACGAATTGAAATACGAGGGTTTTAGGAGAAACGTAAAGGAACATCATGACACATGAGCAGAAAATGATATCTTCAACAGGACACAAGAGGCACCCATCATAAAGAGAAATGCTTATAAGTTAAACTGTACTAAGGTTATTAAGAAAATCTGTTCATCAAGTGACAACAGAAACTGAAAATACAACCCACAGAGTAGAAGAAATTATCTGCAGTACAGTGTCTGAGTATGTAGCATTTATAAAGAACTCGTTTACAACAATAATTTTTGAAAAACAGCTACACTGACATCAAAATGGGCAACAAGCTTGAACAGATACTTGACAAAAGAGGATATTCTAATTGCCAATAAGCATATGAAAAAGTGCTCAATTGTATGAGTTGTCAGGGAAAGTCACATTAAAACCACAATGAAATACCACATATGGCTACCAAAATAGTCAAAACAAAAAGCAGAAAAAAGACAGACAATAGCAAGAGTTGGAGGTGAGATGGGGCATCCAGAGCATCCATGCAGTGCCTGCAGGTGGAACCACTTTGGACATTGTTTTGCAGAATCTGCTAAAGCTGAGCATGTGATAACCCAAGACAGAACAATTCCACTCCTATGTATATGCCCTACATAAATGTTTATGTAAAGAGACACATGAGATTGTTCATAGCAACACTGACATATGGTAATCCCAAACTGGAAGCAACACAAGTGTCCACCAGCAATAGAATGAATGAATAAGCTGTGAAATATTTGTATAGTTGAATGCCAGGCAGGCATGAGAATGAATGATTAACAGCTACCTGCAGCAATGTAATGGATCCTACCTACATAATATTGAGCAAAGGAAGACTGACACAAAATAATGTATGCTATATATCCAAAACAGGTGACATTTCCCATGGGGTCCAGTCAGGAAGGCACTTCCACTGTGGGAGAGAGAAGAGAGGGACTGGAAGCAAGCAGATGGATGTGTCAGAGCGGTGGCAATGTTTTGCTGCTTGGTCTGTGATTTAGCTGTACCTATGATTTAACTGGTAAAAATTCATTGATCTGTGCACTTAAGACTAGCTAAGTTTTTGAAGCATGAGTTAGAATTCTCCCTGACTATCCATTATGATTTTCAACCAGTTCTGCCAGGGAGCCCTCCCCAAAGCCCAGACCCAATTTAAAAACAATAATAAAATACACAATGCTCTCTATTGTGAATTCCACACTGCCAGTTGATTCTCAGTGATTGTTTTTGTTGATTTTGCTGAATTCTGTATCTGTAGCCAACATATGGATACAACTTATGAACAAGTGTAGTTCTGTTGGTTGACATTTGTATTCCACAAATAACACCTACATAAAATAACAAAGGTGTAATATTGGAACTTTACCTCATTTGTCCAGAATGGGAGATACTTCTTTGCTGAATAGGGTAATGACTTTTTTTTTTTTTTTTTTTTTGAGACGGAGTCTTACACTGTTGCCCAGGCTTGAGTGCAATGGTGTGACCTTGGCTC